>NC_068916.1:75337058-75962058 GCF_023091745.1 Budorcas taxicolor
CAATGTTGAATTCAAATGTGGGAGTCCAGTAAAACTATTCAAAACCCTAAAGGATGAGGCCATCAAAGCGTTGCATTCAGTATGTCAGCAAATCTGGAAGACCCAGTAGTGGCCACAGGACTGGAAAAGGTCAGTCCTCATCCCAGTTCCCAAGGGTAGTACTAATGAATGTGCTAACCATCAGACCATTTCACTCATCTCTCATGCTAGTAAGGACATGCTTAAAATCTTGCATGCTAGGCTTCAGCATTTTGCGAACCAAGAACTTCCAGATGTAGAAGCAAGATTTAGAAAAGGAAGAAGAATCAGAGATCAAATTGCGAGCATTCACTGGATCATAGAGAAAGCAAGGGGATTACAGAAAAAAAAAAAATCTACCTCTGTTTCATCAACTGTGCTAAAGTCTTTGACTCTGTGGATCATTAAAAACTGTGGAAAGCTCTTAGAGAGATGGGAATACCAGACCTTCTTACCTATCTCCTGGAAAACCTGTATGTGGGTCAGGAAGCAACAGTTAGAACCCTGTATGGAACAGATGATTGGTTCAAGATTGAGAAAGGAGTACAACAGGGCTATCTGCTGTCACCCTGTTTGTTTAACCTATATGCTGAGCACATCATGAAAAATGCCAGCCTGGATGAGTAACAAGCTGGAATCGAGATAGGCAGCAGAAACATCAACAATCTCAGATATGTGGATGATACCACTCTAATGGCAGAAAGCAAAGAGGAACTAAAGAGCCTGTTGATGAGGGTGAAGGGTGAGAACCTTCTTAAAACTAAATATTAAAAAAGACAAAACAAAAATGTAAGATCATAGCATCCAGACCCATTACTTCATGGCAAATAAAAGGGGAAAACGTGAAAGTAGTGACAGATTTCCTCTTCTTGGACTCTAAAATCATTGCATATGGTGACTGCAGTGATGAAACCAAAAGATGACTGCTTCTTGGCAGGAAAGCTATGACAAACCTAGACAACGTGTTGAAAAGCAGATATTACTCTAAAGGTCCATATAGTCAAGGCTATGGTCTTCCCAGTGGTCATGTACGGTTGTGAGAGCTGGACCATAAGGAAGGCAGAACGCCAAAGAATTGATGCCTTTGAACTGTGGTGCTGGAGAAGACTCCTGAGAGTCCCTTGGAGAGTAAAGAGATCAAACCACTCAATCTTAAGGTAATAAACCCTGAACACTCACTGGAAGGATTAATGCTGAAGCTGAAGTTCCAGTATTTTGGTCATCTGATGTGAACAGACAACTCATTGCAAAAGTCCTTGATGTTCAGAGACATCGAAGGTAGAAGGAGAAGAGGGTGTCACAGGATGAGAGGGCATCACTGATGAAAGGAACATGAACTTGGACAAACTTCAGGAGATGATGAAGGACAGGGAGGCCTGATGTACTGTAGTCCATGGGGCCACAAAGAGTCAAACACGACTGTGCAACTGAACAACAGCTACATTATTGACTTTGTTGCTGAGGTTGTCCAAACTTGCTATTTAGAGAGATTTCAGGTTTACTCTTGTCTTACCCTAGTCATTTTTGTTTTTGAGCATTTTCTTTCTTTTGGGATACTCTTAAGATCCTTCTGCCTTATCTTAAATATTCCTTCTCTTATCTATAGAAGCAGCCATTTCTCCAGGGAATCCTAGTGTTTTTTTAATTGAAGAGTGGTATTAGAAATGAAGATACTTAGCATTGGCTCCTGAGTGTGCTTATTGCTAGACAGCACTATTCTTAACAGGAAGATTATTTAAAGTTGTATACATGTCCATTTATGGTGGATTAATCAAATATGTATGAAAATCTATACACAATGAAATGCTGTGAAGTCATAAAATAAGAAAGCACTATCCTCTTCATGGATTACACACAGCCTTGTTGTGGCAAAGGGGCTTCTGTAACTCAGTGAAGCTATGAGCAATGCCATGCAGGGCTACCCAAGACAGACAGGTCATAGTGAAGAGTTCTGACAAAACATGGTCCAGTGGAGGAGGAAATGGCAAATCACTCCAGTATTCATGCAGTGAGAACCTCATGAACAATATGAAAAGGCAGAAAGATATAACACTGGAAGATGAGCCCCCAGGTCAGAAAGTGTCTGGTGCTTTCAACTACTGTTACTGGGAAAGAGTGTAGGACAGTTACTCCAGAAGGCTCCAGAAAGAATGAAGTGACTGGGCCAGAGGAGAAATGAAGGTCAGTTGTGGATCTGTCTGGTGGTGAAAGTAAAGAAAAATGCTATAAAGAAAAATATTGCCTAAGAACCTAGAATGTTAGGTCCATGAATCAAGGTAAATTGATGGTCAAGTAGGAGATGACAAGAGTGAATATTGACGTCTTAAGAAACAGTGAAGTAACATGGCCAGGAATGGGCAAATTTAATTCAGATGACCGCTGTATCTACTACTGTGGGCACGAATCCCTTATAAGAAATGGAGTATCCCTCATAGTCAACAAAAGTGTCTGAAAACGCAGTACTTGGGTGCAATATCAAAAACAGAATGATCTTGGTTTGTTTCCAAAGCAAACATCCAATATCACAGTAATCCAATCTATGCCCCAACCACTGATGCCAAAAAGGCTGAAGTTGACCAGTTCTAGGAAGACCTACAAAATCTTCTAGAACTAACTGCAAAAAAAGATGTCATTTTCATCATAGGGTATTGGAATACAGAAGTAGGAAGTCAGGAGATACCTGGAGCAACAGGCAAGTTTGGCCTTAGAGTACAAAATAAAGCATACAAAGGAGAACAGAGTTTTGTCAAGAGAACACTCTGGTCACAGCAAGCACCTTCTTCCAACAACACAAGAGACAACTCTACACATGGACATTGCCAAATGGTCAATACCAAAATCAGATTGATTATGCTATTTGCAGCAAAAGCAGGAGAAGCTCTATACAGTCAGCAAAAACAAGACCTGAAGCTCACAGTGGCCTAAACCATGAACTCGAATTTAGGCTTAAACTGAAGAAAGTAGAAAACACCATTAGGCCATTCAGGATTGACCTAAATCAAATCCCTTATGATTACACAGCGGAGATGACAGATTAAGGGATTAGATCTGGTAGACAGAGTGTCTAAAGAACTATGGACAGAGGTTGGTAACCTTGTATAGGAGGTGATGATCAACACCATCCCCAAAGCAAGATGGCAAAGTCGTTGTCTGAGGAAGCTTTACAAACAGCCGAGAAAAGAAGAGAAGTGAAAGGCAAGAAGAAAGTGAAAAATATACCCAACTGAACACAGAGTTCCTGAGAATACCAAGGAGAGACAAGAAGGCCTTCTTAAATGAACAACGCAAATAAATAGAGGAAAACAATAGAAGGGGAAAAACTAGAGATCTCTAAGAAAATTGGAGATATCAAGGGAATATTTCATGCAAGGAAGGACAAGATAAAGAACAGAAACAGTAAGGATCTATCAGAAGCAAAAGAGATTAAGAAGAGGTGGAAAGAATATACAGAAGAACTATTAAAAAAAAAAAGGTCTTAATGACCAGATAACCACAATGGTGTAATCACTCACCTAGGGTCAGACATGCTAGAGTGTTAAGTCAAGTGGGCGTTAGGAAGAATTACTACAAAGCTAGTGGAGGTGATGGACTTCCAGCTGAGCTGCCTAAAAATCCTAAAATATGATGCTATTAAAGTGTTGCACTCAATATGTCATCAAATTTGGAAAACTCAGCAGTGGCCACAGGACTGGAAAAGGTCAGTTTTCATTTCAATCCCAAAGAACAACAGTGCCAAGGGATGTTCAAACTACCAGACAATTGTGCTAATTTTGCATGCTAGTAAAGTTATGCTCAAAATCCTTCAAGCAAGGCTTTAACAGTAGGTGAACCTAGAACTTCCAGATTCCTCTTAGAAAAGGCAGAGGGACCAGAGATCAAATTGCCAACATTTGTTGGAACCCACAGAGAATGCAAGATAATTAATTCCTAAAAAAACATCTACTTCTGCTTCCTTGACTGTGTAAAAGCCTTTGACTGTGTGGAGCACAAAAACTTGTGGAGAATTCTTAAAGAGATAGGAATACCAGACCACCTTACTTGTCTCCTAAGAAACCTGTCTGCGGGTCAAGAAACAACAGTTAGAACCGGACATGTAACAATGGACTGGTTCCAAATTGGGGAAGAAGTATGATAAGGATGTATACTGTCACCTTGCTTATTTAACTTATGTGCACTGTACATCAAGTGAAATGCTGGACCGAATGAATCACAAGCTGGACTCAAGAATACCAGGATAAATGTCAATAGCCTCAGTAATGCAGATAATAACACTCTAGTGGCAGGAAGCAAAGAGGAACTAACCCTGTTGATGGGGGTGAAAGAGGAGAGTGAAAAAGCTGGCTTAAAACATTCAAAAACTAAGATTATGGCATCTGGTCCCATCACTTCATGGCAAATAGAAGGGGAAAAGTAGAAGCAGTGACAGATTTTATTTTCTTGGGTTCTAAAGTCACTTCAGATGGTGACTGCAGCCACAAAATTAAAAGACTCTTGCTCCTTGAAAGGAAAAGTATGACAAACCTAGGCAGCATATTAAAAAACAAAGATATCACTTTGATGACAAAGGTCCACATAGTCAAATGTATGGTTTTTCCATAGTCATGTATGGATGTGAGAGTTGGACCATAAAGAAGACTGATCACAATTGATGCTTTCAAATTGCAGTGCTGGAAGAGACTCGTGAGAATCCCTTGGACTGCAAGGAGATCAAACCAGTCAACCCTAAAAGTAATCAACCCAGAATATTCATTAAAAGGGTTGATGCTACAGCTAAAGCTCCAGAACTTGAGCCATCTGATGCAAAGTGCCAATTCACCAGAAAAGACCCTGATGCTGGGAAAGATTGAAGGAGAAGAGGATGGTAGAGTTTGAGCCGATTAGATAGTATCACCAACTCAGTGGACATGAATTTGAGTGAACTCCAGGAGATAGTGGAGGACAGCAGAGCCTGGTGTGATGCAGTACATGGGATGCAAAGATTTGGACATGACTTAGTGACTGAACAACAAGAAATGTTAGTATGAAACAAACTTCAGAATATAGCATTACATAAAAAGAAAGCAGCATGTACATTTTACTTATGTTTAGGTATGCTAACATTTGTATAAGAGTAGAGAATAATGAAGTATGTGTCCATACAATATCTCTAGGAAAGTACCCATAAAAATGCTACAAATAAACTTGGAAACTACTAGGTAGAGGAGTGGGAGAATTTTACTTTATATACACTTTTCTACCTTTTCAATGTTAAAACCTATTACCTGTTCAAAATATTCTGACTGTAAAGCAAATATGGAATACCTATTGTACATATGGCTGTGTACTATTTAATATACCAAGATAATAGGTACAGAAAAGGAGACAAATCATGGTATACCACAGATCACACTTCATTATTGTTATTATCTCTCAAACTAGGTTGTACATCATTTTATGGCATGGACTGCCTTGATTTGTTTTTTTAATGTAAACCTCAAGTCCCTTGTTCCATATCACATCTTCTGTGAAAATAAGCCAAATTAATTATCTTTTCTACAGTAGGCAATGCATTTTTTCTTTTATTTAACATTATAGGGAAGTGTGAAGATTCCTTTTAGGAAATTATGTCCTTTCATTTGCATAAATTTTAATTGCCCAGAAGGATCCTATCTTGAACAGAAATACCAGAGAAAATTATAAGCACACAGATTTGAGGGTGCCTGAGACATATAAACCAGTGATATGGAGAAGCATAATGGATGTAAGAAGACAGATCATCCACAGGGGAACTATTGCTTGTGGTAATACAGTTTGGGGTTGGCAGCCAAATATCTGCTAAGAAGGATCTCAGATCTTGGAAAACTTTGTGATGTTTTAGTTACAGAAGAAAGTAGGCCTCTAAAATGTATTCCAATGAATGAAAGCCAAGAAAAAATTTCTTTTCTAAACTGAAATCATCCAAGCCCTTTTCCTAGAAATCTTCCACTCAGAATCTAGTGCACTGTCATTTGCTTCGAATTGTTGCCAATTCCGCTTACAGGTGTCTGTGTTTTTGCCCTTGATCTCTGATCACACTGAATTGTGATTTATCTATCCATATAACCATGTCCTTGTCAAACTGGGACTTCTACATGTCAGGGGCTAAACTTGATCTGCTGTTATAGAGTTAAGGCTTAGCACATGCCTGAACATTCTCTAAACATGAAGAGTGAAGAAATGTGAAAAGGGGAAAAGAAACCTAAAATGCAATTTTTAACACAAACATCAGCCTTGGGAAGAAAAATATTTGGAGCATGTACCCTTTAAAAACATACAAAAGATAAAAGACAAGAGAACAAAGCAGAATTATTGGAAAAGAAGGAAAGTTTAAGAGAAAACAATGTAGAAAAGTGGTAAAGAGAATGAATGAGATAATTGTGTGGGAAGTGATAAGATGTTACTATCAATTATTTTGCAATTCCATTCTTTAAGAATAATCACATAAGATAACAAATATAAAAATAGTGGCTATCATTTTTTGTGCACTTACTATGCAAGCCCTTTACCTGAAAAACACGATTTAATTTTTACAGCAGCCTTTTATGGGAGTAAATATCAGTACCTTATTTAATAAATGAAGGAATATAGTCAATATATAGTCAAGAGGAAGCAGAGATAGTCACTCTTTATCTAACACCCTTCTTTCTGATACACTTCTGGGATGAAAGAGGTTTTGATATATGCAATCTGCACTTATACAGCTTCCTGTTCATCCTAAATCATTATCTTTTTTGTCTATAAAAAATAATAATTTCTTAGTGTTCAATGTGTATACCATAGACAATGAACATACCATTTCAGTTTCAAGTTTTTATGCCTAAACATTGCCTCTAAATTCCTCCACTGAATCTTCACATTTTCTGAATTGGTTCTAGGGCTGACTGCAGCCTAGTTGCATTGGCATAACCAGAGTCTACTCTGAAGAGTTGCTGGCTTAACTAGTTATTATATGTTGCATGGCCCTAGATCTGGCCTAACGGGCTAACCCAGGTGGTGCTAGTGGTAAAGAACCCGCCGGCCAATGCAGGAGACACAGGAGGTGCAGGTTAGATCCCTGGGTCAGGAAGATCCCCTGGAGGAGGGCAAGGCAACCCACTCCAGTATTCTTGCCTGGAGAATTCCATGGACAGAGGAGCCTGGCGGCTATGGTCTATAGGGTCGCAGAGTCCAACATGACTGAAGCAACTTACCACACACTCAGATCCGGCCCTAATACAGTTTCTTTATTTTATAGCTCATCACTTGGAATTCTGTCCTTTTGCCTCTTTACTTGCCTCACATACCCTGTGAACTCACTTCTTCCTTTTCCTTTGCTGATGGCATTCAATGAAAGTTATTCTGTCTCTATTCATAAGTTTCCAGGATTAGTGTCTCATCTGTTATGGAATGCATACCCCCAGCACTTATTTATATGTTAAATCCCTACTCTCAAGTCTCTTAGATTTGAAGACTAAGAACTGACCTTATTTGGAAACATAAACATACAGGGTCACTGCAGACATAATTAGTTCAGGTGAGCAGATGAAGTCTTACTGCTGTAGTGTAGAGTCCTTATCTAATATGACTGATGTCCTTATTATTAAAAAAAAACAAAAACAAAAAACACCTCACAGAGAGAACACCATAGACAGATTGGAGTCAAGATGCTACAATCCAACCATCTTTAGGAAAGATACTGGGAACCGATCCCTTCCTAGTACCTCCAGAGGCAGATGGCCTTGCCTACAACTTTATTTCAAATTCCTGTCCTCCATAAGTATGCAACAAAAGATTTCTGTTCTAAATCACCTGTGGTACTTTGTTTCAACAGCCCTAGGGGGCTAATACACCATCCACGAAGCCATAATTTTGGCTCTCTCTTCCCTTATTAACCTCATTCCATGCCCAATGATAATACTACTTAGATAGCAAAACCAAATCAACAATTTTTGAGCTTTACTAAATCAAACACTGTGTCAAGAGCTTGATATATTCAATATTTTAGATCACCCTTATGCAGACTTGTGAGAGTTATATTGTACAGTTAAAATCTTTGATAATTATTAATTACTCAAAAAAAGATTATAAATACTCAAAAAAAAAAAAAAAACACCCCATCTTCCAACAGGGGTAAGAGGTGGGAGGGAGGGGACATATGTACACCTATGGCTGATGCATGTTGATGTATGGAAGAAACCAACACAATACTGTAAAGTAATTATCCTTCAATTAAAAATAAATTAAAAAAAAATCTTCCAACAAACAAAATTCCAGGATCGTATACCTACAGCATAATTCCACCAAACACTTAGAGAAGAGCTAACCGCTATCCTTCTCAAACTTTCCAAAAAAAAAAAAAAAAAAATGCAGAGGGTGGAACACTCTCAAACTCATTTTACAAACCCACCATCACTCTGATAACAAAACCAGAAAAAGATACAATCAACAAAAGAGAATTACAGGCCAATACCAATAATGAGTATGGATACAAAAATTCACGACAAAATACTAGCAAACCAAATCCAACAACACATTAAAGGATTCTACAACATGATCAAGTGGGATTTGCCGCAGGGATGAAAGGATTCTCCAGTATAAACAGATCAATCAAAGTGATACACCATATTAACAAGTTGAATAATAAAAAACATATGATCATCTCAGTAGATACAGAAAATGCTTTTGACAAAATTCAACTCCCTTTAAAAAAAAAAATAAATTCTCCAGAAAGTGGGCAAAGAGGTAACCTACCTCAGCATAATAAGAGCCATACATCACAAACCCAAGGCAAAAATTATTCTCAATGGTGAAAAGTGAAAGCATTTCCTCTAAAATCAGGAACAAGACAAGGGTTTCCCCTCTAGTTACTATGATTTAGAATAGTCCTTGAAGTCCTAGCCATAGCGATTAAAAGGAATTCAAATTGGAAAAGAACTAAAACTGTCGTTGTTTTCTGATGACATGATACTATACATAGAAAATCCTAAAGTTGCCACCAGACATCTAGTAGAGTTAATCAATGAATTTAGTGAAGGATATGAAACTAACACACAGAAATGTCTTGCATTTGTGTACACTGACAACAAAAGATCAGAAAGAAAAATTAAGGAAACAATCCCATTTACCACTGTGACAAAAAGAATAAAATACCTAGAAATAAATCTGCCTAAGGAGGCAAAAGACTTGAATGCAGAAAACTGAAAGACACTGATGAAAGACATCAAAGATGACACATGGAGAGATATACCATGTTGTTGGGTGGAAGAGTTTTGTGAAAATGACTATACTACTCAAAACAATCTATATATTCAATGCACTGTCTGTCAGATTACCAATGACATTTTTCACAGAACAGAGCAAAAAATTGAACAATTTGTATAGAAATACAAAAGACCCCGAATAGCTAAAGCAGTCTTGAGAAAGAAAAATGGAGCTGGAGGAAATCAGGCTACCTGACTTCAGAGTATACTATACAGCTGCAGTAATAAAGGCAGTATGGTACTAGCACAAAAGCAGAAATATAGACCAATGGAACAAGATAGAAATGGCCACCTAATCTATGACAAAAGAGGCAAGAATACACAATGGATAAAAAAACAGTCTCTTTAATATGTGATGCTGGGGAACCTGGACAGCTGCATGTGAAAACATGAAATCAGAACACTAACACCATACACGGGGCTTCCCTGGTGGCTCAGATGGTAAAGAATCTGCCTGCAAAACAGGAGAACCAGCTTCAATCCTTGGGTCAGGAAGATCCCCTAGAGAAGAGAATGGCAATCCATGCCAGTATTGTTGCCTGGAGAATTCCATGGAAAGAGGAGCCTGGTGGCTACAGTCCATGGGGTCGCAGACAGTCGGACATGACTGAGCAACTAACACTTGCTTTCACTTTAACACCATACATAAAAATACATTCAGAATAGATTACAGTAAGGTTCCTTTCTGCATGGAATTTCCCAAGCAAGAATATTGGAGTGGATTGCTGTTCCTCCTCCAGGAGATCTTCTAAACCCAAGAAGTGAACCAATATCTCCTGCATTGGCAGGCAGATTCTTTACCACTGAGCCACCAAGGAAGCCAAATATAAGGCCAGGTACTATAAAACTCAGAGGAAAACATAGGCAGACCACTCTTTTACATAAATCATAGGAAGACCCTTTTTGACTCATCTCCTAGAGTAAAGAAAATGAAAATAAAAATAAATGGGATCCAATTAAACTTAAACGCTTTTGCACAGCAAAGGAAACCATAAATAAGATGAAAAGAAAACCTTCAGAATAGGAGAAACTATTTGCAAATGAAGCAACTGACAATGGATTAATTTCTAACATATACAAACAGCTCAGGGAGCTCAATTTCAAAAAAGCAATCAACCCAATCAAAAAATGGGCAGAAGACTTAAATAGGCATTTCTCCAAAGAAGACATGCAGATAGCCAACACATACATGAAAAGATGCTCAACATCACTAATTACCAGAGAAATGGAAATCAAAACTACAATGAGGTATCACCTCATATTGATTAAAATGCCCATCATGAAATAAATGCTGGAGAGGGTGTGGATAAAAGGGAATCTTCATGCACTCTTGGTGGGAGTGTAAACTGATATAACCACTATGGAAAAAGAGTATGTAAGTTCCTTAAAAAACTAAAAATATTATTACCGTATGAACCAGTAATCCCATTCTGGGGCATATACTCAGGGAAAACTGTAACTAAAAAAGACACATGCACCCCCAATGTTCATGTTTAGAATATCCAGGACATGGAAGCAACCTAAATGTCCATCAGCAAAGGAACAGATAGAGAAGACATGGTACATATATACAATGGAATATTACTTAGCCATCAGTAGGAACGAAATTGGGTTATTTGTAGAGATGTGAATGGAGCTACAGAGTATCATACAGAGTGAGGTAAGTCACAAAGAGAAAAACAAATATCATATATTAATGCATGTAAGAAAAATGGTAAAATTATCTTATTTGCAAAGCAGAAACAGAGGCAAAGAGGCAGATAAAAAAATATATGGATACCAAGGGGAAAGTGGGGATGGGATAAATTAGGAGACTTGTATCGACACGTATACACTATTGATGCTATGTATAAGATGGAAAACTAAAGACAACATACTGTATAGCGCCGGAACTCTACTTGACGCACTGAGGTGACCCGAATGGAAGGAAGTCCCAAAGGGAGGGAATGTGTATATGTATGACTGATTCTTTTGCTGTACAGTAGAAACTGATACAACACTGTAAGGCAACTACACTAATAAAAATTAACTTAAAAACCCGATAAGGACAATTATGAATATCCCCATCTAAAGAATACATATTGTGTTATCAATAACTACCTTAAATGTAAATGGATTAAATGCCCCAACCAAACTGGCTGAATGGATACAGAAATAAGACCTGTGTATATGCTGCCTCCAAGAGACCCACTTCAGACCTAAGGACACATATAGACTGAAAGTCAGGGGACTGGAAAAGAGATGTTCCAAGCAAATGGGAATGAAAACAAAGCAGGACAAGTAATATTCATTTCAAACAAAGTAGACTTTAAAAAAATTATAAGAGAAATGAAAGTGGTTTCTGTGGATTTGTATCCTGTGACTTTGCTAAATTCATTGATTAGCTTTAGTAATTTTCTAATAGTATCTCTAGGGTTTGCTATGTAGTATCATGTCATCGGCAAACAGTGAGAGTTTTACTTATTTTCTGATCTGGATTCCTTTTATTTCTCTTTCTTCTCTGATTGCTGTAGCTTGAACTTCCAAAACTATACTGAATGATAGTGGTGAGGTGGACACACTTGTCTTGTTCTTGATCTTAAAGAGATTGCTTTCAGTTTTTCACAATTGAGAATAATGTTTGCTGTGGGTTTATGGCCTTTACTTTGTTGAGGTAGATTCCTTCTATGGCCATTTTTTGAAGCATTTTTCTCATAAATGGGGCTGAATTTTGTCAAAGGCTTTTTCTGCATCTTTCAGGTTATCATTAGGTCTTTATTTTTCAATTTGATAATATGGTATATCACAAAATCAGAAAGATAAATTAGGGAATCAATCCCATTCACCACTGCAACAAAAAGAATAAAATATCTAGGAATAGATCTACCTAAGGAGACAAAAAACTTTATACAGCAAACTGTAAGACACTGATGAAAAATCAAAGATGAGATAAACAGATAAAGAGATATTTTATGTTCCTGGGTTGAAAGAATCAATATTGTGAAAATGACTATACTACCAAATCTACAGATTCAGCATGATCCTTATCAAATTACCAATGACATTTTTTCACAGAACTAGAACAAGAACTTTCACAGTTCATTTGGAAACATAAAAGGCCTCAAATAGCCAAAGCAATCTTGAGAAAGAAGAATGGAGCTGGTGGAATCACCCTTCCTGACTTCAGACTATACTGCAAAGCTACAGTCATCAAGACAGTATGGTACTGGCACAAAAAACAGAAATATAGACCAATGTAACAAAATAGAAAACCCAGAGATTAAACCCATGCCCCTATGGATACCTTATTTTTTACACAGGAAGCAAGAATAAACAATGGGGCAAAGATAGCCTCTTCAAGAAGTCATGCTGGGAACTGGACAGCTACATATTAAATAATAAAATTAGAATACTTCCTAAAACCATACACAAAGATAAATTCAAAATGGATTCAAGACCAAAAACTATAAAACTCTTAGAGGAAAACATAGGAAGAAGACTCTATGACATAAACCACAGCAAGATCCTCTATGACCCACCTCCTAGAGTAATGGAAATAAAAACAAAAATAAATAAGTGGGACCTAATTAAACTTACAGGCTTTGCACAGCAAAGGAAATTATATAAACAAGATGACAAGACAGCCCTCCGAATGGGAGAAAATAATAGCAAATGAAACAACTGACAAAGGATTAATTTCAAAAATATATAAGCAGCTCATACAACTCAATACCAGAAAAACAAACAACCCATCAAAAAGTGGGCAAAAGACTTAAACAGATATTTCTCCAAAGATGATATATAGATGGCTAACAAACACATGAAAAGATGCTCAATATTACTCATTACTAGAGAAATGAAGACCAAAACTACAATGAGATATCACCTCACATTGGTCAGAATGGCCATCACTAAAAACCTACAAACAACAAATGCTGGAGAGGATGTGGAGAAAAGGGAACCCTCTTGCACTGTTGGTGGGAATGTAAATTGATACAGCCACTATGGAAGACGATATGGAGATTCCTTAAAATACTAGGAATGAAACTATATATGACCCTGCAATTGCACAATAGGCATATACTCTGAGGAAACCAAAACGTGTGTTTTTCAAGACGTGTGTACCCCAATGTTCAGTGCATCACTATTTACAAGAGCTAGAACATGGATGCAACCATCGACAGATGAATAGATAATGAAGCCGTGGTACATGTATACAGTGGAATATTATTCAGTCATAAAAGGAATGCATCTGAGTCAGTCCTAATGAGGTGGATGAACTTCGAGCCTATTATGCAGAGTGAAGTAAGTCAGAAACAGAAAAACAAATATTGTATACTAACCCTAACCCATACCATGTGTTAGTATACTATTATATAGTATATTATACACCAGTATAATAACTATACTAACACATATAGAATGTATACTAACACATATAGAATCTAGAAAGATGGTACTGATGAAATTATTTGCAGGGTAGCAGTGAAGACACAGACAGAGAGAACAGACTTATGGATGTGGCTGGGGTAGGGGAGGAAGGAGAGGGTGGGATGTATGGAGAGAGTAATATGGAAACATACATTACCATATGTAAAATAGATAGCCAATGGGAAGTTGCTGAATGACTCAGGGAACTCAAACTGGGGCTTTGTAACAACCTGGTGGGGTGGGGTGGGGAGGGATGTGGGAAGAAGGTTCAAGAGGGAGGGAACATATGTATACCTATGACTGATTCATGTTAATGTTTGGCAGAAATGAACACAATTCTGAAAAGCAATTATCCCTCGATTAAAAAACAAATAAAGAATTTTCAAAAAAGGACCAAAAAAAAAATTTAACAAAATAACAAAAATAGAGGTAAGGAAAGACACTACATACTGACCAAGGGATCAATCCAAGAAGACAATATAACAATTATAAGTATTTATGCATGCAACATAGGAGCAATATATAAGGCAAATGCTAACAATCATAAAACAGGAAATAGTGACAATAATAGTAGGGGACTTTAAACCCCACTTATGCCAATAGACAGACGATGTGGGCAGAAAATTAATATGGACACACAAGCCTTAAGTCACACATTAGACCAGATGGCCACAGTTGATATCGTCAGGACACTCCATCCTAAAAAAGCAGAATATACTTTTTTTTCAAGTTAACATGGAACATTCTCCAAGACAGATTACATCTTGGGTTACAAATCAAGCATTAGTAAATTTAAGAAAATTGAAATCATATGAAGCATCTTTTCTGATCACAACACTATGAGACTAGATATCAATTACAGGGGGAAAAGAACTGTAAAAAAAACAAACACATGGAGGCTAAACAACACAGTTCTGAATAACCAACAGTTCACTGAAGATATTAAAAGAGAAATAAAAAATACACAGAAACAAGTGACAATAAAAGCACGACAACCCAAAACCTAAGGGATGCAGCAAAAGCAGTTCTAGAAGGGAAGTCCACGGTAATACTGGCCTAGCTCAAAAAATGAGGAAAATATCAAACTAACAACCTGACTTTGTAGCTAAACAAACTAGGAAAAAAAAAAAAAACAGTTAGTAGAGGGAAGGAAACTATAAAAATCAGACTGGAATAAATGAAAAAGAAATGAAGGAAACAGTAGCAAAGATCAATAAAGCTAAAAAGCTGGTTCTTTGAGAAGATAAACAAAACTGACAAAGCTTAGTCAGACTCATCCCCCCAAAAAGGGAGAGGATTCAAATCAATAAAATAAGAAATGAGAAAGGAGAAATTATAACAGACAATGCAGAGATACAAAGTATCATAAGGGACTACTAGGAGAAAGTATATTCTAAAATACAGACAACCTTGAACAAATGCACAAGTAGTTAGAAAAACGCAACCTTCCAAACTGAACCAGGAAGAAAGAGAAATCATGAATGGACGAATCACAAGCACTGAAATTGAAACTATAATAAAAAATCTTCCAACAAACAAAAGACCAGGTCCAGATGGCTTCACAGGAGAATTCTACCAAAAGTTTAGAGAAGAGCTAACACCTATCCTGCTCAAACTCTTCCAGAAAATTGTAGAGGAAGGAACACTCCCAAACTCATTCTATCAGGCCACCATAACCCTAATATAAAAACCAGACAAAGATACCACTAAAAAAGAAAATCATAGGCCAGTATCACTGATGAAAGTTAAAGTATTACTTGCTCAGTCATATCTGACTCTTTTGTGACCCAATGGACTGTAGCCTGCAAGGCTCCTCTATCCAGAGAATTCTCCAGGCAAGAATACTAGAGTGGGAAACCATTTCCGTCTCCAGAGGATCTTCCCTACTGAGGGACTGAGCCCTTATTTCCTGCATTTCAGGCAGATTCTTTACTTGTGACTGCAGCCATGAAATTAAAAGACACTTGCTCCTTGGAAGAAAAGCAATAACAAACGTAGATAATGTATTAAAAAGCAGAGCATCACTTTGCTGACAGAGGTCCATATAATTATAGCTATAGTTTTTCCAATAGTCATGTACAGATGTTGGACCATAAAGAGTTGGACCATAAAGAAGGCTGCACTGAAGAATTCATGCCTTTGAACTGTGGTGCTAGAGAAGACTCTTGAGAGTCTCTTGGATAGCAAGGAGATCAAACCAGTCAATCCTAAAGGTAATCAACCCTGAATATTCATTGGAAGGACTAACGCTGAAGCTGAAGCTCCAATACTTTGGCCACCTGATACAAACAGTCAATTCATTGGAAAATACTCTGATGCTTGGAAAGACTGAGGGCACGAGGAGAATGGGGCAACAGAGGATGAGATGGTTGGGTGGCATCATTGACTCAATGGATATGAGTTTGAGCCAACTCCAAGAGACAGTGAAGGACAGGGAAGCCTGGCGTGCTGCAGTCTGTGTGGTCACAAAGAGTCAGACATGACCTTGCAACTGAAAAACAAATCAATGATGAAAATAGATGCGAAACTTCTTAACAAAATTCTAGCAAACAAAATCCAACAACACATGAAAGTGATCATATACCATAGTGAAATGGACTTTATACCAGAGATGCAAGGATTATTCAATATATGCAAATCAATCAAAGTAATACACCATATCAATAAACTGAAAGGTAAAAACCATATGATCATCTCAATAGGTACAGAGAAAGCTTTTGAAAAACCTCAACACCCATTTATGATACAAACTCTCCAGAAAGGAACCTACTTCAACATAATAAAGGCATATATGACAAACCCACAGCAAACTTTATTCTCAGTGGTGAAAAACTGAAAGCATTTCTCTAAGATCAGGAATAAGACAAGAATGCCCACTGTCACCATTATTGCTGTTGTTGTTTAGTCGCTCAGTCCTATCTGACTCTTTGCGACCCCATGGACTGTAGCCCGCCAGGCTCCTCTGTCCATGGGATTCTCCAGGCAAGAATATTGGAGTGGGTTTCCATTTCCTTCTCCAGGAGATCTTCCCAATGCAGAGATTGAACCTGGGTCTCCTGCATTGGCAGGCACCAATATTATTCAATATAATTTTGGAAATCCTAACCACAACAATCAGAGAAGGAAAAAGTAATGATAAAAGAGGATGAGATGGCTGGATGACATCATCAACTCAATGCACATAACTGTGAGCAAACTCCAGGAGACAGTGAAGGAGAAGAAAGCCTGGCTTGCTGCAGTCCATGGGGTTGCAAAGAGTTGGGCACGACTGAACAACTGAACAACAAGCCATGACAATCAGAGAAGAAACAGAAATAAGAGGAATCCAGATCAGAAAAAAAGTAAAGCTCTCACTGTTTGAAGATGGCATGATACTACACATAGAAAAACCTAAAATTCCACCAGAAAGTTACTAGGATTAATCAATGGATTTAGTAAAGTCGCAGAAATATAAAATTAATGCACAAAAACTTCCTGCACTCTATACACTAACAATGAAAAATCAGAAAGAGAAGTTAAGGGAACAATCCCATTCACCATTGCAACAAGAAAATACCTAGGAATAAACCTACCTAAATAGACAAAAGACATGTATGCAAATAACTGTAAAACACCAATGAAAGAAATCAAAGACCACATTAACAGATGGAGAAATATACCACGTTTTTGCATTGGAAGAATCAATATTGTGGAAATGACTATTCTACCCAAAGCTGTCTATAAATCCAAAGCAATCCCTATTGAACTACCAATGAATGGTATTTTTCACAGAATTCAGTCTGTAAAGTTCAATTGCTCAGTTGTGTCTGACTCTTTGCGACCCATGGACTGCAGCACACCAGGCCTCCCTGTCCATCACCAACTCCTGGAGTTTACTCTAACTCATGCCTATTGAGTTGGTGATGCCCTCCAACCATCTCATCCTCTGTCATCCCCTTCTCCTGCCTTCAATCTTTTCCAGCATCAGGGTCTTTTCAAATGAGTCATCTCTTTGCATCCGGTGGCCAAAGTACTGGGGTTTCAGCTTTAGCATCAGTCCTTCCAGTGAATATTCAGGACTGATTTCCTTTAGTATTGACTGGTTTGATCTCCTTTCAGTCCAAGAGACTTTCAAGAGTCTTTTCCAACACCACAGTTCAAAAGTATCAATTCTTCAGTGCTCAGCTTTATTTATGGTCCAACTCTCACATCCATACATGATTACTGGAAAAAACATAGCTTCTATAGATGGACCTTTGTTGGCAAAGTAATGTCTCTGCTTTTTAATAAGCTGTCTAGGTTGGTCATAGCTTTTGTTCCAAGGAGCAATTGTCTTTTAATTTCATGGCTGCAGTCACCATCTGCAGTGATTTTGGAGCCAAGAAAATAGTCTGTCACTGTTTCCATTGTTTTCCCATTTATTTGCCATAACGTCATGGGACCAGATGATATGATCTTCATTTTTTGAATGTTGAGTTTTAAGTCAGCTTTTTCACTGTCCTCTTTCACTTTCATCAAGAGGTTCTTCAGTTCTTCTTCACTTTCTGCCATAAGTGTGGTGTCATCTGCATATCTGAGGTTGTTGATATTTCTCCCAGCAATCTTGATTCCAGATTGTGCTTCATCCAGCCTGGCATTTCACATGATGTCCTCTGCATATAAGTTAAATAAGCAGCAAGACAATATACAACCTTGACATACTTCTTTTCTAATGTGGCAAACGAGTCCATTGTTCCATGTCCAGTTCTAACTTTTGCTTCTTGACCTGCATACAGCTTACTCAGGAGGCAGGACAGGTGGTCTGGTAGTCCCATCTCTTTAAAAAATTTTCCACAGTTTGTTGTGATCCACA
Organism: Budorcas taxicolor; assembly: GCF_023091745.1. Taxonomy (NCBI): domain Eukaryota; kingdom Metazoa; phylum Chordata; class Mammalia; order Artiodactyla; family Bovidae; genus Budorcas; species Budorcas taxicolor. The sequence goes on from NC_068916.1 coordinate 75,355,575, forward strand.
CAGTCAAAGGCTTTGGTGTAGTCAATAAAGCAGAAGTAGATGTTTTTCTGGAACTCTCTTGCTTTTTCAATGATCCAATGGATGTTGGCAATTTTATCTCTGGTTCCTCTACATTTTCTAAATCCCGCTTGAACATCTGGAAGTTCATAGTTCACATACTGTTGTAACCTTGCTTGGAGAATTTTGAGCATTACTTTGCTAGCATGAGATGAGTGTGGTAGTCTGAACATTTTTTGGCATTGCCTTTCTTTGGGATTGGAATGAAAACTGACCTTTTCTAGTCCTGTGGCCACTGCTGATTTTTCCAAGTTTTATAGAATATTGTTTGCAGCACTTTAACAACATCATCTTTTAGTATTTGAAATAGATCAGCTGGAATCGCATCACCTCCACTAGCTTTGTTTGTAGTGATACTTCCTAAGGCCCACCTGACTTTGGACTCCAGGATGTCTGGCTCTGGGTGAGTGATCACACCATCGTGGTTTTGTGGTTATCTGGGTCATTAGGACTCTTTTTTTGTATAGTTCTTCTGTGTATTCTTGCCACCTCTTCTTAACATATTCTGCTTCTGTTAGGTTCATACTACCAATGGTATTTTTCAGAGAACTAGAACATATAATTTCATAATTTCTATGGAAACACAGATGACCCCAAATAGCCCAAGCAATTTTGAGAAAGAAGTATGGAGCTGGAGGAATCAACCTTCCTGATGTCAGAATATACTACACAGCTATAGTCATCAAGACAGTGTAATCCTGGCACAAAAACAGAAATAGACACCAGTGAAAGAAGAGAGAAAGCTGGGAGTAACCCATGCACCTATGGTCTCCTAATCTATTGACACAGGTGGCAAGAATATACAATGAAGAAAAAAATGGTCTCTTCACTAATTGGTGTGGAAAAACTGGACAGTTACATGTAAAATAAGGAAATTAGAACACTCCCTAACACCACACACAAAAATGAACTCCAAATGGATTAAAGAGCTAAATACAAGACCAGAAGTTTTAAAACTGTTAGAGGAACAACATGAATAGGACACTCTTTGACATAAATCACAGCAAGATTCTCTGTAAGCCACCTCCTAGAATAATGGAAATAAAAACAAAAATACACAAATTAAACTTAATTAAACTTAAAAGCTTTTGCACAATGAAGGAAACTATAAATAAGGTAAAAACAACTCAGAATGGGAGACAATAATAGCAAATGAAACAAATGACAAAGGGTTAATCTCCAAAATAAACAAACAGCTCATGTAGCTCAATTCCAATAGAAAACAAAGAACCTAATCAAAAATTGGGCAGAAGACCTAAACAGACATTTCTCCAAAGAAGACATGTAGATTGCTAAAAACACTTGAAAAGATGCTTAACATGGCTATTATTCAGTTCAGTTCAGTCGCTTAGTCGTGTCCCACTCTTTGCGACCCCATGAATCGCAGCAGGCCAGGCCTCCCTGTCCATCACCAACTCCCAGAGTTCACTCAGACTCGTGTTCATTGAGTCAGTGATGCCATCCAGCCATCTCATCCTCTGTCATTCCCTTCTCCTCCTGCCCTCAATCCCTCCCAGCATCAGAGTATCTTCCAATGAGTCAACTTTTCGCATGTGTGGCTATTATTAGAGAAATACAAATCAAAACTATAATCAGATATCACCTCACAACAGTCAGAAGGGCCATCATCAAAACATCTACAAGCAATACATGCTGGATATGGTGTGGAAAAAAGGGAATACTCTTACACTGTTGGTGGGAATGTAAATTGATTTACCCACTCTAGAGAACAGTATGGAGATTCCTTAAAAAAAAACTAGGAATAAAACTACCATATGACCCAACAATCCCACTCCTAGGCATATACCCTGAGGAAATGATAATTGAAAAAGCCTCATGTACCCTAATGTTCATTGTAGCACTATTTACAATAGCCAGGACTATTGTAAATATCCCACTAGATATCCATCCACAGATGAATGGATAAAGAAGCTATGGAACAAATATGCAATTGAATATTACTCAGCTATAAAAGCAACACATGTGAGTCTCTTCTAATGAGATGGATAGACCTAAAGCCTATTATACAGAGTGAAGTAAATCAGAAAGAGAAAAGCAAGTATCATATATTAACACATATGTATGGAATCTCCTTGGAACAAAACCTATGACAAATCTAGACAGCATATTAGAAAGTAGAGACATTACTTTGCCAACAAAGGTCCGTCTATCAAAACTATCATTTTTCTAGTAGTCATGTATGGATGTATGTGAGAGTTGGACCATAAAGAAAGCTGAGCACTGAAGAATTGATGCTTTTGAACTGTGGTGTTGGAGAAGACTCTTGAGAGTCCCTTGGATTGCAAGGAGATCCAACCAGTCAATATTAAAGGAAATCAGTCCTGAATATTCATTGGAAGGACTGATGCTAAATCGGAAACTCCAATATTTTGGCCACCTGATATGCAGAACAGACTCGTTGGAAAGAACCCTGATGCTGGGAGGGATTGAGGACAGGAGGAGAAGGGGACAACCGAGGATGAGATGATTGGATGGGATCACTGACTCAATGGACACGAGTTTGAGCAAGCTCAGGGAGTTGGTGGTGGACAGGGAAGCCTGGCATGCTGCAGTCCATGGGGTTGCAGAGTCAGACATGGCTGAAAGACTGAACTGAACTGATGGACTCTAGGTGGCACTAGTGGTAAAGAACCTGCTTGCCAATGCAGGAGTTGTAGGAGACGTAGGATTAATCCCCGAGTTGGAAGATCCCCTGGAGGAGGGCATGGCAACCCACTCCAGTATTCTTGCCTTTAGAATCACACGGACAGAGGAGCCAGGCAGGCTATAGTCAATAGGATCCCACAGAGTTGGACTCAACTGAAGCCGACTTAGCATGCGCATAAGAACATGGAATCTAGAAAATGGTACTGATGAACCTCTCTGCAGGGCAGCAAAGGAGACACAGACATAAAGTACAGACTTGTGGCCATGGGGGCAGGGGAAGGAGAGGGTGGGATGATGAATGGAGAAAGTAGCATGGAAACATACACACTGCCATATGTAAAACAGGTCGCCAGTGGGGATTTGCCATATGGGAGCTAAAATTGGGGCTCTGTGACAACGTAAGAGGAGGAGGATGGGATGGAAGGTGGGAGAAAGGTTCAGGAGGCAGGATATATATGTATACCTATGGCTGATTCACACTGATGTATGTCAGAAACCAACACAATATTGTAAAGTCATTACCATCCAATTAAACATAAATAAATGTTTTAAAGTATGTATATGTATGTGTAGTGAAAGAGCAGAATGAAAAAGTTGGCTTAAAGCTCAACATTCAGAAAATGAAGATCATGGCATACAGTCCCATCACTTCATGGGAAATAGATGGGGAAACAGTGGAAACAGTGTCAGACTTTATTTTAGGGGGCTCCAAAATCACTGCAGATGTTGATTGCAGCCATGAAATTAAAAGACGCTTACTCCTTGGAATAAAAGTTATGACTAACCTAGGTAGCATATTCAAAAGCAGAGACATTACTTTGCCAACAAAGGTCCGTTTAGTCAAGGCTATGGTTTTTCCAGTAGTCATGTATGGATGTGAGAGTTGGACTATGAAGAAGGTTGAGTGCCGAAGAATTGATGCTTTTGAACTGTGGTATTGGAGAAGACTGTTGAGAGTCCCTTGGACTGCAAGGAGATCCAACCAATCCATTCTGAAGGAGATCAGCCCTGGGATTTCTTTGGAAGGAATGATGCTAAAGCTGAAGCTCCAGTACTTTGGCCACCTCATGCAAAGAGTTGACTCATTGGAAAAGACTCTGATGCTGGGAGGGATTGGGGGCAGGAGAAGGGGATGACAGAGGATGAGATGGCTGGATGGCATCACTGACTCAATGGACGTGAATCTGAGTGAACTCCGGGAGTTGGTGATGGACAGGGAGGCCTGGTGTGCTGCGACTCATGGGGTCGCAAAGAGTCGGACACAACTGAGCGACTGAACTGAATATGTATGTGTCTATGTGTCTATGTATAGATACATATTATTAATTGCTTTCTCTATGTATGCTAGCCCCAAAAGCAAGAAGTGTTATAAATATTATACAAAGAAACTAAAGGTGCACTTCTTTTATCCAACTTTTCCTCAAGAAAACTTTTTTTAATTACTGTAGCTGTTACTCCTGTGTAGTCCCTAATTTCATTTTTAAGCCAACAGGAAATATATTTCCTACTGTTGTTATGAAACCTCCAAAGGTAATTACTGAAGATAGTTGGATTATTTTTTGCTTATCTTTATTCTATTGGGACTATATACCATTTGCATGTAGCAATGTAGGGTGAATTCACTTCTGACACAGTCAATTATATAAGTCTATCAACAGCTATTTTATCATGGGAACAATAGAGACAGACGGCTTAGATTTGTGATGAATGTAGATTAGAGAGAGGTCACCCTGACATACATAATTAGTTTTGGAATGTTAAATTAATAGGTAGAATGCCCCTAAGGCAACCATACATTAAGGCTGAAGCTGCAGGATTTGGAGTCCGGCTCCTGTCTGCTGTTGTCAGCATGGACATGGCTCAGTGCACTGCTTGTGAAATGGCATAAGGTATTATGGCATAACTAAATGGCTGTAAAAACAAAATTTGCATAATACTGTGGTCATACTACATCTATTTCCCTTCAGAAACATTCGTGCAGCTAAATTATTATGTAAATTCCTAATTGGGGTTGGTTCAGATAGATAAATCTTTGGGTGCCTTATGAGAAGTAGATGTTTAAACAAGGGTTCAATAAGCAATCAATGACAATATTCAGAGAAATATTAAATTCCTAGTCTGTACTTGCTGTTGATATTAGCTTAAAATGTGAAGGTGAAATAAAAGACATTTTTCCAGTTATAAAGTATTTGTTTTCCATCCATGTGTAGGTGAAAAACAGTACCTACAGAAGAGGGATGAAAGATGATGTCCAAACTTCACTTTAATTTTAATCAATGACTGGTAATAGTTTGCATTATTATTACTGTTATTAACCTGTCTGAATGAAGAGAAGGATGAGTTCTATAGAGAACAAATAACATTTTCTAGACACTTCTAGGACACAGTCACCTAGTAAGCAATCTAGAGGCATATCTGCAGTACAATTTGTGACGCACATTACACTGCTCTATGTCAATAGTACAATTATTTGTTCACACTTAGTGTTTACTTTGTGGTAGACACAAAAGTAGATCATCTATTATGCTATCTACTTTAATATGCAGAACATACATGGAAGGTAGATACTATTATCCACATTTTACTGATGAGGGTAAATTAAACACAAATTGGTTGAGACTCTGATCATATAACCAAAATGTAAGAAGTTGAGAAATCTGAATGTGAAGCTCATATTCTAATGGGTTTATATGTGTTTTTTTTTTTTTTAATATCATTCAGATCTCAAATGTGATTGAACTAGGCCATACACATTTAGGTTTAGATTAAACAACTAGTATTCATATATTATTTATCTCCAGCACCAAGATAGATATTTTCTCAGTATAATCTATGGGACACTTTCTCAATCTGTAGCTTAGAGAAGTTAAGCAACTTCTTCAAGGTCATATGCTTAGAGTGCAAAGATCATAATTTGTAAAAGTTCATTTCCACTTTATCACAGCCTCTGAGAATTCAGTGGAATCTCACCCACTGAAAACTTTAGTGTTTCTAAGGCTGTTATAAAAATACTAGGCTTTTATTTGTCTATAATTCAGTTTGCACTGGTGTACAAGTAACAGTACCCAGTAGAATGTGTAGGATGAACAATGAGAGCATGTACCCTGCGCTTGTCAAGAAGGCCAGACACAGAATTTCCAAGCTGCTTCAGCAGGAAGGCAGACAAGAGCTCTAATATTCTCATCTGTCTATTCTACCCCTACAGGATGTTGAGCGTGTCCTACTTACTGTCACGAGATGATAACTGCACTTCTGGATGTCATAGGCTGACACCACCAAATCCAGTGTGTGTTCCATTCCTTGGTAAGCTAATACAATGTAAAACACTAGGAGAATAAAAGTGCCTCAGCAGGCTCCCTTCAGATGTTCTCAGCTATGAATGGGTTGCTTGAATAAGCAGGTCTTATTTTCTGGGAAAACTGGGAAAGTGAGTAACGTATTTTCAACACCTTAGGGCAACCCACTCCAGTACTCTTGCCTGGAAAACCCCATGGATGGAGGAGCCTGTTGGGCTGCAGTCCATGGGGTCGTGAAGAGTCAGACATGACTGAGCGACTTCACTTTCACTTTTTACTTTCCTGCATTGGAGAAGGAAATGGCAACCCACTCCAGTGTTCTCGCCTGGAGAACGCCAGGGATGGCGGAGCCTGGTGGGCTGCATCTATGGGGTTGCACAGAGTTGGCCACGACTGAAGAGACTTAGCAGCAGTGGCAGGGTGAAAGAGTCTGTATGAACAAAAAGAGAAGGTGGACATGGCAGATAATGAAGAGCAGTGATCATTTGGTATACAACCGTTAATGTCTGTTCCACCATCATGTCTTGATGTTTAATTCTATAGATGTAAGATATGCTGAGCTTTAAACAACATAGACCCACACCTAGTAAGACATGGAAGGAAAGGCTATGAAATTCCAGCCACACAGGTAATATCATTTTTAATTGTTCATTTCAAATTTATCACAGTCTCTGAGAATTCACAGGATACTCAATAAAAGCATCAGCATTTTTAAGGCTTCCATAAAAATATCAGGTTTAGGTTTATATAATTTAGTTTTCTTTGGAGTACAAATTTCAGATAACCTAATATAGTTAGTGACTTAAATAGACTAATAGACTGTGTCCCAAGCAATTATGAAAAATTTTAAAAAGGTGGTCAGTACTTTTTCAGAGATGATGAACAGTAAAATAAAATGGTACAGAATAACTTATTTCCTGCTGTTAAATAAATGCCAAGGTAAAACCAATTATTTTATAATTATTATTTTATGAAAAATAAATACTGTAAAAATATATTTTCAAATGCTGAAGATTGATTCTATATAATTGAATATCATAATGTCACATTTTATCTTGTACCAAATGATTGATCAACTATAAATTTAATTCTATTTGTTGTTGTTGTGTAATTACTCGGTCGTGTCTGACTTTTTGTGACCCGATGAACTGTAGCTGCCAGACTCCTCTTTCCATGGGATTTCCCAGACAAAAATACTGCAGTGGGTTTCCATTTCCTCCTTTAGGGGATTTTTTTCCACCCAGGAATCAAACTGGTATCTCCTACATTGGCAGGTGGATTTTTTAACACTGAGCCACCAGAAAAGCCCTAATTTTTCTATAGTATATCTGTATCTCAACCATATCACTATTCTAGTATTTATTTCAATTATTTCCCCACTTGAAAAGTTTTTAGGCTAACTTCTAATTTGCCAAAGTCTTGCAGACATTCACAACACCTAAGTGGTCCTTAAGTCAATCATATTTTTCTTAGCATAGACCTTTATACAGAAACAATATGCAAGAGAATTTATACCTATATTCAGTAAACAGGAAATTAAACAGCATTTTTGATACCACAAGTTTTGTATCTAACCCACTGGGTAACATTCTACCCAGAGCTACCAACCACCACAAAAACATCAATTAAAAAAATTCTGTTGTTTCCATGTACAGTTGTGATGAATAAAGCACCTGAAATGTTATCATGCAGGAAATGAACTATTTCCTAATTTTCAGGTTTACATATGCAAATATATGATTTTTTAAGTGGAAAAGGCACAGTTATTCCTGATTTGCTCCTAGGCAAATTTCTGGACTCCCTGTTTGACAGTACTGAAATGCTAGATTCACATTAGATATGTAGAGTTTAACATAAGGACAAAATAGTACTGATCTATAAGCTGTAGAGCATCAAGTAATATTTTAGCAATAGTTCCAAAGATGAGATTGAGTACTGAAGCTAGAGACTTAGGATACAGAATAGAGTTCAAGGGAGAGAACAGGTATATGTGCACACACACATATTTTGTATGTGCATACATGTATGCACAAACAAAGGTTGAGAGATAAGAGTCGTATGTTTCCAATGTGTACTCAAAAATAGTGCCTAGAGAGGGCGGTCCTAAGATGGCAGAGGAATAGGATGGGGAGACCACTTTCCCCCTCACAAATTCATCAAAAGAACATTGCAATGCTGAGTAAACTTAACAAAACTTCTGAATGCTGGCAGAGGACATCAGGCACCCAGAAAAGCAGATCATTGTCTTCTAAAACAGGTAGGAAAAAATATAAAAGACGGAAAAAAGAGACAAAAGAGATAGGGAGGGAGCTCCATCCTGGGAAGGGAGTCTTAAAAAGAGAGAAGTTTCCAAACACCAGGAAACACTCTCGCTGCCGAGTCTGTGGCGAGCCTTGGAAGCACAGAGGGCAACATAACAGGGAGGAAAAATAAATAAATAATTAAAGCAACAGATTAGGAGCCCAACAGTAACTCCCCCAGCGGAGAAGCAGCGCAGACGCCTGCATCCTCCACTAGCAAGCGGGGGCTGGGCAGGGAGGCGCGGGCTGCAGTGCTTTATAAGAATCGGGCGGAATGCCCCGAGCATAACCAGAGCGAACTAACTTGGGCTAGCAAACCAGACTGTGAGATAGCTACCACGCGAAAAGCTCTAACATAAGATACTGCCAGGACCGCGCACAGAACAAAGGATCGAACAGAATTAGCTGGCTGCAGACCATCCCCCTCTGGTGACAGGCAGCCAGAGCCGGAAAGGGGCAATCACAGCCCCAAAGAAACATTAACTTCCAAACTGCAAGCAAGCTTCTTTGCTAACTAAGACTTCCTGGGGTTCCGGACAGTCACCATCTGCCTAAGAAGGGGCGCCAGTGGTACACCCAGAAAACTGAGCAGTAGGGACAGGAAAGGCAATAAGTCACAGCGACCACGCTCACCAAACACCCGAGCTGCTCGGACCTGGGAAGGGCACAAAACACAGGCCCAACCGAGTCTGCACCTCTGAGGACTACCTGAGTGCCTGAGCCTGAGCGCCTTAGACCGGGGAGATGCATGCAGCCTAGGGCCGGCCTCAGACGGTTCCCGGCGGAGCAACCTAGAGCCTGAGCAGTGTGTGCCATGAGCGGGGGCAGGCCCAGTGTGGCTGAGACACTGCAAGCACATGCCTGTGTTATTTGTTTGCAGCATCCCTCCCTCCCCACAGCGCGACTGAACAAGTGAGCCTAAAAAAAAAAAAAAAGTGTCCACCACCATACCCCTTGTGTCAGGGCAGAAAACAGACACTGAAGAGACCAGCAAACAGAAGAAGCTAAAACAGAGGGAACCGCCTTGAAGTATAGATCTTAAGATATATAAGCCAGACCAAGGAACTATCCGAAAATGAACTGACCCCACACTGCCCACAACACCAGAGAAAGTCCCAGATATACCTTTACAATTTTTACGATCATTCTTTTGTTTGTTTTGTTTTTTTCTTTTCTTTTTTAACATTTTTTAATTTTTAAGTTCTTAAAGCAAACGCCATATATATATATTTGTGTGTGTGTGTGTGTGTGTGGTGTGTGTGTGTTTTTAAAATAATTCTTGTGACTTTTTTTTTTCTTTCTCCTTCTTCTTTTCTTTAATATTGTATTTTTGAAAATCCAACCTCTACTCTAGATTTTTAATCTTTGCTTTTTGGTATTTGTTATCATTTTGTACCTTTAAAAACCCAATCTTCAGTACTCTATTTACTTGAAAGTGAGATTACTGGCTTGACTGCTGTCTCCTCCTTTGGACTCTCCTTTTTCTCCACCAGGTTGCCTCTGTCTCCTCCCTCCCGCTTCTCTTCTCTACCCAATTCTGTGAATCTCTGTGTGTTCCACATGGTGGAGAGCACTTAGGAAACTGGTTACTGGCTGGATCTGTCTCTCTCCTTTCCATTTCCCTCTTTTACCCTCCTGGCCACCTCTGTCTCCTTTCTCCCTCTCCTCTTCTCTGTATAACTCTGTGAACATCTCTGAGCAGTCCAGACAGTTGAGTGCACATAAGGAAGTGATTACTGGCTAGCTTGCTCTCTCCTCTTCTGATCCCACCTCATCTCATTCCAGTCACCTCCAACTCCCCCCTCCCTCTTCTCTTCTTCATGTAACTCAGTGAACCTCTCTGGGTATCGCTCAATGTGGAGAATCTTTTCATCTCTAACCTCGATGTTTATCATCGGTGCTGTATAGATGGAGAAGTCTTGAGGCTACTGTAAAAATAAAACTGAAAACCAGAAGCAGGAGGCTTAAGTCCAAAGCCTGAGAACATCAAAGAACTCCTGACTCCAGGGAACATTAATCAATAGGAGCTCATCAAACGCCTCCATACCTACACTGAAACCAAGCACCACCCAAGGGCCAACAAGTTCCAGAGCAAGACATACCACGCAAATTCTCCAGCAACGCAGGAACACAGCCCTGAGCTTCAATATACAGGCAGCTCAAGTTAGTCCAAAACCATTGACATCTCATAACTCATTACTGGACACTTCATTGCACTCCAGAGAGAAGAAATCCAGCTCCACCCACCAGAACTCCAACACAAGCTTCCCTAACCAAGAAACCTTGACAAGCCACTGATACAACCCCATCCATAGCGAGGAAACTCCATAATAAAGATAACTCCACAAACTCCCAGAATACAGAAAGGCCACCCCAAACACAGCAATATAACCAAGATGAAGAGATAGAGGAATACCCAGCAGGTAAAGGAACATGAGAAATGCCCACCAAACCGAACAAAAGAGGAAGAGATAGGGAATTTACCTGAGAAAGAATTCCAAATAATGATAGTGAAAATGATCCAAAATCTTGAAATCAAAATGGAATCACAGATAAATAGCCTGGAGATGAGGACTGAGAAGATGCAAGAAAGGTTTAACAAGGACCTAGAAGAAATAAAATGAGCAATAAATGAGATCAGAAACACTCTGGAGGCAACAGATAGTAGAATATCAGAGGCAGAAGAGAGGATTAGTGAAATAGAAGATAGAATGGTAGAAATAAATGAATCAGAGAGGAAAAAAGAAATGAGGATAATCTCAGAGACCTCCAGGACAATAGGAAACACTCCAACATTTGAATTATAGGAATCCCAGAAGAAGAAGACAAAAAGAAAGACCATGAGAAAATAATCGAGGAGATAATAGTTGAAAACTTCCCTAAAATGGGGAAGGAAATAATCACCCAAGTCCAAGAAACCCAGAGAGTCCCAAACAGGATAAACCCAAGGCGAAACACCCCAAGACATATATTAATCAAATTAACAAGAGGTTAAAGCATCTGCCTCTAATGTGGGAGACCTGGGTTTGACCCCTGGGTCGGGAAGATCCCCCGGAGAAGGAAATGGCAACCCACTCCAGTATTCTTGCCTGGAGAATCCCATGGACAGAGGATCCTGGTGGGCTACAGACCATGGGGTCACAAAGAGTCGGACACGACTGAGTGACTTCACCTCACCTCACCTCACCTCAAATACAAATAACAAATATTAAAAGCAGCAAGAGAAAAACAACAAATAACACACAAGGGGATTCCCATAAGGATAACAGCTCATCTTTCAATAGAAACTCTTCAGGCCAGGAGGGAATGGCAAGATATACTTAAAGTGATTAAAGAAAATAACCTACAGCCCAGATTACTGTACTCAGCAAGGATCTCATTCAAATATGAAGGAGAAATCAAAGGCTTTCCAGACAAGCAAACGCTGAGAGAATTCAGCACCACCAAATCAGATCTCCAACAATTGCTAAAAGATATTCGCTAGACAGGAAACACAAAAAGGGTGTATAAACCCGAACCAAAAACAATAAAGTAAATGGCAACAGGATCATACTTATCAATAATTACCTTAAACGTAAATGGGTTGAATGCCCCAACTAAAAGGCAAAGACTGGCTGAATGGATACAAAACAAGACCCCTATATATGTTGTCTACAAGAGATCCACCTCAAAACAAGGGACACATACAGACTGAAAGTGAAGGGCTGGAAAAAGATATTCCATGCAAATAGAGACCAAAAGAAAGCAAGAGTAGCTATACTCATATCAGATAAAATAGATTTTAAAACAAAGGCTGTGAAAAGAGACAAAGAAGGCCACTACATAATGATCAAAGGATCAATCCAAGAAGAAGATATAACAATTATAAATATATATGCACCCAACATAGGAGCACTGCAATATGTAAGACAAATGCTAACAAGTATGAAAGGGGAAATTAACAATAACACAATAATAGTGGGAGACTTTAATACCCCACTCACACCTATGGACAGATCAACTAAATAGAAAATTAACAAAGAAACACAAACTTTAAATGATACAATAGACCAGTTAGACCTAATTGATATCTATAGGACATTTAACCCTAAAACAATGAATTTCACCTTTTTCTCAAGTGCTCACGGAAACTTCTCCAGGATACATCACATCCTGGGCCATAAATCTAGCCTTGATAAATTCAAAAAAATTGAAATCATTCCAAGCATCTTTTCTGACCATAATGCATTAAGATTAGATCTCAATTACACTATTAAAAATTCCAACATATGGAGGCTGAACAACACACTTCTGAATAACCAACAAATCACAGAAGAAATCAAAAAAGAAATCAACATATGCATAGAAACTAATGAAAATGAAAACACAACAACCCAAAACCTGTGGGACACTATAAAAGCAGTGCTAAGAGGAAAGTTCATAGCAATACAAGCATATCTCAAGAAACAAGAAAAAAGCCAAATAAATAACCTAACTCTACACCTAAAGCAACTAGAAAAGGAAGAAATGGGGAACCCCAGGGTTACTAGAAGGAAAGAAATCTTAAAAATTAGGGCAGAAATAAATGCAAAAGAAACAAAAGAGACCATAGCAAAAATCAACAAAGCCAAAAGCTGGTTCTTTGAAAGGATAAATAAAATTGACAAACCATTAGCCAGACTCATCAAGAAACAAAGGGAGAAAAATCAAATCAATAAAATTAGAAATGAAAATGGAGAGATCACAACAGACAACACAGAAATACAAAGGATCATAAGAGACTACTATCAGCAGTTATATGCTAATAAAAGGGACAACGTGGAAGAAATGGACAAATTCTTAGAAAAGTACAACTTTCCAAAACTGAACCAGGAAGAAATAGAAAATCTTAACAGACCCATCAGAAGCAAGGAAATTGAAACTATAATCAGAAATCTTCCAGCAAACAAACGCCCAGGTCCAGACAGCTTCACAGCTGAATTCCACCAAAAATATCGAGAAGAGGTAATACCTATCCTACTTAAACACTTCCAGAAAATTGCAGAGGAAGGTAAACTTCCAAACTCATTCTATGAGGCCACCATCACCCTAATACCAAAACCTGACAAAGATGCCACAAGAAAAGAAAACTACAGGCCAATATCACTGATGAACATTGATGCAAAAATCCTTAACAAAATTCTAGCAATCAGAACCTAGCAACACATTAAAAAGATCATACACCATGACCAAGTGGGCTTTATCCCAGGGATGCAAGGATTCTTCAATATCCACAAATCAATCAATGTAATTCACCGCATTAACAAATTGAAAAATAAAAGCCATATGATTATCTCAATAGATGCAGAGAAGGCCTTTGACAAAATTCATCCATTTATGATAAAAACTCTCCAGAAAGCAGGAATAGAAGGAACATACCTCAACATAATAAAAGCTATATATGACAAACCCACAGCAAACATTATCCTCAATGGTGAAAAATTGAAAGCATTTCCCCTAAAGTCAGGAACAAGACAAGGGTGCCCACTTTCATCGCTACTATTCAACATAGTTCTGGAAAGTTTGGCCATAGCAATCAGAGCAGAAATAGAAATAAAAGGAATCAAAATTGGAAAAAAAGTAGTCAGAATTTCACTGTTTGCAGATGACATGATCCTCTACAGAGAAAACCCAAAAGACTCCATCAGAAAATTACTAGAGCTAATAAATGAATATAGTAAAGTTGCAGGATATAAAATCAACACACAGAAATCCATTGCATTCCTATACACTAATAATGAGAAAGTAGAAAGAGAAATTAAGGAAACAATTCCATTCACCACTGCAACGAAAAGAATAAAATACTTGGGAATATATCTACCTATATCACAATGGTATGATCACTCATCTAGAGCCAGACATCCTGGAATGTGAAGTCAGGTGGGCCTTAGAAAGCATCACTACGAACAAAGCTAGTGGAGGTCATGGAATTTCAGTAGAGCTATTTCAGATCCTGAAAGATGATGCTGTGAAAGTGCTGCACTCAATATGCCACCAAGTTTGGAAGACTCAGCAGTGGCCACAGGACTGGAAAAGGTCAGTTTTCATTCCAATCCCAAAGAAAGGCAATGCCAAAGAATGCTCAAACTACCGCACAATTGCACTCATCTCACATGCTAGTAAAGTAATGCTCAAAATTCTCCAAGCCAGACTTCAGCAATACGTCAACCATGAACTTCCTGATGTTCAAGCTGGTTTTAGAAAAGGCAGGGGAACCAGAGATCAAATTGCCAACATCTGCAGGATCATGGAAAAAGCAAGAGAGTTCCAGAAAAACATCTATTTCTGATTTATTGACTATGCCAAAGCCTTTGACTGTGTGGATCACAATAAACTGTGGAAAATTCTGAGAGAGATGGGAATACCAGAACACCTGACCTGCCTCTTGAGAAACCTGTATGCAGGTTAGGAAGCAACAGTTAGATCTGGACATGGAACAACAGACTGGTTCCAAATAGGAAAAGGAGTACGTCAAGGCTGTATATGGTCACCCTGCTTATTTCACTTATATGCAGAGTACATCATGAGAAACGCTGGACTGGAAGAAGCACAAACTGGAATTAAGATTGCCGGGAGAACTATCAATAACCTCAGATATGTAGATGACACCACCCTTATGGCAGAAAGTGAAGAGGAACTAAAAAGCCTCTTGATGAAAGTAAAAGAGGAGAGTGAAAAAGTTGGCTTAAAGCTCAACATTCAGAAAATGAAGATCATGGCATCTGGTCCCATCACTTCATGGGAAATAGATAGGGAAACAGTGAAAACAGTGTCAGACTTTATTTTTTGGGGCTCCAAAATCACTGCAGATGGTGATTGCAGCCATGAAATTAAAAGATGCTTACTCCTTGGAAGGAAAGCTATGACCAACCTAGATAGTATATTCAAAAGCAGAGACATTACTTTGCCGGCTAAGGTCCATCTAGTCAAGGCTATGGTTTTTCCAGTAGTCATGTATGGATGTGAGAGTTGGACTCTGTAGAAGGCTGAGCGCCGAAGAATTGATGCTTTTGAATTGTGGTGTTGGAGAAGACTCTTGAGAATCTCTTGGACTGCAAGGAGATCCAACCAGTCCATTCTGAAGGAGATCAACCCGGGGATTTCTTTGGAAGGAATGATGCTAAAGGTGAAACTCCAGACTTTGGCCACCTCATGCAAAGAGTTGACTCATTGGAAAAGACTCTGATGCTGGGAGGGATTGGGGGCAGGAGAAGAAGGGGATGACAGAGGATGAGATGGCTGGATGGCATCACTGACTCGATGGACGTGAGTCTGAGTGAAATCCGGGAGTTGGTGATGGAGAGGGAGGCCTGGCGTGCTGCGATCCATGGGGTCGCAAAGAGTTGGACACGACTGAGCAACTGAACTGAACTGAAAGAAACTGAAGACCTATATATAGAAAACTATAAAACAGTGATGAAAGAAATCAAAGAGAACACTAATAGATGGAGAAATATACCATGTTCATGGATCGGAAGAATCAATATAGTGAAAATGAGGCAAGACAAAGGAGGCAAGAATATACAATAGATTAAAGACCATCTCTTTAACAAGTGGTGCTGGGAAAACTGGTCAACCACTTGTAAAATAATGAAACTAGAACACTTTGTAACACCATTCACAAAAATAAACTCAAAATGGATTAAAGATCTAAATGTAAGACCAGAAACTATAAAACTCCTAGAGGAGAACGTAGGCAAAACACTCTCCGACATAAATCACAGCAGGATCGTCTATGATCCACCTCCCAGAATTCTGGAAATAAAAGCAAAAATAAACAAATGGGATCTAACTAAAATGAAAAGCTTCTGCACAACAAAGGAAACTATCAGCAAGGTGAAAAGACAGCCTTCAGAATGGGAGAAAATAATAGCAAATGAAGCAACTGACAAACAACTAATCTCAAAAATATACAAGCAACTTATGCAGCTCAATTCCAGAAAAATAAATGACCCAATTTAAAAATGGGCCAAAGAACTAAATAGACATTTCTCCAAAGAAGACATACGGATGGCTAACAAACACATGAAAAGATGCTCAACATCACTCATTATCAGAGACATGCAAATCAAGACCACAATGAGGTACCAGTTCACACCAGTCAGAATGGCTTTGATCCAAAAGTCTATAAGCAATAAATGCTGGAGAGGGTGTGGAGAAAAGGAAACCCTCTTACACTGTTGGTGGGAATGCAAACTAGTACAGCCACTATGGAGAACAGTGTGGAGATTCCTTAAAAAATTGCAAATAGAACTGCCTTATGACCCAGCAATCCCACTACTGGGCATACACACCGAAGAAACCAGAACTGAAAGAGACACGTGTACCCCAATGTTCATCGCAGCACTGTTTATAATAGCTAGGACATGGAAGCAACCTACATGTCCATCAGCAGATGAATGGATAAGAAAGCTGTGGTACATATACACAATGGAGTATTACTCAGCCATTAAAAAGAATGCATTTGAATCAGTTCTAATGAGGTGGATGAAACTGGAGCCAATTATACAGAGTGAAGCAAGCCAGAAAGAAAAACACCAATACAGTATACTGACACATATATATGGAATTTAGAAAGATGGTAATGATAACCCTGTATGTGAGACAGCAAAAGAGACACAGATATAAAGAATAGACTTTTGGACTCTGAGGGAGAGGGAGAGGGTGGGATGATTTGGGAGAATGGCATTGAAACATATATGCTATCATGTAAGGAATGAATCGCTAGTCTAGGTTCGATACAGGATACAGGATGCTTGGGGCTGGTGCACTGGGATGACCCAGAGAGATGATATGAGGAGGGTGGTGGGAGGGGGGTTCAGGGTTGGGAACTCACGTACACCTGTGGTGGATTCATGTCAATGTATGGCAAAACCAATACAGTATTGTAAAGTAAGAAAATAAAAAATAAACAAACATATTTTAAAAAAGTGACTAGATACAAAGCTTATGGCACAGCCTACAGCCCCTTTTATGGGGTTACCACTGCCATGTTTTAAGTGGAACAGACAGCAGTGATGATTCAGATGTCGCCAAAGAAAATATGTTTGCCATAATCTCATAGAAAATGTCTTATTTTCTAGTAATCAGTAAAGAGTGCCTACTTCTAATTTGCTTTTTTGATTTTCTCACTCACTGCAGGAATGGTTTGGGAATTAAGTGAGAAATCTAATGATGGAGAATAAAGTTGAGGAATAAAGTCCTGTGGTAATTCAGATTAAAAGATGTCAATATTATGTCCTTCCTTTTAGCATATTTTTTGGGGCACGGACTTTAGGATCAATGCCCTGACACACAAGGGGTTTTCCAAGAGGAAATGGAGTGTATGCCTAGAACTACTAGAAGACCATTGCATGGGTAGAGAGGACCCCTTGCTACCTGAGACCTATGGCAATGCCTTAATTCAGTATGGTATATTTTATAAGAAAATCCTTTTCAGATTAGAATTTATAAAAGTAGACCCAATCTGGTGGCCACTGGGTTAAATATGATCTGCAGATGCCTTATGTTAACGCAGTGTCATGTGTAATCAAGCTTGAATTTGGGTGCCTCTAGTCAAGGAGTGGGGTCACAAAGAGTCAGACATGACTGAGTGACTTCACTTTCACTTTGTACTTGCATGTGTTGGAGAAGGAAATGGCAACCCATTCCAGTGCTCTTGCCTGGAGAATCCCAGGGACAAGGGAGCCTGGTGGGCTGCCGTCTGTGGGGTCGCACAGAGTTGGACACGAGTGAAGCAACTTAGCAGCAGTCAGAGAGTAAATGCCTTAGTACATGGAAGCTGCTACCTGATCTCTCCTCATGTTTAACAGTCTAGCCATTAAGGGCATTTGAGGTTTCCCTCCTATTGCAGATACAGGGGTGCTTCTGATCTAGATGGAGTCAGGATTTGTGTCTTGCTGAGTAGAGCACAGACTAGGTTCATCCCTTATTGATTGCTTTTGTACAGTTTATAATCCTCATAACCATAGATGTGGCCCATCATTTTTTTTAAACCATGAACCTTCAAAGGATTTTATCAATACATTTTTTTTTTTTTTTGCAGTCAGGAAAACAATATATTTTCTCCATATAAAATCATGATACTGAATAAGTCTTTACAAACAATACAACATTCTGTATCCTCCATGAAATTTAGATATGCCCAACTCCCACCACCATCATTCCATTAAGAAACACTAATGTAGAAAATGCATTAGGAACTCTAAATAAATTGAATCCTCTTTCCTTGATTTCTACAAATTTATATTTTTTGCCTTAATGTAGCTTTTACCATTATGTGCCATCTTTCATTATGATATGTTTCGAAAACATCAAACCCTGTTAATCTTGTTGATAGACCCAAAGGAGCAGACAATAACCACTCATTGCCTCTTTTGGAAAGCCTTCCCTTCCTCCATTAGAACATCATGTGTTACAACACTTGCCAATATCTAGTAAATTTAACACTGTTTACAACATGCAGCTGTGTTTCATTTCTAAATACAGCAAAAGTAATTGTAAGTTCGAACTACAAAGACATCCTAATGACTACTAATAAAATGCACCTATTATTCAATAGGAAATAACCCCATTGAGGTTTTCCCCCTCATGATTGATCTAATTTTCTATTTTATACTTCTAAGAAACTAATGGAAACATTTATAGAGGTGTTTTCTCCCCTCTAAAATCTAGATGTTGCTAAGATTCTCATCAAACGCAGTAGGCTGATGACAGGTACAAGGAAACGGCAGACATTTAAATGATCCAAATTATAATTGGTAATTAGCTCCCAAATTATTCCTGTCTTTTTCAGTTGGAAAGAAGACACTTTCTACAGTTATGTAATTACCACAAAGAAATAGAAATATCCTGTTCAGACCTAATATTCATGTGGAATATAAGTAGCTGAAAATAAATCTTTGCTTATATAAAACAGAAATATATATATATAAATGCATTTAACCATCTTAAAGGGAAATTTCCTTATAAATAAGAGTTCTTAAAAAAATCTAAATAAACTACCACTCTAAACTGTTTGTTTTATCTAGGACATTTCCTTACTAGGAATATTTTCTTTTTCATGATTTTAGCTACTGTATATGTTTTTCATTTTATTCACGAAGTTCTGCTAATCAAAACTGGTGAAATAATCTAAAGAGATCTGAGGAATTAATTAGGTGCATCTCCTGTCTACTCTGCTAATCTTCTTTATGTCTTCAGTTTAGGGAATAGGAGTTCGTTTACTGATAAACCATGGAGATTCTATTTGCTATATAGAAGGATCTACTAAAAGGCTGACAGTGGTTTATGAATCGTTTAGTCCTATCCACAGCAACACTTGCAATGGAAAGTATTGTACTCTGTGTGGAAATCAGGTAGGGGTATTGTCATATTAGCTGATTTTATTCATATACTTTTTATGTTTTAGCCAGAGAGATAGGGAGCGAGGGAGGGATAGGAGGGAGAGAGAAAGGGAAAAAGACATAAAAAGAGATTAAAGAAAGCTACATGGAAGAGGTGGTATAGCACCTCAAAGAATGCTTCATGACCATACCACCTCTAAATGCAAACAGTTTGAATGGTGGAAACACTTACCTGCCTGCTAACTTCAATGAAATGAATACAAACACAAACACAAACACAAACCCAAGTTGTTAACTTTTCATTTGTAGGGGGATGTTTGAAAAAGGAAATGGACATTTTTTCTTCCCAAGTAATCAAAAATACCCTGCTAATCAAAGGCATTGCTCCTTCTAAGCCAGATTAGAAAACTGGGAAGTCATATTAGAATAAATAGAAAGATACAACAGGTGCACCATGGATCCTTGAGATGACAATGAGAGTTGATTGCAATAATTCTCTAGAAGTTTGGATAACCAGATTTAGGCATCTGTAGTCTGATTGTGTTCCACTGGCTGCATGCACCCCTGATAAAGGACCTAACTTATTTCTTGATTATTAGATACTGACTGACTGATGTCTGTATTCTTCTTGTGTGAAAGTTCTTAACCAAACTACATGTTAAATTTTGTCTTGGGAATGTTTGCTTTAAGAGATTGTAACAGAAGTATTCCCAGTTTATCTTTTTCATTTCTAAACTTGTAATTCATTTAATCAATTTTCGAAAAAAACTTTTACAAGAAGTCAGAACAGAGGCCTTATGTTTAATAAAAGAAAACACCGTACTTGATTAACAATGCAGTTAGTGTCTTTAAAGTGGTTCTTAAATACTTTTTCAATTATTGGGACAACACTAATTTTGATCACTTGGATTCAATTATAATATAGGTATATTTTGTAAATTATGGTGAAAGAAGTGGTATGTGCTAGTGAACTGTATATTTTAAAATGTTTTAAAAGCTAAATTTTATATATATTTAACCAAAAATAATAACTATATAAAAAGAAGTGCTGTGATAAAAATTCAAGGTGTGGAATAGCAGTTTAATCAATTATTAAAATCAGTTGTTTATAATGTCTGATTTCTGGGAACTGTCCAACCCATAATTTTTTATAGTTATATGGAGGTCTGTAGAAATTTTGCATACTTAAATAGAAATGTTATTAGTCACAATTTATTTTCAAATTTCACCATCTACAGCAGGTTTCAGAAGCCTGGTTCTCACCTCTTTTTGTTTTTATTGTTTCTTTCTACTCTGCCAATAGCAATTATGTGGTAGTGGAAAACTGAGCGCAAATTATAAATCTCTGACAAGTCCATTTCATTTTTTTCATAAAGTTGTAGTTTATTAAATCAAATTTTCCATAGAATATAATGAAATGTGAGTCTCATGTCCCCTTCTGAAATTGGGAGTAACTTTGTTACTGGCCTTGAGAAGTTAGTTCTCTACCTCGTAATGCATCAGGTTCATCATCACTCAAGTGCGGATGTGAGCATTATCCCAATGTTGAACCTGATTTTCCTAGAGGCTGTTTCTGCATTGCCAGAATAGCCATGGCCCCAGAGCAGAGAATTTACGCCTCCATAATGAATATGGTTAGTCCACAATCACAAGCCAAGTACGTGTTCATATCATCTTTATGACCCACATAATATATCATAGAGCTACAGGCTGAAAAGAAACTAATTAACCTTTAATGAGATGGGGACAGTGTAGGACAGTTGGCACTATGGAAGGGCTATAATTCCCAGACTGCGACATTTACCTGGGCTCCATGCCACTGCAGAACTACAACTCATGTTTGGCACCAGTCTTCTTTATGGTGTCTACCACGTGTGTCCACACAAACAAAGCAAAGTAAGTCAAGATGTTACCCAAGGGAAGACTACCCAGCTGGACTGATATAGAGAATATGGGATATGGTAAATTTCTAATATAACCATTCTCAAAGTCTTCTCAAAGGGAATTATGCACTTTGTAAGCTTATCACAGATCATTCTACTTTATTTTTTCTCAGATTTTATTTATTGATTTACTTTACAATAAAGACTATAACCATGCAGGTATGAAATTAAAGAAACATTTTCAAACCAAACAGAGGCATTAATAAGCTCACTCTTATCACAATGGAACATGACACATTTTTCAATACTGTTTGATTCATATTAAATCTCAATTGAAGATAAAGGTTCAGTGAGTTAATCTATACCCAGTCTCCAGGATTCACATAATTTCTGAAATTACAGATATAGGATTGGTTGTCTGACAAATGTGCCACAGAATAATATACACAAAGTGTTTATTAATGTTCTAAAAGTTGAGAGAGAAATCTCTTTCGAATTGTTTGACCTTCATTCTTATCATGTGAGTTGACAGTTATTGTAGAAAGAAAATACAGAGCCTATAAAACATCTTTCTCATCATATTGATCTTTCCATTGAAGCCGGACAAACATTTTTATCCAGTGGCACATTAATGTGGCAAACATTTAGGCATTTATCTGGGAAAGACTAATGATGTCACCCCGGCTTCTCTACAATCACCTGTTTGATTTTCACATGTGAAAAGGGAGAGCTCCACTTCCTTCCCTTAGCTCACATCAGGCTGAAGTGAATTACAGTAAATTTGAATTAATCTCATTCCTTTTATTTACTACACTTAAATAAGACCGTTTTTTTATTATCCTTGTTTGCATACATGTTATATAGTAGCATTAAGATAACTAAAACCTTAAAGTGTATGGACTGTTTAATCTAAAAAATAATAGCAATACTAGTATCTTTGCAGGTCTAGTTTCGAAGGCCATATGACCAGCACTTTGTTTTTCCCAACATGGCCTGCTTTGCTGATGACTAGGCCTGTTGGCTTCTTTGAAGTTGTTTATAAGAATGGAGAAGCATGACAAGACTTTTTTGTTAACAGTAGAAGAAAACATGCTAACGATTTAAAACATCTTGACAATATCTTTAGTTGCAAGTGACATATTGTATAGGGAGGAATTCTGATTTCATAATGAAATGGCTTGTAGGTTCAATACACAAGTAGAATAACTAGAATCTCTCCACGTACTCTCTCTCTCACACACACACACATACACACAGAAAAAATTAATTTTTTTTAAGAGAAAGTCATCTGTTGAAAGTGAGGGGAAATTTACAGACCATATACTATGTCATAGTATATAGTAACTATCACTATCTGATATATATCTGATATAATGAATATCAGAATTGCATGTAAGCAGTTCTGAGCAATAGTCTGATTCAGTTGCTTTCAAACTTTAGACTGAGAATCATGGAGTTTGTTGAAAGTAAATATACGATAGAACTCATGTGAAGAAATTGTGGTTTAGTGGACCTGGAAAGAGATCTAAGAATCTACTTTTTAAATCAATACCCCAGGTATTTCTGATGTAGGAATTTCATGCATCACTGAGAACATTCGTTTAACCTCTCATTAAAGAATGAGGGGTCTCCTGCATTGCATGCAGATTCTTTACCAACTCAGTTATCAGGGAAGCCCTAAAGAATATGAATAAATTAAAGTGAATGTAGCAGGAGGAAGTTCTTGTAGTTTTGGAATTAAGTTGTGGCAGAAATCTGTTTTGAGGCTGTTACTAATGAAGACTGCTCAGAGTCAATGCTGATTTCCTAAGAGGCACTGGACAATTTGTATAACCAAATAATGTTAGGAGAAAAATAATGAAATTCAAACTTTGAGAAACTTCCGTGAAACTGAATTGTCTCTTCTCACTAAACATTTGTAGCTGGAAAGAACAAAGAGAACCCTAAGTGAAAAAAAACTTATGATGAGAAAAATGTATTTGGTAATCTGAGCATACAACAATGGTCTCACAGTGACTTAAGGTTGGATCCCCTTCAGGACTCACGTCAGTAGTAAAATGGCAGAATTTTCTTCTCTCTTCACTTTGAAGTGTGTCTAGCCCTTCTCTCTTTTGGGAGGTGATAAGTTCCCAGGATTTATGGGTATTTAGGTAAGTGAAATGAGGTCTAAAGGGAGAGAACTAATGCTCTTCCTGCTAATTAGAACAGATCAGCAATCAAATTATAGACAAAATAAAAGTTACCTCTAGTTTATAAAGTAGATCAGAACAAAGTATACAAGATTAAAGAAAGAGAGTATGTTTGTTTGTTTTCCTAGTTGCTAATGTACCAGAATGGGCTTCCCAGGGGTCACTAGTCATAAAGAATTCACTTGTCAATGCAGGAGAAACAAAAAACGTGGGTTCGATACCTGAGTTGGGAAGATCTCCTGGAACAGAAAATTACAGCTTGTTCCACTGTTCTTAACCTGGAAAAATCCCATGGACAGAGGAACCTGGTGGGATCCAGTCTGTGGTGTTGCAAAGAGTTGGACATGTCTGAACATAAATCCCCACACACAATGCACCAGAATCCAATAATAAGTATCAACTTTGTCTAAACTTTAAGGTCAACGAGAATGTCTGTATAAATTCTGGCAACATAGTCAGTTTGGTAAAATTTGATCACTATAGAATGACTTGTACAGCTTCATATATAGGAATTTTTCAAGTTTAATTTCTTAGTTTTCCAAATGCTGATAAAGACACATTATCAACTGATCATTCTTACTGTTTTACCAAACTTCTTGGTCCAATAAATCAAAAATGCCAGAGTATTTTTATTTTTGCTATAAAAATCATTCTTCACCTTCAACTTAACATTTACCTGTGCCTTTTTCTGTTAAGGTATTCATCCATTTTATAATTTATATTCACGAGCAGGAAATCTGTTCTGATTTTCAATATTTTCCTGATATTTCACCACCTTGGTCTTAACCACTGTCTGTATGGCTAGATTCCTTATATACTTAGTGCCTTTTCAAATACAAAGTTTGATTTATTATCCCAACACTCATTTAATTCTTACTTTGACCAAGTAACATTAAGTTTTCCCTTAAACTTGGAAAGAATGTCAGAATATAGTTTATTGATTAATTTAGGGAATATTTATTAAGCATCTACTATGGATTACACAAACCCTATTTGCTGCAACACTACAAAAGCTGTAGTGCAAAATATTATTCTAGAACTCAAAACCTGACTACAGAAAAATACCCACTCTATTCATGTATTCTAAAAAAGTATATCAAATGTAGAGAGAACATTCTTCAGGATAGATCACATCTTGGGTCACAAATCAAGCCTAAGTAAATTTAAGAAAATTAAAATCCTATTAAGCATCTTTTCTGACCACAAGGTAAGAAACTAAAAATCAACTACCAAAAAAAAAAAAAAAACAACCCTGTAAAAAACACAAAAACATACAGGCTAAACAATATTCTACTAAATAATAAAGAGATCACTAAAGAAATAAAAGAGGCAATAAAAAAAACTAGAAACAAATCAACTCCAAATAATCTTTGGAAGGACTGATACTGACATTGAAACTCCAATACTTTGTCCACCTGATGTGAAGAACTGATTCATTGGAAAAGACTTTGATGCTGGGAAAGATTGAAGGCAAAAGGAGAAGGGGGTGGCAGAGGATGAGACGGTTAGACAGCATCACCAACTTAATGGACGTGACTTTGAGCAAACTCTGGGAGATAGTGGAGGACAGAGGAGCCTGGCATGCTGTAGTCCATGGGGTTGCAAAGAGTCAGGCATGACTTAGTGACTGAACAACAGCAAGAAACAAATAACAAATCACAATGCCCCAAAACCTATAAGATGCAACAAAAATAGTTCTAAGAGGGAAGTTTATAGCAACACAATCCTACCTCAAGAAAGAAGAAAAATCTCAGATAAACAACCTAATCCTGCACCACGGCTAGAGAAAGAACAAACAAGACCCAAAGTTAGTAAAAAGAAATCATAAAGATTAAAGCAGAAATAAATGAAGTAAATGAAGAAAACAATAGAAAAGTTTAATGAAACTAAAAGCTGGTTCTCTAAGAAGATAAACATTAATTAATAAACCTTTAGCTAGATTCATTGATTAAAAAGGGAGAGGATTCAAATAAATAAAATTAGAATTGAAAAGGATGAGTTAGAACTGACACTCCAGAAACACAAAGGATCATAAGAGACTACTACAAGCAACTTTATGCCAAAACAATGGACAACCTGGAAGAAATGGACAAATTCTTAGAAAGGTACTACCTTCCAAGACTGAGCCAGGAAGAAATATAAAATATTAACTACCAATCACAAGTGATAAACCTGAAAATGTGATTAAAAATCTTCCAACAAGCCAAAGTTGAGGATGAGATGGCTTCACAGACAGATTCAAACATTTAGAGAAGTTCTAACATCTATTCTCATGTTCTTCCAAAAAATTTCACAGAATGGAACACTCTTAAGGTCACTCTATGAGGCCACTATCATCCTGAAACCAAAACCAGACAAGCATAACAAAAGAAGAAAAGAAAATCACAGGCTAATATCCCTGATGAACACAGACACAGAAATCCACAACAAAATGCTTGCAAACTGAATCCAACAATGCATTAAAAAGACCATACACCAAGATCAAGTGGGATCTAGCCCAGACATGCGAGGATTCTTCAATAAATGCAAAATCAATATATACCCTATACTAACAAGAATAAAAACCATATCATCATCTCAATAGACATGGAAAACACTTTAGACAAAGTTCAATACTCATTTATGATAAAAACTGCCAAGAAAATAGGCATAGAGGGAACCTACCTCAACAGAATAAAGGCTGAGTCTGAGAAACCCATAGCAAATATTATTCTCAATGGTGAAAAACAAAACATTTCCTCTAAGATAAGAACAAACCAGGATGTCCACTCTCATCACTATTATTCAACATTGTTTTGGAAGTCCTAGCCTTGGCAATCAGAGAAGGAAAAAAAAGGGAATTCAAACTGGAAAAGAAGTAAAATTGTCATTCTTTGCAGATGACATGATACTATACATAGAAAATCTTAAAGATGTCACCAGAAAAATATTAGAGCTAACTAATGAATTTGGTATATTTGCAGGATATAAAATTAATACACAGAAATCTCATGCATTCATATAGACTAACAATGAAAGATCAGAAAGGGAAATCAAGGAAAACATACAATTTACCATTGCAATATAAAGAAGAAAATACCTAGGAATAAACCTACCTAAGGAGGAAAAGAACCTTTACTCAGAGAAGTGTAAGATTTCTTTGATAAAATTAATAAAAAAAAAAACCACAAGTACATGGAGAGAGATACCATGTTCTTGGATTGGAAGTGTCAATATTGTGACAATGACTCTACTACTGAAAGCAAGCTACAGATTCAATGCAATCCTTATCGAATTACTAATGACATTTTTCACAAAATTCAAACAAAAAATTGTATGATTTACATGGAAACACAAGAGACCCCAAATAGTCAAAGTGATTCTGAGAGAAACACGGCTGCGGGAATCAGGCTCCCTGACTTCAGACTGCACTAAAAAGCTACAGTATCAAGACAGTATGATTCTGGCACAGAAAGAAATGCAGGCAAAAAAAAAAGAAAGAAAGAAAGAAATACAGAGAAATAGAACAGGATAGAAATTCTAGAGATAAACCCAAGCATCTGTGGTCACCTAATCTATGACAAGAATATACAATAGGAAAAAGAAAATCTGTTCAATAAGTGGTGCTAGAAAAACTGGACAACTACATGAAAAAAAAAAAAAAAAAGAATTTAGAACAATACTTATCACCATACACAGAAATAAACTCAAAATGGATTAAAGCCCTCAATGTAAGGGCAGACACTATAAAAAACGTAGAGGAAAACAAAGGCAGAACGTTCTTTGACAAAAGTTGTAACAAGATCTTTCTTGATCTATTAGAGTAATGAAAATAAAAATAAACACTTGGGACCTAACTGAACTTAAAAGCTTTTTGCATAGCAAAGGAAACCACAACATGATAAAGAGACAGCCCTCAGAATAGGAGAAAATATTTGAAAATGAAGCAACTGACAAGTGGTTAATTTCCAAAAAATAAAAGCAGCTCCTGCAGCTCAGTATCAAAAAATGAGACAGCCCCAAACATGAGCAGAAGACCTAAAAAATATATGGGCAGTTCAGCTCAGTTCAGTCGTTCATTCGTGTCCAACTCTTTGTGACTCTATGAATTGCAGCACGCCAGGTCTCCCTGTCCATCACCAACTCCCGGAGTTCACCCAGACTCACGTTCATCGAGTCAGTGATGCCATCCAGCCATCACATCCTTAGTCATCCCCTTCTCCTCCTGCCCCCAATCCCTCCCAGCATCAGAGTCTTTTCCAATGAGTCAACTCTTCGCATGAGGTGGCCAGAGTACTAGAGCTTCAGCTTTAGCATCATTCCTTCCAAAGAAATCCCAGGGCTGATCTCCTTCAGAATGGACTGGTTGGATCTCCTTGCAGTCCAAGGGACTCTCAAGAGTCTTCTCCAACACCACAGTTCAAAAGCATCAATTCTTTGGCACTCAGCCTTCTTCACAGTCCAACTCTCACATCCATACATGACCACAGGAAAAACCATAGCCTTGACTAGATGGAACTTAGTCAGCAAAGTAATGTCTCTGCTTTTGAATATGCTATCTGGGTTGGTCATAAGTTTTCCTCCAAGGAGTAAGCGTCTTTTAATTTCATGGCTGCAGTCACCATCTGCAGTGATTTTGGAGCCCCAAAAAATAAAGTCTGACACTGTTTCCCCATCTATTTCCCATGAAGTGATGGGACTGGATGCCATGATCTTCGTTTTCTGAATGTTGAGCTTTAAGCCAACTTTTTCACTCTCCACTTTCAGTTTCATCAAGAGGGTTTTTAGTTCCTCTTCACTTTCTGCCATATGTCAAAATAGACATTTTCCCAAAGAAGACATACAGATGGCCAAAAAGCACATTAAAAGATGCTCAAGAACACTAATTATTAGAGAAATGCAAATATAAACTACAACGAGTTATCACCTCACTCCAGTCAGAATGGCCCTCATCAAAAAATCTACAAACATTACATGCTAGAGACGATGTGGAAAAAAGGAAACCCTCCTAGATTGTTAGTGGGAATGTACAGCGCAACCGCTATGAAGAATCATATGGATGTTCCTCCCCTTCATGGATCACAGCCTTGTCATGGCAAAGAGGCTTACATAAATCAATGAACCTATGAGCCGTGCTGTGCAGGGCCACCCAAGATGGACAGGTCATACCGGAGAGTTCTGATAAAATGTGGTCCACTGGAGGAGGGAATAGCAAACCACTTCAGTACTCTTGCCTCAAGAACACCATGAACATTATGTAAAAGCAAAATATGACACTGGAAGATGAGCCTTCCATGTTGGAAGGTGTTCAATATACTACTGGGGAAGAGTGGAGAAATGCCTAGAAAGAATGAAGAGGTTGGGCCAAAGCAGAAATAACACCCAGTTGTAGATATGTCTGGTGGTGAAAGTACAGTTTGATGCTGTAAAGAACAATATTCCATAGGAACCTGGAATGTTAGGTCTGAAAATCAAGGTAAATTGGATGTGGTCAATAGGAGATGGCAAGAGTGAACATCCACATTTTAGGAATAAGTGAACTTAAATGAAAAGGAATGGGCTAATTTAATTGAGATAACCATTATATCTACTACTGTGGGCAAGAATCCCTTAGAAAAAATGGAGTAGCCCTCTTAGTCAACAAAAGAGTTTGAAATGCAGTACCTGGGTGCAAGCTCAAAAACGACACAATGATCTCGGTTCATTTCCACCATTCAACATCACAGTAATCCAAGTCTATTCCGCAACCACTGATGCCAAAGAAGCTAAAGTTTACTGGTTCTATGAAGACCTACGACACTCTAGAACTAACACCAAAAATAAATGTCCTTTTCATCATAGGGACTGGAATGCAAAAGTAGGATGTACAAGATACCTAGAGTAACAGGCAAGGTTAACCTTGGAGTATAAAATGAAGCAGGGTGAAGGTTAACAGAGTTTTGTCAACACACTCATCCACAGCAAACATCCTCTTCCAACAACACAAGAGACAAATCTGCACAGGGACATCACCAGATGGTCAATACTAAAATCAGATTGATTATACTTTTTGCAGCTGAAGATGGAGAAGCTCTATACAGTCAGCAATAAAAAGACAAGGACCTGATCGTGGCTCAGATCATGAACTCCTTATTGCAAAAATCAGGTGTAAATTGAAGACAATAGGGAAAACCACTGGGCCATTCAAGTATGACCTAAATCAAATCCCTTATGATTATACAGTGGAGGTGATGAATAGGTTCAAGGGATTAGATCTTGTAGACAGAGCACCTGAAGAACTATGGACATAGGTCTTAATGTTGTATAGGAGGTGGTTACCAAAACCATCCAGGGAAAGAGAAACTCAAGAAGACAAAGTGGCTGTCTGAGGAGTTGGGAAAGGAGAAGTGAAAGCCAAAGAGAAAGAGAAGGATATTTCCAGAGAATGAATGCAGAGTTCCAGAGTACAGCAAAGAGATATAAGAAAGCTTTCTTAAAAGAACAATGCAAACAAATAGAGGAAAGCAATGGAATGGCCAAGACTTGAGATCCCTTCAGGAAAATTGGAGATATCGGGGGAAAATTTTATGCAAGGATGGGCACAATAAAGGAAAGAAATGGTAAGGACCTAAAAGAAGCGTAAGTGATTAAGAAGAGGTGGCAAGAATACACAGAAGAACTTTACAAAAAAAGCTCTTAATGACTCTGATAACCACAATGGTGTGGTCACTCACCTAGGGCCAGACCATACTGAAGTGTAAAGTCAAGTGGCCATTAGAAAGCATTGCTACAAACAAAGCTAGTGGAGGTGATGGGATTCTAGCTAAGCTATTTCAAATCTTTTAAGACAATGCTGTGAAAGTGCTGCACTCACTATGTCAGCAAATTTGGAAACTCAGCAGTGGCCACAGGACTGGAAAAGGTCAGTTTTCATTTCAAAGAAGGGCAACACCAAAGAATGTTCAAACTACCATACAATTGAGCTCATTTCACATGTGAGCAAGATAATGCTAAAATCCTTCAAGCCAGACGTTAACAGTATGTGAACCAAGAACTTCCACATGTATAAGCTGGATTTAGAAAAAGGCAGAAAAACCAGAGATCAAGTTGCCAACATCTGCTGGATCATAGAAAAAGCAAGCGCATTCCAAAAAAAAACATCTACTTCTGCTTCATTGACTGCGCTAAAGCCACTGACTGTGTGGATCACAACACACTATGGAAAACTCTTAAAGACATGGGAAACCTGTGTGGAGATCAAGAAGCAACTATTACAGCTAGACATGGAACAACAAACTGGACAAATATTGGGAAAGGAATATGCCATGTCTGTGTATTGTCATCCTGCTTATTTAAGTTTTATGCAGAATATATTATGCAAAATGCTTGGCTGGATGAATCACAAGCTGTAATCAAGTTTGCTGGGAGAAATATCAACAGCCTCAGATATGCAGATGACACTACTCTAATGGCAGAAAGTGAAGAGGAACTAAAGAATTCCTTGATGAGGGTGAAAGAAGAAAGTGAAAAGTCTGGCTTAAAACCCAACATTAAAGAAACCAATACAGTATTGTAAAGTAAAATAAAGTAAAAATAAAAATTTAATTAAAAAAAAAAAAGAAACTATCCTCATGGCATCAGTCCCATCACTTCATGGTAAGCAGGAGAAAAACTGGAAGCAGTGAGAAATTTTATTTTCTTGGGCTCCTAAATCACTGCGGATGGTGACTGCAGCCAGGAAATTAAAAGATGCTTGATCCTTGAAAGGAATGCTATGAGAAACCTAGACAGTGTATTAAAAAGCAGAGACATCCGTTTGCCAACAAAGGTCTGTATGATCAAAGGTATAGTTTTTCCAGTAGTCATGTACAGATCTCTTGGACTGCGAGATTAAACCAGCCAACCCTAAAGGAAATCAACCTTGAATGTTCACTGGAAGGACTGATGCTGAAGCTAAAGTTTCAATACTTCGGCCACCTGATTTGAAGAGCTGACTCAATTGGAAAAGACCCTGATGCTGAGAAAGACTGAGAGCAGGAGGAGAAGCAGGCAACAGAGGATGAGATGGTTGGATATCTCAATAAGTTGGTATCACCAACTTAAGAGATAGTGAAGAACAGGGAACTCTGGCATGCTGTAGTCCATGGAGTTGTTCAGAGTCATCACTTAGCACATCACTGCACATCACAATGGAGGTTCCTTAAAAAACTAAAAATAGAACTACCATTTCACCCAGAATTTCCACTCCTGGGCATATAATATGAAAAAAACCTTAATTCAAAATGGTACATGCACCCAAGTGTTCACTGAAGCACAATTTACAACAACCAGGACATGGACGTAACCTAAATGTCCATCAATAGAGGAATGGATAAAGAAGATGAGATACAATGAAATATTATTCAGCCATAAAGAGCAACCAAAATGTGCCATTTGTAGAGATGTGGATGGACCTATAGATTGTAATACAGAGTGAAGTAAGTTAGAAAAAGAAAAATATCATATTTTGATGCATATATGTGGAATCTACAAAAATAGTATAGATGATCTTAATTGCAAAGCAGAAATAGAGACACAGATGTAGAGAATAAAGGTATGGATAAAAAGGGGTAAAGTTTGCATGTGGGATAGACTGGGAGGTATATAAACTTTTATAAAATAGTTAACTAATGAGGACAGATTGTATCACACAAAGAACTCTACACACTGCTATGTGGGACCTAAATGGGAAGGAAATCCAAAAAAAGATGGGATGCATGTATACGTATAACTGATTCACTTTTCTGTACAGAGAAACAAAGCAGTGCATAGCAACTATATGCAGAAGGCAATGGCACCCCACTCCAGTACTCCTGCCTAGAAAATCCCATGGACGGAGGAGCCTGGTGGGCTGCAGTCCATGGGGTCACTAGGAGTCAGACACGACTGAGCAACTTCACTTTCACTTTTCACTTTCATGCATTGGAGAAGGAAATGGCAACCCACTCCAATATTCTTGCCTGGAGAATCCCAGGGACGGGGGAGCCTGGACGGCTGCTCTCTATGGGGTTGAATAGAGTTGGACACGACTGAAGCAACTTAGTAGCAGCAGCAACTATACTCCAATAAAAAATAACCAAAAATGCAAGCATATCATTAAAAATCTATCTTCTATATTATTATGATGATAATCAATTTTGAAATTTGGAGAAATGTATTTTTAATGACCTATGGCTTAAAGCTCAACATTCAGAAAACAAAGATCATGGCATCCGGTCCCATCACTTCATGGGAAATAGATGGGGAAACAGTGGAAACAGTGGCAGGCTTTATTTTTTTGGGCTCCAAAATCACTGCAGATGGTGACTGCAGCCATGAAATTAAAAGACGCTTACTCCTTGGAAGAAAAGTTATGATCAACCTAGATAGTATATTCAAAAGCAGAGACATGACTTTGCCGGCTAAGGTCCATCTAGTCAAGGCTATGGTTTTTCCTGTGGTCATGTATGGATGTGAGAGTTGGACTGTGAAGAAGGCTGAGCACCGAAGAATTGATGCTTTTGAACTGTGGTGTTGGAGAAGACTCTTGAGAGTCCCTTGGACGGCAAGGGGATCCAACCAGTCTATTCTGAAGGAGATCAGCCCTGGGATTTCTTTGGAAGGAATGATGCTAAAGCTGAAGCTCCAGTACTTTGGCCACCTCATGAGAAGAGTTGACTCATTGGAAAAGACTCTGATGCTGAGAGGGATTGAGGGCAGGAGGAGAAAGGGACGACTGAGGATGAGATGGCTGGATGGCATCACTGACTCGATGGACGTGAGTCTGAGTGAACTCCGGGAATTGGTGATGGACAGGGAGGCCTGGTGTGCTGCGATTCATGGGGTCGCAAACAGTCGGACACGACTAAGTGACTGAACTGAACTGGTGATTGTTATATTAAGTGAATGACATTAAAAGTAGAGACACATAAGGAAAGAAGGCAAAATGAAAGAGAGGGAGACACAAAGACAGAGGGAGGGAGAGAGGGAGTTTCTCAAAGTTTTATTTATAACAATTTTATCCTTTTTACCATAGAGATATCTGTTTCATTAGGAAAGAGCTCTGAGAAAGCAAAATTACTTTATTTGGACAACAGCTAGAAATATTTCCTGTTTATTTCTCTGACATATTATACTGTAGAGTTGCTTATAAACAGATTTTGTAAAATCAATAACAGTTTAAAGAAAATGCAAAGCTTCTAGCTAGTCACAATGATTTTGCCCAAAACTATTAAAATACATTGAAAATATATTTTCCCTATACATTTTATTCTTTTTTATTCTTTATCTCTTTATCATTCCTCAAGACATGCCTAAGAAAAATATGTGTAATTCTATTCCTCTTATCTCTGGGCCTCAGACAAGTTTAGATGTTATGTTTATAATTAATTATATTGGCATTATTTATGATTATTGTTTTGTTATATCTGAGAAAGCAGAAAGTTAGACCTCTGTATGCATAACTGGTAGTACGTAACAGGAGTCCTATAAATGTTTTCTAATGAAATTTGTAAAAAATATAAATGCTTAAATCTGTATATTAGTATTTGATATATAACACAATATATACAATTTTTAAATAATCATTGAAACTTTATTATGGTAAAATCTAAGAATATTTGGGGCATTACAAATACATTGGGGGAAAAATCCAGTTGATTATTGTACACTGTAAAATAATACATACATAACACATTTTTCTTCAATTACCTATTTTACTAAATTATACATATCCCAGGCTTTTTTTGTTTAGAGTTAGCTTGGTGTGTTTTTTAACTGTTTTGGTTTCAACCTTTCTGTGTAGTTATATATAAAGTATACTTCTGGTAAAGACAATATAGTGAAACTTTGTTATTTTTTACATGTAGTCCTTAAAGGAAGAGATTAGGACAGAGACACATTCACAGAGAGAATACCACATAAAAACAGAGAGAAAAGATAGCCACCATCTACATGACAAGGAAGAGAAGCAAGGAGCAGAAGAAACCATTCTTGCCCATTCTTGATGCTGTACATCTAGTCTTCAGAATTAGAAAATAAATTTGTTTTTAAAGCCACCTAATCCATGTTACTTTTTATGACAACCCTAGTGATGTAATACAGATTAGCTATGTCCAGTTGCACAGTTGTGCTCCATGCAGTACCAGCTAGGATTTCAGTCACCTAGGGCCCAACTGTTGATGACCGGAGCTGTGTTTCCTCTCTGTTGTTTGGTCGGAGGCCAAACTATGGTAGGGGTATGGTGGTAACGGCACCATCAGAATAAGACCCAGATTCCCCCACAGTCAGTCTCTCCTATCAGGAAGTTTCCACAAGCATCATAATCTCATACATCAAAAGGCAGACAGAATGAAAACCACAATCACAGAAAACTAACCAAACTGATCACATGGATCACAGCCTTGTCTAACTCAATGAAACTATGAGCCATGCCGTGTAGGGCCACCCAAGATGGATGGGTCATGGTGGAGAGGTCTGACACATGTGGTCCACTAGAGAAGGGAATGGCAAACCACTTCAGTATTCTTGCCTTGAGAACCCCATGAACAGTATGAAAAGGCAAAAAGATACGATACTGAAAGAGGAACTCTGCAGGTTGGAAGGTGCCAAATATGCTACTGGAGAAGAGTGGAGAAATAACTCCAGAAAGAACGAAGAGACAGAGCCAACGTGAAAACAATGCCCAGCTGTGGATGTGACTGGTGATGGAAGTAAGTTCAATGCTATAAAGAACAATACTGCATATGAACCTGGAATGTCAGGTCCATGAATCAAGGTAAACTAGAAGTGGGCAAACAGGAGATGGCAAGAGTAAACATCCACATTTTAGGAATCGGTGAACTAAAATAGAAGGAAATGAGTGAATTTAGTTCAGATGACCATTATATCTACTAACTTGGGCAAGAATCCTTTAGAAGAAATGGAGAAGCCCTCATATTTAAAATGCAATACATTGATGCAATCTCAAAAATAACAGAATTATCTCTGTTCATTTCCAAGGCAAACCATTCAATATGACAGTAATCCAAGTCTATACCCCAACCACTAATGCTGAAGAAGCTGAAGTTGGATGGTTCTATGAGGACTAACAAGACCTTCTAGAACTAACACCTAAAAAAGATGACTTTTTCATTACAGGGGACTGGAATGCAAAAGTAGGAAGTCAAGAGATATCTGGAGTAACAGGCTGGTTTGGCCTTGGAGTACAAAATGAAGCAGGGCAAAGGCTAACAGAGATTTGCCAAAAGAACACACTGGTCATAGCAAACACACTCTGCCAACAACACAAGAGAAGACTCTACACATGAACATCACCAGATGGCCAATACCAAAATCAGATTGATTGTATTTTTTGCAGCCAAAGATGTAGAAGCTCTATACAGTCAGCAAAAACAAGACCAGGAACTGACTGTGGCTCAGATCATGAACTCGTCACTGCCAAATTCAGACTTCAGTTGAAGAAAGTAGGGAAAACCACTAGACCATCCAGCTGCTGCTGCTGCTAAGTCACTTCAGTCATGTCCAACTCTGTGTGACCCCATAGACGGCAGCCCACCAGGCTCCCCCGTCCCTGGGATTCTCCAGGCAAGAACACTGGAGTGGGTTGCCATTTCCTTCTCCAATGCATGAAAGGGAAAAG
The DNA here is from genome assembly GCF_023091745.1 of Budorcas taxicolor. Classification (NCBI taxonomy): domain Eukaryota; kingdom Metazoa; phylum Chordata; class Mammalia; order Artiodactyla; family Bovidae; genus Budorcas; species Budorcas taxicolor. The sequence continues at coordinate 75,391,946 of NC_068916.1, forward strand.
TGAAAGAGAAGTCACTCAGTCGTGTCCGACTCTTCACGAACCCATGGACTGCAGCCCACCAGGCTCCTCCATACATGAGATTTTCCGAGCAAGAGTACTGGAGTAGGGTGCCATCACCTTCTCCGAGACCATCCAGGTATGACCTAAATCAAATCCCTTAGAATATACAGTGGAAGTGACAAACAGATTTAAGGGATTAGATCTGGTAAGTGTGCCTGAAGAATTATGGATGGAATCTCATGACAATGTACAGGAGACAGTGATCAAGACTATACCCAAGAAAAAGAAATGCAAAAAAGCAAGGTTGTCTGAGGAGGCCTCACAAATAGCTGAGAAAAGAAGAGAAGCTAAAGGCAAAGGGGAAAGGGAAAGATATACCCATCTGAGTGCAGAGTTCCAAAGAATAGCAAGGAGAGATAAGAAAGCCTTCCTCAGTGATCAATGCAAAGAAATAGAGGAGAATAATAGAATGTGAAAGACTGGAAATCTCTTCATGAAATTTAGAGATACTAAGGGAATATTTCATGCAAAGATGAGTACAATAAAGGATCGAAATGGTAGGGATCTAACAGAAGCAGAAGATATTAAGAAGAGATGGCAAGAATACTGAGAAGAACTATATGAAGAAGATCTTAATGACCCAGGTAACCACAATGGTGTGATCATTCACCTAGAGCCAGTTCTCTTGGAATGCAAAGTCAAGTGGACCTTAGGAAGCATCACTACAAATAAAGCTAGTGAAGGTGATGGAATTCCAGTTGAGCTATTTCAAATCCTAAAAGCTGGTGCTGTGAAAGTGCTGCAGTCAATATGCTAGCAAATTTGGAAAACTCAGCAGTGATCACAGGACTGGAAAAGGACCCAAAGAAAGGCAATGACAAAAAATGTCTAAACTACCACACAACCTGCTGCAAATTCTTCACGAGATGAGACTACCAGACCACCTTACCTGCCTCTTGAAAAACCTTTATGCAGGTCAAGAAGCAACAGTTAGAACCAGACATGGAACAACAGACTGGTTCCAAATCAGGAAAAGAGTACTTCAGGGCTGTATATTGTCACCCTGCATATTTAATTTTAATGCAGAGTACATCATGTGAAATGCCTGGCTGGATGAAGCACAAGCTGGAGTCAGGATTGCTGGGAGAAATATCAATAACCTTAAATACACAAATGACACCACCCTTAAGGCAGAAAGTGAAGAGGAACTAAAGAGCCTCTTGATGAAGGTGAAAGAGGAGAGTGAAAAGCCTGCTTGAAAGTCAACATTCATAAAACTAAGATCATGGCATCCAGTCCCATCACTTCATGGCAAATAAATGTGGAAACATAGGAAACAGTGACAGACTTTTTATTTTCTTGGGCTCCAGAATCACTGTAGATGGTGACTGCAGCCATGAAATTAAAAGACCAACCTTTTTTTCTTTTTGTAAGAAAAGCTATGACCAACCTAGACAGCATATTAAAAAGCAGAGATATTACTTTGCCAGCAATGGTCTGTCTAGCCAAAGAGATAGGTTTTCCATTAGTCAAGTATGGATGTGAGAGTTGGACTACAAAGAAAGCTGAGCACCGAAGAAGTGATGCTTTTGAACTGTGGTGTTGGAGAAGGCTCTTCAGAGTCCCTTTGGACTGCAAGGAGATCGAACCAGTTCATTCTAAAGGAAATCAATCCTGAATGTTCATTGAAAGAAGTGATGCTAAAGCAGAAGCTACAATACTTCGACCACCTGCTGCAAAGAACTGACTCATTAGAAAAGACCCTGATCCTGGGAAAGAGTGAAGGTGGGAGGAGAAGGGGATGATAGAGAATGAGATGATCAGATGGCATCACCGACTCAATGGACATGAGTTTGAGCAAGCTCCAAGACTTGTTGATGGGCAGCAAGGCACTGGAGTGCTGTAGTCCATGGGGTTGAAATTAATCGGACACAACTGAGTGACTGAACTTAGGGCCCAACTGAGTTGGCAAGCCCAAGAGAGCTCAGGAACTTAACAAGCATTTCGTGCTTTCTGGCAGTTATTAACTCATCAGATCCTGTTGTCAAACAGATCCTATTACTAGTCCTTCATTTTGACTTTCCCTGTGTCTTGGGCCTCTCATTGTAATCTGACTGGATTCCAAGAAGCAGGACATAAAATCTACCAGTTCTCATAGAAATTAGGTTCAGAAGCATTATTTGTACCACCAAAAATCAGTTACAAAGCCAGATCAGATTCAGTTAGAAGGAAAGTAAGTTCCATCTCTTAATACGGCAGATGTGCTCTGCCATATCACAGAGGCAGCCAATTTCAAGGAAGAAAAAAATTGGAGAATATAAAGGATAGCATGCTTAATCCATTAGACTCTACATTAAATCTGGACTTTTATCACTTACATTTCAATAGATCAGTGCCTTTAACCATTCTTCTGCCCTTTGTGCTATTCTTATCATATACTAATATACTAATATACTAATCTTTTGCAAATGTTAGAAACTGAAAAACATCATTATTAATCTTATTTTGGTATTCAGTATTTTTAGTATGTATCCACAGATTTATTATTCCCAAGTTTCTTTGTTTTTCTGTAGTTTCTCACTTTCACTTCTGATGCTTTCTTTCAGTCTCAGGAACTTTAGTATTTCATGTATTGTCTACTGGCATTCATACTTTGTTTGAAAATATCTTTATTTTAACTTCATTTTTGAACAATATTTTTGCTTGGATAAATTCTGGATTGGCAGTATTGTTTTCTCCATACCAACAGATGTTTCACTTGGCTTGGCTTCCATAGTTACTGATTAAGTCAGCTGTAATTTCACTAGTTTCCTTTTCATTAAGTATTTCATGCATACTAGTCAAGTTGACTCTATCTTGCATATCTCTCACGTACTGCTCTGTTCACTTTTTTACTCTGTATGTTAGTTTGGATATTTTATTATTCTGAGTTCACTAAGCTAGTCTTCTGAGTGTTCAATTTCATGGCAAGGCCATCAATAACCTCTTAAATAGTGTATTCTTTCAATTCTACAACAACATTGGCAAAACTACATACAGCCCATGGGCCATATACAACCCATGACCTATTTTTGTAAAGAAAGGTTTATTAAAATACAGCTACATCCACTTGATTATGTATCATTTGTGTCCCCCCGCCGTCCACACACACACACTACAGCAGTGGAGTTAAATACTTGCGACAAAAATTACATGGCCCACAAAACCCAAAGTATTTACTACTGGACACTTTACAAAAAATGTGTGCTACCTCTGTTCTAGAATACCCACTGTTTTTTTTTTTGTTTGTTTGTTTGTTTTTTAATATGATTCCAACTCTCTATTGAAATTCTCCAATTCTTCATTCACTTTGTTCATCATTCCTTTAGTTACTGAAACATTTTTATATTAATTATTTTAAAAACTTTGACTACTGTTTCCAACAACTGGATAATTTTCAGGTGTGCTTCCACTGTGATCTTTCTCTTCAATTATAGTCACATTTTCCTAACCCATCTCATGTCTTAACTTTTTAAAAATTATATTTTAGTCACTGCTTATAAAAGAACAATAGACACTAAAGTAATGGCTAAGGATAAGCCCTTCCTTTCCTAAGCAGATAGTTTGAAGAGTCATTTACAATTTTAACAAATATATCTGTTTTGGACCTGAGATTCCCCTTTAGTGAGTCACAGTCCACAAATGTCTCAAGGGCAAGTTTTGTGCTGTTTGGCACAGTCTGTACTTTCTAGTAGCCCTTCTAAGCACCATGAGGTGCTCTCTCTCTTTTCCTTCTTTTAGTCACTATAGCTTTCCTTGACATTTTTCTTTTTAAAAAATATTTATTTGGCTGTGTCAGGTCTTAGTTGTAACACCCAGGAGCTTTGATCTTCCTTGCAGCACATGGGATCTAGATCCCTGGCCAGAGATGGAAACCAGGCCTCCTGCACTGGGAACGTGGGCTCCTAGCCACTGGGCTATCAAGTAAGTCCCTTTCCCTGGCATCTGGTTGACATACTGGCAAATCTCTGCCTCTTCCCTGACAGATTTCCTTTTGGAAGTTTTGAGCTCAACTATCTAGCTTCTCATTTTATGCAGATTCAAAATCTGGCAAAGACAGCTTCAGCGAATTTTTCACAACCCTCTTCCTTTAGAATAACCTTGATGCCAAAGCACTGTGAGACTGGATGTTATTTCACTCTGCCCTTCTGACTAGCCCCCAGCTTTCTGCACTACCAGAGCATTCAGCAGATTTGCAGTTCGGGGTTTCTCTAGGTTTCAATCTGCCATACCAGACATGTTCCAAAAGCTCTCCTGGCTTCCATTTTCCCAATTAGAGTTCTTCTACCTCCAGTTGTGGATCTCCAGTCTCATACTATTCTTCTGGGGGCGGGTGGGAAATCCAGTGAATAATCTTGATTCACCCAAGGATAGCTGCTGTCTCTAGAATTTAATACATGTAGTCTTACTTTGTTCCATGATTCTACAGTGTCTTAAGTATGATTTTGATAACTCACTTATATCTTTTAGTTGAAATGATTGCTTCAACCTATTACATTTTACTTGGAAATCCCAAATTAAATATAATCCTAACTGCTACATTTAAGAGTTGAACAGTATAATATTCAACTCACCTTTTTGCTTTTTTTCTATTGCTGCTTGCAGCTCACATGTTATGCTATAGCAAAACTGGATGTTTTAGTGTTATTAAATAACAGGCCACATTTTCTTGCCTCTGAGTCCCTGCTCATGTGGGTCGAAGCATCCTATGCTTGCTTGAATTCTGTATGTACTCAGTCTCACTTCAAATACCTTTTTTAATGCAGTCTTTCTTAAATTCTTAATTAGAAATGATCTCTTCTTCCTTTAAAACATTTTCCAGCTATATTATACCTCCCTTCTAACACATAACATTTTGTCTTATTTTCACTCTTTTAATAAAAAGTAATTATCTTATTTCCTTCAGTTGGCAGATTACAGATGCCTTATAAGTAAGAACCAGTCCATCCTAAAGGAGATCAGTCCTGGGTGTTCATTGGAAGGACGGATGTTGAAGCTAAAACTCCAATACTTTGGCCACCTGATGTGAGGCGCTGACTCATTAGAAAAGACCCTGATGCTGGGAAAGATTGAAGGAGGGAGGAGAAGGGGATGACAGAGGATGAGATGGTTGGATGGCACCAGTGACTCAATGGACATGGGTTTGGGTGGACTCCGGGAGTTGGTGATGGATAGGGAGGCCTGGCGTGCTGCGGTTCATGGGGTCACAAAGAGTCGGACACGACTAAGCAACTGAACTGAACTGAAGAAAAGTCCTTACAAGTGAGGCCTGTACTTAACTCCCTTTATTGGTCCTTAAACATATTGCACATAAAAGGCTAAGATAATACAACTGTTCACTTGATGAGTTGTTATTCTGTCATGACTTTCTCTGCCTCTGTGATAGGCATAGAATAGCAAATTTTGAAATAGCTTTAGTGAGATATAACTGACTTACAATAAACTGTACATATTTGATGTGTCTCATGCTCAGTTGCTTCAGCTGTATCTGACTTTTTGTGACCCCATGGACTATACAGCCCACCACTTGCCCCCATCCGTGTGATTTTCCAGGCAAGAATACTTGAATGGGTTGCCATTTTCTCCTCCCAGGGATCTTCTCAACTTAGAGATCAAACCTTGTCTCCTGTGGCTCCTACAATGGCAGGCAGATTTTGTACTACTTGACAAGTTGGGCTTCCCAGGTGACTCAGTGGTAAAGAATCCACCTGCCAAAGCAGAAGATGTGGGTTCAAGCCTTGAATCAGGAAGATCTCCTGGAAGAAGGAATGGCAACCGATTCCAGTATTCTTGCCTGGGAAATCCCCTGGAGAGAGGAGCCTGGTGGGCTAAAGTCCACAGGGTTGCAGAGTCAGACATGACTGAGCATGCACACAGGCACTTGACAAGTTATGACAGAATATGTCCATGAGATCAGAACCACTATCAAGACAATGAACTGCAGAGTTTCCCCATTTCCCTTTGGTCTCTCCCTCCCACCTACCAAACCCACACACCTCTGATCTATTTTCTGTTAATATAGGTTAATCTGTGTTTTCCTTCCTGAATTTTAAATGAACAGAATCATACACTTGAGTACTCTTTATTTGGCTTATTTTTGCAGTGTTGTTATTTTGAGATTCATATATGATGTTCAATGTTGATGGATATTTGGATTGCTTTCATATAGTGATTATTGTAAATAAAGTTGTTATGAGCTTTCATGTATAGATCTTTATGTGGATATGTTTTCACTTTTGGAGTGAATACCTAGAAGTAGAATGGCTGGATCATACAGTAAGTGTGTATTTAACTATTTAAGAAGCTGTAAAGCTGCTTTCTCAAGTGATTTTTAACCTTTTAAATTTCCCCCAGCAGTTTATGAGAATTCCAGTTTCTCTTTATCCTTACCGACTCTTAGTAGAGTTAATCTTTTTCATTTTAACCACCCTAATAAGTAAACAGTCATACCTCATTGTAGTTTTAATTTATGTTTCTAGGGTCAAAATTCAGTCAGCATTTTTGGTGCAATTATTTGCTGTCTATTCATTTTTTCAGTAAGTCATACACACACACAGAAATATATAGAAATACTATTAATTAAACCGTCATTAGTTCCCTGAGCCAATACAGCCCAGATTCCCTAATTTAGAAACGTGTATTTGGAATTTAGAAGCAATCTCTTTGAGTGATTAAATATGTAAAATGTTACAAAGGCACTGTGGGCAGCTTTCTTTCTTTGTGAGTATTTGAAGCAAAGGAAGCTAATATGCTAAGAGAGAGAACAAAATACCTTTTTAGAGAGAAGAAGAGAAGGCAAAGAGACACAGGATGCTGTGTGGTCCACATATCCTTCTAAATTCCAGTTTCTATTATTCCTGAATCCCAACTACTTCCTGACCTCAGGTCTCACAAGGTACAACTTTTGTCTTGTTGAATTAACCCAGGTCTATCTATCTTCTATAATTTGCAACTGAAGAAGTGCTTATTTATTTCATTAAATATCTGTACATTATTGGAAGTAGGTTTCAAAGGTTGAATAACTATTTCAGAGCAGTTCAAATATTTGGCAAGTATAATTTCAAACCATGTATATATACCATACTTCATTGTTTTCTAGTTTATAATAATAACCTCTGTATAGTGTTTTCACAGGTTTAATGGCTGGTTGGGGTTAATGGCTCTCAGTTATGCCATGGGCCATCAACTCTTCTCAGTTGGCCATTAATCCCCAGGAAATGCCTTGTACCTCAATCATTATGGTTTAATTAGGTCATTAAGAAGCTGCTGGTTAATTGCCACATTACAAGCATCAAAAGATGGGCAGGTGGCTGCAAAGATCAGAAAAATCACAGCATTCACAAAAAATAGAACATATGTGTGTGTGTGGAAGATAATAATTAGAAAATGTTTCTATATTTTTATCTGAAATTTTTCAATTAAGGAGATATTTATATAACTAGAATTAAAAATAAATTGTGGGGGCAATGTCCACAAGAGTCCCACCTCTGAATTCACTGTGGCCTGGTCTTGGCTGTGACCCTGAGCCCATAGCCACCCACTACGAAATACGTTTGAACAAAAAAATATAATTGCATTAATAACCCCTGAAGAATATATATCAAGCTTCAAATTAAAAAAAAAATAATTATCTAAAGATTTTACTAAGTGTGATTTAATGTGAGGACATATAAATGGGAAGTTTCAAATCTAGATGTTGTATCAACTAGGTACTTGTCTGATTAAGCCCTTTGTTCTGCATCTCATCCCTCTCATCCATAAACTGGAAAAGTGCTACTAAAACTCGGGGTGTTCTCAGATTTAGTTTAAATTGTAATTATTGAAAAACATATTAAAGCTAGGAAAAATTTTAATCTTGCACAATAAATATGAATTATCTTAAGACTTTCATTGAGTCCTATTAATCTTATACCTTCAAACTGAGAGAGTAAAAATTATAGTTTTCACAAGTCACCAATATCAAGGATAAAAGCATTTTCACTGTACAACCTACCTGTATTATAAAACAATATTCTGAACAATTTTGTTTCAGTAATTTTAGCAATTTATATGAAATATACAAATTCCCTTAAAGATACCAAAGCTCTCTCAGGAAAAAACAGATTAAGTTCTTATCTGTTAAAGAAATCAAATTTATGACAAAAATTTTCACAAAGTAGAGGCTACAACCAGCTGGCTTTACTACACATTTAACAAATTATGCTTATTTTACACAGGTTTTTCCAAAGCATCTGTACACATCATCTTATAATCCTATTCTTTTGGAAAAGAATTTATATAGGAAAGAGTTTGTCATTAGGTTGAATTTGAAAATTAAGGTACTTTAAGTTTGATATAAAGTCTCTGAACTTGGTGGGACAATACTTTACGGTTCCTTTCAGAATGAGAATACTGCGAAATAAAGAGAAATACACAATATCAATACTAATTAAGAAAAGCTGCATGAACTTCAGGATGCAAACTACTAATATGGTACCATATAAAAAGGGTGCAAAAGGAATATCTCATATTGAATTAATATAATAACTTTACTTTCACATAATATGACAGTATAGGAAAATTATATATGGACTGATTTTCTAAGATAAATTGTGAGACCTAAGTTAGTACATGAGCAAATGTATATGGATAAAGATTATTTTCAAATGTAGAAACTAACACATCTTAAAGTTAATTCAATTAAAAACATTTATTAAAATCTGATAGGCACTGTGAGAATATATGCTGGGAAAACAAGATGAAATCCAGTGGATTTTTAAAAGCTAGGTTGTTTTCTCTGTCCACATTTTCTGAATACCACAGTTCATCACATCTGTATTCATTAAACAATACTGTTTTTTGGTTGTATATATCACACTCTTGGAGGAGGTTACCATTAGCCCCACTATAGAGTCACAAGGTGGGTGATCCACAAACTGGAGACCAATTACACCAATGAAGTTCTTGCACTGTTGTGACAATTCCAGGGCTCACAACAGACTTCCTATCCTGAAGATCCAGCAAAGGGACTGACAATCTCCAGAGAACCTGACTTTGAAGGTCAGCAGGATTTGACTACAGAACTTCCAAAGGATAGGGGAAACAGACTCTTGGAGGGTACAAACAAAACTTTGTGCACACTAGGACCCAGGAGAAAGGAGCAATGACCCCTCAAGAGACCGAGCCAGACTTGCCTGTAAGTATTTAGAAGCCTCTGGTGGAGGCATGGGTTGACAGAGGCCTGCCACAGGGTTGGCGCTCTGGCAGTTCTGGGAGGTGCAGCATGCTGGCGTAAGTCCTTTTGCAGAAGGTTGTCAGTACCCCTACCGTAGTTTGGCTTTGGGCCAAACTATAAGGAGGGAATAAATCAAATCCCTTATGATTATACAGTGGAAGTGAGAAATAGATTTAAGAGCCTAGATCTGATAGATAGAATGCCTGATGAACTATGGAATGAGGTTTGTGACATTGTACAGGAGACAGGGATCAAGACCATCCCCATGGAAAAGAAAGGCAAAAAAGCAAAATGGCTGTCTGGGGAGGCCTTACAAATAGCTGTGAAAAGAAGAGAAGCAAAAAGCAAAGGAGAAAAGGAAAGATATAAGCATCTGAATGCAGAGTTGCAAAGAACAGCAAGAAGAGATAAGAAAGCCTTCTTCAGCGATCAATGCAAAGAAATAGAGGAAAAGAATAGAATGGGAAAGACTAGAGATCTCTTCAAGAAAATTAGAGGTACCAAGGGAACATTTCATGCAAAGATGGGCTCGATAAACGACAGAAATGGTATGGACCTAACAGAAGCAGAAGATATTAAGAAGAGGTGGCAAGAATACACAGAAGAACTGTACAAAAAAGACCTTCACGACCCAGATAATCATGATGGTGTGATCACTCATCTAGAGCCAGACATCCTGGAATGTGAAGTCAAGTGGGCCTTAGAAAGCATCACTACGAACAAAGCTAGTGGAGGTGATGGAATTCCAGCTGAACTATTTCAAATCCTGAAAGATGATGCTGTGAAAGTGCTACACTCAATATGCCAACAAATTTGGAACACTCAGCAGTGGCCACAGGACTGGAAAATGTCAGTTTTCTTTCCAATCCCAAAGAAAGGCAATACCAAAGAATGCTCAAACTACTGCACAATTGTACTCATCTCACATGCTAGTAAAGTGCCCGGAGCCAGCACGGGAGATCCCACACATGACCTTGAGAGGCCTGATGGGCAAGGCGAGTCAGGCTTCAGGGGTTCCCCCTGGGTTTTCCTGAACATCTACCCCCAAAAAACCAGAGTCTGCCTGCCTTATTACTGTGCTTTCCACCCTTCTGACATTCTCTGGAAAAAAAGTTAACTCAGGGCTTCAGTCTCCAGCATATGAAAGGAATGTTTCGGCTCAAACCCCTTTGATGGCTCTCTAACTTGCCTGACAGGTTCCCCTGGACTTTTACTATTTGTGAATTGCCTACAGCACCCCCCAACCATGAGAGGCACAAAGCTTAAACATCTTAAAGATATAGAGCCTTTTAGAGTTAAGAATTAGTTTGGTGAAGAGTTTGCTGAGTTAATGTTTGCTGCCAGGCCTCCGTATCCTTTGTCTTTTAGGCACCTGGGAGGACATTAATCAATGTAATCGGGATGCAGAAATAGGAATATAGTAGTTTTGATGTTAGCAACACTAGATTTTTGAGTTAATTACTTTTCTCTTTGTTATAAATCACTGTACTTCTTTCATGTTATAAATTGTTGCGTCCTTGCTATGTAAGAAAGTAACTTTATTTAGTGCTTTCTGAGAGTGGCACCAGACTTTAGGAAGAACAACACTTTTAAGACAAATAAGTCTTCTGGTTGACAAACCCTTATCAGAAATGGGCCGTAAAATGTTAATTGGCCTTCTGGCCAGAAGATGATGTAAATCACCTAAGAAGGAGATCAACCCTGGGATTTCTTTGGAAGGAATGATGCTAAAGCTGAAGCTCCAGTACTTTGGACACCTCATGAGAAGAGTTGACTCACTGGAGAAGACTCTGATGCTGGGAGAGATTGGGGGCAGGAGGATAAGGGGATGACTGAGGATGAGATGGCTGGATGGCATCAAGGACTCGATGGACGTGAGTCTGAGTGAACTCCGGGAGATGGTGATGGACAGGGAGGCCTGGTGTGCTGCAATTCATGTGGTCGCAGAGAGTCAGACACGACTGAGTGACTGAACTGAACTGAACTGAACTGTGTATACAACTAAGTATGCAGAGAAAAAGCTTGGTCTCAATAGGAGTCAGGGCTGCTGACACTGCAAAATTTTGTATTACCCATTGATCTCTATGTACAATCAAAAAGTATAAAAAGCCTTCTGAACAATAAAGGATGGACCAGTTTCTCGGACTAGTCTCTCAAGCTAGTTTCTTGGAAATCTGGCTCCCCCCGTGTCTCTCTTTCTTCCTCTCCCTCTCTCTTTTTCAGGCTGAATTCCCATCTGGAGCAGGGAGGCTTGCCACGTCTACTTACTTGCCCTGGCTTTTAAGTCCCGTGAGAGAGGGAGCCCAGGGCAGGGCACCCTTCGTTATTCAAATGAGCAGCGGTAGCCTAACATAGATGGTGCAAACTTCTTGTCCTGAAGTTTTATTGGCTTTTCCCATGAACCAAGTTATTCACCCTCATTTCTCCACTAAATTTTCCTACTACACAATTCTTTCCTAATCTCTCTTTTATATGTCTAAATAAATAATTTTTCCTCACCACGCCGTCCCCGCTTCGAATTACCCTGGATCCACCGGGGCTGGACCCTGGCAGTAAAATAATGCTCAAAATTCTCCAAGCCAGGCTTCAGCAATACGTGAACCGTGAACTCCCTGATGTTCAAGCTGGTATTAGAAAAGACAGAGAAACCAGAGATCAAATTGCCAACATCCGCTGGATCATGGAAAAAGCAAGAGAGTTCCAAAAAACATCTATTTCTGCTTTATTGACTATGCCAAAGCCTTTGACTGTGTGGATCACAATAAACTGTGGAAAATTCTGAGAGAGATGGGAATACCACACCACCTAACCCGCCTCTTGAGAAATCTGTATGCAGGTCAAGAAGTAACAGTTAGAACTGGACATGGAACAACAGACTGGTTCCAAATAGGAAAAGGAGTACGTCAAGGCTGTATATTGTCACCCTGCTTATTTAACTTATATGCAGAGTACATCATGAGAAACGCTGGACTGGAAGAAACACAAACACAAGCTGGAATCAAGATTGCCAGGAGAAATATCAATAACCTCAGATATGCAGATGACACCACCCTTATGGCAGAAAGTGAAGAGGAACTAAAAAGCCTCTTGATGAAAGTGAAAGAAGAGAGTGAAAAAGTTGGCTTAAAGCTCAACATTCAGAAAATGAAGATCATGGCATCTGGTCCCATCACTTCATGGGAAAAAGATGGAGAAACAGTGGAAACAGTGTCAGACTTTCTTTTTTGGGGGCTCCAAAAATCACTGCAAATGGTGACTGTAGCCATGAAATTAAAGGACACTTACTGCTTGGAAGAAAAGTTATGACCAACCTAGATAGTATATTCAAAAGCAGAGACATTACTTTGCCGGCTAAGGTCCATCTAGTCAAGGCTATGGTTTTTCCTGTGGTCATGTATAGATGTGAGAGTTGGACTGTGAAGAAGGCTGAGCGCTGAAGAATTGATGCTTTTGAACTGTGGGGTTGGAGAAGACTCTTGAGAGTCCCTTGGACTGCAAGGAGATTCAACCAGTCCATTCTGAAAGAGATCAGCCCTGGGATTTCTTTGGAAGGAATGATATTAAAGCTGAAACTCCAGTACTTTAGCCACCTCATGCAAAGAGTTGACTCATTGGAAAAGACTCTGATGCTGGGAGGAACTGGGGCAGGAGGAGAAGGGGACGACAGAGGATGAGATGGCTGGATGGCATCACGGACTCGATGGATGCGAGTCTGAGTGAACTCTGTGAGTTGGTGATAGACAGGGAGGCCTGGTGTGCTGAGATTCATGGGATCGCAAAGAGTCAGACACGACTGAGCGACTGAACTGAACTGAATAAGGAAGAAGCACAGGCCCACCCACCAGCAGAAAATTGGAATTAAGATTTAATGAGCATGGCCCTACCTACCAGATCAAGATCCAGTTTTACCCACAGCCATTTCCTACCATCAGGAAGCTTCCACGTGCCTCTATTCCTTATACATCAGAAGACAGACAGAATGAAAACCAGTCACAGATAATTAACCAAAATGATCACATGGATCAGAGTCTGGTCTAACTCAATGAAACTATAAGTCATGCCATATAGGGCCACCCCAGATGGATGGATTACTGTGGAGAGTTCTGACAAAATGTGGTACCCTGGAGAAGGGAATAGCAAACCATTTCAGCATTCTTGCCTTGAAAACCCAATCAATAGTATGAAAAGGTAAAAAGACATGACACTACAAGATGAACAACCTAGGTAGGTAGGTATCCAATATGCTACAGGAGGGTAGTGGAGAAATATCTCCAGAAGGAATGAAGAGGCTGACAAAGTGGAAATGATGCCCAGTTGTGGATGTGTCTGGTGGTGAAAGTAAAGTCTGATGCTGTAAAGAACAATATTGCATAGGAACCTGAAATATTAGGTCCACGAATCAAGGTAAATTAGAAGTGGTCAAACAGGAGATGGCAAGAGTGAACACTGACATCTTAGGAATTAGTGAACTAACATGGATGGGAATGGCTGAATTTTATTCAGATGACCATTATATCTACTACTGTGGGCAAGAATCCCTTAGAAAAAATGGATCAGAGTTACAGAAGAGTCTGAAATGCAGTACTGAGTGCAATCTCAAAAATGACAGAATGATCTTGGTTTGTTTCCAAGGCAAATCATTCAACATCAGAGTAGTCCAAGTGTATGCCCGAACCACTACTGCCAAAGAAGATGAAGTTGAATGGTTCTATGAAGAACTACAAGACCTTGTAGAACTAACACCCCTCCCCCCACAAAAAAAAAGAAAAGCTGTCCTTTTTATCATAGGGGACTGCAAAAGTAGGAATTCAAGAGCTACCTAGAGTAACATGCAAGTGCGGCTTTGAAATACCAAATGAAGCAGGCAAAGGCTAACAGGTTTGCCAAGAGAACACACTAGTCATAGCAAACACCCTCTTCCAACAAGAGAAGACTCTATACATGGACATCACCACAAGATCAATATCAAAATCAGATTGATTATATTCTTTACAGCCAAGGATGTATATTCTTTGCAGCCAAAGATGGAGAAGCTCTATACACTCAACAAAAACAAGACCAGGAGCTGACTGTGGCTCAGCTCATGAACTCCTTATGCCAAATTCAGACTTAAATTGAAGAAAGTGAGAAAAACCATTCAGGTATGACATAAATCAAATTCCTTATGATTATAGAGTGGAAGTGACAAACAGATTCAAGGAATTAGATCTGATAGAGTGCCTGAAGAACTATAGATGGAGGTTCATGACACTGTATAGGAGGCAGTGTCCAAAACCATCTCCAAGAAAAATAAATGCAACAGGCAAATTGGTTGTCTGAGGAGGCCACACAGATAGCTGAAAAAAGAAGAGAAGCTAAAGGCAAAGGAGAAAAGGAGAAAGATACCCATCTGTATGAAAAGTTCCAAAGAATAGCTAGGAGAGATAAGAAAGCCTTTTTATGTGAACAATGCAAAGAAATGGAGGAAAATAACAGAATGGGAAAAATCAGAGACCTCTTCAAGAAAACTTGACATACCAAGGGAACATTTCATGCAAATATGGGCACAATAAATACAGAAATGGTATGCACATAACAGAAGAAGATATTTAGAAGAGGTGGCAAGAATACACAGAAGAAAAAAGGTCTTAATGACAGAGATAACTCCAATGGTGTGATCATTCATCTAGAGTCAGATATCATGGAGTGTGAAGTCAAGCAGGCCTTAGGAAATACCACTACAAGCAAAGATAGTGGAGGTAATGGAAATTCAGGTGAGCTATTTCAAATCCTAAAAGATGATGCTGTGAAAGTGATATACTCAATACGTCAGCAAATTTGGAAAACTCAGCAGTGGCCACAGGACTGGAAAATGTCAGTTTTCATTTCAATCCCAAAGAAGGGCAATGCCCAGAATGTTCAAACTACTACACAACTGCATTCATTCTACAGGCTAACAAGGTAATGCTCAAAATCCTTCAAGTTAGGCTTCAACAGTACGTAAACTAAGAATTTCCAGATATACAAGCTGGATCTAGAAAAGGTAGAGGAACCAGAGATCAAATTAACAACATACACTGTATTATAGAGAATCAAGGTAATTCCAGAAAAACATCTACTTCTGCTTTATTGACTACACTAAAGCCTTTGAATGTGTCAATCACAACAAACTGTGGAAAATTCTTAATGAGATGGGAATACCAGACCACCTTACTTGGCTCCTGATAAACCTGTATGCTGGTCAATAAGGAACAATTATACTGGACATGGAACAATGGACTGGTTCAACATTGGGTAAAAGGAGTACATCAAGACTGTATATTGTCACCCTGCTTATTTAACTTCTATGCAGAAAACATCATGCAAAGTGCTGAGCTGGATGAAGTTCAAGCTGGGGAATCAAGATTGCCAGGAGAAATATCAATAACCTCAGATATACAGGCTATATCTGACAGAATGTGGTCCACTGGAGAAGGGAATGGCAAACCACTTCAGTATTCTTGCCTTGAGAATCCCATGAACAGTATGAAAAGGCAAAATAATAGGAACTGAATGAGGAACTCCCCGGGTCAGTAGGTGTCCAATATGCTACTGGAGATCAGTGGAGAAATAACTCCAAGAAGAAAGAAGGGATGGAGCCAAAGGAAAAACAATACGCAGCTGTGGATGTGACTGGTGATAGAAACAAAGTCCAATGCTGTAAAGAGCAATAGTGCATAGGAACCTGGAATGTCAGGTCCATGAATCAAGGCAAACTGGAAGTGGTCAAACAAGAGATGGCAAGAGTGAACGTCAACATTCTAGGAATCAGCGAACTAAAATGGACTGGAATGGGTGAATTTAACTCAGAGCTCCAGTACTTTGGCCACCTCATGCGAAGAGTTGACTCATTGGAAAAGACTCTGATGAAGGGAGGGATTGAGGGCAGGAGGAGAAGGGGACGACAGAGGAGGAAATGGCTGGATGGCATCACTGACTCGATGGACGTGAGTCTGAGTGAACTCCGGGAGTTGGTAATGGACAGGGAGGCCTGGCGTGCTGCAATTCATGGGGTCGCAAAGAGTCGGACACGACTGAGCGACTGAAATGAACTGAATGGCAGAAAGTGAAGAGGAACTAAAGAGCCCCTTGATGAGGGTGAAAGGAGGGAATGGAAAGGCTGGCTTAAACTCAACACTAAAAAAACTATCTTCATGGCATCCAGTCCCATCACTTCATAGCTAGTAGATAGGGAAATAATGGAAACAGTGACAGACTTTATTTCCTTGGGCTCTAAAATCACTGCAGATGACTACTGCCATGAAATTAAAAGCTGTTTGCTCCTTGGAAGCAAAGCTATGACAAATGTACACAGTGTATTAAAAAGCAGAGCCATCACTCGGCCAACAGAGGTCTGTATAGTCAAAAGTATGGTTTTTCCAGTAGTCATGTACAAATGTGAGAACTGGACCATAAAAAAGGCTGTGCATGCTTGCTAAACTGCTTCAGTCATGTCCAATTCTTTGTGGTCCTATGGATTCTAGCCAGCCAGGGTCCTCCATCTGTGGGGATTCCAGAGGCAAGAATACTGGAGTAGGTTGCCATGCCTTCCTCCAGGGGATCTTCCCCACCCAGGGTTCAAACCCAGGTCTCCTGCAGCTTCTGTATTGCAAGCAGATTCATTACTGCTGAGCCACCAGAGAGGCTGAAAGAGGCTGAGCATCAAGGAAATGATGCTTTTGAACTGTGTTGGTGGAGAAAACTCTTGAGAGTCCTTGGACAGCAAGGAGATCAAGGATACCAGTCATTCCTAAAGGAAATCAACCCTGAATATTCATTGGAAGGACTGATGCTGAAGCTCCAATACCTTGGCAACCAGATGCGAAGAGCCAACTCATTGGAAAAGACTCTGATCCTTGGAAAGATTAAGGGTAGGAGGAGAAGGGGGCAACAGAAGATGAGATGATTAGATGGCATCATCAACTCAATGGACACAAGTTTGAGCAAACTCTAGGAGACAGTGAAGGACAGGCAAACCTGGCATGCTGCAGTCCATGGGGTTGCAAAGATTTGGACATGACTGAGTGACTGAATTATATTATATTTGGAAATATTTTGTGCCCACGAGACCATTACTCTACATCCATCTTCAGTGGAGAAAATGATAATTGTCTGTTTAAGGAGCAGAGAGAAAATAAATAACTTGAAAATTTCCTGTTAGTCAATGTGACCCTAGAATTGTTTCTGAATTACAAGTTGTTTAAAACTCAAAAGAGTGAGAGTTCTACACTTTTTCCCTTGAGAAATTTCAGTCTAGACAACAGATCAGCCTAGTTGGAAATCTATTTTATGATATCATAAATCTCTCCAGAATAGACTGTTTTCAATACTATGATTTTAAAGACCAAAAGAAGACTGGTATTCAGGGGTAAGGAGGTATGGGAGATGCCATTCTGCTGCTCTTTAGTCGCTAAGTTGTGTCTAACTCTTGGTAATCCCATGGACTGCAGCCCACCAGGCTTCTCTGTATATGGCATTTCCAAGACAAGAATATTGGAGTGAGCTGTTATTTCCTTCTCCAGAGGATCTTCCTGACCCAGGGATTGAACAAGTTCTCCTGCTTGGCAGGTGGATTCTTTACCACTGAGCCACCTGGGAAGCCCAAGAGATACCATATCCTTATAGTAACTTCCAGTCTGTCATGATGCTGACTTGTTTTTCTACTGCCGTCTACTAGGCAGAGGGCTTCTCTGATGGCTCTGTGGCTAAAGAATTTGACTGCAGGGCAAGAGACCGCCTGCAATGCAGGAGACCTGGGTCCAATCCCTGGGTTGGGAAGATCCCCTGTAGAGGAACTGGCAAATCACTCCAGTATTCCTGCCTGGGAAATCCCATGGACAGAGGATCTTGGTGGGTTACAGACCATGGGGTCCGAAGAGTCGGATACAATGTATTGACTAAACCACCACCACCACTAGAATGCACTCATACATTCAACCAATGTATGACATTACGTTGACATTACATATGACAGTATGTGACAGGATCTGTTCTAAGTCCTGGAATCATCATAGGGAACAAAACAGAGTAAGTTCTAACTCTGATGGTGCTTACACTGTAGTGGGAGAGGAGAATAAAATAAACACTTTCAAAGAGATTTAAGCATCATTTAGTGAAATAAAGTAGGAAAGTTAAGATATTTAGATTGAGTCACTGGGAAAATCTAAGAGGCAGTGCCATTTGAGCTGGGATTCAATGAGCAGAAACAGCCAGCCTGCAAAGATCCATGGAGGAGAACATCCTAAAGGCAGAAGGAATTGTTGGTCACAAGTAGTGAAGTAGGAATGAGAAGGTGCATCTGGCTAGAATGTAGCAGATGAGAGTGAAGCAAATGGAGTGAGATCAAGGAGTGCTAGTGTGCTAGTGTGAGAAATCCAGGCTAATTACATTTGTAGTGAAAGTGAAAGTGCTAGTCTCTCAGTCTTGTCCGACTCTTTGCGATCCTGTAGACTGTAGCCTGCCAGGTTCCTCTGTCCATGGGATTCTCCAGGCAATGTTACTGGAATGGGTTGCCACTTCTTTCTCCAGGGGATCTTCCCGACCTAGGGATCAAACCTGGGTCTCCCATATTGCAGACAGATTCTTTATCATCTGAACTACCAGGGAAGCTCATTTGTGAACAGTACTCAAAAAGTTCAACCATTGGAAATAAGAGTATAAAATCTCAGAAAGAGGACAAAGCCCATGATACAGATTTGGGATTATCTGCCATATTGATGATATTTAGGATCATGAGATTGAATGAAAATTTATCATTAGAGAACAGAAATGGCCCCAAGAGAGGGGTAGACTAGTCCTAACATGTGTTTATGTGCTCTGAAACTCTGTAAAACACTGGCTTTTTAAAAATATTTCAGTCAAGCTTAGGGAGGGAAGTTCAGAGAAGATGGGGTAGATAGGTAGTTGCTGGAGGCTTCATTAAGAAGGTAGGGTCCGATTCAGAATGTTTCAGAACTAATAGCAGCAGCCCTAGAGAACAGGGTTGAATTCTATACTTACGGCAGAGATTTGTCTTCTGTTTTGTTTAGTTCTGTCACCTTGGAAATTCAATAAATATCATTCTCTTGGAGCTTGCATACTCCTGGCATGGAGCAGCTATGTCCTGGCCAAGACATGAACCCGAGGGTTCTTCAATTTGTAATCTCAGATTGCTTTCTCCCCCTCTCAGAGGGCATTCTTTGAAGGGATATTTGCTGTTATCTTTCCTGATACAGGAAGTAATATTTAGCAGCTCTTAGCAATTTATATTCAGATAATTGTACTAATCCTTTGTGGAATTTTCTTTAATTCTTGTGGCTACCATACAACCGAATTTTAGCTTTTCTTTTTGGAAGGTTTATTTAAGCTTTTATAAAAAATCATAAATGGTTCTTCATGTTATACCTTTTTTAGCTCATTAGAAGTAAAAAACAAAATTAGGGTGACACAGAAGAGCCCAGTATTTAGGGTCTTATATGCTCTTCCCTAGTTATCATAGATTTTCCTCCAATTTTGCAATATCTTCTAATTCCAGATAGTTCTTCTGCCTTTAAAACTGGCCCTCAAGCTAATGTTGACCTGGAAACATCTAGAAATTGCTAATCCTGTCAGCTCAGAAACTGCTACTGGATAAAAAGCTTCTGAAAGTCATCATTATTCCTATTCTCCTCCCAAAGCAATAAAAAACCACCTATCAGTCAAAATCCAAACAAGAAAACAGAAAGCATAAGTTTTCAGAAGAGATGGATTAATTTCTTTTTTTCCTTTTGGCCATCCCACGTGACCTTTCTGGGGGTCTTAGTCCCGTGATCAGGGACTGAATCCACATCTCTGCATTGGAATCACAGTCTTAACCACTGGATTGCTGAGGAAGTCCCTTGAAGAGACTGAATTTAATGTAAGGAGTTTGTTGCTGCTGCTGCTGCTACTAAATCACTTCAGTCGTGCCCGACTCTGTGCGACCCCATAGATGGCAGCCCACCAGCCTCCCCTGTCCCTGGGATTCTCCAGGCAAGAACACTGGAATGTGTTGCAATTTCCTTCTCCAATGCATGAAAGTTAAAAGTGAAAGTGAAGTCGCTCAGTCATGTCCGACTCTTTGCAACCCCATGGAATGCAGCCTACCAGGCTCCTCCGCCCATGGGATTTTCCAGGCATGAGTACTGGAGTGGGGTGCCATTGCCTTCTCTGAAGGAGTTTGTTACAGATGTCTAAAATGGCTAAGAAGCTAAACAGGGGATGGTTGAGTAATCAATCATGTTCATCTACATGGGGGCCATCACCACCCAAGGGCTAGAGGAATAGAGAGAGATGAGTATGTGACTAGAACCTAGAAGTGACCTGTCCAGAGGTGGCTGAGGCTGCCCAGGGCAGAGAGAGGAGGTTACCCACCCACCCATATGCGCCCTTTTTTCCATCTTTCCAATCTGCCATCAGTGCCTCTCACTGGTCAAACTCAGACAGAAGCAATTGGCAGAGAAGGCTGGAAATCATATACTTCAGAGCACAGCCTTCCTGCTAATAGTAAGGATAGCAGGGGCAAAGTAAGAAATGGTTCTGAGGTCAAACAGGTCTGGGACTGCCACAGAGCATTCTAGACTATAGTTCAAGAATGATAAAGGAATTCCAGTACTATTCCACAATTCATAAGGGTAAATGCAGTAAAAATAAGCAAAAGAGCTCCATTTAATTAGAAGGATCCCATTCAGAGAAAGCACAGTTACAGGGTCAAGCACATCTTTTATCATCTGTGTTAAATAAAGTATGTATATTTTATGATACTCAAGTCTGTACATATCAAGAGTACTGAATATACATCAAAGTAAGATTGAGAAGAAAAAAGTCACATTTTGTGCACACAGTAGTTTCCACCAGGATTGCTGAAACTCTTGACTTCAAGACAGATTTTGGTACACATCTCTTTCTTTGGCAGAGGTATACCAATTATAGTCAGTCTGTTATTTCCTCTAGTTTTTCAGTGATATGTTAAGAATAGGATATAACACCTAAACATCTCTGAAAGTCAACTAGCTGATTTTAACTCCTATGAAAAGTGTGAAATTTAATTTCACACTGGACAAAGAATCCAACCTGAAAAGCCAAATTTACTGTCATGAAGTTCTTCATGTGTTGTATTAAGGTGGTCTGAGTGGATTAAAGTGCTCCTGCTTGTTTGTTTGTAAAATGTAGTTAAACCAAATCTACTCTAGCTACATCAGAGGGTTATTGTGAGGGCAAAAGAATGCTTAGAAAGTACTTTGAAAATATATAACTAGGTACAAATGTGAAGCAATATTATCCATGCTAACTTGTCAGTTGAGAAATATTTAATACCTGACATTTCTGTAGCACAGTCATAAAAAGTATGACATAGTAAGTAGTATTATCATGGTTCCCTAGCTTGACCTATAAGATATAATAGTTTAAAAAGAACGACTCAGAATTTACCAGCAGAAGTAACTGAGGCTGTACAGGTCTCCAGATGCTACAAATAGTCATTATGGATGACTGTGGTCCATGTGCTAAACAAACAAATGAGCAAGTAAGTGATGGTCTGCCCAAACTGGAAATTTGTAGCCAAGAAACAACTGTAATTTTAAAGAAACAAACTCTTAAAGGAACAGCCAAACAAGACATGCTTTATCTTGATTTTCTCTTGTTCAGAAGGGAGTTTTACTCCAACACATAATGAATGGGAGCATTTCCTGGGTCTGACTGATTCCATTACTAAAATTATAACTCAGGTTATATAGGAATTCATCTACATCCTGGATCTTCAACCAAGTTCAGTCAGTTATTTTCTTGACTACATTTCTTGAGATTTTATAATCCTCTGTGGGTGGAAAAAAGCAAAGTTTTATACAGATAAGGTCAACTAAGATTAAAACTAAAATGGGGAAATAGTATTTTAATTTTACAAGACAGCAGATGTAGGAGCGTATCTTTCAACCTCTCGATCTTTCTGTAAGGGAGCAGGGGTCAGGGTGTAGCTAAGGGACAGTGGAAGGAAAGACTGTGGTTATCTGAGGCCACTCGCTAGGACTTTTGTTCTCAATGAAGGTTTTGCTTAGTAGTGAGTAGAGTCAAACTATAAAGAAAGCTGAGCACAGAAGAATTGGTGCTTGTTGGAGAAGACTTGAGAGTTCCTTGGACTACAAGGAGCTCCAACCAGTCAGTCCTAAAGGAAATCAGTCCTGAATATTCATTGGAAGGACTGATGCTCAAGCTGAAACTCCAATATTTTGGCCACCTGATGTGAAAAAATGACTCATTGGAATGGACCCTGATGCTGGGGAAGACTAAAGCCAGGAGAAGGGTATGAAAGAGGATGAGATGGTTGGATGGCATCACTGAATCGATGGATACGAGTTTGAGCAAGTTCCGGGAGTTGGTGATGGACAGGGAAGCCTGGCATGCTGCAGTCCATGGGGTCGCCAAGAGAAACGACTGAGCCACTGAACTGAACTGAAGTAGTGATAATTGGCCAATTATTCTTGTAACACAAGACAATGTGATAGCACTGTGACCCTCTTCAGGGCCAATTTTATACTTCCTCCAAGGGACATTTAGCAGTGTTTGTAGACACTTTTTGTTTTTACATTCTACTCATTAGAGCTCTGTTGAATAGAGGCCAGGAAGGCTAGAGGACAGTTCCCCACCCAATCCTCAACAAGATTAGCAAGAAACTGTGCTTGGTATTGATGTTTGAAATAATATCAAGCCTGAAAGGTAAGTGATGTTGAGGGTTAAGATGTTCTGGGCTAGTCACAGTACTAGGTGCTAGGTTATAGTGATGAACAAAAGCAAAGCATCTTGCTTTCATGACAATTCATTTGGAGAAAATGTTATTCAAATAGTAGTCTAAAATAATTTTTTAAATGTAAACTATGAGTATTTTTTTAAGGGACGATAGATCACATTATGAAAGCGTATACAACAGAAGGATTTTGATATGCTCAGAAAAAGCAGTTACAGACTTTTTAAAAAAATGGAATGACTTGTTTTAGATAATGGAGAAGGAAATGACAACCCACTCCAGTATTCTTGCAAGAGAGTCAGAAGTGACTTAGCAACTCAACTTCCACCATCACCAATCATAGCTAAAGTATCAGAATTTTTTAGTAATCTGGGTTTTCCTGAATTTACAGATTCAGGATTTTAATCATGTCAATATTGCCCAACTGGCTTTAAAAATGTTTTCTTTGGTTACAGTAATAAAATTGTATATAACTAAAACATTTTTATTTTTATTTTTTCTTTGCTATGGCCTATAGTTCTATGGGGTTTCCCAGGTGGCACTAGTGGTAAAGAACCTGCCTGCCAATGCAGGAGACATAAAAGACGTGAGTTCGATCCTTGGGTTAGGAAAATCCTCTGGAGGAGAGCATGGCAACCCACTGCAGTATTCTTGTCTAGAGAATCCCATGGACAAAGGAGCCTGGTACGCCATTTGCCATAGCGTCAAAGAGTCGGACATGACTGAAGTGACTTGGCACACACAGAATTCCATATCCTAAATTTAAAATGTAGCAGTAGATAAAACAAACAACAAACTTGAAAATGTTCTTTAGAGAAAGGCTGCCTGTTTTTCAGCTATATAGAAGACTTTTCAACACACACACAATTTTTTTTTAAGATTTATGCATGATTTAACCTAGTATTTTTCAGGATCTTGTTTTTTGTGTGTTTGTGTCATTTTTTTTTCTCTTACAGAAGATCAGACCAAAACACATGATATTCTGAAGTTTTTGAGATAATTACTTTTTCTCATCTTCCATTCTTTCCTTAAGTCCATCTATCTGTTTTTCAGCATTTCTGTTTCAACTACAACTATTTTAATGCAAGATCTGAAAAGTCATAATTGGATGTCATTAATTGTGGACAAAACAGAATCTTTTGTGAGTTCTCTTGACTCTTAGTTTTTATTCTATTGCTATTTCTTATTTATTCTATCTACTCCCTAGCCCACCCCTTTCCCCTGTGTCTCCCTTCTTCATTGTATTGTTGTGTTTTCTTTTCCTGCCCTGATATATATTCAGTCCATTGTATTTACAAAGATCTGTTGTTAATGACTTTATTTTTCAGTTCATACAGAGAACTTACTAACTCTGTGGTTCATATCATCTCCTTGAAGAACTAGAAACACACAGGGACTGACAGAATCTGTTTAAAATGTCTGAATATCTAAACATATACATATTTAATATTCATTTCAGGTAATATACAAATAGGCCTTCCCTGGTGGCTCAAACAGTAAAGAATCCGCCTGCAACACAGGAGACCTAGGTTCGATCCCTGGTCAGGAAGATCCCCCGGAGAAGGGAATGACTAGCCACTCTAGTATTCTACTGGAGGATCCCATGGACAGAGGAGCCTGGCTGGCTACAGTCCATGGGGGTCTCAAAGAGTTGGACACAACTGAGTGACTAACACAATATATAAATAAACTCTACTACTGAAGCAGTTCAACTTGAACCTGTCCACATATTCCTAGTTTGTCTTCATCAAAATCTGCTTCTCCAACCTGTATCACCTTTGCTTTTAAGATCTTTGTGGTGTTTCAACATTTCTATCAAAGTCTTAAAGCTGACTTTTGAAAAGAAAACAAATCTTTCCCCTTACTTCTCAGGTGGAGGGATCTCTGGTGCTTAGACTCTCATGTCTGCCAAGCCCATCATTCCTACTCCCATCATCACCTCTCCAGGGATGGTCTCATTATTTCACACCCGACCAACTGCATCATTCTGCCAACTGGTGACCCCTGTCCAAGCATATCACTACATCCTCCTTCCCATAATTTCACATATTGTTAACAAAATAACCCTGGGACTTCCCTGGAGATTAAGGGGTTTAGACTCTGTGCTTCCACTGCAGAGGACACAAGTTCTAATCCCTGGTCAAGGAACTAAGATTCAGCATGGCCAAACACAAGAAAAAAAACCTCAAAACAACAACAAAAACCCCCACAGTAACCAAGTAACTCAATATTCTCCCAAACAATAATTTCTTCCTCAAAAGTTCAATGAATTCTCTTTACTATCATAATAATATTCATACATTTCATTCTTTGTTCTACATATAGCCTCATACAAACCTTTCTCCTGAGATCTTTATAAAATTTTTAAAATTTCCCTTTTTAAAATTTCCTTCTGAGAATATTCCTGCAATATTCCTTCTGAGAGACTCCTAAAGGACTTTTCTGAATACAGATCCTGTATGGTCACTTCTTACTCAATATTTATTACATGCATCATGTACAGTATTTGAGACTTCACTAAACTACCTTATACTAGTGTCTTGGTTCTATTCAACTCATTTCTTTTCTTTTTTTTTCAACTCATTTCTTTCAAATCATATTGTAAGATCCTATGGATGAGATGGAGGCCTTAAACTTCTTTAAAATTTTATTTTTAAATATTTTCTCTTCAACATCTAGCTACTGCCCCAAGTCTACTGAACATAAAAGATATTTGGTGATTACACTAATGATGTTTACTGTTTGTTACAAGAAGAATTTCTCAGTAACATATAATAACACAGAGAAGATAAAGCAGTAACTTTACTATCAAAAATATTTTAATTTCTAAATTAAACTTAAAAGGTTTCACACAGCAAAGTAAACTATAAACAAAGTAAAAAGACAAACCTCATAATTGGTAAATAGCAAATGAAACAACTGACAAAGGACTAATTTCAAAAATATATAAGCAGCCCATAGAAATCAATACCAGAAAAACAAACAACCCAATCAAAAAGTGGACAAAAGACCTAAACAGACATTTCTCCAAAGAAGATATACAAATAGCTAATAAACGCTTTAAAAGATGTTAAACATTGGTCATTATTAGAGAAATGCAAATCAAAACTTCAGTAAGATATCATCACACAATGGTCAAAATGGCCATCATCAAAAAATCTACAAACAATAAAATCTGGAGAGGGTGTGGAGAAAAGGGAACCCTCTTGCGGTGTTGGTGGAAATGTAAATTGATACAGCCACTATGGAGAACAGCAGGGAAACTTTAAAAACTAGGAATAAAACTACCATATGACCCAGCAATCTTATTATTAGGCATATATCCTGAGGAAACCAAAATTGAAAAAGACACATGTACCCCAATATTCACTGCAGCTCTATTTATAATAACTAAGACGTAGAAGCAACCCAGATGTCCATTGACAGATGAATGAATAAAGAAGCTGCGGTACATATATACAGTGGAATATTGCTCAGCCATAGAAAGGAACACATCTGAGTCAGTCCTGATGAGGTGGATGAACCTAGAACCTATCATACAGAGTGAAGTAAGTCAGAAAGAGAAAAATAAATATTGTATACTAATGCATATATATGGAATCTAGAAAGATGGTGCTGATGAACCTATCTGCCTGGCAGCCATGGAGACAAAGACAGAGAACAGACTCATGCACATGGCTAGGAGGGCAAGGAAGGAGAGGGTGGCTTGTATGGAAAGTAACATGGAAACATACATTACTGTATGTAAAATAGATAGCCAACGGGTTTTGCTGTAATAGTCAGGAAACTCAAACCAGGGCTCCGTAACAACCTAGAGGGAAGGGATGGATGGAGAGGGAAGTGGGAGGGGTGCTCAAGAAGGCAAGGGAGGCATGTGTAAACCTATGGCTGATTCATGTTGATGTTTGGTAGAAACCAACACAATACTATAAAATAATTATGTTTCAATTTAACAAAAAATTAAAAATTTACTGAATATTGTTAAGTATCAACAGTAAGCAATCTATTCAATAGCATTTAAGGATAACGTCAATTCAGCATGATCTCAGGCTTCCTTTGTACCTCAGGGAAATATATTTCAGAATGAAGCAGTTTTGAATAAAAGTACAGGTTTATTTCATTTTCTCATAGGAAAAAAACTCCATAAAACATAATTTTCAATAAATGCATGTTCTCCTATATATTTACTTTTGCCATCAAATTCCAAAACACAGTAGAAATGAGAGATTCAAAATTTCGTCACAGCCACATAGCCTATAATTCTATCAACAAAAGTTCTATCCATTCACCATAAAGCCTTGAATATGTAGAAGTAGGAAATTAAACTAATTGATGTAAACCCAAAGATATAAATCCCTTACAAGTGCCTAAGCACTCATTATGAGACTGGCTCTTCCATTTCCTCTCCAAGGATGTAGAGGTGTGTTCTACATCCTGAAAATAACAGACTGACTGAGTTTACATTGCATGGCTACAAGCAATAGTTACTGGACAAGTGAATAGGACACAAAGTCACCTGAGCTGATTGATTGGTGTGTGGCAGGGAGATGAAAGGAGAAGGCAATGGCAACTCACTCCAGTACTCTTGCCTGGAAAATCCCATGGGCGGAGGAGCCTGGTGGGCTGCAGTCCATGGCGTCGCTAGGAGTCGGACATGACTGAGCAACTTCACTTTTACTTTTCACTTTCATGCATTGGAGAAGGAAATGGCAACACACTCCAGTGTTCTTGCCTGGAGAACCCCAGGGACGGGGGAGCCTGGTGGGCTGCCGTCTCTGGGGTCGCACAGAGTCGGACACGACTGAAGCAACTTAGCAGCAGCAGCAGCAGGGAGATGAAATGATGACTAGTTTTCTCTTTCCCTCTAACAGCCAACAGCACGTGAACATTATTTGTTAGACTATTCTGACCTAGTCTTAACAGTTTTTCACTTTGATTCAAAGAAATGAAAGCTGAAATTGCTCTCCCCTACATCAACTGGAAGAAATCAATATGACAGTAAAAATATTGCTGATTCTAGGGTTATAGGATATTAAAGTCATAAGCATGATCTTGAATTTTTTTTTAAGTAAAAGACTGAGTACTTTTTGGAGGAAATTTAAATAGATGGTGCTAAAGCACCATTAAAGTGAAGTGTTAGTTGCTCAGTTCTGTCCTACTCATTGTGACCCAAGGACTATAGGCCCCCCAGATTCCTCTGTCCATGGAATTCTCCAGATAAGAATACTGAAGTGGGTTGCCATTTTCTTTTCCAGGGGATCTTCCCAACCTAGGGATTGAATCCAGGTCTCCTGCATTGCAGGTAGATTCTTGACCATCTGAGCTACCAGGGAAGCCCAAAGTACCCTTAAGAAGTTACAAATAAATCAACGAAGTCTACATATCATGAAGTGTCACTGTATCATACACCAAGTTCAATATATGGCAAAGGAAAAAGAAGCATGATACAAAATTATTGTGTAATTGTGACAGTATTTATGAATATTGCTATGAATATGCTATGAATGCATCAATATGGTCTTTTGGATATACCGAATACCAAAACATAGAAGGGAATAAAAGTAAAAAGAAAAAAGATTAAAAATATATGTGTTAGTTTATATTTTAGAGTTTCAGCATCAGTTGATGGTTCAATAATAGTAAAATAGGCTTTTTACTTTGTAACAAAGTATTTTGTAAATCAAATTTCCATTCATAATCTTCTCATTATCTCTTTATAAAGAATCATAATACATACTATTACACATTTACTGCTATTTAACTTGATGTTAGACAGTAAGCATCAGAAAGACATTAGTGTCTAGCAGTAGTGATGATCTAAATATTTTTAGCACATATTATGAGCTTAGTCTTTCTCTTCATCTATTATTATTTTGCAACTTGTCATTTATGATGACTTCATTTCTTTACTTACTATCAATTTCTTTTTGACATATACTTACAAAGACTGCTATAAAATGAAGGTTTATCTATGCTCTGTGTCTCCAAGCTTACGTTGTTTCTGTAAATGAACCTACTGCCATGAAACTATGAGTGGTTTTAAGCATGGGAAATTGGTGATCTTAATCTTCTTATTCCTGAAACAAGACTTTTTTGACACCTGGTTGGAAATGGATAAATGTCTGAAGAGTGATCACATGTGCATGCTAGAAATTTGAAATTAAAGTTGACAACCAAGATGTGGTGGGAAAATTAACTTACAAAATTAAATTTGTCTGTCCAAGGTGATTTTTTAAGTAAATACTTCTCTCATTTATAATTATAAATTGTCATCCCTAAAGTAAAAAATGCAATCATTACTTTAGATGCATATTTCAACAATTTTATGAATCACTGTGATTGTGACAAACATGTGTTTGAGCATATTTAAATATTTTACTAGTGAAGGGTATGTACAAAGATCTAGTTACAAAGATGTTCATCATTAAATTGTTTTTGACACAGGACACTTCCAGAAATATATAAATACCAAATAAAGGAAAATTGTTTTAATAAAATTATGCTTAAACATTAAGACATAAAAATATGCCACAAAGAATATTTAATATCATGAAAAAAGAATAATATGCTAAGTAAGAAAGATATGTCAAAACTGTATGCATAATATGATCTCTTATGTAAAAAATGAAATTTAGATGTGTGTCAATTAGAAGAACAGAAATTCAGCAATAAATTGAAGTTTTCTATGGGTAAGGAATTTGCACAGTATTTTTATTTTTAACCTTTTGTTCTTTAGTGTTCTATTTAGCAAGCATGTTGAATTTTTTTCATGTTACTTTTTAACTGAGAAAAATGATCACTGGTATAATGAAAAAGGTTTACTTCATGGGATTACATAATTCACCAGAGAGTGTTTTGTACACAATTTTTAAATAAGTTGAGACAAAATTACTTTCTAATTTTCTTGCTTATGCTATCCTTTATCACTTTTGACCCCAACTAATTTTGATGGTGGATGTTAGATTTTCTAACACTGAGCTCTTCTAACAAATAGTATAAAATTCAAACTGAAAAATCAAATAAATTCAAAAAATACTTTTGTGCCCAATGTGTTCCAGACACAGAGAGAACCAGATGAGAAAGATAGAGCCTCTTTCCTTAAAGGCTCATAATTAAGAAAGCATAAGACAAGTGTTCTTAAAAGTATGCCCCTCCAAAACACACACAAGTAAAGAGACACTGGAAGCATACGGTTTTAGATGTGACACTCTAAGGAATTTCTAGGTGTTTGCCAGCAAAATCCTAAAATGCAAAACACGTCAGAGAAATTCACAAAGCCTCAGGAGCCTAATACTAAAAAATATTATATTATAGTGACACCTTCAACTTATTTCTTTCAGGATAACTATAAATAAATAAAATGCATCACATTGTGTTTTTTAGTTTAATGAGTTCTGCATCCACTTCCCTTGAAACAACACTCATGGCTATTAATGGATTATTCTCATCTAGTGCTGTATCAATTAGAGGAACAAATTGGAAAAAGACAGGATGTAAATCAACCCTTTTTCAAACACAGAGGGCAAGTAGATGAACCAATATATATACCCTAAGGTCTTGGCTGCAAAATAATTTCTGCCTCTAGGAAGAATCTTAGGGAAAAAATAGCATCTTTTGCTTGCATTAGTTTTTGTTTGTTTTTGATAAGATAGCCTGATATATTTGATTAATATAATATTAATAACAAAAAATTTGGAGAATATAATGGTCATTTCTGAATGGTCATCCACAAAACTAAGAACATTTATATAAATTAAACTCAAATAATTTATCAAATTTTGTTACATGGTAATTTCGTTACACGACCTTCAGAATACATTATTCTTAGTAATGCCAAAATAAATGTTTAAATGCAAACAGCTGAGAAGACCAACCACAGAAAATATTAAATCTTTTTCTTAGAAAATTAACTATTTTTTAAGATATAATGAGAGCTCTTCGGGATTTGTCATAGGCTGATGAATATAAATGACTGTTTTTTCCCTCACATTGTCTTATTTATCCCAATATTTATATAGAGCAAGTTCTCTTTCCTAGTTGAATAATTGGAAATTATCCAGTTGGACAAAGATCAGAACCAGCTCAATGCTGTATTCATCACCTAGAGCACTGTTGGCCTTCAGTCAATGTTAAATATTAATAACAATAAAAGCTTCCGTAAGCAAACCCAGACAAAGCACAAGGGATTATGAGCAATCACTCGCTCGAACACCAACAACTTCACCCTGATCAGAAAAGATCATCTACAGGACAAGAAGACAGATTCCCTTATCCTGTTCAGACCTCTGGAGTTAGCTGCACTACATTATGACAGCTTTGTAGTGAATCAACAGTAAGGTCTAAAAACCCTCCAGGAAATTGACTGAAGCAATTTAATATTAGACCTCTTAAAGTGCTCTGTTTTAGTGATTATTGTTTGTTTTCTTGTTTCTAGAAGCAAAGTTAGATTCTAAGTTGGTCTGTAGATGTTACCCTGGCCTCTTAAATTTGTACCACTCCCTCCATCATTCTCAGATCAGGAAAGGGAATGGACATTAATAATCATTATGTATTATAAACATTTAAATAAAAACAGATTCTGCTAAGAACCTCATTTCCAGCCTGGCACTTATATGATGTGTTCTAGGGTTGCCTTGTAACAACATATGGGAAAGACATCAAATGTTCCCAAACGACCTTGGCAAAACCATAACTGTCAAATTTCTAGCAGAATATCAAGGGCTGTATTTGCAACCATGAAATAAAGGAGTAGATTTTGGCAGGATCAACAATTCTATCCTCTCTTTGCAACAAAACAGAAAGTCCAAGAACTTCTCTATACAGTTTCAACTCATATAATAAAAGTAACCTTTTCTATAATTGATTGTAATTTTTTCCCATTGATTTTCTTAATGTTGTCCGTGTTATTTTCTATTGCTATCTTTCAAGATGATAAATGCAAAACAGAAGGCTCACACTAATTACTGTACTATAGTTGTCCTTCACTCACAATAATTCAACATGTTAATACCTTGCATCTTAAAGGCTAAAATCATTCCACTTTTTGCCTTCTAATTTGTTACAATTTCTGAAGAAGCATAATGTGACAATGAAACTCTAGCTCTGAAACCTCACAGTGTATTAATGAGTGAATGCTGCAGGGAGGAAAAGATTATTAAGGATCAACTGATTCAAATTTTAGTTATCAGTTATCAAGGGGTTATAATCCTTTATGGACAATACCGATATACACAGGAAACCTGACACTAATGGAATATAACAAATGTAAATGAAAAAAAATGACCTAGCCAGAGACAATATTTACACAAAATATATTAAAACATTCATGGTAGTGAAAATGTATTGTCTCTAAATACTGGATATTTCACGCAATGAATATTTTAAGTGTGGACTATCTCACGTTCTGAATATGAAACTATACTTTGTGTATTAAAGTGATCAGATCAAGAAAGCTTACCTAGAGTATGGCAAACTGGCATTGCTCTCCAGGGCCCTTTGTGTAGCCCCGTGTGCTATTAGAGTCTCTCGGCAGCTGCTGTGCAGAGACCAAGCAGGCAGCACAGAGAGGGAAGGTGGTCTCTCCACCATCTAGTGATAAAAAGACCCTTGGGGGGCTCATATTAGGTCACAAGCTTATCTGCCACCATATAACAGGAACCTGTCCAAACACCCTTTTTCTATTTCTCACAGTCCTCTTGCAGCATAACATGTAGAATGTGTGGGTATGTCCCTGCACATGCATATTTGGCCTTTTCCAATCTGTTCTCAACATAGCAGCCAGAATCCTCTTTAGAGAACATATCAGACCCAGTCACACAACTGCTTTTCCACTGCACTTAGGACAAAATCCAAACTCTTTTGGTTACAAGACCCTGCCTAATCTGGTTTCTACCCAGTATCAACTTTTTGTTAGGTCACTTACCCAGTGGTTTGTGTAAGCACCAGTGCTTCTGGCCTCCTTTCTGTTTCTTGAATAAGCCAGGATTATCGCCCACTTTTGAGACTTTGCATTCTTCTTTCCCTATGCCTAGAAAGTGTTTCCCCAGTTTTGAATAGAAGACTCTTGAGAGTCCCTTGGACAGCAAGGAGATCAAACTAGTCCATCCTAAAGGAAATCAACCCTGAATATTCATTGAAAGGACTGATGCTGAAGCAGAAGCTCCAGTATTTGAATGCCTGATGTGAAGAGTTGACTCACTGGAAAAGATCCTGATTCTGGGAAAGACTGAGGATAGGAGGAGAAGGGCGTGACAGAGGATGAGATGGTTGCATGTCATCACTGACACAATGGAGATGAGTTTGAGCAAACGCAGGGAGATGATGGACAGAGAAGCCTGGTGTGCCGCAGTCCATGGGGTCGCAGAGTAAGACATGGCTTAGTGACTCAACAACAGCAGTTCTGAGTGTGCCTCTTCCTTCCCTTTTTCCAGGTCTTAATTCTGATGTCACCTTCACAGGGAGCCCCTCTATGTCCCTGAAACACCCTCTCGAGGTTATTTGCCATCATTCTATATGTTTTCTGTGAGCTTAAAATAATCTATCATTATTTGCTCTTAGTAATTTGGGGGAGATCGCCCTGTCTTTTCAGATGTTCCCGCTAGAATACAGCTTCATGAGGGTGACAACCACTCATTTTCTACACTGCTGTATCATCAATTTTGGCCCTTAGTGGCAAGTCAGTAAATATTTGTTGTTGAATAAACACATAAACAAATAAACGGTTGAGTTAATGGAAATCGGGGACCAGTAGTCTTTGGATATAACTCATTCTAACATACATGTTTAAGTAATTTATTACAAATTTCACTTTCACCGAAAAGATGATCTATCAAAATAATCAGCTTTCCTCTTTTGTATTTATCTTTCCTAAAATTTATATGCCCTTGTCAAGGAAGGAAAAGTTATGTTGAACACCTGCACATTAAGTTGTTATACATCTCATCCACCTGTGTGGATGCATGTTATAGACAGGGGCACAGAATTCAAAAAAAGTTAAAAATCTAGCTGCTTCTACAAATAATCTATCTATTACTTGTCTATTACCATAAAGATCAGATACGAACTTAAGTGTTCCTAACTCCTTGGACTGATTTTACATTATATCTTGACTGCTTTCATTGTCAGGGATAAATAACATCAGGCAGAATCTGATGAAAACTTTAAATCAACTTAAAAATTTCTTGCTATGTAGATTAAAAAAAGGTTTATGCCATGACATTGATAGTCAAAGAAACAATGAGAAATTAAACTGTTGGGCACGTCATAATATTCTTAGTATTCATTATGAAGTTTTTGAATTCTTAACTTAGCTTGTTATTACACCAAGTAAACAAAGCTGAAAATGTATCCAGAAAAATAAAATATATAAGCTTAGCTTACTAAATTATATTCTAATGATCAGAAAAGATGAATTCACTGCTAAGGGAATATATCACAAAATAAATGGATGTTTTTATTTATTACAATCATCTATCCAATTTTAAAATCTATATTTCTTAATTTTATTGGTCATAATAATGAATAATATTTGCTTATAATTTAATGTCTTATGTTTTTATTAATGAGAATGAGAGAATTTCCCCAGAGGGGACTAAAATTCTCTATCAGTAAATACTTATTTCACTACATTACAAAGGTTTAAATTTTGTAATAATTTTCAAAGTAGACTTTCTAAATAATCACTGTTAGAAATGTTAAAGGAAAAAGCAAACTGACAAAGGTAGTTTCTTTTGTACATATTTTAAAACTTTATAATAAGTTAGACAAGAAAAAAACCTCATGACCTCACTTATATATGAAATGTAAAATTGTTGAATATATAAGTAGAGAATAGAATGATGGTTACCAGAAGCTGAGAGGTGGGGGAAACACAGAGATGGTCAAAGGGTACAAAGTAGAAATTATATAAAATCAGTAAGTCTAGAGATTTGATGTATAGTATATGACTATAGTTAATAATATTGTGTTGAATACTGGAAATATGCTAAGAGAGTAGATTTCAGGTGCTTTTTATTACAACAATTAAAAGGGTAACTAGATGAGGAGAAGATATAAATAAGTTTGACTGTCGTAATCACTTCACTGTGAAAATGTATATTTAATCATCACATTATATGCCTTGAATATATACAATTTTTATCTTAATAAAATGGGTTTGAGGAGAGAGGAAAGAAAAGACAGATCCTTCTAGAAATAAAAGGACCCAGAGTGAGGATAAACAGAATTCAATATTCTATTATTTTTGCAGAGGATGGACTATCAATTCTTCATTTCTTAGCAGAAGTAGTCATGGGGAACAGAGCATTTCTATAATGGTAAATGGCAACCCACTCCAGTACTCTTGCCTGAAAAATCCCATGGACGGAGGAGCCTGGTGGGCTGCAATCCATAGGGTCGCTAAGAGTCGGACACGACTGAGCAACTTCACTTTCACTTTTCACTTTCATACATTGGAGAAGGAAATGGCAACCCACTCCAGCGTTCTTGCCTGGAGAATCCCAGGGACGGGGTAGCCTGGTGGGCTGCCGTCTATGGGGTCGCACAGAGTCAGACACGACTGAAGCAACTTAGCAGCAACAGCAGCAGCAAACCTCCAAAAGCCAGATCCTCCTTTAAAACAATGAAGGCATGGCAAAATTGGTCAAAGTCCATTTTTCCAGAGCTCTGGAAATTAAACAAAGGATTAATCTGAGGAGCATTTACTTAAGAAAAATGTCTGAGATGGTAAGAACAGCAAGGTCTGTGGTGCTTTAATTTGTTCTATTCACATTCTCTTCTTCATAACTCTGTTGTAGCCTTGAAAACTTTGAAACCAAGGTTTCTGTGAAAAATAGCAGACTAGTAGCTCCCAGAGAAAACAGAATGGCTTTGGAGTGTCTCAGAAAGTTTTATCGCCAAATAGCTATCAATATTTTGACCTTTCTGGAAGCTGTTTGAAAATTCAAATTCAGAGGGTTTATCTTTGAACTGACTCAGTGGGGAAAACCCTATTCCCAGAACAGCACTGAAAAACAAGCAGTAACAACTGTTTCATGCTGTAACTGCCTGAGATTGTAATACCAGTTTGGGCAAGAGAGCTGGAGGAATCAGGCTCCTTGACTTCAAACTATACTATAAAGCTACTGTCATCAAGACACTGTGGTAATTGTATACAGAAACAGAAATATAGATAAATGGACAAGATAGAAAGCCCAGAGATAAACCCATATACCTATGGGCAATTACTCTATGACAAATGAGGCAAGACTATACAGTGGTGAAGAGACAGTCTTGTCAATTAGTGGTGCAGGAAAAACTGGACAGCTACATGTAAAAGAATAAAATTAGAACCTTTTCTAAATCCCATATACAAAAATAAATTCAAGATGGATTAAAGACCTAAATGTAAAACTGAACACTATAAAACTCTTAGAGGACAACATAAGCAGAGTACTCTTTGACATAAATTGCAACAATATCCTTTTGGATCCACTTCCTTAAGAAAACAAAAACAAAAATTAAACAAATGAGACCTAATTAAACTTAAAAGCTTTTGCACAGCAATGAAACCATATACAAAAAGACAACCCACAGAATGGGAGAAAATATTTGCTAACAATGTGACCTACAAAGGATTAATCTCTAAAATATACAAACATCTCAAGCAGCTGTGTCCAAAACAAAACAAACAAAAAAGAATAAAAAAATGAGCAGAAGATCTAAACAGACATTTCTCCAAAGATGACATACAGATGCTCAAAAAGTACATGAAAAGATGCTCAGCATCACTAATTATCAGAGAAAAGAAAATCAAAACTATAACAAGGTATCACTTCATACCAGTAAGAAAGACCATCATCAAAAAGTCTACAAATAATAAATTTTGGAGAGGGTGTGGAGTAAAGGGAACCTTCAGTGGGAGTATAAACTGGTACAACCACTATGGAGAACAGTATGCAGCTGCTGCTGCTAAGTCACTTCAGTCGTGTCTGACTTTGTGTGACTCCAAAGGCAGCAGCCCACCAGGCTCCTCTGTCCCTGGGATTCTCCAGGCAAGAACACTGGAGTGGGTTGCCATTTCTTTCTTCAATGCATGAAAGTGAAAAGTGAAAGTGAAGTTGCTCAGTTGTGTCTGACTCTTAGTGACCCCATGGACTGCAGCCTACTAGGCTCCTCTGTCCATGGGATTTTCCAGGCGAGAGTACTGGAGTGGGATGCCATTGCCTTCTCCATGAAGAACAGTATGGAGGTTCCTTAAACTAAAAATAGAACTACCATATGATCCAGCAGTTTCACTCTTGGGCATATATCTGGAGAAAAAGACATAATTTAAAAAGATATGCATCCCAATGTTCACTGCAGCATTATTTACAAATGGCCAAGTATCATATGATATTGGTTACATGTGGAATCTAAAAATGATATGATACAAGTGAACTTATTTACAAAACAGAAACAGACTCACAGACTTAAAAACAAACTTATGGTTGCCAAAAGGGAAACATTGAAGAGGTAGATAAATCAAGAGCTTGGGATGAACTAACCCATACTACTATATATAAGATAAACAACTAACAATTGCAAGGAACTCGCAAGAGTCTTCTCCAGCCACAGTTCAAAAGTATCAGTTCTTAAGTGCTCAACCTTCTTTATGGTCCAACTCTCACATCCATACATCTATTCATGACTACTGGAAAAACTGTAGCTTCAACTATATGGACTTTTGTCAACAAAGTAATGTCTGCTTTTTTTTTTTAATTTTTTAATTTTTATTTTTACTTTATTTTACTTTGCAATACTGTATTGGTTTTGCCATACATTGACATGAATCCACCACAGGTGTACATGCGTTGCCAAACATGAACCCCCCTCCCACCTCCCTCCCCATAACATCTCTCTGGGTCATCCCCTTGCACCAGCCCCAAGCATGCTGTATCCTGCATTGGACATAGACTGGCGATTCGATTCTTACATGATAGTATACATGTTACAATGCCATTTTCCCAAATCATCCCACCTTCTCCCTCTCCCTCAGAGTCCAAAAGTCCGTTATACACAGCTGTGTCTTTTTTGCTGTCTTGAATACAGGGTCGTCATTGCCATCTTTCTAAATTCCATATATATGTGTTAGTATACTGTATTGGTGTTTTTCTTTCTGGCTTACTTCATTCTGTATAATCAGCTCCAGTTTCATCCATCTCATCAGAACTGATTCAAATGAATTCTTTTTAACAGCTGAGTAATACTCCATTGTGTATATGTACCACAGCTTTCTAATCCATTCATCTGCTGATGGACATCTAGGTTGTTTCCATGTCCTGGATATTATAAACAGTGCTGCAATGAACACTGGGGTACATGTGTCTCTTTCAATTCTGGTTTCCTTGATGTGTATGCCCAGCAGTGGGATTGCTGGGTCATAAGGTAGTTCTATTTGCAATTTTTTAAGGAATCTCCACACTGTTCTCCAAAGTGGCTGTACTAGTTTGCATTCCCACCAACAGTGTAGGAGGGTTCCCTTTTCTCCACACCCTCTCCAGCATTTATTGCTTGTAGACTTTTGGATCGCAGACATTCTGACTGGTGTGAAGTGGTACCTCATTGTGGTTTTGATTTGCATTTCTCTAATAATGAGTGATGTTGAGCATCTTTTCATGTGTTTGTTAGCCATCCGTATGTCTTCTTTGGAGAAATGTCTATTTAGTTCTTTGGCCCATTTTTTGATTGGGTCGTTTATTTTTCTGGAATTGAGCTGCATAAGTTGCTTGTATATTTTTGAGATTAGTTGTTTGTCAGTTGCTTCATTTGCTATTATTTTCTCCCATTCAGAAGGCTGTCTTTTCACCTTGCTTATAGTTTCCTTTGTTGTGCAGAAGCTTTTCATTTTAATTAGATCCCATTTGTTTATTTTTGCTTTTATTTCCAGAACTCTGGGAGGTGGATCATAGAGGATCCTGCTGTGATTTATGTCAGAGACTGTTTTGCCTATGTTCTCCTCTAGGAGTTTTATAGTTTCTGGTCTTACATTTAGATCTTTAATCCATTTTGAGTTTATTTTTGTGTGCAGTGTTAGAAAGTGATCTAGCTTCATTCTTTTACAAGTGGTTGACGAGTTTTCCCAGCACCACTTGTTAAAGAGATTGTCTTTACTCCATTGTATATTCTTGCCTCCTTTGTCAAAGATAAATCCACATACCTATGGACACCTTATCTCTGGGCTTTCTATTTTGTTCCATTGATCTATATGTATGTCCTTGTACCAGTACCATACTGTCTTGATGACTGTGGCTTTGTAGTAGAGCCTGAAGTCAGGCAAGTTGATTCCTCCAGTTCCATTCTTCTTTCTCAAGATTGCTTTGGCTATTTGAGTTTTTTTGTATTTCCATACAAATCTTGAAATTATTTGTTCTAGTTCTGTGAAAAATATGGCTGGTAGCTTAATAGTGATTGCGTTGAATTTGTAAATTGCTTTGGGTAGTATACTCATTTTCACTATATTGATTCTTCCAATCCATGAACATGGTATATTTCTCCATCTATTAGTGTCCTCTTTGATTTCTTTTATCAGTATTTTATAGTTTTCTATATATAGGTCTTTAGTTTCTTTAGGTAGATATATTCCTAAGTATTTTATTCTTTTCATTGCAATGGTAAATGGAATTCTTTCCTTAATTTCTTTTTCTACTTTCTCATTATTAGTGTATAGGAATGCAAGGGATTTCTGTGTGTTGATTTTATATCCTGCAACTTTACTATATTCATTGATTAGCTCTAGCAATTTTCTGGCGGAGTCTTTAGGGTTTTCTATGTAGAGGATCATGTCATCTGCAAACAGTGAAACTTTTACTTCTTCTTTTCCAATTTGGATTCCTTTTATTTCTTTTTCTGCTCTGATTGCTGTGGCCAAAACTTCCAGAACTATGTTGAATAGTAGCGGTGAAAGTGGGCACCCTTGTCTTGTTCCTGACTTTAGGGGAAATGCTTTCAATTTTTCACCATTGAGGATAATGTTTCTCTGCTTTTTAATATGCTGTCTAGGTTTGTGATAGTTATTCTTCCAAGGAGAAAGAAATTGGTATAGATGATCTTATTTCCAAAGCAGAAACAGAGAACAGAACGAAACAGATGCATAGAGAACAAATGTATGGATACCAAGAGGGAAGGAGGGGGTGGGGTGAATGGGGGGATTGGGATTGGCATATATAGGCTCTTGATACTGTGAATAAAAGAGGTAACTAATGAGAACCTACGTATAGCAAAGGAAACTCTACTCAATGCTCTTGGTGACCTAAATGGAAAAGATATCCAAAAAAGACCTCCTTATTGCAAAATTTAGACTTATGTAGAAGAAAGTAGGGAAAAACACTAGGCCATTCAGGTATGACCTAAATCAAATACCCTATGATTATACAGTGGGAGTGACAAATAAATTCAAAGGATTAGATCTGATAGACAGAATGCCTGAAGAACATTGTACAGGAGGTGGTGACCAAAACCATGCCAAATAAAAAGAAATGCAAGAAGGAAAAGTTGTCTGAGGAGACCTTATGAATATCTGAGAAAAGAAGAGAAGCAAAAGGCAAAGGGGAAAGGGAAAGATGTACCCAACTGAATGCAGAGTTCCAGAGAACAGCAAGGAGAAAGAAGAAAGCCTTTTTAAGTGAACAATGTGCAGAAAGAGAGGAAAACAAAAGAATGAGAAAGACTAGAAATCTCTTCAAGAAAAGTGGAGGTACCAAGGGAACATTTCATGCAAAGATGAGCACAATAAAGGAAAGAAACAGCAAGAACCTAACAGAAGCAGAAGATATTAAGAGATGGCAAGAATACACTGAAGAACTGTACAAAGTCTTAATGACCTGGATAACCATGATGGTGTGGTCACTCACCTAGAGCCAGATATCCTAAAATGTGAAGTAAAGTTAGCCTTTGGAAGCATCACTACAAACAAAGCTAGCGGAGGTGCTGGAATTACAGCTCAGCTATTTTAAATCCTAAAAGATAATGTTGTTCAAGTGCTGCACTCAATATGTAAGCAAATTTGGAAAACTTAGTAATGGCCAAAGAGCATGGTAATGTTCAAAATCCTTCAAGTTGGCTTCAATAGTACTTCAACCTAGAACTTTCAGATATACGAGTTGGATTTAGAAAAGGCAGAGGAACCAAAGATCAATTTGCTAACATCTGCTGGATCATAGAAAAAGCAAGGGATTTAAAAAAAAAAAAAGTCTACTTCTGCTTCATTGACTATTTGAAAGCCTTTTACTGTGTGAAAGTAGTGAAAGTGAAAGTCCTTCAGTTGTGTTCAGCTCTTGATAACCCCATGGACTATATAGTCCATGGAATTCTCCAGACCAGAATACTGGAGTGGGTAACTGTTCCCTTCTCCAAGGAATCTTCACAACCCAGGGATTGAACCCAGGTCTCCTGCATTGCAGGCAGATTCTTTATCAACTGTGCAACAAGGGAAGCCCTGGTGGCTCACAACAAACTGTGTGATCACAACAAACTGTGGGAAACCCTTAGAGATGGAAATACCAGACCTCACGTCTCTCCTGGGAAACCTGCATGCAGGAGAAAGAAGCAACATTTACAACTGAACGTGGCACAACGGACTGGTTCAAAATTGGGAAAGGAGTAAGTCAAGGCTGTATATTATCACCCTGCTTTTTTTAACTTATATTCAGAATACATCATGAAAAAGCCAGGCTGGAAATTCACAAGCTGGAATCAAGATATGCCAGGAAAAATATTAATAGCCTCAGATATGCTGATGATACCACTTTATTAGCAGAAAGTAAAGAGGAACTAGAGGGCCTCTTGGAGAAGTTAATGGCACCCCACTCCAGTACTCTTGCCTGGAAAACCCCATGGACGGAGGAGCTTGGTGAGCCGCAGTCCATGGGGTTGTTAAAAGTCAGACAGGACTGAACAACTTCTTCACTTTCACGTGCTGGAGAAGGAAATGGCAACCCACTCCAATATTCTTGCCTGGAGAATCCCAGGGACAGAGGAACCTAGTGGCCTGCCGTCTATGGGATTGCACAGAGTCAGACACGACTGAAGTGACTTAGCAGAAGCAGCAGCAGCAGAGGGCCTCTTGATAAAATGAAAAAAGGCAGAGTGAAAACTCTGGCTTAAAACTCAACTCTGAAAACCAAAATCATGGCATCCAGTCTCATCAATTCATGGCAGATAGATGGGGAAAACGTGGAAATAGTGACAGATTTTATTTTCTTGGGCTCCAAAATCACTGTGGACAGTACTTCAGCCATGAAAATAAGACACTTG
This sequence comes from Budorcas taxicolor, assembly GCF_023091745.1. Taxonomy (NCBI): domain Eukaryota; kingdom Metazoa; phylum Chordata; class Mammalia; order Artiodactyla; family Bovidae; genus Budorcas; species Budorcas taxicolor. Next base: position 75,434,221 of record NC_068916.1, read on the forward strand.
TTCCTTGAAAGTTGTGACAAAACTAGATAACATATTAAGAAGCAGAGACATCACTTTGCCTCCAAAGTTCTATATAGTCAAAGCTATGGTTTTTCCAGTAGTCATGTACACATATATGGATGTGAGAGTTGGATCATAAAGGCTGAGCACTGAAGAATTGATGTTTGGAACTATGGTGCTGGAGAAGATTTTTGAGAGTCCCTTGGTCAACAAGGAAATCAAACCAGTCAATCAAAAAGGTAATCAACCCTGCATATTCACTGGCAGGACTGGTGCTGAAGCTGAAGCTCCTTATGTGAAGAGCCAACTCACTGGAAAAGAGCCTGACACTGGGAAAGATGGAAGGCAGAAGGAGAATGGGGCAACAGATGATGAGATGGTTGGATGCCATCACTGGCTCCATGGACATGAGTTTAAGCAAATTCCAGGAGATGGTGTAGAACAGGGAAGCCTGCTGTGCTGCGGTCCATGGAGCTGAAAGAGCCAATACTACTTAGCGACTGAACAACAGAGCTGGTTTGCTTTGCTGGACAGTAAAAACGAACACAATGTAAAGTAGCTGTACTCCGATAAAAATTAAAAACCACCAAAAAAACCATACACACACACACACACACACAAAGAAATGTATATAATTGGTCTTCATCCCAGTTTCAGGGATTGAGCTCCTAAAACCCTTAGTGAGGAGGGCCTTCAAGGGCCTTACATTAATGAGATAACCCTTGGAAAGCATCTAGAATGTGCATTGTCACCAGGAGAAGCAACAAGGTGATTAGAAGGTTAGAAGTTCCAGTCCCCAATTCCCAAACTCTGTAGAATGGAGGGGGGCTGGTGGTTGAGATCCAATGACAATGGCCATCAATTTAATCAATTGTGTCTTTATAGTGAAGACTCCATAAAAACCCCAAAGGACTAGGTTGAAAGGATGTCCATGTTGGAACACTTGGAGATGTGGAGGGAGCAGAGTTCCTGGAAAAGGTATGGATGATTCTTGCTTCCTTCCTATAGCTTGCATAGGTATCTCATCCATGGGCTATACCTGACTTACACCCATTTATAATGAACAGATAGTCTAAAAAAAAAAAAAAAGAGAGAGAAAGAGATTGGCCAAAATACCTTCTCCCCCCGCCCCCCCCCAAAAAAAAGAAAGAAAGAAAGAGAAGTCTGAGGAATGAGATGCCTATAAGTGACGTTGAAAATCTCTAACATCTCCCTAGGGATGCACTCCACACATATGCACAGTGGAGCATGTGCCCAGGAAAGACCAATTAAGATCCTAATATATTAGCTTTTGTTGATCTTGAGCTCTGCATATGCAGAGAGTAAAGGTAAGGCATAATTTTGAACTGCTGGCACACTGAATGTGTGATCACACACACACAGAGCTTGTTGGCAAATAGTGACAGGCATATTGACTCGAGACCTAAATGAATTTGTCTAATAAGTAGCTAACCATAGAGCTTCCTAATCAGAGACCTTAATGGCCACAAATGACCAAGAATCTGACTTTATAGGTACTTACTGAAACTCACTTAAACCAGCAGTAACAAGCAACAACAAGTAAAAAGTAACAACAAGCCATAGTGCTGGGGAGTTATGTAGTGGAGAGAGTAGTTTCCATATTATTTTAAAAGTCCAGTTCCCAATAAAAAGAAATAAACAAAGAAAAAACTATGGCACATATATAGAGAAAACAAAAATAGGTCAATAAAATCTGTTCTTGAGGAAGTCTAAATTTTGAACACCAGAGAAAAAACTCTACATAAGCTATTATAAATATGTTCAAGAAATTAACAGAATCATACATAAACAGCTAAAGTTAAGAATGATAATGATATTTCACCAAATGGAAAATATGAAATAAATTATTTTTAATGGAAATTCTAAAATTGAAAAATAAAACATTGAAAATGAAAAATTCACTAGAAAGACTAAAAAGAAGATTTTAGCATCAGCAGAAGAAACTGAAAAACATGAATAAGTCAATGGACATCACCAAATCTGAGCACAGAAAGAAAACAGAATAAAGAAAAATTAGTAGAGCTTCAAAGACTTGTGTGACACCATCTAACATACCAACATATGCATAGCAGGAATTCCAGAAGGAGAGGAGAGGGAAAAAAAAAAAAAAAGAGCAGGAAGCCTATTTGAAGAAATAGTAGCCCCAAACTTCCCAAATTTGATATAAAATATTAATCTACACATACCAGGAGCTCAAAATACTTCAAGTAAGATAAACTGAGGAAAAAAAAAAATCCACATCTGGCTACAGCAAAATCAACGACTAAAAGAAAAAGAGAAAGAGGATTTTGAAAGAAGGTAAAAGTGATGTATCACATATAAGGATCCTCAGTAAGATTAACAGCTAACTTCTCATCAAAAACCATAGAGCTCAGAAGGCAATGGAGGAGCATACTGCTGCTGCTGAGTGTTGCCATTTCCTTCTCCAAGGAGGAGCATACTAGAAAGTCTAAAAGAAAAAAAAAAAGTCTTGTAAGAAAAATACAATCAATGAAGAGCTCTATATAAAGTAAAACTATACTTATACAATGCAGGAAAATTTAAGAATTTCTGAGACTAAATTTTTTTTTTAAAAAGATTTCATTACTAGAATAGGTACCACATAAAAGATACAAAGTGAAGACTTTTGCTCTGAAATGAAAGGACACTAGACAGTAACTTGAATCCACACAGTGCAATAAAGAATCTGGGAAAGGTAATATCATAAGTAAATATAAAGAACAGTATAAATGTAGTTGTGTTTTTAATTCTTTTTTACTTCTATCTGATCTAAAACATAATGGCACAGGGCATAGAGTAATAGTATTAAAACTGTATAAGATTCTATTACACAAAGGCATAATTTGCATGAAAATTATAGCACCAAGAAACAGAAGCCATGTGGAGCAAAGTTTTTATATACTATTAGAATTTACTTTGTATTAATCCAAACTAGAATCCTTGAGAAGGCAATGGCAACCCACTCCAGTACTCTTGCCTGGAAAATCTCATGGACGGAGGAGCCTGGTAGGCTGCAGTTCATGGGGTCACTAAGAGTCGGGCATGACTGAGTGACTTCACTTTCACTTTTCACTTTCATGCATTGGAGAAGGAAATGGCAGCCCAGTCCAGTGTTCTTGCCTGGAGAATCCCAGGGACGGGGGAGCCTGATGGGCTGCCATCTATGGGGTTGCACAGAGTCGGACACGACTGAAGCGACTTAGCAGCAGTAGCAGCAGAATTTACTTTGTATTAATGCAAACTAGAATCCTTTAATAGTTACCTTTAATTCCCAGGACAGACACTAAAAAAAAGTAACTTTTACAAAAACAATAAAAAAGGCAGCAATAAATTTTACATTAGTAATTTTACTAAACATAATGGATAACACATTCTAATCAAAAGGCAGACATTTTAAAAGTATACAAAGAAAAAACCATATTCCAACTAAGTGCAACCCGTAAGTGACACATTTTGTATTCAGTAAGTTGAGTAAAAGATGGAAAAAGTATATGCCATGCAACAATAACCAAAGGAGAACTAGAGTAGCTATACTAATATTAGACATACCAGAATTTAAAGCAAGCTGCTACCAGAGACAAACGACATTTTATAATGATTTTTAAGAGCCTATATGCCAAGAAGACCAACAATTATAAGTGTATCTTCAGTTAATAAGAGAGACTTAAATTAAGCAAAATCTGACAATATTAGGAGGAGAAATGTATGGTTCAAAAATAATAGTTGAATACTTCAAAACCCTATTTTCAAAAATGGATAGAACAAGTAGGCAGAAGATCAATGAAGGAATAAAGAACTTGAACCACATTATGAATTAATTAGACCTAACAGAAATCTCTAGAACACTCCACCCAGCAATGGCAGACTACATACTCTTCTCAAATGAACATGAAACATTCTCCAAAAAACATTATATGTTAGGCCATAAAACAATCCACAGTAAGTAAAAAATTAATCATAAAATATGCTTTCTATTCACAATGGAATAAAATTAGAAGTCAGTAACAGAAGGAAAACTCACTAATATGCCCCAATTAGACAACACAACCTTCTATATTAATAGCTAATTGGTGAAAGAAGAAATAATATTGGAAAATATCTTTTGATAAGTAAAAATACACAACTTACCAAAGTACTGGCATTCAGCTAAAGCAACTCCTAGAGGAAAATTTGTAGATATACATGTCTATGTATATAAAGAAGAAAGATATCAAATTTTAACACAATCTTTTATTTTGAAGAACTAGAAAAATAGGAACAAACTAAACCCAAAGAAAGTGGAAGGAAATAATAAATATTAGGGAAGAAACAAATGAAGTAGAGAATAGAATAATGACAGAAAATCAACAAAACAAAAACCATACTTTAAGTAGATTAATAAATTTTCAAATCTTTCAGCTCGACTGAGCAAGAAAAATAAAAGAACTGAATTACTAAACTTGGAGATTAAATGATGACATAAATGCTAGTAAAATTTACTGTAAGAAAAAACTATGAAACTGTTTTCCAAAAATTAGATAGCCTCCAAAAAACTGAGTTTCTGAGAAAGACACAAACTACTGAAACTAACTCAAGAACTAATTGAAGATCTGAATAAACAGGCTGATTAATTTTTAAAAGTTGAGTTTGTCACCAAAACACTAAGAAAATCTCAAGCCAAAATAGGTTACTAGTGAATTCTACTGGGCAATTAAAGAACCAGGAAATTTCCTGGTGGTTCAGTGGTTAGGATCCTGCGCTCTCATTGCCAAAGGCCTGGGTTCAATCCCTGGTCAGGGAACTAAGATTCCACAAGCTGCATGGCGTAGCCAAAATAAACAAACAAACAAAAAATAATACCAATCCTCCATAAAACTTCTATAAAATCAGAAAAAAATTCCAACTCCTTCTATGGGAACCTAAAACCAGAACCAGTCAGAGACATCTCGTTTGAACATGGATGTCAAAGTCCTCAAGAAAATAATAGCAAACCAAATTAACCAAATATAAAAATGATTATAGTATTGTGACCAGTTAGACTATGTCCCATGAGCGTAATGTTGGTTTAGCATCTGAAATGTTAATGAATGTAATACACTATGTTAACAGTATACCAAAGACATAAACAACAGAATCTAATAAATTCTGAAAAAGCATTGAGAAAATTGATCATTCTTTTATGATAAACACTCTCAACCTATGAGGGATAGAGGGGAATTTGAACCTAAAAAAGGGCATCTATAATACTAAAAACAAACAAACAAAATACAGTTAACATTATACTTAGCAGTAGCAGACTGAATGCTTTCCATCAAAGATTGTGAACAAGAGAAAAATTTATATTCTCACCACTCTTTTCCTACAATGTACAGAAAATTCTACCACCGATGACTAAGAAAGATAAATAAATAAGGATCAGAAAGGAAGAAGTAAAATTCTATGCAGACGACATGATTTTGTTTATAGAAAATCCTAAGGAACCCATTAAATTGCCATTGGAACTGAAAAAACAAGTTCAGCAAAGTTGCAGGGGGAAAAAACTCAAAAGTACTTCTACATACTTGCAACTGACTATCCAAAAAATTATAAATTTATTTACAATAGCATTGAAATATTTAAGAATTTAAGTTAAAAATTTGTATACTTAAAAAAACACACAAAAATTATGAAGTCTTAACAAGGACCTACGTATGTTGAAAGACATCCCATGCTTATGACTCAAAAGGTATAATTTTGTTAAGCTGATAATACTCTCCAAACTTACTTTCAGATTAAAAATGCTTCTGCCATTTTTTTTTAACAGATAATGTCTAGCTGATACTAAAGCTTATATGAAAATGCAAGGGAACTCAAATAGACAAGACAATCTTGCAGAAAAATAAGCAAGTGGATGATTCACATATTCCAATTTCAAAATTGGATACAAAGCTACAGGAGTCAAGACAGTGCGTTACTGGCATATGTATAGATATACAGGTCAATGAGGGCTTCCCTGGTAGCTCAGCTGGTAAAGAATCCACCTGCAATGCAGGAGACCCTGGTTCAATTCCTGGTCAGGAAGATCCCCTGGAGATGGGACAGGATATCCATTCTAGTATTCTTGGGCTTCCATGGTGGCTCAGATGGTAAAGAATCTGCCTCTAATGCAGGAGGCCTGGGTTCAGTCCCTGGGTTGGGAAGATTCCCTGGAGGAGATCATGGCAATACACTCCAGTATTATTGCCTGGAGAATCCCCATGGACAGAGGAGCCTGCAGTCCATGGAGTTAAAACAGTCAGTCACGGCTGAGTGACTAAGCATAGCACAGGTCAATGAAATAGTTTCAAGTGTTTGAAATAAACCTTCCCATTTATAGTCAGTTGACTTTTGACAGTGATGCAAAGAATATTAATGGGGAAAGAATCAGGGTGTTTTTTCCTTTGTTTTTTAAAAAATAGTGTTTAGACAACTTAATATGTGCATGCAAAGTATAAAATTGGACACATCATAGACCATACACATATATTATCTCAAAGTGTATCAAAGGCCTAAATTTAAGTGAGAAAATTATAAGACTCTTAAGAGAAAAATACTTTTATCAATCTCTGATTTTAGGTTAAGCCATGGATTCTTAGATATGACACACAAAAGTAAAAAAACAAATAAATTGGCCTGATTAAATGTTTTTGACTTTCAAAGAACAGCCACAAGTTGAAAAGATAACCCAGAAAATAGAGGAAAATCATGTATCTGTTAAGGAGTCACGTTCCAGAGTACATAAAGAATACTCCCAGCTCAGCAACTAAAAGATAAATAAAGCCAACTAAAAACTGGACAAATGGTTTTCATAAACATTTCTCCAAAGATACACAAAGGGAAAAATAAGAATATGAAAAGATTCTTAGCATAATTCAGTTCAGTTGCTCAGTCGTGTCTGACTCTGCAACCCCATGACTCACAGCACGCTAGGCCTCCCGGTCCATCACCAACTCCAAGAGTTCACTCAGACTCACGTCCATCTAGTCAGTGATGCTATCCAGCCATCTCATCCTCTGTCGTCCCCTTCTCCTCCTACCCCAATCCCTCCCAGCATCAGAGCCTTTTCCAATGAGTCAACTCTTCGCATGAGGTGGCCAAAGTACTGGAGTTTCAGCTTTAGCACCAGCCCTTCCAAAGAACACCCAGGGCTGAACTCCTTCAGAATGGATTGTTTGGATCTCCTTGCAGTCCAAGGGACCCTCAAGAGTCTTCTCCAACACTACAGTTCAAAAGCATCAATTCTTCGGTGCTCAGCCTTCTTCACAGTCCAACTCTCACATCCCTACATGACCACTGGAAAAACCATAGCCTTGACTAGATCGACCTTTGTTGGCAAAGTAATGTCTCTGCTTTTGAATATGCTATCTAGGTTGGTCATAACTTTTCTTCCAAGGAGTAAGCGTCTTTTAATTTCATGGCTGCAATCACCATCTGCAGTGATTTTGGAGCCCACAAAAATGAAGTCTGACACTGTTTTGTTTTTTTTTTTAAGTTTATTTTTACTTTATTTTACTTTACAATACTGTATTGGTTTTGCCATACATTGACATGAATCTGCCACGGGTGTATACGAGCTCCCAATCCTGAATCTCCCTCCCACCTCCCACCCCATATCATATCTCTGGGTCATCCTGACACTGTTTCCACTGTTTTCCCATCTATTTCCCATTAAGTGATGGGACCAGATGCCATGATCTTCATTTTCTGAATGTTCAGCTTTAAGCCAACTTTTTCACTCTTTTACTTTCATCAAGAGGCTTTTTAGCTCCTCTTCACTTTCTGCCATAAGGGTAGTGTCATCTGCATATCTGAGGTTATTGGTATTTCTCCCAGCAATCTTGATTTCAGCTTGTGTTCCTTCCAGCCCAGCATTTCTCATGATGTACTCTGCATAGAAGTTAAATAAGCAGGGTGACAATATACAGCCTTGACGGATTCCTTTTCCTTTTTGGAACCACTCTGTTGTTCCATGTCCACTGCTAACTGTTGCTTCCTGACCTGCATATAGGTTTCTTAAGAGACAAGTCAGGTGCTCTGGTATTCCCATCTCTTTCAGAATTTTCCAGTTTATTGTGATGCACACAGTCAAAGGCTTTGGCATAATCAATAAAGCAGAAATAGATGTTTTTCTGGAACTCTCTTGCTTTTTCTATGATCCAGCGGATGTTGGCAATTTGATCTCTGGTTCCTCTGCCTTTTCTAAAACCAGCTTGAACATCTGGAAGTTCATGATTCATGTATTGCTGAAGCCTGGCTTGGAGAATTTTGAGCATTACTTTACTAGCATGTGAGATGAGTGCAATTGTGCAGTAGTTTGAGCATTCTTTGGCGTTGCCTTTCTTTGGGATTGGAATTAAAACTGATCTTTTCCAATCCTGTGGCCACTTCTGAGTTTTCCAAACTTGCTGGCATATTGAGTGCAGCACTTTCACAGCATCATCTTTTAGGATTTGAAACAGCTCAACTGGAATTCCATCACCTCACTAACTTTGTTCATAATGATGCTTCCTAAGGCCCACTTGACTTCACATTCCAGGATGTCTGGCTCTAGGTGAGTGATCACACCATTGTGATTATTTTGGTTGTAAAGATCTTTTTTGTACAGTTCTGTGTATTCTTGCCACCTCTTCTATACCAGCCCTAACTTCAGTTGTGTGACCCTGTGGTAGCTATTCATCTTCATGAGTCTCAGCATCATTAGCCATTAAGAAAATGCAAATCAAAACCATGAGAAGATGCCACTTCACACCCGCTAGGACTGCTATTCTCAAAAGCATAGCATTTTCCTAGATTCCATATGTATATATGTTTGTTAATATACAGTACTTATTTTTCTTTTTCTGACTTACTTCACTCTGTATGACAGACTCTAGGTCCAACCACGTCTCTACAAGTGACCCAGTTTTGTTCCTTATTATGGCAGAGTCATATTCCATTGCGTACACCTAGAAAAATGGTACAGATGAACCTATTTGGAGGGCAGAAAGAGAGACACAGACATACAGAATGAACATGAGGACATGGGGAGGGAGGAGGAGAGAGTGAGATGAACTGGCAGAGTATCACTGACTCATATACACCATCATGTGTAAAATCAATAGCTAGTGAGAAGTTGCTGTATAGCATAGGAAGCTCAGTTCGGTGCTCTGTGATAACCTAGAGGTGTGGAATGAGAGGGAGGCTTGTGAGTGAGGGGATATATGTATACATAAATTATAGCTCATTCACTTCACTGTATGGCAGAAACACAACACTGTCAAGCTATTATATTCCAATAATAAAATTACTTGATTAATTAATTTAAAAAAGCATAGAAAGAACTGAGAATGTTGTAGAGAAATTGGAGTCTCCATCTATTGCTGGTGGGCATGTCCATTGGCACAGCCACTTTGGAAAACTCTGGCAATTTCTCCAAGAGTTAAACTCGAGTTGTCATATGACCCACCAATTCCACTCTTACGTATATATCCAAGAAAAATAAAAACTTATGTCCACACTAAAACTTATAAAGAAATGTTCAAAGCAGCATCATCTGTAATATTCAATACGTAGAAGTAACCCAAATGTCCATCAATTGATGAATGGATGAACAAGTGTGGTGCATCCATACAATGGAACACCATTCACCAGTAGAACAGTATAGAATAATGGCATGTTATAGCATACATGAATCCTGAAAACATGGTAGGTGAAAGGAGCACCAAAGACCACATATAGCAGGAAATGCTCATACTAGGCAAATATATAGAGGTAGAAAACAGATTAGTAGCTGTCAGAGGGTAGTGGGGAGAAAGGAATGAGAATCAACTGCTAAGGAGTGGTTTGAGGATTTCATTTAGGAGGGATGAAAATGTTCTAAAATTAGTCAATGCTGGTGGCTGCAAAATTATATGAATATGCTAAAACCTCTGAATTGTACACTTAAAGGTATATTTTATGTTAAGTGAGTACTTTTTTTTTTAATTTTTATTTTTTTTAATTTTAAAATCTTTAATTCTTACTGTATCAATAAAACTATAATTTAAAAAAATGTAATTGCAGGGTATGAGTGGAACATATTCTTTTTCAGCTGGCATTAGCCCCTGGCAGAAGGTATTTCAACTGACTTTAGGTACATTAGGAAGGCATTTTTTTTAATTAATTTATTTTTAATTGGAGGATAATTGCTTTACAATATTGCATTGGTTTCTGCCATAAGGAAGGCACTTCACTATAATATTACCCTAAGGTGCAGTCCCCTTAACACTATGCAGGGAGGTAGAGGGTAATCCTCTCCACTAAAATCTGTGCTGAGATCCAAATTAGTGACGATGAACCAAAAGTTGCCCACTACAATTAATAACAATCTCCTCTAAAGAAATAATCTATATAGAATAACTTGATTTAAAAAAAGAGAAAGAAGTTACTTGTGTTTATTAGCAATATCTGTAACCCCAAATTCAGTGGTAACTGTTGCATGGTCAGTCTGGAACAGAGCAAATCTTTTAATTGGAATAGTAGAAGGCCTCAAAGTTGTAGTGAAGAGATGAGTTACATAAAACGTTAAATTTTATGTTACATAAATAAATGAGTTACACAAGACAACATTAAAATGAATAAGATCATTTAAAACATAGACAATGTAGAGAGAAGGGGGAAAATTGTATATTCTATTGGAACATACAATATGGATAGAATATTTTGCATTCTTTAATCTCCAGGAATGAGGAGCACCAAGAACACAGTGGAAATTTTATTGAAGAGTGACAATTTAAGTAAAAGCTTAACTATGCACATGTCACTTTTGGCAATGGGAGCCCCATCTTAATAATATTACATGCGCAGTGAAACCCATAATTACCAATTAAGGTCATCTCAGTTAGTTTTACTTGGAGAAAGATTTGGGGAAGAGTTTGGGAGGGAATTGTACCTCCCAAATAAAGTAACTTCACAAAGAAAAGAACTTGAGTAGTAATGCATAAAATAATAAGCAGCATTTGAGGAAAAAATAGATCTCACAAAAAATTATTTCTTTTAGTGACTTGGCTAGTATTCATAATAAATATGTTATACATACACTTTGTGCATACACTTTGTGCATTTTTCAACCCATTGTTATGATTAGAAGGCATAATGAACATGCAAATGAGAAAAGTTTTCTTCCTAACATGTGTGAGTAAATGTGGGATGGAAACATCCCAAGTAGTACCGTAGGTAACTTAAGGATAGCTCTTCTTGTTCCAAGCTGCTTCTAAGGGTAAAAGGGTCCACTTGGGAAGAGAGCAGAGAGCCCACCTCAATCACAGATAAAACTTCTAACTCTCCTTAAGATAACCTTCCCTAGAATTTCACAGCTTTAATATTCTATTTGCATGATCACTGTGGCTTTATCATCTTTTTTCTACCATCCCCCACCATGCACCCACCTAGACACATATTAACAGAGGCAGCAATCATGTTTATTTTATTCATCTCAATCTATAATATAATTCACTGCCTAAAACACAGGTTCAAAATAAATTTTATATACTCAATAGGTCATAAAAGAAAATAGAGAATAATTCTGTAATCTAAAAAATGCCTAGAATTTCTTGTTCTTATATTTCTATTTTCTATTGTATTTCATTCTCCTGACTTCAAAGCTGGAAGTTTATTATTTTATTGATGTTTCAATAAAGGGTTTGTTTTGCTAAGGAAAATCAGAAGTGGATGTGTAAATTGATTGTTATATTTAACTTTGTTTTTGGGGGGTTTTTGACCCTAAAAATGATAATGGATTATCTCAGGTTTTTACCCTTGAACCACTTTTTCTTCTCCTTGCTAGGGGATTTCATCTTTGTTAATTGCTCCAAAGTTCACTTTCAATGTGTAGATTCCCAAATACTTATCTCAGCCCTGACTCGGTGCTGCAGATCTGTTCATCCATCCTGCTTATCTATCCTGGATGCTCAGTCTTATTACATGACTAGCATGTACATGTTTAAACCTTGCTCTGGGAACTGATTCCACTTGACTATTCAACAACATCTGTAAAATAGCATTGCCTTTTTCCCAACCACGTAATTTAGAAGCCTGAAAGTGATCCTAGGTAACTTCGTTTCCTACACTTCCCTTGCATACACTCATCCACAAAGTTTATTTGCTTCCTTCTTATTTATTGTTCTCATGGCTACCTTAGTTCAGAAGCTCATTTTTACCTGGGTTGTGGCAGCAGTCGACTCACAGCCTGTCCTTTCAATTCACCTCCTGATCAGATGCCAGGATCACTATGCTAAAATACAAAACAGATTATGCCACTCCCATACTTAAAATGTGTCCACATTCCAAGACTCCTTAGCAAGACGTACAAGGTCCTTTAAGATCTTGTCTCACCTACCCCTCTAGCATCTTCTGTTACTCACTGACACATTCTCCATTACTACTGAGTTAGTTCCTTCCAACATCTCTTAACCTCTGCCTCAAATACTAATATCTCACCTCCCATCTCCACTCCACAGTGTTTCCATCAATCATTGTAGCTTAACACAAAATAAGGTACATGTCCAACTTAGTCAGCCAGTATGGCACTATTCACTGCAGTCTCTCAGTGGTTCTTAAACACACTGCCTAGAAGGGATACACATACATCAACCCCACTTATATTACATTGATCAACTCAAGTGTATCATTCCTGTGCCAAAGTTCATAGTTGGCACAGAAGTACAATCCTTCCATTCACCTGAAAGCAGGCCTGTATTACTAAAATTTCACCTTCACACTACACTCCTTTAACATTCAGTCTAGGCATCAATTTAATTAGAAATTTTATTTTTTTAGCACATGTTTCTCAGAGATGTATCAAACAATTGCAATTGTAGACTTTTGTCATCCTCAATTGACTGAACTCCATGAGGATAGAAGCTATATTTTATTTATGTATTCCTAGTTGTTATGTCCAGCATAGTGTAGTTATATAAATATTAACTGAATGAGTGAGGGAGGGAATGAGTGAAGGAGGGAATGAATGAGGGAGGTAGGGAGGTAGGGAGATTAATTGTATCTAGTTTCTGAAGATTCAATTATGTGAAGAAATCTGCCCCATTAGGGTCCTCTTTCAGAAGGGTGCTATATTTTATCTAAAAACAAGATGACCCAAATTGAACCCAAGGCAAATTCTAATATGTCACATATTTCTATCGAATAAAAGTTAAAATTAAAGCTGCATATGTTCTCTCCACCCTCCTAAGACATGATTTCCTCTGAAGCCTATGTATCTCACTCCACATCACAATGGTAACTCAAAGGAAGACTGATTCTGTGAACACTAAGCTTCGTAGAAGATTGTAAAACCAATTACAGTATAAATAAAAATGAAAGGCTTTGTCTAGGAGATTTATCACTGGGAAAATAGGCCAGAACTGAAGGAATTATTTTTGTTTACATCACTGGATTGCAGTGATTAGAGGTGTATGGCAATAAATAAAGAAATCCATTATTAAACACATAAAACATACAGAATTATCGATTCATTAAAACTGTACTTCTCATGCATGTCATATATTCTACTGGGTCTCAATCTTTAAAACCAAATAGAACTTTCCTCTTGTTTAAAGGAAACATAGATGAAACAAATGGCAGGCAAGCTCACCTAACTTGCTAGTAGCCTGCAGGGAATAAGGCTTTGAGAATCAAGAACTCTATTCAAGGACCCATGAGCCTATTGGCCCCAACTCACCATGGCTGTGTTTCAGGGCAGAGGTGAAAATGACCTGCCATGTACTGTCTTCCTATTGAATTTCACTGTAGATTAGATGATTTAACAGTGCTTAATTTTTAGCATGAAATGAGTTTTTCAAAGTCTGTGTCAAGTTCTGATTACTCTGAATTAGTGTAATTCATTTGTATATTCACATTCATTTGTTTTCAAGAACAATAAATTAGCAGTCAGTAGTTAACTATTTGAGTTCTGTACCAGGCTCTGTGTATCTTATCTCAATAAATGCCTGCTCGGGTACTGCTTTAATCCTCACCTTCCAGATGGAGACAGGAAGGCTCAGAGAGTATAAATAAATTGTGTAAGGTCAAATGGTGCTGGAAACCTTTAATACTACACTATTCTGCCAGTTCCCCTGATATTTCCAGATGGCTTGGATAATATCTCAAAATTGAAGAACGATTTTTAATTTCCACATCATTTAAATCTCTGCTACCTCAAAATATTAAGTTTACAGATATTATGGAGGACTCTTAGCTTTCCTAACCAATCTGTCCTTGACCTATAGTATCTGATTAGCACAGTGTTTAAGAAAAAGATTTTAGGTGCTTTGAGGTTGGGAAGGCAATCATGCTGATCTCCCACACAGCCACCCCCTATTGTCATACATCCAGTAAGCCGCACATTATTATTTTAATAGCTTCCAAAGACGTTTATTTTACCTCCTGATGTAATCAACATCATTTCAGCCCACTAGGTCTCCTTAGTTCCTCTTACATCCTTCGGTGCTCAGCCTTCTTCACAGTCCAACTCTCACATCCATACATGACCACTGGAAAAACCATAGCCTTGACTAGATGGATCTTTGTTGGCAAAGTAATGTCTCTGCTTTTCAATGTGCTATCTAGGTTGGTCATAACTTTACTTCCAAGGAGTAAGCATCAACTTAAGTCTTGTCTGACATAGTCCAGATTTTACTGGTAGGGCCCATAATCATTCCATTTTTTATATTAAAAAAAGAAAATCCCATTTACCTCAAAGTCTATTATATGGTCTTAACACATAAAAGGGCTTCCCCAGTGGCTCAGAGGTTAAAGCGTCTGCCTGCAATGCAGGAGACCTGGGTTCGATCCCTGGGTTGGGAAGATCCCCTGGAGAAGGAAATGTCAACCCACTCCAGTATTCTTGCCTGGAGAATCCCATGGACGGAGGAGCCTGGTGAGCTACAGCACACGGGGTCGCAAAGAGTCAGACACGACTGAGCGACTTTACTCAATTTAACACAAATTCATTTACTATGACTCTTTGTAGGTTACATTGTCATTTTAATAGAGAAAATGTGTTAAGAAAATTGAGGCCGAGAAAGCCAATCTCACAGAATGGAATTTCAGACTGTCAGGTTAGTATGAATTATTTTGGGGGGATACGAGGATCTTTTAGTGAGCAACTCAAATCCTAAGTTGTGGGCAACCATTTATGCATAAAATTAAGCCTAGAAATGCCCACAGTACCACTGCTGATCATGGTCTGTTAAAATTTGTTAATTGAATCATTGACATTCTTTCCATCATCTAAATTGTAAACAAATTGTACTGAACGACTTTTGTATTCATGGGAGGAATTAATGCTTTATTTTTCCTCTTTTAAAAATTTTGACCAGTTCTCAAAACAAAATGTATTTAAATAAGCAGGTAGTAATTTATGTTATAACCTATTTTTATATATTTAAACTTGATAGCAGAGTTCTAAAATTTTTTTGAAAAGTTTTATCTTATAGGTCTATATTCTATAAAATATTGCCAGAAAAAATGTAGAACATGTTTATCAGTACATGATTTCCTTTGATTTCTTTTTGTTTTGTGTGAAGTAAGTGGTCACAAAACTATTCAGTTCTAACTAGCTTAATGGAATTTGGGGGAATTTTTTATAATCTGTAAATGATACATCTTCCATGTTAGCAAATAATTGTATCATAATGCAAACATTAGCTTTCCAGTTTTCAACTTTAAATCTTTTAGAATTTAGATCAAATTCTCTGCTTGAATTGACAGTCCCTGCCTAATCCCTTTAAATTCTGGGAACTTTATAGATTATCATTTCAGCATTTAATGGAAGGTAACTACGCACAGAGACGACATAAATCCAAAATGCCTATAAAGAGAATAAACTCATTTTTTAGGGATGAATATTCATAACCAAGACTTCCCAAGTTAGTTAAGGAATTGCCTAAAATGTAATAAAATACTTTTTTGTAATTTCTTCATGTTTCTCTCATCACCTAGGGTGCCCAGTTTGAGAGGTATTTACGTATGAAATATTTACCTTCTTTGCAATCATTTATTTAACTAAGGAAAAAGATTATCAATGATAAAAAAAAAGTAAATAGGCACTAAATAATATTCCTCACCTTCTTTGGTCAATCTATTTTTAAAAATGACTTTTAAAAACTCACCTGACCCAATTAGTAGCAGTCAACCAGCCTAAAATTATCCCCTGATTGTTAACACAAAAAGGCTTGATTCATCAGGGAAACACAGGTTGATTAGTGTGAAAAGGCACTGCTAACCAAAAAGGTCTGTCGTTATTATGAAATAATAATACTGACTGGACTTAGAATACCCTGGATTTTAATGGTAGGAAAGGATGTGAAGTCAGTATCCTTTCCACTTCTCAGTTGCATCTGCCTACATTCAAAATTGAAGCTCCTCATCATTATAGGTATGATTTAAATAATTTAATGAGGTGTGAATGAGATTTCAGTGGAAATAAGAATTTCCTTCAGACTAGTATTAACACTTGATTTGCTTTCTTTGTGCCTCAGTACAAACTACAAATCCTCACAATGCTCTTTCTAAACTTCTGTTAGATTTTTCAAAAGCTTAGAGAAAAGTTCATGAGATTCTTCAATTAAGGTATTTAAATAGAAATGTTTTTATTGGTATATATCCCAAAGATGTTTATTTAGGTATACTATTTAAATGATTCCTGATCCCTCATAGACAAAGTGCCACGAATATTAGAGCTGAAAAAGTGAGAAAACATATATTCTCTATATGACATATACATCAATTTGAGCTTTATAAGAAACCATTTTTATACTTTATTGGAAGGTGTTTGAATATTTAACCTCCTTCCTTGCAGAATACATATATGTACACACACTAACTATATAAACTAACATACAATTATATACAGTTTATCATACAAATAACTTATGAATATATTAAACATAAATATTTATTATTTACTAAACCCATTCCAGTATTCTGGCCAAGAGAATTCCCTGGACTGTATAGTCCATGGGGTTGCAAAGAGTCAGACAGGACTGAGCAACTTTCACTTTCACTTTCATTCCTGAAAGCTGACAGCAAAATTGCAATCCTGTAAAAGCCTAAGAACAGCAATCAAATTAATATTAAAATATTTCTAATCACAATCTTTACCTGTCCCCAAACCTTATTCATGGATTTTATTTGCTTAAGGAAACAAAAGTCCCACCCAGATATTCAAAGCTTTTCATGGTGTATGCTCAAACTCTGCTGGCAAACACCCCTCATTCTGGGCTTCTTTTACAATATACAGGTCCTGTTTCATCATACCAATTTTTCCCTTGTATTCTCCTTTCTCAAAATGGTCACCCCTGTTTTGTTTTGTTTTGTTTTTTTAAACACATGACTGAATTGTACCTCATAGTTAATCTGACAAAACGTGGTCCACTGGAGAAGGGTGTAGCAAACCTCTTTAGTATTCTTGCCTTGAGAACTCCATGAACTTTATGAAAAGGCAAAAAGACAGGACACTGAAAGATGAACTCCCCAGGTTGGTAGGTGCCCAATATGCTACTGGAGATCAGTGGAGAAATAACTCCAGAAAGAATGAAGGGATGGAGCCAAAGCACAAAAAAACACACCCAGTTGTGGATGTGACTGGTGATGGAAGTAAAGTTCGAGGCTATAAAGAACAATATTGCATAGGAACCTGGAATGTTAGGTCCATGAATCAAGGCAAATCAAACAGGAGATGGCAAGAGTGAACATCAACAATTTTAGGAATCAGCGATATAAATGGACTGGAATGGGTGAATTTAACTCAGATGACCATTGTCTCTACTACTGTGGGCAAGAATCCCTTGGAAGAAATGGAGTAGCCATCATAGTCAACAAAAGAGTCCGAAATGTAGTTCTTGGGTGCAGTCTCAAAAATGACAGAATGATTTCTGTTCGTTTCCAAGGCAAACCATTCATTATCACAGTAACCCAAGTCTATGACCCAACCAGTAATGCTGAAGAAGCTGAAGTTGAATGGTTCTATGAAGATCTACAAGATGTTCTAGAACTAACACTCAAAAAAGATGTCCTTTTCATTATATAGGACAGGAAGGCAAAAGTAGGAAGTCAAGAAATACCTGGAGTGACAAGCAAATTTGGCCTTGGAATACAGAATGAATCAGGGCAAAGGCTAACAAGAGTTTTGCCAAGAGGACACACTGGTCATAGCAAACACCCTCTTCCAACAACACAAGAGAAGACTCTCCACATGGACACCACCAGATGGTCAATACCAAAATCAGATTGATTATATTCTTTGCAGCCAAAGATGGAGAAGCTCTAAAGGGTCAACAAGAACCAAGACTGGGAACTGACTTTGGCTCAGATCATGAACTCCTTATTGCCAAATTCAGACTTAAATTGAATAAAGTAGGGAAAACCACTAGACCATTCAGGTATGACCTAAATCAAATCCCCTATGATTATACAATGGAAGTGACAAATAGATTCAAGGAATTAGATCTGATAGATAGAGTGCCCGAAGAAATATGGATGGAGGTTCGTGACATTGTATAGGAGGCAGTGATCAAGAAAATTGCCAAGAAAAAGAAATGCAAAAAGGCAAAATGGTTGTCTGAGGAGGTGAAAGGCAAAGGAGAAAAGGAAAGATATACCCATTTGAATGCAGAGTTCCAAAGAATAGCAAGGAGAGGTAAGAAAGGCTTCCTCAGTGATAAATGCAAAGAAATAGAGGAAAACAATAGAATAGGAAAGACTAGAGATCTCTTCAAGAAAATTAGAGATAGCAAGGGAACATTTCATGCAAAGATGGGCACAATAAAGGGCAGAAACGGTATGGGCCTAACAAAAGCAGAGATATTAACAAAGAGTGGCAAGAATACACAGAAGAACTATAAAAGATAGATCTTATGACCCAGATAACCACAGTGGTGTGATCACTCACCTAGAGCCAGACATCCTGGAATGCAAAGTCAAGTGAGCCTTAGGAAGCATCACTACAAACAAAGCTAGTGGAGGTGATAAAATTCAAGTTGAGCTATTTCAAATCCTAAAAGATGATGCTGTGAAAGTGCTGCACTCAATGTGCTAGTAAATCTGGAAAACACAGCAGTGGCCACAGGACGAGAAAAGGTCAGTTCTCATTCCAATCCCAAAGAAAGGCAATGCCAAATAATGCTCAAACTACCACACAACTGCACTCATCTCACATGGTAGCAAAGTAATGCTCAAAATTCTCCAAGCCAGGCTTCAACAGTACATGAACCATGAAATTCCAGATGTCCAATCTGGATTTAGAAAAGGCAGAGGAACCAGAGATCAAATTGCCAACATCTGTTGGATCATTGAAAAAGCAGGAGAGTTCCAGAAAAACATCTACTTATGCTTTATTGACTACGCCAAAGCCTTTGACTGTGTGGATCACAGCAGACTGTGGAGAATTTTTAAAGAGATGGGAATACCAGACCACGTGACCTCCCTCCTGAGAAATCTGTATGCAGGTCAAGAAGCAACAGTTAGAACTGGACATGGAACAACAGACTGGTTCCAAATCAGAAAAGGAGTATGTCAAGGCTGTATACTGTCACTCTGCTTATTTAACTTCTATGCAGAGTACACCATGAGAAATGCTGGACTGGAAGAAACACAAGCTGGAATCAAGATTGCTGGGAGAAATATCAACAACCTCAGATATGCAGATGACACTACCCTTATGGCAGAAAGTGAAGAGGAACTAAACAGCCTCTTGATGAAAGTGAAAGAGGAGAGTAAAAAGGTTGGCTTGAAAATCAACATTCAGAAAACTAAGATCATGGCATCCAGTCTCATCAGATCAGTTCAGTTCAGTTGCTCAGTAGTGTCTGACTCTTTGCGACCCCATGAATTGCAGCATGTCAGGCCTCCCTGTCCATCACCATCTCCCGGAGTTCACTCAGACTCACGTCCATCGAGTCCATGATGCCATCCAGCCATCTCATCCTCGGTCGTCCCCTTCTCCTCCTGCCCCCAATCTCTCCCAGCATCAGAGTCTTTTCCAATGAGTCAACTCTTCGCATGAGGTGGCCAAAGTACTGGAGCTTCAGCTTTAGCATCATTCCTTCCAAAGAAATCCCAGGATTGATCTCCTTCAGAATGGACTGGTTGGATATCCTTGCAGTCCAAGGGACCTATCACTTCATGGCAAATAGACGGGGAAACAGTGGAAACCATGACAGGCTTTATGTTTTTAGGCTCCAAAATCAGTGAAGATAATGACTGTAGCCATGAAATTAAAAGACACTTGTTCCTTGGAAGAAAACTTTTGACCAACCTAGACAGCTTATTTAAAATCAGAGACATTACTTTGCCAACAAAATTCTGTCTAGTCAAAGCTATGGTTTTTCCAGTAGTCATGTATGTATCTGAGAGTTGGACTATAAACAAAGCTGAGCTCTGGAGAACTGAATCTTTTCAACTGTGGTGTCGGAGAAGACTCTTGAGAGTCCCTTGGACTGCAAGGAGATCCAACCAGTCCATCCTAAAGGAAATCAGTCCCAAATACTCATTGGAAAGACTGTTGAGGCTGAAACTCCAATACTTTTGGCCACCTGATGCAAAGAGTTGACTTCATTGGAAAAGACCCTGATCCTGGGAAAGATTGAAGATGGGAGGAAAAAGGGATGACAGGATGAGATGGTTGGATAGCATCACTGACTCAATGGATATGAGTTTGAGTAAGCTCTGGAAGTTGGTGATGGACAGGGAGGCCTGGCATACTGCATTCCATGGGGTTGCAAAGAGTCAGACACGGCTTGTTGTAGCCACGCGTTCTGGGAAACAAACTCACTCAGAAAGACAATGCAGATAGTGGGGAGCAGTTTATTACACCGGCGGGCTGAAGGCAGAGTCTCCTCTTTGCCAAGGACCCTGACCAGCATTTGTGAAAATCTTTTATACCCCATGTGTACATGTCTGAACCCAGCACTCCAAATTTCTTGAGACTTACATAAACCAAGGAATCCCAATAATCGCATCATTCACGTGCTATGTGCTCATGTGTTCAAACAGTCAAACAATTAGCCAATAATCAATAAAGCCAACACTATACTCCGATAGATACAGAAAAAATTAGGGCCTGTCTAGAGGAAGGGGTGATTAGTGTATGTTTTCTCTTAGGTAATGTGTAACCTAGATAGGATCTTCAAGGTTTCCCTGTCTGGAGGGGCTCTTATCCTTCTGTTGTTGTTTTCATAGGCACTAAACACAGAGTTCAGAGTCCATTGAAAAGGTGGCTGAGCATTATCAGCATAAACAGGCCTATGATGGAGTCCAGGCCCTATGAATTCCTTCTTCAGACTGAGCGACTGAACTGAACTGAGTTGTACCTATTTCCAACAGCAAGCATAAATGCCACTTTGAACAGAAGCCTGACCTGATTGTGTCTGCAGGCATTTGTGTCTTATGCTTCTGAACTGCCAAAGCACTTTATTTATGCCTCTCTCACTACAGTCATTACTTTTTTTTTAAATTTCCATTATTAGCATTACTTTCTTCAAGCACAGTCAGTATCTGAGCATAACTAACCTTTGCATTTTTCATTGTGTTGCATAGTAAGTGCCCAATATATTACTGACTGAACAAATGCTATAGTAGTAGAAAAGTCACCATGACAAGTAACAGTAATGATTGCTATCATTAATTCAGTAAATTTGTAAGTGCCAAGCACTGAGTTAACTGAGTAGTTTATACCATGAGAGAATCTAAAGTTTTACAAAGTATAAAAATCAATTTATTTGACTCAATATTCTTGGTATATGTCTATCCAAAATTATCCCAAAATAAGTTTTTAAATGATCAATAAAGAGATAAAAATAAATTTTTAAATTCAAAGTGAATATTATTATCACAATGTGTGCCACTTCCGTGAAAGCTCAAAAACCTAAAAAGTTATTCCCTTTTTTACATTTGGTAAGATTTTTTAAAAATGTTATACATCTTTAAAGAAACAATCATCAATTTCTGATGCTGTTCACAACCACAAAGCCTGAGAAGGTGAAGGGAATGCCATTAAATGCCACTGAAGCCTAGAAAAGTGTTTTCAGACCTCATTCATTTCCTCTGTCAGTAAGGAAATATTGTGTTCAGACAATAGGAAAGAAACTAGGAATAGAAATTGCTGCATTTTCTGTTTGTGTTGATCCTTCAGGTTCAAACCTTTCATTTCATGGGCTGCAGCTGTGAAGAGAGCTGGATTATTCATTTCTATAATTAAAGAGATACCCAGTCATTGAAATATAATGCCCTTCTCTGTGACTGACAGCCCCTATGATTGGATGTTAGCAATGGGCCACATAGAAGATGAATTCAGGTAATCTCCAATTTTTTTCCTCCTTCTCTCAGAAATGTTTCAAATTGACACTAATTTGATAGTCTCAAATCCCAGAGCCCCTTGGATACCGAGAATGGAATGTAAAGAAATTCTCCTTGGTGTCAGTCAGTAACTTTCTCTTTTCTTCAGGTTACAAAAGGTGATTGACAGGAAGAGAAGGCCTGCTCACTGCTACAAAGAGAAACGAACTTGAAACCTGGGTTGGCAGACATCTACTCAGGGTTTTGTTATTTTTTTTTTCCTAATTGCGATACCAGTAATGATGAAGAATTGATGGTAAGAGTTCATGGGAAGACAGATACCTTTAACAACCATTGTCAAAGTCTGCTGGCACAAAGCAGCCCCACCCAAAATAAAGCCAGGGTTCACCTGAACACATTTTTTTCAATCTTCCTTTTATCCATTCATTTAACAGCAAATTAAATATTAGAGGTAAAAATGCAAAGACCCCAATTCTAGGTCTAGGACTGCCTTAGGACTTCCCCATAAAATATAGTTATCCCCAACACTTTACCCTTTGAACATTATAAACAAGGAATAAGTCAATCCAAATTGAGTAAAAGAGAGTATGCCACAGAAAATACAATCTTCTTCAAAAACAAAAATAGTAAAGCAAGTTGCATATTTGCAGTATTTTAAGTGAACTTAAAGATGATCCTCAAGTGGCCACATATACACACTATAAATACCAGAGGTGAATACCCTGAGTGGGACAGAGATGGCCACTGGAGCAGAATTTGATGCAGTATCTCTCACTGCACATTACTTTGCTCTGGTCAAGTGAGTCATTGCACCCCAGGGCAGGTCTGGCCAGATCTCATTCTGATTTTGTGTTGCCTCCTAGCCCATTTATACTTCTGCCATTATCTGGAAAAAGATGCATGATATGTTTCAGGGGCTATATATTCAATAGCAACAGAGCTAACTTTTCAACCAGAGTAAGTGTGCAGG
This sequence comes from Budorcas taxicolor, assembly GCF_023091745.1. Lineage (NCBI taxonomy): Eukaryota > Metazoa > Chordata > Mammalia > Artiodactyla > Bovidae > Budorcas > Budorcas taxicolor. The sequence continues at coordinate 75,457,517 of NC_068916.1, forward strand.
TATTACAAATAACTACATCTGACACCCTAGAAAGCAGTTTTACCCAAAATAAAGCACTTTCCAAAGACAAGAAAATCATAGCAGAAAAAGAAATCTATTACTAGTTTTAAATTCCAATCAATTCATTATCTGGTATGCACTGAAGAGGAAATCTGAGTCATACAAGTCTCTGAATATTAACTCCGTGTGTTTTCAGTACTATTGGCACCCAGAAGACTTCCTAGTATTATATATAGCTGGCTTACTTCTTAAACTAATGACTATGCAAAAAAATTCAAAATTTTGGGTCATCTCCCAGATATTGTTCAGAGCTCAGATGATCCAAACCAGCCCCGAAATAGAAAATACTTGGGTACTTCCAGTTCCACATTGGCTTCTAGTACTCACATTTTCAACTTGATTGTTTTCGAAAACACAAATAGGGCTTGTTTAATTAGCAGCAAGTTTTGCAAGTTGCTAAAAACACAAACAGCTGAAACCTTTGTCCTTTTCATCTTCACCATCTTATTCAATGGTATGTTACGCGTTCTTTTATTACAGGGCCTTCTTTTTAAATCCTCTGAGAAGAGACTATGCACTAGGAGTTGTATCTGAGTTGCAGGAACCACCTGAATGCAATTCCTTAAGAACTTGTATGCTATTGTCTTTTATAGAAAATAGCCTGGCAAGCTTGCTAAGACAAAGAATTCAAGACAAAGAACAGACTCCAGTTTTCCAAAGATACAATCACCCATTCTATGAGTAGATCATTTTAGCATAGATCAGACCAAAACTGTCAGAGAGCTGAAAGGTTGTTCTGGCATCTACCAATTACGCCAGCAGGGGCACAGAGAAAATATATTCACTCATTTACTCGAGAAATATTTGTTAGGCATTTACCGCATTAAGCTCTATGCTATGATTTTGGCTAAAGAAGTGCATGTACAGTTCCTGCAAGGAAATCTCAGTCTGGGAGAGGTGAAGCAGGGGTCATCCTTGGTCAGATTTCTCATATGGGATAGAAAATGCCTGCCAAAAATTGGCAAAGAAAAAAGGACTTCACCTTCCACTTCACTCAAAAATAGAGATGAAAATCAAAGTTTGGTTATTATGCTAGTCACATAATTTCTATTTGCCAAGACATTAGAAAACAACATAAGTAAATAGATATTGTAGTTGTTGGTGGTTGTTAAGTAGCCCAGTCACGCTGGACTCTTCACAACCCCATGGACTGCAGCACACCCCGCCTCCCAGTCCCTCACCATCTCCCGAAGTTTGCCCAAATTCATGCCCATTGCATCTGTGATGCAAAACAAGGACTGTAAGAAATATTAATATATAGTACACCAAAGTTCCTATTAAAACTCCTTATATCTAAAAACTATCCCGTTGATCTGTTGTAAGGTTGCTACTAAAAATTGTCCTCCATTCACACCTGCCTCAAATGAGATAAATTACTCACCTGGTTCTCCTTCTTCAACACCAAAATCTTCCAAACAATGCGGGGAGCCTAAAACTGCTTATCCTTTAAAATTCCTCGCTAATAAGACGTAAAACAAATGATAATTGAGTTCAATAGTGTTTATGATCATTTGGAGTATATAATAAATGCATCCCCAGTAGAAAAAACATTTGCGGAGTCTCCATCCCCACTGCAGTACTCTTGCCTGGAAAATCTCATGGACGGAGGAGCCTGGTAGGCTGCAGTCCATGGGGTCGTGAAGAGTCGGACACGACTGAGCAACTTCACTTTGACTTTTCACTTTCATGCATTGGAGAAGGAAATGGCAACTCATTCTAGTGTTCTTGCCTGGAGAATCCCAGGGACGGCGGAGCCTGGTGGGCTGCCGTCTATGGGGTCGCACAGAGTCGGACACGACTGAAGCGACTTAGCAGCAGCATCTCCTGGTGACCCAGAACATCATCTCCCAACTCCCAATAGAGAACCACAGTCCTTTCCAAGATGACAACCGAAGGACGGGGACCCCCAACTCACCTCTCACAGACACACTAAATTTATAGCTACATGTGAAACACGTCCTCTGAAAAAATAAGAATAAAAAAACCCCTAAGAGCTGGCTCCAGAAACTCCAGGTGAAGGAAAGAAGACCCCCTCCAGAGCAGGTAGAAGAAGCTGGAACACAAGCTCCCGACAAACCTTGACCCCGGCTCCGTGACTCTGTCGGGAAGGAACCCAAAACCCAGAGCCTCACTCCAAGGAGCAAAGGGTTTGAGCTCCACCTCATGTGCCCCCAAACATTTAGGACCTACACCTGAGAGCTGAGCCCGGGAAATAACTAGTTTTGAAAACACCAGACGTTTGCGACCATGAGACACACAGGCTATATTAGAGATCTGAGAAAATAGCTGGCAGCTCGGACTCACCTGCCCCAGGGCTCAGCATGGAAGAGGCTAAGGGGAGAAGCGCCCAGGCGTCCCGTGGAAGGCACTCACTTGCTCACCTTGGAGCGTCAGCCTGAGCCGCAGGCTTGGTCTGACCCGTATTTGAGGTGGCTGGGCGCCCTCTGGGGTTGGGGTCGCAGCACTGCCTTTGCTTCCTCCGCTGTGCGCCAACGACTAGAATCCCGGCCCCCTTTTATTTAAACTGCAGCGTTTTTTTACTTTTTTCCCGTCCTGGTGAGTATTATGTCTGCATTCTCATTCTACCATGCTCTAGAGCACCAATGTCTCTGAAAGGATTTTTTTACATGCAGCTGGCGCCCAGATTTTAATTTTTAGTATCTGGGTCTCTGCGGGGCTCCCAGGTGTCGCTTGTGGTAAAGATTCCACTTGCCAATACCAGGAGACACAAGTGATGAGGGTTCAAACCCTGGGTAGGGAAGAACGCCTGGGGGAGGAAATGGCAACCCATTCCAGTATTCCTGCCTGAGAAATCGCCTGGACAAGGAGCCTGGTGAGCTACAGTTTGCGGCTGCCACTCAGCGGATGCCTCTTGATCACCTAGCTCAGGTGAGGGTGGCAGTTCCTGGGACCTGCAGGCCCCTGTAATAATTGGAGAGACAGTGCTAAAAAGACTACCACCTCTACGGCAATGCCCATATAGCTGATTGAAAATCCCTGCCCCGTCTTTCTGTGAAAGAAACCTATTTGTTTGTCCAAAAGCTAGAGCATGAATCTTACAAAAGATAACTGGGAGTTAGAGGACAGATTGCTGGATGACAGTGGGGGCAGTGGGGGATGGGTGAATGGGCAAAAGGGGTCAAAGCCTATGCATTTTCAGCTATCAAATAGGTAAGTCGGGGGCACGTAAAGTATAGCATGGTGACTACATGCTGTATTCCATATTTAAAAATTGCTAAGAGTACATCTTAAAAGTTATCATCATAAGAAAATAGAATTTTGTTAACTATGTGTAGTGATGAATATGGGCTAGATTTATTGTGGTGATAATTTCACAATATATACAAATACTGTGTTTACCTTCTACACCTGAAACTAATACGTCAATTATACCTCAATTTTTTTTTTTTTTAAAAAGAACTATAATTAGGTTTAACCCAAGGAAGAAAGTCACTTTTTTTTAATTTTAAAATCTTTAATTCTTACATGTGTTCCCAAACATGAACCCCCCTCCCACCTCCCTCCCCATAACATCTCTGTTTCAGGAGTTTCTCAAAAATATCAGGTAGGCAAAAGAAAAAAAAAAAGCAGTGAAATCTGGTGAACTAAGTGCTATGGTTGATAATATACATGGTTTGGTGAAAGGAGTCTCAAATTCCATCTTTTCAGGGAAGTCTTCCAAGAAAAGATCATTACTGGGATGAATCTTTCATGCTCAATAGAAATTAGGCAGAAGGAGAGAAAAAGAAAGAGAAAAACAAAGTGGTTCAGGAGGACAAACAGCACGTCCTAAGAAATAGTACACAGCAGTTGAATCTAGCTAAAGTATAAACTATAAATTGCGACTTGTGAGACGGTGGAAGTAGGACAGCAATAGAATGTACTGGATGTTAGACACAGAATAGAGAGGTAGGAAGTTCAGTAGGCAGGTAGATAGGAAGCGAGGCTGAACAAAGTCATGAGGATCTGATGAAACTTGGATATGAAACTTGACCCTTAGAATTCTGGGTAGTAGTATAATTCTGTTATCGCTCAGTGGTGTCCGACTCTTTGCGATCCCATGGACAGCAGTCCGCCAGGCTCCTCTGTCCATGGGATTCTCTAGGCAAGGATACTGGAGTGGGTTGCCGTTCCCTTCTCCAAACCGTAGAATGGTGACCCATGAATAATTTCCAACTCCTGAGATCTGTGATTCAGAGAGGGCACTGTGATTCCAGTATAGAGAAAGAGGTAGAGATTTGATAAGGCTAAAGACAGTAAACAGTTTTAAATTTTACTAAAGATAGGCATGGAAAGAAGCTGATAATTTTGAAAATTTTAGATGATAGGGAATGTGTAAGGTGAAAGAAAAGGTCGAATCAAGTATGTTTTCAAGAGAAATATTACTAAAGTTTAATAGTCTTGTTAGAAACTAAGTCTAAATCAAAGTATATTCATTTCTTTTTAGAAACTATGTTCTTATTGGATCATATATTAACTTGGCTTCATTAATTTCCCAGTAGGCAAGTCTTTTAATAGGATTAAAAAAAACAAAAAAACCTTTAGCCTTATAATTAAATCTAACTGCAGAGAAAAGAATAATTATTAAAATAATTTAAATGATTATTTAAATAATTACTTAAATAATTTAAATAATTAAATAACAAAAAATGAATTACTTGTTAATCATTTTGCATATTCTTTGCAAGCTTCCCTGGTAGCTCAGACAGTAAAGCGTCTGCCTACAATGCAGGAGACCCAGGTTCCATCCGCTGGAGAAGGAAATGGCAACCCACTCCAGTATTCATGCCTGGAAAATCCCATGGACCGAGGAGCCTGGTAGGCTACAGTCCATGGGGTTGCAAAGAGTCGGACACGACTGAGTGACTTCACTTTCACGTTCACTTGCAATCCATACATTTGTTCTTTTTGTGTAATTTAATAGTATTATTATTAACTGCTCAAGTGTTAGTTGCTCAATCGTGTCCAACTCTTTGTGATCCCATGGACTGTAGCCCAACAAGTTCCTCTGTCTATGGAATTCTCCAGGCAAGAATACTGGTAGCCATTTACTTCTACCAGTATTCTTGCCAAGGGATCTTCCTGCCCCAGGGATCAAACCTGGGTCTCCTGCATTGCAGGCAGATTCTTTACCATCTGAGCCACCAGGGAAGCCCTGGTGGCTACAGTTCATGGGGTCACAAAGAGTCAAACATGACTAGTGACTAACACACACACACACATTATTAACTACAGTTTAAAATATACCCAGTTTTCATTGTATAATTCAATGTAAACACAACCAAAATAAAAATATAGAGCATATCCATCCACTACCTCAAAATATTCTCTCTCTTTAACATCAATCTCACCACCACCCTCAGACCCAGACTGCCATTTATCTACTTTATGCCACTATAAATTAGTTTCTACTGTTGAGGATTTCCACCTAAATAGATCTATGGACTCTTTGTATCAGACCTCTTACACTCAACCTGATGCTTCTGAGATTCATCTATGTTGAATATATCAGTTATCTCTTTCTTTCTTGTATTATAGAGTATTCTATTGTATAAATGTACTATAGATTATTTATTCTATATTTTGGTTATTCCCAGTTTTTGAAGTTATGAATAAAACTGCTTGCATATTCACGTATAAGACTTTCGGTAGGTATGCATTTTGCTCTAGAATCGTTACGGTTATCTAGGTACATAACCATCCTTTTTGGGAATTAAGGCAAATACACTACTCCCTTTCAAATTTGTATATCTGTATATGTTTTTTTAATTGCCTCACTGCACATGTTAAGGACTCCAGCATAATGCTTAGCAGAAGTGGTGACAGTTGATCTTGTATTTTTCTCCCAGTCTTTGAAGGAAAGCATCATTATTGATTCTCAAAGATTAAGCCAGCTTTGCCTTCCTGAGATGAATCTCAATTGCATATGATTTATTATTTTTTTTATATAGCTGGATTCAATACATTTAATATTTGCATAAGAATCCTTTGTATTTATACTTATGAGTGATGTTTATCTCAATTTTCTTTTCTTGTAATTGCTTATCTGGTTTTGGTAACATAATTCTCACCTCATAATGCCCACTTTTGAATGGATATTGGATATTTTGAACGTTACACTATGTGTCTGAATTTTGGTGTCTTACTTTAAAGAGAGTTGATATTTATCAGCAGTGACTTGAAGAAACTTGGAAGATCAGCTTCGTCCTATTGATGCTTTTTTCCTCTTTCCTTTCTCCCCTCCCTTCCTTCATTTCTTTGTCTTGGTCCCCATTGCCAAAGCTCATCACCCCCTACTTATGTACAATGTGTTCTTATTTTGCAGGAGTGGCCCATTGTATACATCTTCTGCTTCTTGTTTGTTTTTTAAGCTCTATGTTGCTAACATATATCTGTGTCTTTATGTGGATATATTGATTAATTGACTGGAATACAGTTGACTTACAGTATTGTGCCAGTCTTTACTGTATAGCAAAGTGACTCAGTTTCATGCATACATTATATAATTCTTTTTTAAATATACTTTTCCATTATGGTTTATCCCAGAAGATTGGATGTAGTACCCTATGCTATAGGACCTTGTTGCTTATCCATTCTAAATGTAATAGTTTGCATCCATCAACCCCAAATTTCCAGTCCATCCCTTTCCCTACTCCCTCCCACGCAACAACCAGAAATCTGATCTCTATGTCAGTGAGTCTGTTTCTGTTTCATAGATAGATTCATTTATGCCCTATTTTAGATTCCAAATATAAGTGATATCATATGGTATTCATTTTTTTCTGACTTAGTTCACTTAGTATGATAATCTCTAGTTCCATCTACTAATTTATTGCTGCAAATTGCGTTATTTTGTTCTTTTTTATGGATAAGTAGTATTCTGTCCTATATATGTATCACATCTTTATCCATTCATCTGTTGATGGATATTTTGGTTGCTTTAGTGTCTTACCTATTGTATATAGTGGCGCTATAGGGGTGCAGGTAGCTTTTGAAGTTTTGTTTGGATATATGCCCAGGAGTGGGATTGTTGGATCACATGATAAGTGTATTTTTAGTTTTCTGAGCAAACTCCATATTGTTCTTTATAGTGGCTGCACCAACTCATATTCTCATCAAGAATGTAGGAGGATTCCCTTTTCTCCACATCTTTTCCAGTGTTTGTTATTTGTAGACTTTTTAATGATGGCCATTCTGACTGGTGTGAGGTAGTAACATTGTACTTTTGATTTGCCTTTCCGTAATAATTAATGATGTTGAGCATTTTTTCTTGCACCCACTGGCCATCTGCGTCTTCTTTGAGGAAATGTCTATTTAGATCTTCTGCTTATTTTTCAATTGAATTGTTTGCTTTTTTTGTTGTTCTGTTATATGAGCTGTTTGTGTATTTTGGAGATTAATTCCCTGTTGGTTGTGTCATTGGCAAATATGTTCTCTGAATCTGTAGGTTGTCTGTTTTTTTTTTTTTTTTATGGTTTCCTTTGCTGTGCAAAAGCTTGTAAGTTTAATTAGGGCTTATGTGTTTATTTTTGTTTTTATTTCTATTGCCTTGGAAGACTGACCTAAGAAAACATTGGTACAACTTTTTGTACTTTTCTTCATAGTGCTGTATAGTATCACTATAGGGTCCTTCTCCTAAATTGGACACCTAGCTTTTTTCCAATTCCTTATTACCACAAACAGTACTTCAAATAAGAACCTTATTTATATCCCCTTACAGACACATGATAAAACTTCTGTTTGATACGGAAGTGAAAATTTAGGATTATATAGCAAATATAAAAATACTCAGTTTAACAAAATCTGGGATGTATTGCTCTTCATAATGATGTCATGTTGTACTCCCACTAGTACAGGAGGGTTATGTCCAACTTTCTAATTTTTTATAATGAATATATCATCACATTTTTCTTTACCTCACTCTGGAAGATATTTTCTTTCAGTAGAAAACAAGAGATTTGACATTATTTTTTTTAACAAGAAACACAGTATAGAGTTTGCATAATTTAGAAACCCAGAGTAAAAAGCATTCTGTTGTACATTGATTGTTTTTGTCTAAAAGAGGCTGTCTTAGATCTAATAGGGGGGTCAAACAGGAAACTGAGACTATACCAAGAATTTGTTCCCTGTACTGCTGCCACCTTTCAAAAGAATAGAGAATATTTAGTTTACTCCTTCTAAGTTCATAGGAGAATGAATCACAGTTCTTTAAATGTAATAAAAAGAACCATTTGTCAAAGAAGGAAGCTACTCCCTGACAGACTTATGTAAAATAGGACAGAAAATTTGACTTGGTTTAGGATTTAAAAGAAAATGATCCATAAATTCTACTAATTAAAAATATATATTAACTACTATAAAGTTAACTGTTGAAAGGGAGGCAAACATATATCGTTGTTTGATCCAAATATTATCCATTAACAGCAGTTCTGAAAAACATCTGTTTTGAAAATAACAACAATGCTGCTAAACTAAGAATCCATTTTTCCCATAATTTCTTCCCCTAGCTAATTGATATAGAGTTCTATATTATCAACATAATTTATAGGGAAATACATCAAATTATTTAATCATTAACATACTTATATGCTCAATTTTTTAATGGATATAATTGATTATTGACCAGAAAAATTACCTTTGCATATCAATATTTTATAATAATAGTTTATTTTTTCTTCCCTGATGATAATGTAGTTATATATGATATAGAAACCAGTCTCACAATCTCATTCATCTCTGCATCTCTAGTGCTAGTAACACTGGTAGAGAGTTTATGCTCAATAAATATTTACTAAGGAATATATTTCAACATGTATTTCTAGTATCAAAAGTGTAATGGATTTAGAGTCAGGATTTATGGGGTTTAGTTCTCAATTATTCATTTATGATAGTTCTGAAGCAAATATATACTCAAATTCTATATGATGAACCTACCTCTGCTGGGCAATGAGATTACTTCAAAGCTGTTCTATTTCCATAAGAGAAATGGTCTGGCTCTTTTAGTAAGGCATATTTTAAAAGAAAAAGGTGTTCAGCAGAAAGGCAGCTCCATGAAAGAGCTCCAAGTATGGATATCACATGATTCTTTTTGAAAGAAATAATCCTAAGAAATAGGATAGCAGTAAGGCACATGAAGGCTGCAGACAGTTGGTAATAAGTGGCTTTGGAAATCTATCGAAGGATCTGAAGTAGGGTCAGAAATGAGAAGAAAGTAATTGCATTTACCTAGCTACAAATACATTTTAAGAGATTCAGAATGGGACACTACAGTCAAGAAGAATTTGAGATCTGAAATCAATAGAGTTAAAATTACCCATCTGCGTTATCTTGAGCAACCTTTTAGTAGCATCTTCATCTGAAAAATGGAAATAATAATGATAATATTATCAACCAATGTGGGTTACTGTGAAGATTGATAAGTTAATGCATATAAATTCCATGACTTGCTAATAGTGCTCAATAAATATTAACTGTTATCACTGTAATATTGCAGCTACCTTTTAGAAAATCAGCGTTAACACACATATTCTGACTTCTATTTACTTTAACCCCTATTGTCAAACATTGTAATGCAATGGAACTTGCAATAAACTTCATAAGAACTGTGTTTTAATTGCTGTCAATCTTCCATTTCTTAAAAAAGCACAAGATAGGGATAAGCCACCTTGAAACATCCTTTGGTAGCAGCTGTTCTAATGACATGGACTACAATACATGTATCACTTATATCACATTGCATAAATCAAGTATGGGTCATTCTGTTTTCCAAAAGCTAAAGTACATAGCAAATTCAAAGCAACATTTTATGTGAAGCCACTGAGATCTTGATGAGAAAAAGATACATGAATAAAAAATATATATTATATATACACATTTCCTTCTCATTATCTCTCGCCATGTATTATTTTCAAGCTGTCAATACATACAGTGGCCAAGAGGGAGTTATTTACCTGATTCTAAAGTCTATTTATGGATTTTTTAGGAGCTAGCAAATATCACATTATATCTTCCCTTTTCTTTACCAAATGCTGTCTGACACATCTCCTTCTATTTAAAAATCAAAAGCTCACCCAAGAAACTGCATCGTTCCCTTGAGCATGAATATCTGTAACAAATACACCAGTACTTTGGTTGCAAAGAGAATTAAGGATGTATTTGCTATTTAGCATTTCATGAATGACAAGCATAATTATACCTCAAATGTAGAACAGAGCGGACAATGTAGCATATAGACTTCAGGATCAGCTGCTTTGTTATTTTGACTTTAATTGCAATGATGGATACACAGTGCAGTGCTCTTAAAAAAGGGCCCCTTCTGTGATAGATTTCACTGATTTCTAAGATAAACCCAAAAGACAATGCTATACATATTACAGCCTTCCTGGAGCAGTACTTAACAACATGTGCCAAAAGGCAAACATCTGGATGATCTCTGGCCTGGATGACCGTTTCTAGAATTTATCTTAAATAGTTTGAGAGAGGTGAACAAAGATGCTTCTTAGACTATAATTACAATCCTAACAACAGCAGCAACAGAAGTGGAAAAAATATAGTTCTTCCAGTGAGAACTGATTGAGGTAACTATAGTAATCAATGCCAGAAATACTGTGTACACAACAAAAATATCTTTGTGGAAATAGATGTAGGTAAATAGATTGACAATACAATCAGACAAACGTAAGTTTTTATACAAACATAAGTTTGTATATATATAAACCTCGGGCTTCCCAGGTGACATTAGTTGTAAAGAACCTGCCTACCAATGGAGGAGGCTGGGGTTCAATCCCTGGGTTGGGAAGATCCCTTGGAGAAGGGCATGGTAACCCACTCCAGTATTCTTACCTAGAGAATTCCATGGACAGAGGAGCCTGGCAGGCTATAGTACACGGGGTCGCAGAGTTGGACACAGTTGAGTGACTAAAACTTTCACTTTAGACACATACACACACTTACACATATATATACACACATATATGTGTGTGTGTGTATATATATATATTTATTTATTTGCAAAGATGTTTACAATATATATGTGATACAAATCAACCAAAGTTTTTCATGTCTGTAGTGTTTTCTTCTAAATCAGTTATAATGTTTCCAGTTTCCAGGTACTATACTGTGGAAAATCCCAAGTCCTACATTTCCCCACTGAAGTATTTGGAAAATCAAATAGGCCTCAACTTTGCTTCTGAATCAGTTTATATGCAGCTTTTAAAATTATTTAATTCTTGAACAGTGAATATATTTATGAACTTAAAGTATCAAAAACTATAAAAACATATGTGGAAAAGCTTATTTTTTTTTTATCCTTTTGCCTTCAGCTTACCTTTGCCATTGTATTTGGTTTGTTGTTTTGTTTTGCTTCTATTTTTATTGGAGTATAGTTGATTTACAATGTTGTGTTAGTTTCGGGTATACAGCATGGTGATTCAGTTATATATAAACATACATTCACTCTTTTTCAGATTAACCTATTTTCCCATATAGGTTATTACAAAATATTTTGTAGAGTTCCATGTGCTATACAGTAGGTCCATGTTAGTTATCCATTTTGTATATAGTAGTGTTTGTGTGTTTACCCCAGGCTCGTTATTTATCCCTCTTCACCGCATTTCCCTTTGGTAATCATACGTTTGGGCTTCCCAGGTGGCACAGTGGTAAAGAACCTGTCTTGACAATGCAGAAGGCACAGGAGATGTGAGTTTGATCCTTGGGTTGGGAAGATCTCCTGGAGTAGGAAACAGCAACCTGTTCATTTTCTCTTCTGAAAAAGTCCATGGACAGAGGAGCCTGATGGATTACAGTCCATGGGGTCTCAAAGGGCTGGACGCACCTGAGCATGCATATTACCATAAGTTTGTTTTTGAAATGTGGGTCTGTTTCTGTTTTGTAAGTTCATATATATAATTTCTAAAAGTTAGATTCCATAATCAACAAATATCATATGAGTGATATCTGATGATAGTTGTCTTTCTCTGTCTGACTTATTTTACTCAGTATGATAATCTCTAAGTCTATCCATGTTGCTACTGTTGTCATTATTTCATTTTTTATGGCTAGATAATATTCCATGGTATATATATATATATATATATATATACCACATTTTCTTTTATCTATTCATTTGTTGATGGACATTTAAGATTTTTCCATATCCTGCCTATTCTAAACAGTGCTACACCAAACACTGGGGTACATGAATGTTTTCAAATTATGATTTTCTCTGGATACATGCACAGGAGTGGGACTCTTGGATCATATGGACTTCCCTGGTAGCTTGGACAGTAAAGAATCCTCCTGCAATGGAGGACACCTGGGTTTGACCACTAGGTCAGAAAGGTTCCCTGGAGAAGGGATGACTTCCCATTCCAATATTCTTGCCTGGAGAATTCCAGGGACAGAGGAGCCTAATAAGCTATGGTCCATGGGGTCACAAAGAGTTGTATAGGACTGAGCGACTAACACTTTCACTTCTCACTTTCATGGTAGTTCTATTTAATTTTCAAGGAACCTTCTTACTGTTTTCCATAGTGGTGGTACCAAGGTACATTCCCACTGACAGTGTCGGAAGTTTCCCTCTTCTCTAGACACTTTCCAGTGTCAGGGAATGTTTAACAGTAGGATTCCTGTGTGCTGCTTCCTGTCTCTTCTGAGCCCTCTGTTCCTTATCAGTTCCCAACAGGAACAAGAGGAGCGACCCACTGCTCCCAGGACTGAGATCATGAGATGGAACGCATGCATAGGATTTCCTTCATTAGCTTTTCCATATGGTGAAAGTGATTATTTACGACCCTCTTTTGATATGGATTGTCTTTTGACTTTATGGCCTCTATTACTCCTTGCTTCCTTGGTAACTTGTAAAGTCTGGTCTTTTGATCTTTATCTGAAGAAGCTACCTTGTAAAACGGTATATATACACACACAGAGTTCAATAAAGCACCCTTGTTCCACTAGAGACTTGGGTCCCTGTGTCCTTCTTTCTCTCTGTCTCCTTCTCTCTCTCTCTCTGGCTGATTCTCTGGAGCTTGGAAGCCTGCCGAGCTCATTTTCCTGCCCGGGCTTTCAAGACCTCTTCGAGAGGACGCCTTGTGCCTACGTGAGCGGTACAAGCACTGTCTTAGGGCTTTATTCGTTTTCAGCGTAACCCAGGGAGTATTAGCCTCTTTCTTTCTTTCACTTTCTTATCGTTGACTCCAGATGACCAGGTTCCGGTCATTAAAGGACTGCAACACTCCAACATTTACTGTTTTTAGACATTATGGTGATGACCGCTCTTATTTGTGTGAAGTAACATCTCATTGTAGTTTTGATTTGCATTTCTTTAATAATTCCTGATGTTGAGCATCTTTTTATGTGCCTCTTGGCAGTCTGTATGTCTTCTTTGGAGAAATGTCTGTTTAAGTTTTCTGCCCATTTTTTGATTTAGTTGTTTGGTTTTTTTTTTTTTTTTTTTGACCTAATGCTACATGAGCTGTATATATATTTGAGAGATTAATCCCTTGTTGGTTATTTGGTTGGCAAATATTTTCTCCCATTCTGTAGGCTGTCTTTTCATCTTGCTATGATTTCCTTTGCTGTGCAAAAGCTTTTACATTTAATGAGGTCCCATTTGTTTAGTTTTGTTTCTATTTTCATTACTTTAGGAAGTGGATGCAAAAAGATATTGCTGTGATTTATATCAAAATGTTCTGCCTATGTTTTCCTCTAAGAGTTTTGTAGTGTTCGGCCTTCATTTAGTTCTTTGATCTATTATGAGTTTATTTTTGTGTATGGTGTTAAGGAGTGCTCTAATTTCATCCTTTTGTATGTAACTGTCCAGTTTTCCCAGCAGCACTTATTAAAGATACTGTTTTTCTCCATTGTATGTTCTTGCTCCCTTTGTCATAAGTTAGGTGACATAGGTGTGTGGGTTTATCTCTGAGCTTCCTAGCCTGTTCCATTTATCTATATTTCTATTTTTGTGCAAGTGCTATACTTGCCATTGTATTCAAAGCGAATTTCTTATAGACAGCATATTGATAGATCATGCTTTTCTATATACCTTATCAATCTATATTTTAATTCACCCTTTAGATCATTTACATTTAACATAACACTGTAGACAGATGCTAAACCATCTGAGCCACCAAGGAAGTCCTGATATGTTCTTTAACCTATCAATAACATATCTTATTATTTGTTTTCTGTTTGTTTCTTCCACTCCTCTTATGTTATTGTACTATGAGAATTTATTCATTATTTAGGATTTATCATGATTTATCTATAGCATTTTATATGATTTTCTTAGAGGATACTCTAGTTACTATGATGTAAGTATGTAACTTAACACAGTCTACGAATACTGACATTTTACAACTTTGAGTCAAGTATAGAAACATTTCCTCATTTAGACTCTTCTATCTGCCCAACTTAATTATTTTAAGCCTTTCCTCTACATGCACTGAATATCACATCAGATGCTGTGATAATTTTTGCTTCAACCGTACATTTGATTTAATAAACTCGTAAGAAGTGGATTAAATTCTTATATTTATCCCTTTTAACTTATGCCAATGTTCTTCTTTCTTTTCTGACCTCCCAAAACTTGTTTTGTTATCATTTCCTCGTGTTCAGAGAGCTTCCTTTACTATTTTGTGTTTCTCTGGTGGCTCAGATGGTAAAGAATCCACCTACAAAGCAGGAGACCAAGCTGGATCCCTGGGTCAGGAAAATTCCCTGGAGAATGGAATGGCTACCCACTCCAATGTTCTTGCTTGGGAAATCCCATGGACAGAGAAGCCTGAAGGGCTACAGTCCATGCGGTCAAAATGAGTCAGACATGACTTAGCAATTTAACACTTTTAAAAAAACATTTTAAGGGTAGGATTGCTAGCAACAAATTATCTTTGTTTTCTTCATCTATCTTTATTTCCTCGAGGATAGTTTTAACAGGATAAAGAACTTGCTACAAACAATGCTTTTCTTTTAGTATTTGAAAATGTTATGTTCCTCCTTGGGCATCCCCAGCAACTTCTGGGTCTGCAGGCTCCTCCCCTTTTCACAATTGTCATCTTTACATGATTACAAATTATGCAAAGCAGTGTGTCTCATGTTTAAAGCTGTCTCTTTGATGTCATGTCTAAGGAGTCTTGCCTTTGTCAGCAAAAATGCTCAATGGTACCCTTTCCTAAATAAGATACCCACCCCAGTACATGAGCTTTAAGAAAGTGGAGGCCTGCAACCAATTTAATAGCATTTAATTTTCTGCTTTATAAATGACTTTTTAGAAAGTTAAAACTATTACAATAAACCTGCCTTTAAATTAATTTTAAAGCATTTGTGTATATATTAATGCATGCATAATAAAAATCTCAAAAATGGATTCTCAGTTTTTGTGACACATTAAAATAATCTGGAATGCTTCTTAAAAATCCTGATGCTGGGGTTGTAAACTCATAGCTTGAGTGTTTTCCAGACTTTGTATTCTATTTACAAAGGTCAGAATCATCTCAGGTCATCTTGGATTCTTCTTGCAGTTTAATTTTCTTATAACTAATACCTGTATATGCTTTTTTGGAATTCTTTTTAATATCTACTTTTCCTTTCTGTATTGCCTATCACTATGCTAATTCAGACTCTCATTACCATTTACTAGAATTACCATAAGAACAGCCTCCTAAATATTCTCTCTAATTTTTCTCATGCCATATCGTCTATAACTAAAATGAATAATAGTTACTATTTACTGAAGATTTCTAATATACCAGGTATAGTGCTAGATATAGGCCATTTATATTGACAATGCCCTTTAAATAGAGATTTTATTTTCTCTCCCATGTGGAAACTGAAGCACTGAGAGATTAAGAATCATGTCTAAAAGTGGCAGAACTGTGAGTAAAAAATCTAAATCTGTTTGATTTTCAAATGTCTTCCAGTGGAACACTGCTTCTCTCTTTCTTTCTCTTAATCAGTATGAGATCCTGCCTTGTGTTAAAATTAGAGGTTCCTTAAACTCTCTAGTCTATTGTATGCGCCCTGAGGACAGGAGTTTTATGTGCTTACACATAAAATTGTCCTGAAAGTCCTACTGACTTTAAGTCATTTAAGTGAAATGTACATAATAGAATAATGAAAAGGATAAATTTTATTTTGAATTTACATCATTAATTTTTTATTTTCTCTGAGATTGTATTTTTCTTTTAAGTCAAACATGATCTTTCATCTTTGAGTTTGCTTAAAATACCCATTGGGACTTCCCTGGTGGCTCAGATGGTAAAGTGTCTGTCTACATTGTGGGAGACCAGGGTTCAATCCCTGGTTTGGGAAGATCCCCTGGAGAAAGAAATGGCAATCCACTTCAGTACTATTGCCTGGAAAATCCCATGGACAGAGGAGCCTGGTAGGGAACAGTCCATGTGGTCGCAAAGAGTCGACACGACTGAGCGACTTCAGTTTAAAATACCCATTATTTAAATATGGCATAAATATGAATATCAGCTCCTTCACAATAAAATCTCCATGATTCCAAATTAGTGAATTAAAATATTAAGAATGAGATTATTTAGCTGCCAAAACTGACCTTTCAAAATTATTATTATTTTACAAGGAGATTCAATATCATCGGTATAGCCTAAGGCACATATTATTTTTATAAGCACAAAATAATTACCTTAAGAAGTGGAAATACAATTTTACATCTATTATATTATCCTAGTTATATGTAAAATATGCATAGTAAAGGACTGAGAGGATATGGCATTGATTGAAATGTTAAGTGCTTGTAGGACAGTGGGTGATTTTTTTCCTACCTTCAGCCTTTCTGCATTTTTGAATTTTTTTGTTTATTTTTTAAAAGTTTTATTGAGATACAATTCACAGGCAATAAAATTCACCCATTTTAAGTGTAACAGGGTAGTTGTTTTTAGATTTACAGAGTTATACAGTTGTCACCATTATGTAACTTTAGGACATTTTCATTATCCCAGAAAGGAACACAATATTCATTAGCAATCACTCTCCATTCCTCTATACTCTCCAAGCCCAGTCAACCAGTAATTTACTTTTTGTTCCTGTAGATTATTCAGTTCTGGACATATCATATGAATGATAGAATGTGGAATCCTAGAATGTGGTCTTCTGTGACTGGCTTCTGTCACTTAGTATGGTGTTTTCAAGGTTTGTCTATGATGTTGTATGTGTCAGTACTTCAACTTTTGCTAGCTAATAATATTCTTCAACTCTTTCTGTAATAATATTCCATTGCATAGAGGTACTACATCAGCGGTCTCCAGCCTTTTTGGCACTAGGGACTAGTTTTGTGGAAGAAAATATTTCCACAGAGGCCGGTAGGGGAGAGGTTTGGGATGATTCAAATGCATTACATTTATTGTGCACTTTATTTCTAATCTAATGCTGTCACTGATTTGACAGGAGGTACAAGTCAGACTTCCCTGGTGGTGCAGATGGTAAAGCATCTGTCTACAATGCGGGAAGACCTGGGTTTGATCCCTGGATCCGTAAGATCCTCTGGAGAAGGAAGTGGCAACCCACTCCAGGACTCTTGTCTGGAAAATCCCATGGATGGAAGAGCCTGGTAGGCTACAGTCCGTGGGATCACAAAGAGTTGGACATGACTGGGCGACTTCACTTTACCTTACCTTACAAGTCAGTGAAGGTTTGGGACCCCTGTGCTACATTTTGTTTATCCATTAGTGATAGACATTTGGAGTTCACCTTGTTAGAGATTTGTTAGATATCATGCGTTACCAAAAAAAAAAATCTTTTATTTTGAATTAATTTCAAACACAAAAATTTGAAATGTTAGTCGGAAGAATTCTCTCAGAGTGCTCAAATGTTAACATCTTATTTAGTCACAGTACAATAATCAAAGTTTGTTGTAATACTATTATTCCATTAAAGAAACCTTACTCAAATTTTTCCCAATGTGGCACCAATATTCTTATTCTGGTAGTGAATCCAGCTCAAGGTGATATTTGCATTTGGTGCCGTGTCCCCTTAGCTTCTTTCAATCTGGAACAGTTGCTCATTCTTTCTTTTTCAAGACAAATTTTGGAAAAGTGCTGTCCACTTATTTTCTTAGAATAGCCTTCAGTCTGGACTTTTTAGAAGTTTCTTCATAAGTAAATTTAAGTAATGCATATTTGACAAGAATAGCATATTGGTGTCCTTCTCATTGCATTATATCAGGAGGTTGTTGTTCTGTCACTAAGTTATGTCTGACTGTTTGTGACCACATAAAGAGCAACACAGCAGGCTGCCTTGTCCTTAACTATCTTCCGAAGTTTTCTCAAATTCACGACCATTGAGTCAGTGATGCTATACAACCATCTTATCCACTGTCTCCCCCTTCTCCTCTTGCCCTCAATCTTTCCCACTGTCAGGGTCTTTTCCTATGAGTTGGCTCTTTGTGTCAAGTGGCTAGAGTATTGGAGCTTCAGCTTCAGCATCAGTCCTTCCAGTGAATATTCAGGGTGGATTTCCTTTAGGATTGACTGACTTGGTCTCCTTGCTGACCAAGGGGCTCTCAGGAGGTACAACATATTAATATGTCCCATTTCTGATGATGCCAACTTGAATACCTTGGTTTAGGTGATAGTTATTTGTGGAGATTCTCCACTGTAAGGTTGTGATTTTACATTTTGATCTAATATTTATTCTGTAGGAAACTACTTTAAGGCTATATAAGTAGTGTGTCTCCTCATAGTCTCATTCACAACTCTTAACATTTAATTGGTGGTACTTCCCTACAACAGTTATTATTGGTGTTTGCAAGTACTGGCAAACAAATGGTGGTTTTTCTACTTCCATCATTCCTTCCACATTTATTAGCTAAAATTTTACTTCAAGGAAAAGTGTACCATGCTCTTCTTCCTTTCTGTCAACATATCTATAATATCTATTTGTTTAATTTCACTATGGGCTCATCGATCCTAACTTTATTCTATGGGTTTTAATTCATTACTTTCATTATTTATTTTGTTGATTGAATAGTCTAAGATTTTCCCATTTGGAAACCCTTCCACTTGATGATGTATGTTTTAATGTACTCCCATTTTCATTGTTCAGTTCAGTTGCTCAGTCGTGTCCGACTCTTTGCGACCATATGGACTGCAACATGCCAGACCTCCCTGTCCATCACCAACTCCTGTAGTTCACTCTAACTCATGTCCATGGAGTCAGTGATGCCATCCAACCATCTCATCTTCTGTCATCCCCTTCTCCTGCTTTCAATCTTTCCTAGCATCAGGGTCTATTCCAAAGAGTCAGTTCTTCACATCATGTGGCTGAAGTATTGCAGTCTAAGATTCAGAATCAGTCCTTCCAATGAATAATTAGAACTGGCTGGAACTCCTTACAGTTCAAGGGACTCTAAAGAGTCTTCTCCAACACCACAGTTCAAAACTATCAACCCTTTGCTACTCAGCTTTCTTTATAGTCCAACTCTTACATCCATACATGACTACTGTAAAAACCATAGCTTTGACTACACAGACGTTTGTTGGCAAAGTAATGTCTCTGCTTTTTAATATGCTGTCTAGGTTGGTCATAGCTTTTCTTTCAAGGAGCAAGTGTGTTTTATCATGGCTGCAGTCACCATCTGCAGTGATTTTGGAGCCCCCCAAAATAGTCTGTCACTGTTTCCACTGTTTCCCCATCTATTTGCCATGAAGTTATGGGACCAGAAACCATGATCTTAGTTTTCTGAATGTTGAGTTTTAAACCAACTTTTTCACTCTCCTCTTTCACTTTCACCAAGAGGCTCTTTAGTTCAATTTCTGCCATAAGGGTGGTATCATGTGCATATCTAAGGTTATTTATATTTCTCCCAGCAATCTTGATTGCAGCTTGTGCTTCTTCCAGCCCAGCGTTTCTCATGATGTACTCTGCATATAAGTTAAATAAGCAGGATGACAATATGCAGCCTTGTGGTACTCCTTTTCTCATTTGGAACCAGTCTGTCGTTCCATGTCTTTGCTCTAGCCGTTGCTTCTTGACCTGCATGCAGATTTCTCAAGAGGCAGGTCAGGTTGTCTTGTATTCCCATCTCTTGAAGAATGGTTTACTGTGATCCACATAGTCAAAGGCTTTGGCATAGTCAATAAAGCAGAAGTAGATGTTTTTCTGACACTTTCTTGCTTTTTCGATGATCCAGCAGATGTTAGCAATTTGATCTCTGGTTTCTCTGCCCTTTCTAAATCCAGCTTGAACATCTGGAATTTCACAGTTCATGTACTGTTGAAGCCTGGCTTGGAGAATTTTGACCATTACTTAATAATGTGTGAGATAAGTGCAACTGTGCGGTAGTTTGGGCATTTTTTGTCATTGCCTTTCTTTGGGATTAGAATGAAAGCTGACCTTTTCCAGTCCTGTGGTCACTGCTGAGTTTTCCAAATTTGCTGGCATATTGAGTGCAGCACTTTTACAGCATCATCTTTCAGGATTTGAAATAGTTCACCTGGAATTCCATCACCTCCACTAGCTTTATTCATAGTGATGCTTCCTAAGGCCCACTTGACTTCACATTCCAGGATGTCTGTCTCCAGGTAAGTGATCATACCATCATGATTATCTGGGTTGTGGAGATTTTTTTGTATAGTTCTTCTGTGTATTCCTTGTACTGTACCTTATTTTTTGTTCCAGACTTATCTTTTACTTTTTGTGTCTTAGCCTTGGATCTAGCCTTTTCTTCAAGGAAAACTGATAACTTTTATTGCACAAATATATAGAAGTCATGTTTAGGCACTATTCTAAGCACTAATATTATTTTATATTTTGTGTGTGTGTGACTTTGGTATGATTATCAGCCCTATTTTCCCCCCAGTTTGAAAGATTAATATTGTTAAAATGTCCAGATTGTCCAAACTGATATATAGAATAAATGCAATCACGGTCACAACTCCAACGACAGTGTTTTTAGAAAAACAAAACAAAACATGAAGTATAGTTGTTTTACACTGCTATGTCAGTTTCTGTTGTACAGCAAAGTGAATCAATCCTCCATACACATACATATATCTCTTCTTTTTGAATTTCTGTCCCATTTAAGTAGAGTTCCTTGTGCTATACAGTAGGTTCTCATTAGTTAACTATTTAACTCACCATAACAGCCTGGTAGGCTATAGTCCGTGGGGTCAAAAAGAGTCAGACCAGCTGAGCACAGGGTACAATGGCAGTGTATACATGTTAATCCCAATTGCTCTATTCATCCCACCTTACTTTCCCCCTTATTATCTATATCTTTGTAGTCTAACCCTGTGCCTGAATTTCTGCTTTGCAAATAAGATCATCTTACCATTTTTCTAGGTTTCATGTATGTGTTAATATATGATATTCATTTTTCTTTGACCTGCTTCACTGTGTATGACAGTTTCTAAGTCTATCCACATCTGTGAAATGGCATCATTTAGTTTTTTTTTTTTTTTTGGCTGAGTAATACTCCATTGTATGTATGTACCTCATCTTTATCCATTCTTCTGATGGACATTTAGGTTGCGTCCATGTCCTGGCTATTTTAAATAGTGCTGCAGTGACATTGGAGTTCATGTGTATTTTTGAATTATGGTTTTCTCTGGGTATATGCCCAGGGTTATATGGGAGTTTTATTCTTAGCTTTTCAAGGAACCTCCATGTTTTTCTTCATAGTGGCTATATCAATTTACATTCCCACCAACTGTGTAAGAGGATTCTCTTTTCTCTACATCCTCTCTAGCATTCATTATTTGCATATTTTTTGATGATGGCCACTCTGACTGGTATCAGATACCTCATTCTATTTTTTTTTCCTTTTTCTAATAATTACTGATGTTGAGCATCTGTTCATACATTTGTTGGCTATCTGTATGTCTTCTTTGCAATAGTGTTTGTTTAGGTCTACTGCCTAATTTTTATTCTTTTTATTTTTTAATATTGAACTGCATGAGCTCTTTGTATATTTTGTGGATTAATCTGTTAGTTGCCTTGCAAATATTTTCTCCCATTCTGAGGGTTGTCTTTTCATCTTGTTAGTGGTTTCCTTTCCTGTGCAAAAGAAAGGCCCCATTTGCTTATTTCTGTTTTTATTTTCATTACTCTAGAAGGTGAGTCAGAAAAGAAGATTGTTCTGCCTATGATTTCCTCTAGAGCTTTGTAGTCTAGCCTAATATTTATGTTTTTAATCCATTTTGAGTTTATCATGATGCTTGCTCCTTGGAAGAAAATCTATGATAAACCTAGACAACTTATTGAAAAGCAGACACATCACTTCACTGACAAATATATGTATAATCAAAGCTATGGTTTTTCCAATAGTCATATATAGATGTGAGAGCTGGACCACGAAGAAGGCTGAGCACTGAAGAATTGTTACTTTCAAATTGTGATGTTGGAGAAGACTCTTGAGAGTCCCTTGGACAGTAGGGAGATCAAACCATTCAATTCTAAAGGAAATCCACCCTGAATATTCTTTGGAAGAACTGATGCTGAAGCTGAAGCTCCAGAACTTTGGCCCCCTGATGCGAAGAGCTGATTCATTGGAACAGACCCTGATGCTGGGAAAGATTGAGGGCAGGAAGAGAAGGGGACAGCAGAGGATGAGATGGTTGGATGGCAACATCGACTCAATGGACATGAGTTTGAGCAAACTCTGGAAGATAGTGAAGGACAGGGAAGCCTGGCATGCTGCAGTCTACAGGGTGACAAAGAGTTGGACATGGCTTACTGACTGAACACAACAACATGGTGTTAGGGAGTGTTCTAATTTCATTCTTTTACATGAAGCTGTCCAGTTTTTCCAGCACCTTTTATTGAAGAAGCTATTTTCTCTCCATTGTGTATTCTTGCCCTCTTTGTCATAAATTAGATGACTATAGGTTCATGATGTGATTATCTCTGGGCTTTCTATCTTGTTCCATTTCTCTATATTTTTGGTGTGTGCCTGTACCATAGTGTCTTGATGACTGTAGCTTTGCAGGACAGTCTGACATCAGAGTGCATGATTCCTTTAGGCCTTTTTTTCTTTTACAAAATTGCTTTGGCTATCTGGAATCTTTTGTGTTCCTATACAAACAATATATATATATTTAAAATTCTGTGAATAATATTGATAACTTGATAGGGACTGCATTGAAACTGTAGATTGTTTTGAGTAGTATAGTCATTTTCATAAAACTGACACTTCCAAAGAACACAGTGTATCTCTCCATCTTTTGTGTCATTCTTTATTTCTTTCATCAGTATCTTATATATTTCTGTGTACAGGTCTTTTGCTTCTTTATATATAGGTTTATTCCTAGGTAGATTTATTCTTTTTATTGAAATTGTAAATAATTTTGTTTCCTTAATTTTTCTTCTGATATTTCATTATCAATGTATAGAATGCAGGAGATTTCTATGTTTCAATCTTATATCCTGAAACTTTAACGAATTCATTGATTAGCTATGGTAGTTTTCTGGTGGCATCTTTTGAATTTTCTACATATGTTGTTGTTCAGTCACTCAGTCGTGTCTGATTCTTTGTGACCACATGAAATGTAGCATGCCAGGCTTCCCTGTCCTTCATTATCTTCCAGAGTTTGCTCAAACTCATGTCCATCAAGTTGGTGATGCCATCCAACTGTTGCATCCACTGTCACCCCCTTTTCCTCCTGCCTTCAGTCTTTCCCAGCACCAGGATCTTTTGCAGGAAGTCAGTTCTTCTCATCAGGTGACCAAAATATTAGAGCTTCAGCTTCAGCCTCAGTCCTTCCAATGAATATTCAGTACTGATTTCCTTTAGGATTGACTGGCTTGATCTCCTTGCAGTCCAAGGGACTCTCAAGAGTCTTCTCCAAAACCACAGTTTTAAACCATCGATTCTTTGGTGCTCAGCCTTTTTTATCATCCATCTCTCACATCCATACATGACTACTGGAAAAAACATATCTTTGACTAAATGGACCTTTGTTGGCAAAGTACTGTCTCTGATTTTTAATATACCATCTAGGCTTATTGTAAGTTTCCTTCCAAGGAGCAAGTCTTTTAATTTCATCACTGCTGTCATTGTCCACAGTGATTTTGGAGCCCAAGAAAATAAAGTCTTTTACTGTTTCCATTGTTTCCCCATTTTTTTGTCATGAAGTGATGGGACTAGATGTCATGATCTTCATTTTTTGAATGTTGAGTTCTAAGACAGCTTCTTCACTCTCCTCTCTCACTTTTATCAAGAGACTCTTTAATTCCTCTTCGTGTTCTGCCATAAGGGTGTTGTCATCTGTATATCAGAGGTTATTTCTATGTAAAGTATCATGTTATCTAGAAACACTAGTATTTTTACTTTTTCTTTTTCCATTTGGATTCCTTTTATTTATTTATTTTTCCTTCTCTGATTGCTATGGCTAGGACTTCCAAAACTATGTTGAATGAAACTGGACACATTTTTCTTGTTCCTGGTCTTAGAGGAAATGCTCTCAGTTTTTCACCACTGAAGATGATGTTTGCTGTGAGTTTGTCATATATGGCCTTTATTATGTTGAGGTAGGTTCCTGCTATGCTCACTTTCTGGAGAGATTTTATTATAAATGGGTGTGTAATTTTGTCAAAGCTTTTTATGTACCTATTGTGTTGATGATAATGTTTTTATTCTTCAGTTTGTTAATAAGGTGTATCACATTGATTGACTTGCATATATCGAAGAATCCTCACATCCCTGTGGTAAATCCTATTTGAGAATCATGTATGATCCTTTTAATGTGTTGTTGGATTCTGTTTGCTAATATTTTGTTGAGGATTTGTGCATCTGTGTTTATCAGTGATATTGGTCTGTAGTTTTCATTTATTGTGATAGCTTTGTCTGATTCTGATGTCATGGTGATTGAAGTCTCATAGAATGAATTTCAGAGTATTCCTCCCTCTGCAATTTTTGGGAAGAGTTTTAAAAGGATAGGTGTTAGCAGTTCTCTAAATGTTTGATAAAATTTGCCTGTGAAGCCATCTGCTCCTGGACTTTCTTTTGTTGGAAAATTTTTAATCACAATTTCAATTTTATTATTTGTGATTTCTGTTTTCTCTATCTTCCTGGTTCAGTCTTAAAAGATTGTATCTTTCTAAGATTTTTTCCATTTCATCTAGGTCATCCATTTCATTGGCATATAGTTGCTTATAATAGTCTCTTGCGATCCTGTGTATTTCTGCAGTGTCAGTTATAACTTCTTTTTTATTACTAATGTTATTGATTTGATTCCTCTCCTGTTTTTTTCTTTGAGTCTAGGAGAAGGCGATGGCACCCCACTCCACTACTCTTGCCTGGAAAATCCCATGGACAGAAAAGCCTGGTAGGCTGCAGTCCCTGGAGTCGCTAAGAGTTGGATATGACTGAGCGACTTCACTTTCACTTTTCACTTTCATTGAAGAAGGAAATGGCAACCCACTCCAGTGTTCTTGCCTGTAGAATCCCAGGGACGGGGGAGCCTGGTGGGCTTCCATCTATGGGGTTACACAGGATCGGACATGACTGAAATGACTTAGCAGCAGTAGCAGCAGGTAAAGGTTTATCAAATTTGTTTGTCTTCTCAAAGAACCAGCCTTTACCTTCATTGATCTTTGCTATTGTTTTCTTTGTTTCTATTTCATTTATTTCTGCTGTGACCTTTATGATTTCTTTCCTTCCAGTAATTTTGGGATTTTTTTGGTTCTTCTTTTTCTACTCGCTCTAAGTGTAAGATTAGGTTTATTTATTGATATATTCTTGTGCCTGTGAAGAGAGATAAATTCCATGTTTTCCTATTCTGTCTGCTATCTTGACACTTGGATCTGAATTTTTAAGGTGATAAATATACTTAACACTTGAATGGAAAATATAAAGTTTATTTTTTTAATGAGTGGCATATTAACATCATTACATATCCTCCAAGTAAAATGTAAATATTCTAGGAAAAACAAGAGAAGTTTGTGATTTCACTTTTTAAGTACCACACCCAAACATGATGAGGGTCAGAGCCAAATAAATTTTATCATTGCCTGAAAAAAGCTAGGATTTTGGCCAAGATGTGTAAAGTTTAAAAACATCATAAATATTAAATAATGATGAAAAAAGTGAGAGAGATAGGACCCAAGAAATATCTTTACTATGATCTGAACAGAAAGTTACTAAAAACAATTGTAGCCCAAGGCCCAGTTGGATTACTATTTTTTGGCATAGCAATATAAAATCCATTGGAAAGTGACATTAATTATTCCATGTGAGCCAGAAGAGGAATATCTAAATCATAGTAAAATTATTTTGATATATGTCCCTTAAACATCTATACTATTTACTAGTAAGTTTAACCATTTTTGTAGAAATAATGAATTTGCTTCAAAATTATGTGGCAAATATTGTTAGTATGGGATAGATTAAAATAACAAAGTGATTTTAAAGACCACTCATCCACCTTTTCCTGATAATCTAACAATAAAAAATAAAATATGAGCATACCAATAAAAAATTTTAATTAAGTAACTTTGCAAATATTTACTGAGTCCTTAGTATGAATAGGGAAAGTACGGATTCCTGACAAGGGGGCAGAGTATCTGCAAATACCCTGAAGCAGAAATCTTCAGGCTTATTGAGAGCTAAAAGAAAGCCAGTATAATGCAGCATAGTATAAATGAGAAAGGAAAGTTTGGTGAGGTAAGACTCTGTAAACAACATTCAGTAGGAGAGAATTATAGGACATAATTCACATTTCAAGTGATGTATTGGATGGGGACAAGTATATTAGGTAATTTGTTCAAGTCAGAAAGATAACCACCATTTAAACTCAGCTCTGCTTCCTACCTGCTGCATAATTATCTTGCTTTCCCACTCTACAAGGCTGTGGTTGCTCTGCCTCCTGTAAAGGTGGCACTGTTTGCTGCTATAGGTAGAAAGGACTGACTTGTCACCTAGCACACTTTCCAAATCTCTAATAATGTTCTTTCCAGTGTGTCTTCTGCCCTTACCAAAGTCATAGCCCATGCCTAAGAAACAGGATCGCGGGACTCTTGCTTTTTCATCACTAATACAGTCATGGTCTCCCAAAGCACTGATGCTTTCCATGGTTTCTGGGTGTCCAGTGTTTGAGAGTTGACCTTGACCAGAAATCCTGTCACTCTTCTCTCAGCCAATTTTTCCAGGATGGACTCACATATCTTTCTAAAAAGTCTTCTTTTTGTGTATTCTCTATTACATTTTTTAAAAAAGTTCTTTCCCCTCTCCAAAAACCAGTTATGTGTATTCTCTATTACATATTTAATAAAAAGTTCTCCCCTCCCCTTCCAAAAACCAGTTCTGCATACCCAGGGCATCAGGCAAAGTTTTGTAATCCATTTAGGCGAATGAAGGCCTATTGCTCTGCATTTATATACCTAAGAAAACGATGTTAGTGACTTTTCACAAGATTTTGAAAGCATATTGATTTTAAAACTTCTAATTAAAACATTTTAATAATAAAAGCTTAACAGTCTACCATATATTACACACAAGCATATAAACATATCATCGTTGACTTTATATAATATTAAGATTCTAGGAAAATATAGTCATAATGCATAGAAATTAATGGAAAAAGAACTCCATGGGTCAAATAGGCCATAACTGTGTTAAATTATTTTTGACTTAACACCATATTTGAAACACTATAGAAGCTCAAATGGAAGGACTAACCCCACAATTAATGAGTGTAATTAAGAAAGATACTGGTAATCTTCAGTTCTCATGGAGAAAATTATTGAAAACAACCTGTTAATAAAGGTAAAGTAGATGTGTATGAAGTACTACAGCTATTTGTAAAATGTGGAATCCATATTAGGTTTAGAGGGTGCTGAATAGTTATTGTGTTGAAAACTAATGAATCTGGAATGGTGTCATGTACTAAATCAAAAGAACTATTAAAATGTTTAGTGGATATGAAGAAAACATAGAAATATGTTTTATCAGTATTGAAAGCCAAATGGTTTGGGCATTTTTTTAACTATCAGTTAATTACTAAATATAATTGGGGGGAGGTAGTGGTTAGTGTCTATTATAGTTAATCTTAAAAAAGCTTGAGAATCAAGACCACATCCCAAGATCCATTTGCTTTCATATAATACAAACAAACAAACAAACAAAAATATGTCTTCTATGTTAAGAATTCAAATCTAATACATTTGTACTGGTTTGGATGGAAAGCAACCATACCAGTAAGTGGGAAAAAATGTGATATCTATACTCACTTATAGTGTATGTCATCTGTTTTATAAAGATATTCAGGGATATGCCTGTTTGGTAATTTTTTTTTCTTGTTAATAACTCATGTTAAACAATTGCTTAATCCACTTTTCACTCAACTTAAAAACAAAAATTTGTACATAATGAAATTTAGGAAATATTTTTACTTGGATTGATTGATAAATTATCATGCTAGAGAAATAATTTAGTATAACCTGGCTTGTGATAAGTGTTCAGTTCAGTTGCTCAGTCATGTTCGACTCCTTCTGACCCCATGGGACTGCAGCATGCCAGTTATTTTGCAATAAAAATCTTGAAATTTTCATGTTATCCTTAGGGTTGTGGGTTCAACACTTATGCAAATTATAGGCAATAGAATTTAGAAGCTAAATTGAGCATCTGTATCTTTCTTTGGGTGAAGCTTGGTGATAGGAAACAGACAAAACTGGTTTTATAAATGCCGTTGACTATCTTCACAAAAGAGTAATCTCCAAAGAATTTAAAGCAGGCATAGATGTTATGTAATTAACTTCATATAGAAATAATATAAATTGCTGGATGGGAATATTACACCCACACACATATGCACTCATACAGACATATCACCTTTGAAATAGTATTCCTCCTTGCTTATTTGTTTTTTGGACAGAATTTCCATTATTTACATTTTTGTCCTTGTCTTTTGCATCATTCTCTTATTGTGGCTATTCCTATGTTAGTATCACCAAAAGTAAATTGCAACTAAGTCATATTTCTTTAAAATATATGTATATTTTTGATTAGCTGCAAACTGTCACTGCTTTCAGATGGGTCAGATTATGGATTTTATTTGAGAGAGGGGAAATAAAACTGAGGAAGAAAAACAATCATATCAGAGAATTTATGGTACAACATGTTGCTGTTGCTTAGTTGCTCCATCATGTCTGACTCTTTTGAGATGCATGAACTATAGCCTGAAAGGCTCATCTGTCCACGGCACTTTCCAGACAAGAATACTGGAGTGGGTTGCCATTTCCTTCTCCAGAGGATCTTCTGAACCTGTCTCTCCTGCATTGGTAGGGAGATTCTTAACCACTGAGTCACAGGGGAAGTCCATACTACAACACAAAGACCCTTAATTAGAGCAGAAACATCAGGGTAGAAGGCTCTGCCTTTATAAAGAAAACTTGAAAATAAATACAAAAGTAAAAGACTGACACCAGCAAAAAACCAAGATGTGCTTGTTGGAGGAGAGACATGGAACTGTATATACTTATTTCTTGTTTATTATTACCTTATTCTTTAAAAATGTATATAGAAGGAGTCTACATTTTCATTCAAGTGTTCATTCAGTATCTATTAAATGTCAAACAAGGTTGAAGCAAGGGAGTAGTAGGGATAAGGAAATAAAAAGGAATCACTGCCTTTAAGAAGCAGATAGTAGTTCTATTTGAAAGATAAAATACTAAACACACAAAACACAGTGCCTATTGAAACCCTGTAGAAGACAGTAGATTGTTAAGTGCCAAAACAAATACAAAAATGTGAGCATCCAGGGAGATTACAAGAGAGAGCAATAAGTGGATATTGGAAGAGAAGACTTAACAGGATTGGAACAAGATCTTGTAAAATGTGATTAAGAATTGGGTTTATCATTAGTGGAGATTTTTCTGGGTAGGGTCCAGCATGGAGGCAGGAACAGTGTTGAGGGAACAAAATGTATTTGACTAACATTAATGGATAAGTTGTGTTGGAGAATGTAAAAGGTAATGAGTAGAGGGAAAAGAAATACTTAGCATTTATTGAGCATTACTATATACCAGACACTACAAATGCTCACAATAACATCATGAGTTATCTCCATTTTATAGAAAGAAAAAAAAAAAAGCCAAAGAGAGACATTTGGAACAGGTTAAATAGACTTTCATAAAAGGAAATACTGTATGCTGTGTGCTAAGTGAAACAGACAATCGGCAGAAGGACATGCAGATAGCAAAGAGAGAATATGAATTGGGACAATGCACATTTTGCGAGTTAAATTTTATTTTTCATAGACCACTTATTTTTTAAAAACTAATCTGTATAGTGAATTAAAGAATGCCAGTCTAAGAAAATTCTTAGCTTCAGTGAATAAATTCACAGTATTAGCACTGAACGGTGAGAAGTCAAAATTGCCTCTCTTTGAGATAATGTCAGATCTCATTTGATATAATTTTTTAAAAATTTTATCTACCATGAAGATGCAAAAATCTGCCATACAAATTCCACTGTCTGTCAGTAGCTAACTAGGTATTATACTCATAAAAAAGTCACTTAATTTTCCTGAGAAGGAAAATGGAGAAGTACAGAGTACAGAAGAACAACTGGATATACCTTATAGAAAATAATAGTCTCAGTCACTCTTTTCTTCTTTGCTCTAAATTTATAGAGCTCTTGCATTCCCCAATCCCCTCTCTCTTTTTTTTTCTTCCTTTTAATGCAGTTTTATTTTATTCTTTTAACTCTAATGAACAAATGCAAACATTAGGACAGGTAGCTTACTTTAAGTTTGTTCTCATGTTTGTTAACTGTGGTAAATAAAATGGAAAGGACTTTTCTAAAATTAGAGTAAGTGCTATAGTATCCATAGTTTTATAGCACTGCTTCTGAAATTTGACAGGTTTCATTTACAACTACAGCTATGCTAAAGGAATTCATGGTATTACACAGAGGGAAGAAGTTAGCAATCTTAACTTGGTACATAGATGTGATTGGACACAACTGGGCAACTGAGCACACAAGCACACATAGATTAAAAAAAGCAACATCAATCTCAAATAAAAATTTCATCTGGATCATCAAATTCCTTACATAGTTTCTGTCACTTGGCAACTGTCAGCAGCATCTTTTGGTAACTATTAAAAATATTTGTAACCTAAGGTTAAAAGGTTTTCTTTCTACATTATTCCCTTTCTAACTGTTGAGTTTTAACATAAAATATATGTTGCCAGTTTTCAAAAATGTCTTCAGTAAATAAAAGAATTTGGAAGAAAGGTATCAATATTTAGAATATAGAATACAAATCTCTAATTTATCAGAGGATCTTCAGAATCATATTTCAATATATGATTACTTGAGGGATTTTTATTATGTATTATTTGAAAAGTGTTAAACTGCAAATTTTGTGGATTTAAAATGGAATAAGGCACTTGCCTTTCTGGTCAAAATGAATAACAGGGACCAAACCACCTGAATCAATAAAAAAGGGAACATATGACAATAGCAGTTTTCAAGACTGGATATCAGACAACCATGGACTGTGACCCATGAGAGTTGGGAAATAATTAGATCAAACCTATTTACCCCAGCTTAAAGCCTTGAGAATTTCCAGGCCATGATGGAAGTACACAAACCCAAACAAAGCCTTGTGGACTCCCTGAGTTGAGAAGATGAAGGTGAGAATCTAGAGAGACTAAGGTAGTTAAACTTTATAGGACAGAGTACCAAAATAGACAGTTTTACGAAAGTGAGCCCTGGAGCATTGTAGACAATTTCGTCCATGTACTGAGCTGCGTAACTATGGGAGGAAACTACCCAAGGCTGGAGAATGAACCATTGGAAAGGTTTTGTAAGAACAGAGCCCTGTGCTCATCCAGGACTGGGAACAGTGACTCTTCCTACCAGCCAGATTTGAGAACCATATAATTCAGGGAGCATAGGATGGAGTACACAGAAGGATCTAGAATCACTAGTAGGGAATAAGTACGGAAAAATTAAACTAAGCATTGCTCTGGTATAGTCTAACATATCTTACAAGTAAGAATGAAAGCCCAGGAAGAGAAAATGGCAACCCACTCCAGTATTCTTGCTTGGGAAATCCCATGGACAGAAGAGCCTGGTGGCCTACAGTCCACCAGGTCACAGAGTCAGACATGACTGAGCAACTGAGGACACACAAGAATGAAAAGGATCAAACTGTTTCTAAGTAATTTAATTGCATTCTAGAACTTACCTCAAAAGTATATATAGGAATATAAAAATACCCAGTCCCCAACAGAGTAAAATTCACAATTTCTTGTGATTTTCTTTGTGAGCAAAAATTACAAGCTATAATACAAGTCTCATTAAATTTAAAGTGGTTCAAGTCATGTAAAGTGTGTTCTGTAACCAAATGGAATTAATTAGAAATTAATAATAAGAACAAAAAGCTATCTGGAAAAATCTCCAAACATTTGGAAACTAAATAATACATGTATATATAACCATGAATCAAAGGAGAAATCAAAAGAGAAATTAGAATATAATTTGAATTGAATGAAAGTAAAACCATATTTCAACCTTTGTGGAATACTACTGAAGTGTTTCTTAGAAGGCAATTTATAGGAAAAGCTACCTATTTTAGGAAAGAAGAAAAGTCTCATATTATCTTATCTTTTATAGTTAGAAACCAGGAAAAGAAGAACAAATAAAACCCAAAAGGAAAATAAAATAGAAATAGAAAAATCACTGAAGCAAAAAACTTTTCTTTGAGGTAAAAAACAAGGTGCCTCAAAAATGAAAGGCCTCTAACTAGAATGATTAGGAAAAGAGAGAAGATACAAATTACCAGTCTCAGGAATGAGAGAGGTGATATCATGACAGATTCTACAGATGTTAAATGGATAATAAATAAATACTGTGAATTATTTTATGCCTATAAATTAACAACTTAGATGAAATAGACATATTTCTTAAAAGATGCAGCTACATAGCCCACTCGAAACCTGAAAAGAAAAAGTCATGAGGATGTAATGTATAACAGGTAATATGGTTAAAACTTTATTGCATATTTCAAAGTTGCTAAAAGGGTAGAATCTTAAAAATTCTCTCACGAGAAAACAAATTTTCTATATACATGGTGACATAATTTAATGAGACTTACTTGTTGATTATTTAGCAGTATATACAAATATAAATTATGTTGTATACCTGAAACTAATATAATAGTGTATGTCAATTATGCCCCAATTTAAAAAGAAAGAAAAAGTGTTCTGAATAGATTTATGTCTCTTAAAGTGATTGGCTTTGTACTTAAAAATCTTCCTATAAGAAAAATTCCAGGTCAACTAGTTTCACTGGTGAATTTTATTGGATATTTAAGAAAGAAGTAATACTCTTTAACACAAATTTTTCTAGAAAATTTAGGAGGAGGAAATAGTTCCAAAGTTTCTTCCCTAAGTTCTGAGTTAACTTACAAAAAAGAAAACCTTGCAAAAAACATTAATATCCCTAATGTACACAGGTGCAAATATTTTTAAACAGAACTTTTAGCAAATCAAATCTAATAGCACACAAAGCATAATACAACATTATCAAGTAGGGTTATCATAAGAATACAAGGCTGGTTTAACATTTGAAAATCAGTCAATGCAATTCAACAAATAAGCAAAAAAAATTAAAAGCCTTAGAATCCTCTCAATTCCAGGAAAAGAAAAAAGAAAGCACAAAAGCAATCCATTAGGCATTCCTCATAAAAAAGCATAGCAAACAACATATGCAAAAGAATTTCCTCAACCTGGTCAAAAGTATTTATGTAAAACTTAACACTTAGCAGTATACTTAATATTAGATGAAAGACTATGTTTTCTCCCTAATAGCAGAAATAAATAGGAACTTGTGAGATGTACTGGAGGTTCTAAGCCAGAGCCATAAAACAAAAATCAAATAAACAGAAATAAGAGAACTTTAGCTGGGAAAGGAAGTGATAATACTGTCTCTATGTGCAGATGACATTATCATCTGTGAACTATATTCTAAGGATTCTACAAAATGCACTAAAACTAAGAAATGAAATTGTTAGGAATGCAGGCTACACATCAATACACAAACAGCAACTGTTTCTATATAGTAGCAATTGGAAACTGAAATATAAAAAGCAATGCCCTCTAAGTTAGCATCAAAATTACCAAATGTTCAAGATTAAACATGACAAAAATGTGGAAAACTTATAATGATAATGACAAACTATTGGGGAGATGAAGACAAGGAGAAAGAATGCCTTGTTCAGTACTCAATATTGACAAACTCAATACTCCATGGTGTTAATATGCTATTATTCCTCCAGTGGATCTATCTTGTTGTTTGTTGTTGTTTACTGAAAAGTCACTAAGTCTTATCCAACTCTTTCACAACCCGATGGACTGTAACTTGCCAGGCTCCTCTATGTATGGGGTTTCCCAGGCAAGAATACTGTACTGGCTTGCTGTTTCTTTCTCCAGGTGATCTCTCCCATCCAGGGATCGAAACTGCATCTGCATTGGCAGGTAGATTCTTTACTACTGAGCCACCTGGGAAGCCCAAAATGGATCTATAGATTCAGTTAAATCCCAAGCAAAGAGCAGACTTTTTGGTAGAAACAGGCATGATGGCTCTAAAACTTATGGAAATGCAAAAATATAGAGAGTAGCCAAATGATGTTGGAAGAATTGAAAAAAAAATGGATGCATAATCTAACACTACTTGATTTCATGGCTTATTGTAAGCTATAGTAATTGAGATAGTGTAGCTTTTGCATTAAGAGTGACATGTAAGCCAATGAAACAGAAAGAGTCCAGAATGAACCCAAATGTATATGGACAGTTGATCTTTTATAAAAGATAAAGGCACTTCAGTGGAAAAAGAATAGTATTTTCACCAAACGGTGCTAGAACAATTAAATATTCATATACACCACAAAAACTGATCTTGAACCATATTTCATACCATATATAAAAATTAATTCAAAGTGATTCATAGACTTAAATACAAGTCCTAAAACTGTAAGACATCTAAAGTAAAATATAGGTGAAAAAACCATATGCCCTAGGCAAAGACATCTTAGATATAATACCACTATCAATAAAATATAAATTAATGTATTATTTCAGATTTATTGGTATTCAAGAGACATTCATAAGAGAATAAAAAGACAATCAACTGGTAGAAAATATTTGCAAAGCATAAATGTGATAAAAGACTCAAACTGAGAATATATTACAAAGTCTCAAAACTCAGTGATAAGGAAATAATTCAAATACAAAACTGAGCAAAACATTTGAGCAGTTACTAAGCCAAAAATGATATAGGAATGACAAATAGGCACATGAAAACATGCTCAACATAATTAGAGAACTGTAAATTAAAACCACAATGACAGGCTATTATATACCTTTAGGACAGCTAAAATTAAAAACATTGAATATACCAAGTGTTGCCATTAGGTGAAAAAGGTGGGACTTCCCTACACTTCTGGTGTGTGTGTAAAATGGCACAACTATTTTAGAAACAATTTAGCTTTAAAAAAAAAAAAAAGTTTATCTACTTACTTTATTTTTGTGCTGTGCTGCATCTTTGTTGCTGCACTGGGCTTTTTCTAGTTGCAGAGAGTGGGGTCTTCTCGGTTGTGGTGCTTGGGCTTCTCCTGGGGTTGGCTTTTCGTGGTGCAGAGGACAGGCTTTAGGATGCTCAGTAGTTGTGAGCTTAGCTGCTCCACAGGAAATGGAGTCTTTCCAGAGAAGGAATCAAACTCATGTCCCCAGCATTGGCAGGTGGATTCTTAATCATTGTACCAGCAGGGAAGTCCTAGCAATTTTTTACACTAAACATACATCTGTTCTATGATTCAGCCATTCTAATCCAAGGTATTAGAAAAGAAAACATCAGTCCAGTTCAGTTCAGTTCAGTCGCTCACTCGTGTCCGACTCTGTGACCCCATGACTTGCAGCACGCCAGACCTCCCTGTCCATCACCAACTCCTGGAGTTCACTCAAACTCATGTCCATTGAGTTGGTGATGCCATCCAGCCATCTCATCCTCTGTCATCCCCTTCTCCTCCTGCCCCCAATCCCTCCCAGCATCAGAGTCTTTTCCAATGGGTCAACTCTTCTCATGAGGTGGCCAAAGTACTGGAGTTTCAGCTTTAGCATCATTCCTTTCAAAGACATCCCAGGGCTGATCTCCCTTAGAATGGACTGGTTGGAACTCCTTGCAGTCCAAGGGACTCTCAAGAGTTTTCTCCAACCCCACAGTTCAAAAGCATCAATTCTTCGGCACTCAGCCTTCTTCACAGTCCAACTCTCACATCCATACATGACCACTGGAAAAACCATAGCCTTGACTAGACAGACCTTTGTTGGCAAAGTAATGTCTCTACTTTTGAATATGCTATCTAGGTTAGTCATAACTCTTCTTCCAACGAGTAAGTGTCTTTTAATTTCATGGCTGCAGTCACCATCTGCAGTGATTTTGGAGCCCCCCAAAATAAAGTCTGCCACTGTTTCCACTGTTTCCCCATCTATTTCCCATGAAGTGATGGGACCAGATGCCATGATCTTCGTTTTGAATGTTGAGCTTTAAGCCAACTTTTTCACTCTCACTTTCATCAAGAGGCTTTTTAGTTCCTCTTCACTTTCTGCCATAAGGGTGGTGTCATCTGCGTATCTGAGGTGATTGATATTTCTCCCAGCAATCTTGATTCCAGCTTGTGTTTCTTCCAGCACAGCATTTCTCATGATGTACTCTGCATAGAAGTTAAATAAGCAGGGTGACAATATACACCCTTGACGTACTCCTTTTCCTATTTGGAACCATTCTGTTGTTCCATGTCCAGTTCTGACTGTTGCTTTCTGACCTGCATACAGGTTTCTCAAGAGGCAGGTCAGGTGGTCTGGTATTCCCATCTCTCTCAGAATTTTCCACAGTTTATTGTGATCATAGTCCTTATCAAAACTTGGTTGGTGATATTAATAGTATCTTTATTTGTAATAGCCAAAATCTAGAAACAACCCAAATGCCCATCAATAGGTAAATGGATGAACAATAAGATATACCCATATAGTGGAATATTTCTCAAGAAAAAAAAGGAACAAACAACTTATTCAACAACATACATCATCAAAATAATTATGCTGAGTGAGGGAAGCCATAACCCTGCCCCCAAAAGAAAACCTACAAAATATTATGTGATTCCATTTGTAAAAACTTTCAATAATACATACTCATCTGTAGTGACAGAAAGCAGACTAGTCATTGCCTGAGGATGCAAGAAAGGTTTAAGCCGGAGGGAGGCACTACAAAGTAACAGAGGGAACTTTGGGGGAAAAATACATGCGGTCATTATCTAGACCGTGATCATGACGTCACTGGTCAAACTTATCAAACTGAACTCTTTAAAGAGGTGTGGCTTATTGCATGTTAATTACACCTCAATAAAGCCTTTAGCAAAGTTGGAATATTGGCAATTTCATGTATTCGATATATACAAACACTTTATTCTATTTATTCAGAGACAAATTTTGAAGCAACAGGACAGGATCTCTATTTAAGGTATTGCTTTGAAATTACTTTATTATTAAATTCCTTTAATTGTGCTACATGTATTTCTGAGTGTCTACTATGTGTGAGGAATTCTACAGTGAAAGCTTTTTACATTATTTTCAATATTTTTCTTCATTGTTTAGGGCTTCCTTTTAAAAACCTAATACAAAAAAAAAACTCCAATTAATTTAGCAGTCTTATTGATTATAAAATTGTCAATTTAAGAAATGAATAAATAAAATAATTAAAATAATAGCCTTATAAAGACCAGCTTTTCTTCTACTCTGTTAATATTCTCAGTACTGCCTTTCTTGACACCACTGTACAAGATTTTGAAACATTTATTTCTATGACAGTGTAGAGACTTAAGACAATATTTGTGAAATGTCATATGCAACTAAAGTGAAAGTAATCAAGCCAGATCACTTTGCCCTCTGGATTAACAAAAACATTTAACACAGTCAGATGACTTGAGGCTTAGTGCCATTAAACATACCATTAATATTTTAAAGTATTTTCAGAAGTGCATATTATATTTGAAAACTTACTCTTCAACCAAATTATTGTCAACAATGAAATGACACAACATCAATGAAAAAAACAGGGAGTTGTCTAAACTGTTCTCTGTAGTTTCAGAAAATTTTATCAACTTAACACAAATCTGCATTTTCACAGGTTCTTAGGAAAGCCTTTCGTAAGCTTTTGTGCATGCGTGCTAAGTTACTTCAGTCGTGTCTGACTCTTTGACGCTATGGACTACAACCTGCCAGGCTCCTCTGTCCGTGGGATTCTCCAGGCAAGGATACTAGAGTGGGTTGCTGGGCCTTCCTCCAGGGGATCTTCTTGCCTAGGTATTGAACTTGCATCTCCTTCTGTCTCCTGCATGGCCGGTGGGTTCTTTACCACTAGTGCCAGCTAGGAAGCCCTCATAAGCCTTTGTGCTGTGCTTAGTCTCTCAGTTGTAAGCCTTTACATGCTGGTAAAATCACTTAAGGAAACATATTCAAGTTACCCTAATATAAGTCAGCAATTACAGCTGACTAAACTTGATATCAGTCACTTTAGAATGAAGTTATCAGAACACTTATAAATATTCAGAAAAAAAGTGATAATTATTTGGCAGCAACGTGTTTCCACTGAAACGAGTCAATACAAACTGACTGCATTTCTGTTCCTAAATTGTCTCCCCAGGCTTTCCTGGTGGCTCAGTTGGTAAAGAATTTACCTGCAGTACAGGAGACTTACTTGCAGTGCAGGAGACCAGGTTATTATCCCTGGGTCAGGAAGATCCTCTGGAAAAGGAAATGGCAACCCACTCCAATATTCTTGCCTGGGAAATCCCATGGACAGAGGAGCTTGGCGAGCTATGTCTATGGGGTCACAAGAGTCAGACACAACTTAGCAACTAAGCCACCACCCACAAAATTGTCTACCCAATTTAGAGTGATTCAGAGAATGCAGAGAGAATATCTGGATTTTAGCAAGGTTATTGTCAATATTTTTTACTCCATCCATGAATATAAGATGGAACAATGAAGAATTAGTGAAGGAAGGTATGAGTATACTGAAGAAATAGGACTAATGTGATGAAACCAGAAAGTATCTTTATTTTTACCCTTCATGTGTCCTTTAAACTTACCTAGAGATGGGCAGACATATCCATAAGGCATCCACAAGGAACAGGCTCCAGGACAGCAACACTTTCCTTCAGTTCAGCTTAGTTCAGTTGCTCAGTCATGTCCAGCTCTTTGCAACCCCATGGACTGTGGCATGCCAGGCTTTCCTGTCCATCAGTAACTCCCAGAGTTTACTCAAACTTATGTCCATCGAGTCAGTGATGCCATCCAATCATTTCATCCTCTGTCATCCCCTTCTCCTCCTACAACCAATCTTTCCCAGCATTAGGGTCTTTTCCAGTGAGTCAGTTCTTTGCATCACGTGGCCAAAGTATTAGAGCGACAGCTTCAGCATCAGCCCTTCAAATGAACATTCAGGACTGATTTCCTTTAGGATGGACTGGTTGAATCTCCTTGCAGTCCAAGGGATTCTCAAGAGTCTTCTCCAACACCACAGTTCAAAAGCATCAATTCTTTGACAATCAACTTTCTTTATAGTCCAACTCTTACATCCATACATGACTACTGGAAAAACTATAGCTTTGACTAGACAGACCTTTGTTGGCAAAGTAATATCTCTGCTTAATATGCTGTCTAGGTTTGTTGTAGCTTTTCTTCCAAGGAGCAATCATCTTTTAATTCCGTGACTGCAGTACCATCCGCAGTGATTTTGGAGCCCAAGAAAAATAAATTCTCTCACTGTTTCCATTGCTTCCCCATCTATTTGCCATGAGGTGATGGGACCGGATGCTATGATCTTAGTTTTCTGAATGATGAGTTTTAAGCCAGCTTTTTCCCTCTCCTCTTTCACTTTTGTAGTAGCTACCAAAATTCAGTGATGTTTAAGTTTCTTATGTAAAATGCTGTAATGTTTGCATATAATCTATGAACTTCCTCCCATATATTAAAATCATCTCTAGATTACTTATTATATCTAATAAAATGTAAAACCTATGTAAGTAGTTGCCAGCATGTAGCAAATTCAAATTTTGCTTTTTGGAAATATTGAAAATTTTTACAGATGTTTTCCAACCATGGTTAGTTTAGCCCTTGAATTTGGGACCTGCAGATACGGAGGGCCAACTGTTCTTTCACTTCACTCAGTGAAGACTTGAGCAGCTCCCTGACTTTTCTGAACACTCTTAGCTGTCGCTTTAAGCTGCAAATACAGACTCAGTTCAGAAATAAATTTGAATAGTAATAAGATGTCTCTATTTTATTCAAAGTTGTTAAAGTAACCTTTCCCTGCACCCCAATAGGACATTCTAGGTGGGATACTGACGAAAGGACATTGTTCTTCTCTCTTCTACTTCATCTTGCTTACTCCAGTTTTTTGACACCCTAAAAATCAAATGAAGAGAGAGGAATGATATACAGGAAGGCAGGAAAAGTCTTACTTGTCTAGTACGTATTAAGATGATTTCACATTCTTCAGATCTCACAAATCTTGAAAGATGAGGCCTTCATGAAATCTTTTGTGGGTTCTCAGTAAGTCTAAAACGTAAACTTTAATTTGCATTTCCTGGATGATGGGTCTTACTTCGCGTGGACCAAAGTCCACTAAGTCTCTGGTTTCCTGGTTTGCTTTAGGTAATGCACTCTACCCAGACTCTTAATGTTGCCTTTCAGGCATTTTCTTGGAAATGTTTTTAAATGGCTCCAATCCTGCCTGTCTCAAGCCCTGATTCCATCTCCCTTTCATTTTCACACTGTTCCATTGTTTCTGCCTCTCTCTCCCTGGTTGCACACCTGGCCATGGAAAACACACACATATTTTGGTGCTCTGACAAGTTATAGGAATGCAAGTCAGCCAATTTCAGATCAATAAAATGCTCCCCACACCCAACACCCACTTTGTTTTGTCACCACCTAGGCAGCCCATTTTCATTCCCCTAGATTTCTTAAGCAAAAGAATCCCTTAACTGCAGTAGCTTCCATCAATCTCAGTCT
This sequence comes from Budorcas taxicolor, assembly GCF_023091745.1. Classification (NCBI taxonomy): domain Eukaryota; kingdom Metazoa; phylum Chordata; class Mammalia; order Artiodactyla; family Bovidae; genus Budorcas; species Budorcas taxicolor. The sequence goes on from NC_068916.1 coordinate 75,498,617, forward strand.
TGTACAACTAGATCCTGATATCAGTTCCAATGTGGGAAGGGATCCCACACCTGTTAGTAATTCTCAGGACACCAACAGGGTATCCAACAATTCAACTCAATTCCGACAGTTCAGTTCAATTCAATTCAGTTGCTCAGTCGTGTCCGACTCTTTGCGACCCCATGAATCGCAGCACGCCAGGCCTCCCTGTCCATCACCATCTCCCGGAGTTCACTCAGACTCACGTCCATCAAGTCCATGATGCCATCCAGCCATCTCATCCTTGGTCGTCCCCTTCTCCTCCTGCCCCTAATCCCTCCCAGCATCAGAGTCTTTTCCAATGAGTCAACTCTTCTCATGAGGTGGCCAAAGTACTGGAGCTTCAGCTTTAGCATCATTCCTTCCAAAGAAATCCCAGGGTTGATCTCCTTCAGAATGGACTAGTTGGACCTCCTTGCAGTCCAAGGGACTCTCAAGAGTCTTCTCCAACACCACAGTTCAAAAGCATCAATTCTGCAGTGCTCAGCCTTCTTCACAGTCCAACTCTCACATCCATACATGACCACAGGACAATCCATAGCCTTGACTAGATGGACCTTCGTTGGCAAAGTAATGTCTCTGTTTTTGAATATACTATCTAGGTTGGTCATAACTTTTCTTCCACTACCCACCATCATATTCCGCAGGTTAAGTCCTGCAAGACTGCTCCTCAGTGGCACCCTACTTCAGAACCAGTTGCAAGCCCATGTTGTTTCCTGTACTTCTGACTAATTGGCTATTAATAAGAGGTTCCTAAGACCCCCTCCTTGGGTTAAGTTGCTAGACTGGTGCATAGTACTCAGAGAAATACTTACTGGATTATTGGTTTATTATAAAAAGATATAACCCAGAAAGAAAAGGTTTACAAGGCAAGATATGTGTTCAAGGCCATGGAGTTTCCATGCCCTGTCTAGATGTACTTCCTCTTGTTCACAAACCTGCAAGATCTTTGAACCCAGTCTTTTTGAGTTTTCATGAAAGCTTCATTACATATTTATAATTGTTTAAATCACTGGCTATTGGCAATTTTTAAAAAGTTTTTAAGTTTTAGTTTTTCAAAAATTTTTATAAAATGTCTAAGGTCACTTTCCATTTACAGTTATTACTAACTATTGGCTATATTTCTTCTGTTGTACAACATATCCTTGAGCCTATCTTGCACTCAATAGTTTGGGCTTTCCACTGCTCTACATTGATATTGCCCCTACCCTCCACTGTTAATCCCTAGTTTGTTCTCTATAGCTTTGAGTCTACTTCTTTTTGCTATATTCACTAGATTGTTGTATTTTTTTTAGATTTCACATATAAATGGAATACATATAGTATTTGTCTTTGTCTTTGACTTATTTCATTTAGCATAATGCTCTCCAATAAATGGCACAATTTCATTCTTTTCTGGCTGAGCAGTATTCCATTGTGTATGTTTGTGGATTATACAAAATCTTTATCATTCATCTGTTGATGGACACAGATTTCTTCTGTAACTCGGCTAAATAATACTGCTATGAACTTTGGGGTACATGTATCTTTTCAAATTAGTTTTTTTTTTCCAGTTATATAATAAGAAGTGGAATTGCTGGGTCATATGGTAGTTGTATTTTTAGTTTTTTGAGATAAATCCATACTGATTTTCACAGTGATTGTATCAATGTGCTTTCCCACCAGCAGTATATAATGTTTATCTTTTCTCCACATCTTCACCAACATTTGTTATTTATGTTCTTATTTTGATAGTCATTCAGACAGGTGTTAGGTGATATCTTATTGTGAGCTATTGGCTATAGATTCAATCTCCAGACACTTTCCCTTCCCCAAAGTTAGGGCTGAGACTGAAAATTCCAACCATCTAATCACATGACTAGTTCTCCTGGCAACAAGCCCCATTGTTTACTATAGTCCAAAAGTTATCATTGACCTAACCTAGATAGTATATTCAAAAGCAGAGACATTACTTTGCCGACTAAGGTCCATCTAGTCAAGGCTATGGTTTTTCCTGTGGCCATGTATGGATGTGAGAGTTGGACTGTGAAGAAGGCTGAATGCTGAGGAATTGATGCGTTTGAACTGTGGTGTTGGAGAAGACTCTTGAGAGTCCCTTGGACTGCAAGGAGGTCCAACTAGTCCATTCTGAAGGAGATCAACCCTGGGATTTCTTTGGAAGGAACAATGCTAAAGCTGAAGCTCCAGTACTTTGGCCACCTCATGAGAAGAGTTGACTCATTGGAAAAGACTCTGATGCTGGGAGAGATTGGGGGCAGGAGGAGAAGGGGACGACAGAGGATGAGATGGCTGGATGGCATCACTGACTCGATGGATGTGAGTCTGGATGAACTCTGGGAGATGGTGATGGACAGGGAGGCCTGGCGTGCTGCGATTCATGGGGTCGCAAAGAGTCGGACACGACTGAGCAAGGGTTTTAGGAGCTTTGTGCCAGGAAAGAAACAAAGACCAAGTACGGATTCTTATTCGTACACTAGAGATGATTTTGCAAAGACCAAATTGGTCTTATTTGGTCTTATTTCAGAGACCAAATTGCAATATCACTATAACCTTCTCTCTTTTGATTTGTTTCATATCACTCACTACTCAGTTGCTGTAGGGGTGGAATATACAGCACCTTTTCTCAAAGAAATCCTCCTCATATAAATCTATCATTGTTTTTACACCTTTTCATAACTCATTGTAGTTCAAATATTTCTTAGTTAAATCCTTTGACAATTTCAGACTGCTTAATATTATATCTACTCCATCTTTGTGTCTCGGCTGAAATTGCCAAATTAACATCTGAATAGAGTATGTAGCTCTGTAACCATATTGCCACACAGAGAGTGCTAATTAGTGAATCCATTTCTATCTGGAGGTGGTCACTAATGGCCTGGCATGGGTAGTTATCCTGCTCAACACTTGAGATAAGTACTGTGGGTGAAGATAGTAAAAGCTTGTTTATCAAAGTTTTAGATCCTAAAGTCACAGAGGACAGCTAATTTCTGAAACTAATGAGGTAAAATTTAATAAAAGCAAGAATATCGTCACGCATTTAAGTACAATAAATCACCTTCCCAGGAGTAATAGAAGAGGGGAGATGTCTGATGGCAGTGAGTCAAGATGGCTGAATCCCAGGCAGCTCCATCAAAACATAGTTTCTACATTTGACAAGTTTCTTTAGGGTTATCTCTTGTGTTAGACTTTTTGAGTTGCTTCCCTGGTGGCTCAGAGGTTAAAGCGTCTGCCTGCAATGCGGGAGACCCGGGTTCTATCCCTGGGTTGGGAAGATCCCCTGGAGAAGGAAATGGCAACCCACTCCAGTATTCTTGCCTGGAGAATCCCATGGGCGGAGGAGCCTGGTGGGCTACAGTTCATGGGGTCGCAAAGAGTCAGACACGACTGAGCGACTTCACTTCACTTCATTTCAATACAAAGAAATCTTCCTTAAATGGCTTAAGTAAAAGGGAACTTATGTCTGCAGTAGTTGAAAAGTCCAAGGAGGGGCTTCCATCTCAACTGGATCTAGACGGTGTGAGGGATTTGTTTCTTCCTGAAACTTACCTTTTCTCTGTAGTAGACTATTGCTCAGATAAAATACACCCATGATAATATAATATAGCTAGCCATGAATCCAACATTGTATCTGTGGGTTAGTGATGCAGATAGATTGTTTTCCCTCAATAGCTGCAATTTCAGTGCCAGGTTAGCTCAGAAAGACACATCTTGAGCTCATCTCTGAACCAGTTGCTGTGGCCAGTGGTTGGGCTCAACTCTATCCATCTACCTCAGTCTTTTGAAAACAAGGATGACTTAAAAGAAGCAAGGTTGGGTAGCATCCAAAAGGAAGCCCAGATGTTATCATAAACAGGAGAATAGGAAATAGGTAGGCAAAATGAAAGTATCTACTTTATGTGGACAAAATTTTTTAAAGAACTTTGACAAACATAGTGAGTTCGATATACTAGAGTGAGAATTAGAAAAACCCTTTAAGCCATATGATATTAGAAATTAGTGGAAGTTAGTCATGTTTTGCTTGAACAAGAGAAGGATGAGGCAAGGAGGTAAGCCATTAAATGAGAGTTTTTGTTTTTTTCTTTTCAAACATCATATGAATCAGCATAAAAAGTAGAGACTAGTCTGTCTCTAGAAGGCAAAACTTAGACAAGACACTGGGATTTACAGGGAAGTTTTTTTAATATATATTAATTTTATAAAAATGTGTAATAATGTCAGCCAATTGAAAATAATATATCTCACAGGCAATATACTTCCTGTCATTTGTAGTACTCAATGCAGTACAAGTATTTAGTTCACAGTGTAAGGCCAAGGTTGCAGTAACAAATTCACATTTTCTGTTCAAAATGGCACAGCATGAAAGAGCAAGAATGACCAATGACCAAATGTCTAACCGGTCTAGCAGTCAAGGAAATGCTGACTGAAATGATGACATAGCATTTCACAACCAAACTGGAAAATGAGCAGTGTCTACAGAAGTGAACCACCTTGTGTTGGCAAAGATGTGAATAAACAGGCTTCCCCCATACTGAAAAAATCTTCTAAATTATTACAACCTTAGGGAATGAGGGATGGAAAGAGGGTGTGAGTGTGTGCAAGCGTGCCAAATCACTTCAGTTGTGTTCATCTCTTTGCAACCTGTGGACTATAGCCTGCCAGGCTCCTCTGTCCGTGGGATTCTCCAGGCAAGAATACTGCACTAGGTTGCCATACCCTCCTTCAGGGATCTTCCTGACCCAGGGATTGAACCCAGGTCTCTTGTGTCTCCTACATTGCAGGTGGATTTTTTTTTTTTTTTTTTTTTTTTACCACTGAGCCACTGGGAAAGTCCTGTGAAGAGGTTTGACATATCAAAAGATGTAAACATGTACATACACTGTATCTAGAAATTTCTCTTCTGGAAAGAACTGGAAGAAAATTCACCAGCATGCTCAAAAATGAATATATAAAACTGTTTATTATCGTATTATAACAACAAAAGAGGAGAAATAATCTACATGTTTAACAAGGGATTGATTAAGTATGTTACATGTATAGGCTGGAATTTTCCACTTAAAAACTGACATACGTATGTATATTTATAGCTATGGGAGATTACTAGTTAAATGAACAAATTAGATTTTGATTTTGTGTGCATGGAGCCATCAAATTATTATTTATCCTACAACAATAGTAGAATCAATACCAATATGTTATCAATATTTATCTCTAGATGGTGTGTTACAATTGCTTTTGCTATTTATTTATGCTTTTCTGTGTTTTTCAAATGTTCCATCAATGAACTGCTTTTTCAATCATGAAAAACAGTAAATTCTATAAAAATGTAAAAAAGAAAAAGGCACAGCATGAAAATGAATTGGACTACCCTGTCGGCCCAACTTTGCCTCTTCTAGCTAGATGGAAGAACATCAATAATGCTACTTTCAAATATATTTTCTCACAAATGTTGTTTTTGCACTCATATTCTATACATTTTTCAAACTTTCAATATTTTCCACTCTGTAACAAAAAATTATTAATACCCATTGAGACTTTGCTTTAGTGAGGCTCAATTTTCTTTATTGCACTATTTGATAGTTGCATTTTTTCCATTTATTCAGAAAACAAACAAACATTCAAGGAGGCAAATGAAATAATGAGCTTTCCTTGCACTATTGGAAATTAATTTGCTAAGCAGAATTTTGAGTGGGATGAACTATTCTCACCCCATTCATTAGGCATGACTAATGTTTACTTATTATTAGCCTCTCTGTTGTTCTAATTATCTATTTATGGGTCATCATTCACTAATTTGACTTGTGGAGGAGTTTAGAGTGTAGGAGGCTTAGAATGGGTCTACAGAATAAAATTTAGTATTCTTTAAGAACCTTAAAAATTAAAAGGAATCTTGTTTGTTTGCACATCAAGAATTTTACAATAGAAAGCATTAGAGGTTGAACATTTTGCATTATTTTTCTATGACATATCTAAGAGGAATAAATTATTTATCTTTAAGTCTCAGCATACATACAAATACACACAGATATATGCACACTTTTGAACATTGCAGAAAGGCGTAATTTAATAAAAAATAAATAGGGGAAGGATAGGGGAAAGAAAGAATGTGAGGCTTTCATCTGGACGAAACTGTAGAGTCATCAGGATCTGTGCCATTCAAGAGGAATATATTTCTTTATGTGTATATGTATAGGTTTTATGTATGTTTATATGTTTGCATGCATATATTTATAAATATATTAATATACATATTTTCCAAATATAGACAATAATTTCAGAGGAAACTGAAACTGATATGTATACTGAGCAGTATAATAGATATGCTGCTAACAACAGCTAACACATTCATAATTCCATCCATTGTTGTTCAGTAACTAAGTCATGTCCAACTGTTTGCAACCCCATGGACTATAGCACACCAGGCTTCCCTGTCCTTCACCTGTCTTGGAGTTTGCTCAATCTCATGTCCATTGAGTTGGTGATGCCATCCAACCATCTCATCCTCTGTCATTCCCTTCTCCTCCTGTCCTCAATCTTTCCCAGTATCAGAGTCTTTTTCAATGAGTCGGCTCTTTACATCAGGTGGCCAAAGTATTGGAGCTTCAGCTTCAGCATCAGTCCTTCCAGTGAATATTCAGGATTGATTTCCTTTAGGACTGTCTGGTTTAATCTCCTTGTAGTCTAAAGGACTCTCAAGAATCTCCAGCACCACAATTCAAAAGCTTCCCATCCATGCAGCCATTTTTATTTTTTTAACCATATAAACCTCATTTTATGTGCTATATCTAGTGGATCTAAGAATAGGTACTACTCCCAAGAAAAGGATAGCTTGCTTGCGACCTCTGACAAGTGTGTTAATCACTCAGTTTTGTCCGACTCTTTGTGACCCCATGGACTGTAGCCCACCAGGCTCCTCTGTTCATGGGATTCTCCAGGCAAGCATGCTGGAGTGGGTTGCCATTTCCTTCTCCAGGGGATCTTTCCTACCCAGGAATCGAACTTGGCTCTATCACATTGCAGGCAGATTCTTTACCAATTCAGCAGGGATGCCCCCTATCATGAATTAGCCCAGGTATATTTGGCCCATCAGATTTTCTGTCTTGGAAATTTGAAATAGAATGAAAAACATTAAGAAGAAAGAATGGCTATTGCGCACTGCATAGCTGTTGTTTAGTCACTAAGCCATGTCCTGTAACCTGGTAGGCTTCTCTGTCCGTGGGATTTCCCAGGCAAGAACTGGAATGGGTTGCCATTTTCTTCTCCAGGGGATCATCCTGACCCAGGGATTGAGCCTGTGTCTCCTGCATTGCAGGCTGATTCTTCAGAACTGAGTCACCAGGAAGCCTTATATCCCCCCAAATTAATATGCAGAAACCCAAACCCTGCATGGAATATTAAGAGGTATAGTATTTGGGAGGTAATTAGAATAAGATCAGATCTTGAAGGCAGAGCCTCCGTGATGTGATGAATACCCTTTTAAAAAAAGAATGCAAGAGATATTTCCCTCTATTTTCTGCTAGTAAGGCTACAAGGACCACATGGTTATCTGCATCAGAAGCAGGCCTTCAGTAGACAGCAGGTCTGCTGGCACATTAATCTTGGCCTTTCTAGCCTCTAGAACTATGAGAAATAAATGTCTAGTGTTCACATTACCCAGTCTCCGGTATTCTGTTGTAGCAGCCTGAGCTGTAACCATGACTAAGGCAAATCAGCTGAAATTCAAAATAAGTTTACAGATAAAAGAGTAAGAATCAGTCATCTGTAGTGACAGTCAAAATATTTAGAATGACACCCTGAAAAAAGGTAGATGCTGGGGGTGGGGGATGTCATCCCTGGAATTATCTCAGACTGGATCTGCATTCAAATTCTTGTTCAGGTGAATGTCCACCATTCTCTCCTTTTCTCTTTCCTTGTCATATCATTTACCTTAAATGCCTCATTCTTGCAACTCAAAAATATATTTTTTTAATCAGGAGTCAGTGTAAATAAGTGATTAAGAGGGAAAAAATAAATTAGGGCTCAAATGACAGTTCTGCTATTTACTGTGTGACCTCTAGCAGGATGCTTCGTGGTGGGACTTTCCTGGTGGTCCAGTGATTAAGACTCTGCACTTCCACTGCAGCGGGTGCTGCTTTGATTCCTGGTTTGGGGAACTAAGATCCATCATGTGGTATGGCAAAGAAAAAAGAAAAGTTGCTTAATGGTCAGTGGCTGAGTTTCTCTTTCATTTCTTTTAAAGTCAACTTTATTGAGTTATAATTTATGTAAAATAAAATATACTCAATTTTAATGCACAGTTACATGAGTTTGAAGATGTCTATGCTTCTGTGTATATTTCCATTGTAGCCACCACCACAATCAACTCTTAGAAGAGTCCCTTCCTCCTGTTCTGTAGCTGGTGTCTCCTTGTCACCCCATACATACAGAAACCCTGACCTCAGGCCAAAATTCATCTTTTTTTTTTCCTGTCAATTATAATTATTTTCATTTTTCTAGCATTGTATGTAAGTTCAGTCTTACAGAATTTTACAAATTTATGCTTGTTGCACCTATTAATAGTTTCTTTTTATAGCTGAGAAGTATTCTACTGTGTAAATATACCATATTTGCTTAGTCATGTGTTGATGGAAATTTCTGCCCCCCCCTTTTTTTTTCATTATGCTTAAAGTGCTGCTATGGACGTTTGTGTGCAAGTTTTTTTTGTGTGTGGACTTTTTTGTTTCATTTATTTTTGGTATTACATTGAGGACTGACATTCTTGGCTCAGGCGTGTTTCATTTTACTGGAAACTAATAAACAACTCTCTTAAAATGGCAATGTATGAGTTCCAGTTATGTACATAACATCAGTCCTTTGCATATTAACCATTCTAATTGGGGTGTACTAAACTCCAATGTTCTTGCCTGGAAAATCCCAAGGACAGGGGAGCCTGGTGGGCTGCCATCTATGGGGTCGCACAGAGTCGACACAACTGAAGCGACTTAGCAGCAGCAGCAGCAGCAGCAGCAGATGACTCATGAAGGGTTTATTTTGCATTTCCCTAACAGTTAATGACATTGAGTATTTTTCATGTGCATATGGGCTTCTTAGGTTAAGTATTATTTAACTGCCCCTTTTACAATCAAATTATTATTCTTATAGAGTTGTACAATAAATATTCTGAATCTGTCTTTATTATATCTAAGTGTCTTCTCACATTGTGACTTTCTTTTTCATTTTTAAAGTAATAGTGTCATTTTCATGGCAGAATTTTAATTTTTGTAAAGTCTAATTGTAAACTTTTCATTTCATAATTTCTGCTCTTTGATCCTATAGAGTAATTCTTTGTCTAACCCCAAGATTTTCTCTTGTCTCCTTGAAAACACTATCCTTTCACTATCCACCTGCCAATGCAAGAGACTCAGGAAACTTTGTTTAAAATCAGTTGACCATTATGTGCAAAACTATTACTTAAGTCTTTATACAGTTATGTAATCTTTATACCTATACTTACATCAGTACCACACTATCTTGATTAATGTAGCTTTTGTTATAAGTTTTCAAATAGGTAGTGTTCATCTCTGAACTCTGTTTTTCTTTATTTTGGTTATTTTAGATTCCTTGCATTTCCATATACATTTAAGAATAAGCTTGTTTCTTTCTCAAAATTCAGCTGTATTTCTCATGGAAAATATTCGCAGTCTATGGATCTATTGGGTTTCCCTGGTGGCTCAGCAGTAAAGAATTCGCCTACAGTGCAGGAGACGCAGGAGACGTGAGTTTGATCCCTGAGTGGGAAAGATCCCCTGGAGAAGGAAGTGGCAACACACTCCAATACTCTTGCCTGTAGAATTCCATGGACAGAGGAGTCTGGTGGGTTACAGTCCACAGGGTCACAAAGAGTCAGTCATGACTGAAGTGACTGAGCACTCACATGGGTCTATTAGGGAAAAGTAGAACTTTAACAATATTGTGTCTTTCAAGCAATGAACCTGAAACTAATCTTTGATTTTGCTCAGCAATGTTTTTCAGTTTTCAGTGTGCATGTACTGCATGTTTGTTAAATTTATTCCTAAGTATTTCAAGTTTTTGATGCTATTTTAAAGTATATAGATTAGGTATATATGTATATGTATGCATACATACACATATACTTTGGGCTTGCCATATGGTTCAGTGGTAAAGAGTCCATGTGCCAATGCAGGAGGCAGGGTTTGATCCCTGGGTCAGGAAGATCCCCTGGAGGAGGAGATGGGAACTCCAATATTCTTGCCAGGAAAATCCCATGGACAGAGGAACCTGATAGGCTACAGTCCATGGGGTCGCAAATAATTAATTGTATTCTTTGCTATTACTCAGTTCACTTTTTAGTTCTGATATGTTTTTATTTTTTTAATTCCATAGAATACTCTATACATATAACCACATTGACTGATAATAAAGATAAATTTACTTCTTTCTAACCTCATTGCCTTTTATTTCTTTTTCTTATCTTATTAAAGCTATACATCCAATACAAAGGTGAAGAAAAAGGGAAAGAGTAGAAAATGTTAATTATCACAAATGGATGTTGAATAGTTTAGGCTTTTTCTGCATTTATTAAGATGATAATATGACTCTTCCCCTGAATTATGTTAATATACTAAATTCTTTTTATTTTTTTTTTTTATTTTTTTTTATTTTTTATTTTTTTTTATTATTATTATTATTTTTTTTTAATTTTAAAATCTTTAATTAAAAATTAACTCAAACTTAAATTCCTGGGTTAAAATTCCCTTGGTCATAATATATTATCATTTCAATATATTGCAGAATTTTATTTGCAATATTATGTTTAGGACATTTTTATTTTAACTCATGAGAGATATTTGTTTGCCCTCTTCTTCTCTATGATATCTTTTCCTGGTTTTTGGCATCAATTCTGACTCCTTAAAGTTAATTGGGCAGTGTTTCCTTTAACTCTATTTGCTGAAAGGGGTTATGGAGTTTTGGTGTCAATTGATGTCGTGTTTTTTCTTGAAAGTTGAATTGACAAGTATAGTCATCTGGGCCTAGAGTGTTTTGTTCTCTTTGTGTGAAGGACTTTTATTGTGAAATTAATTTTCTCAGTTGACATATGACTATTGAGATTTTCCTAGTTCCTGTCTTTTCTTCTGCCAGTTTTAGTTATGTGTGTGTTTCTACTTTTTAATTAGTAAAAGGACACTAATAGTAAACCCCTCATTAAGCTGATAAGAAGATTACATGAGTTCATATACTATAAATACTTATAGCAAGATCTGATGTTGGGTAAATACACCCACAGATAACAGTTAGTTATTAGAATATAAGAAGTATTTTTATGCAATTAAGTGAAACCTAAAGCACACATGATAGTCTATTATTCTGGTAAAATCCCAAGACTTAAGAAGTGTAATGAAAAATAGCAGTTATTTAAATCTACTTGGCTTGTGACATGTCCCTACCTCATCAACAAATTGGATTTCCAGTAATCTCAATGGAATGTCAAATTAAGCTGCTAGAAAAATTAGAAATTGAATTTTTAGATACTATGTCAAATAAATAAATCAAAAGTTTGAAAGTATTATGTAAGTAGAGTTTTAATACGTTCTTTATATTTCCTATTTTCAATTTTTTAAAAAAGAAAGCTTATTACTGAATCTCAAAGTTTCACACATGATATTAAGACATAGGACAATGAGCTATAGAAATTATATACCAAACATTTAATAACAGTGCTTTATTCATAGAATTGAGAATGCTTTTGGTTACTAACAGAAAAGTTATCAGGGTGTCTTCAAAAAATGTAACATACTGGAGCATATATCTAGAAGTGTAGAGTTACTGCTGGTTTCAGAGCTGATTAATTCAAATGTCCTTTGATTTCTTCAAATACCCAATATTTCTCTCTTTCTCTTAATTGTTATATTCATCTTTAAACCATATTCTAAATCCTTTCTTTCACATTGAACAGTTCTTCTTCCCTTCAATCTGATTAGGTCAGGGTTAAAAATATGTATTATCCTTGAGCCAGTAACTGCCACCAAATGAATATGCTGCCCTGAATGGCTCAGACCTCTGTTCCTTAACAACCTCTTGCAAGCATGATGCTATCACTATGATTGGCTTAGAATAAACAGGCTTAGAAATAAACTCCCTGCTGGAGTTGGAATCAATTCCCTCAGTTACATTGCAGCTATCCACTAGAATAAAGATGGAATAGATGTTGTGGTAACACTTAGAATATTCATTGTTCTTTTTCCTACTATGGCAGAGACTCCATTTCCATTGTTTCCTTCTTCCTTAATGATACTCCGATTTTTAGAATACTCAGATTTTTAGCCATGTACATGGTCATTTCACATAGATACTCTATTTTTTCAGACCAACATGCAGTCAGCTCTGTCTATATGGTTAATTTCTGGTCAAAGAAATTTCATGTGCAATTTCCAGAACATGTCTTTAAATAGAAAGTGTATTCTCCTCATCTTTCTCTCTTCCTGAAGTTTGAGTATCAATTTGATGGCCATAGCTTGAATAACCATCTGGACCATGTTGAGGATGACTGAGTAATGAGGACCCTAGGTCCCTGCTGATCCTGGAGCTCAAATCTAGCCCTGGATTATTAAGCTCCAGAATTTATTGTCATGAGGGATAGAAATGAATTTCTGTTTATTTAGCTCCTAATTTATTTCAGGAATTTGCCATATAGATAAATCTAATCTAAATTTATACTTAACTGATTTTCCAGAAAATAATGTCTGGGTTGTATTATTGTTTTTTAGAAGACTAATCCTAATAGTATTAATTGATTGGGACCAACATCTAGGGGTATGCAACTCAAAGTTCTATATCCACAGTTCCCTGTAGTTTTTTTAATATGAAAAAATTCCTTAAGCCAGTACCTGCAGGTTATTAGCTAATAAATCTTTCCTGAATGCAGAATATATGCTAGCTATGTTTATTTATACATTGATACTTGCAAAAAGCACAAAACATAAGTGATATAAGTAAGATCTTTTTCTGTTATCGAGCTGAGTATTAGCTAGAAATTTGTGTGGCCCATTTATTCACTTGGTTCATTCTTCTGCACTTATGTTCTTCCAGACTCTTTCATCAAGTTCACTTTAGTTTATCTCAGTTTCTATTGTTGGCACCTCTGAGATACTGATGCTTTTTGTTTGTTTGCTCATCTCTTTCCTTCCCCCTCCCCACTCAGTCCCTCTGGGAATACTCAGACTAGAGAAATCCATCTTCCACTACCATGAAAACATTTATTTGGGGGCCAAACAGAGCTGATCTTTATCTTTGTCTTCGAAAGTTAGAAAATTCAGTTACTTCAGCAACAACTTGAGTATTAGCTAGGTTCTCTAAGTTTAACATAATAGAAAACTATCTGAAACGCTTTTGTTAAAGATGTTTAGACAGTTAATAACAGAACTTCTATCTGCAGAAAACAAGGTCCCCTAGAGGGGAAGCCAAGTCCTAACCAAACTTTATGATGCAGGTTCCTAGGAGGGAGGGCGACTGGAATGCGGTTCACCTCTCAGCCTGACAGCCTGGCTGCCTGCGGAGTTGCAGTGCAGAGTATCATTGCAGCGCTTTTTCAGGGAGTAATGTGCTGCACTGGTTCGGGGCTTTGTCTTTATTCATAACACATTCATGTGTCTCAGCTGGGGGGGAGGAATGCAGAGTTGCCTGCCAGCCTGTCCTCTTAGACTGTCAGCGGAATAAGCGGAATGGTAACTCTCCATTAGAGAGACAGAAACAGAGAGAGAAAGAGGCACATTGAGATACAGAGGAAGAAAAACCACGCATAAGGGAGGGGGAAGGAAGGGGGGTGGAAAGGGTGCTCTCCAGCACTCTCATATGTTAGGTCTCTGTGCAAAGGCGGAAGGCTGCAGGAGCGGCAACAGCAAGCTTTTGGGCAGTGGTTGCAACTATTGCTCATGAACACCGTCGTCAGGACGACTTGAAGAGGCAATATATTACTTATGCATAGAGCACTCTAGCTCTGCTAAAACTGGGAGTGCAAACACCCCCTTGTTTTCTATTTTAGAGACTTGCGTCTTTTCCACACTCAACACTATCAAGACACTCTGCTACTACAGGTAAGATGCAGTTAAGATTTGTCTACTAGTGACATCATTGTAGTTTCACACACTTGAATCATGACTACTTTTTAATATAATGCCTTGTATGTGTTGAAGTGCTCTGTTTCTTGACTATTAGTCTACCTTCAAGTAAATAATATTATTAAAAAAATAATTAAATGAAGGAATCACCAAATCTCACCTAAAAGGAATGTATGTGATTGTTTGCATTTCCATGAGCTCTGAGTTCATAGTTGGAACTCAAACTGTGATCTGAGATGCAATTCATAGTATATACTATTTCTAAATGTACCAAATTATTCACTTTGATTTGTAAATGCTACAATTCCTCCGTGGCAACAACAGTGTGATGTACATATATGTTTTGTGCTATTTTTTAAACTTTCATAGTTTAGAGGAACCAATGATGAGGCTTATAACTCCCAGAGTTTGATCACATTATTACAATGTGGGGGTAATTTACTCATTCAGAAGCATGTCCTGTGATAGTCATACCAGGAAAGTGTTATCATAAGAGTATATGTATATAATTGCCAGCACAAACACGTGAAATATATGTAATTTTAAGAGAAGATGCAAGGACATTGATAATTCATACACTGATGATATCATTGAGTCTCAAATTTGTTTTGTTTTAATTAAAAGTTACCTTTGTTTTCGTAACTCTGCTGGCTTCACCCATCATTATTATTATTTTTGTAAGACTAGCTCTTAGGTGAGGTCATTCAATACTGCTGATGTTGCTGAGAAAACTATAACCACAGAAACATATTAAGAACCTGTTAGGAGTCTATAGAGAATATAGGAGTAACGTTGTCAACAGGTTTGTAAAATTTTGCTCTGCTGAGTTTTGACAAGAGCATCCTGTAGTGTTAGTTACTGGTAACTTGCATTACATTTTGCTGTTACATTCAGGGTGCCAATAACTTGGAAATATAATTGCATTGCTCTGTGTGATCAGAGTTAAAAGCACTAGACAATTTTAATTATAAAGCCATTATTTTCCTTGACATTTTAACTTAAATTAACCTCAGTTAATGTATATGGATTCTGTCCCTGTGTGTCTATAACATGCTTTCTATTAACTGTATTTTATATGAGTTTCTCCTGATCAAATTCTTTCACATGAAGTATTTAAATGCTAGTAATCTAGAATCATTAAAATGACACTTGGTAATTAATGGCTTTAACTCTTACACACAATAAAATATGTAGTATAAGATTAAAGCAAATCCTAGAGAAGCACATGTTTAACAGTAAAGTATTGTGAAAATAGAAGCATTTGCATGCAAAAATACATAATTCATTGGAAGACTTGTGATTCTTGTTCCTGTGCATGACTTATTTCATTTTCCAATTTCACTTACAAAAGGTTTAAATCCCTGGGGAGTGTATATAAAATATTCAATTGACTGAGGATGAAAATTAAAGGAGGAAAGAATTATTACTACAGTGACTTTTTAGGACTGTTGGGAAGTTGGTAACTGGCATGAATGTAAAGAATTCATTTTAGAGTTTTTCCTAGGGTCCACTAAAAAAATCAAGAAGTGTTGAAATATATGTCAATATGTGAAATTGTTCAGAAGAAAAATGTGAATGATGAAAAGAGTAGAAAGGTTTATACTCTTAATGAGCAGAATATTTTCAGTAAACATAAACTCAATAGTCTTTCTTTTATGACTGGGGAGAAAAATGAGGTATCAAGAATACCATTTCTCAGGCATGAATGAATCCCAGTGGCCAAAAATCTGGTTGCAAAGAAACTGTTCCTTTTACTTAATTACCATATTTGAATATATAATTACTAAAATTGTATCTTGCCTGAAAGCTCTTTTGGAGTGAAAAAGTTAGAAAAGTTACTTTTAAGCTATTTAGATTTCTAAAAGCATATAGATGTTTTATATATTTTTTGATTCATACAACTTATAATGACTTTTTTTTTTCTTTCTAGGAAATATATATACTCAACCAAATGGTATATGTACTTTTGTTTTGAAACTTTACAATATTAGTTTTAAGATTACTTATCCCAAATTATTTAGTCCAGTTATCTCCTTCCCCCAGAAAGAGACATGTTTTAGATTTCCTTCTGCAGTATACATTAAATACAATGTAAATATCATTGTATTTCCATACATCAGGGCTTTATGCATAATTTCATGAGTATGGACACTCACCATTGTACTCATTTTGTCTTCATCTCCCCAAACTCTAGTTTTGCCAGTGGCCTAAGAACTTTTTTTAATGTCTGATAAAGAGTAAATTCATGGTTAAGGTAATTTCCAAGGTCTTGGTCTTTTAGACTATTTCAGAGAGAAACTTTTTATTTTTAAGGAATATTCATTGTATTAATAATACCTTTAAGTAGTTATCCCAAAATCACCCAAAATATATTGGTGGAAATATGTCCCTTCTTTCTGTTTCTTTATAGTTTCAACTAATTGAGAAAGTTTGGAAAAGTTTCCTTTTGATATCACTTTATGTTGACCTAGATCACAATTTGGAAGTTAATCTGGATCATTAATAATATGAGATTAGGTGATACAGTCATTAGTATCTTTCTGTGATATTTATTGAGTTTTAATGTGGCATAGGTGTGAGGCTTCCTAGGTGGCTTGGTGGTAAAGGATTCACCTGCCAAGGCGGGAGACACGAGTTTGATCCCTGGATTGGGAAGATCCCCTGGAGAAGGAAATGGCAACCCTCTCCAGTATACTTGCCTGGAAAATTCCATAGACAGAGGAGACAGGTAGGTTACATGGGGTCACAAAGAGTCAGACACAACTGAGCAAACACATACACACACACCGTTTAGCTAAGATGAAGCTTGGGTAAATTAGTTTTGAGCCTTTGGCTGATGTAACAATAGACCAAAAGATTTCACATCCTTGTTATCTGAGAGAAATCGAAACTTTGTCTACACGTATATTGCATCAACTATTTATAACTTGTTGAAATAGATTCCTTTTTCATTGATGTGGTAGTGGTCTCCTGAAATAGTCCTTGTTGATTTTCTACAGGAATTTTGTTTTGATAGTGCTGGGATGTCACATGAGTCTCTCATTTGGAATATGGAGAATTTCTCTGAAATAAAATAAAAAGAACATAATCCAAGCCCTTTTCATGATGACTTTAATACTGATTCATGAATAGAAATAGCTACAACTAAAAATTCTGAAATAACAAACAAGAATGAGAGATCTCCAGCTAGTTTTCTGATTCAGTTACTTTACTTAAAAATACTCTTAGACTGTGGTGTGGATCCTGGAAATCAAAGCTTACTGATCTCAATGACCTAGCAGAACTGGCAAATAGCAGCGTCTTCCTGCTACCCACAGGCGCAAGTTAATGCTGGCCCTTAGGAAAAATTTTTGAACTGAAATAGTTGCTGTCTCTTAAATTATCTAAATGTAAAATATGAATTTATCCAAATAAGAATAATCATAATTGTAAACTGCCAATTGGCTCTTTTGAAGTCAATTGGACTCAACATTTTAAAGATCATATTATAGAAGTCTGAAATAGTCATAAACATCCAAGATCCAAAAAAAATCTGACCTTGTATTCTTTTTACCAAATAAGTAATAATATTTCTATGCACATATTACACAACCATCTTTAAAAATATAGTAACAGGTGTGCCTTGCTTCGAAGAGTCCTGGTATAGGAAAGCTTATTCATTCAATAAAATGCTAAATTGCAAAGTTTATTGTTAGCTTTAAAAAATTTTTTCCGAGATAGTTAAAATGGTTTTTAAAGAGCAAGCTTATTTTAAAATATTCAAAACCATTAATTTTACTTTAAAATTGTTTTATATACACTTCTTTAGAAACCTAACCACCAGGCAAAATGAGGTCGATTTGTAACTACAAATACATGAGTATATGTGTGAATTCACAAATGGAAACAACCCTAATTTTAAAACAAAGTGCTCCTTCATTTACTTTCCTACAACCTTGAGCGTACAAAAGGACAAAACTATCTGTTTATACAATCATCTGTATGTTATATAATAGCAGAATATATAACAAGATAAATGCACTTGCACATATGTAGAAAGGTTTAACTGTTAGTTTTGTAGTGTGTGGAAGTTAGAGATTAAAGAGTTGTCCTCACATGAACTTTCTTTAACAGATAAAAGGGTTTCTGACATTTCAGGAAAGTTCTGTTCAAATTAACTCCCAGTGTTTTCTTTAAGCTGCACAGGCAAATATTATATGCTTTAAGGTTACTCTTAGAAGGTTACAGATTCCAATTAATTAGTTTCTGCTGAAAGATACATACATAGTAAATATAAACCATAGGGTTCCAATAGAGAAATTAATTCAATTTCTACAAGAAAACACTGGGATCAATATTCCCTTTTAAGTATTTGTAAGAAAACATACTACCCATTAGGCAATTATTTAATGAAGGCAAACTTGTAGTTGTGATTAGAAGAGATTATGTTAGTACTTCAAAAGATAGTATGTAACGCTTAATCTTTGTTTAATAAATACAAAATACAACTTGGGATTCTTGAAAATTGATAATTTTCTGAAGATTATTTTATCTTTTTGGAATACAGATGATCATTGTTTTTCACAGACAATATTATAAAAAAGATTAATTTTCATGTCATTCAATTTGTTATTATTTTGTTCAGACAGTAATCAGAACATTTAGTTGTGTGAAACAAGAAAAGACATGAAAAGCAAGTAAACTAATTCAGTTTAGACTATCATTTTACACCTCTATTTGCTATACTAGTTCCTCAATCATATTTGCAGAATATATTTCTTATCATCTGGAACACCTATAGAATGTCATCACCCTATCTTCCTTTTTTAAAACCTAGGCCTTCTAAATGATGCTTCATTTCCAACTGAAAACATGTGGTAAGTCCAGATGTTCAAACACAATCACTCCCCAAAGGCTTACAGTTACAGGTTGATTCAAGTATGGCTATGTATAAATATACACATCAGATCCCTAATTTAAAATTAGAACACAGCCTGTGAAGTGCATAAAAATGGTAAGAGACCACAGTTGGCTGTGTAAATTCCTTGTTTAAATGAAAATTCACATTCTGCCCCATCAGTGTAGCACATCTGATGGAGTCAATGAATTCTTACAGAAGTGTTTGTATATGTAAACGGGTAGATAATAGCTATGACAATATTATCTGCATGGGAAATATGATTTGCCTAGGAGCCTTGCTTTAAATAAATTTGAAATGGCATCGTTGGTCCAGTTGGGAAACTCAAGGGTTCAAAGGGTTTAAAATCATTCATTCTCTAGTCATTTACAGTGATTAAGATATAAAGAAAGAAGTTGATCACAGGAATAATAACTTACTTGTTTTGATTTCCTAACATTTCATTCAGAACTCAAACTAACAAGAAGAAAATCAGAAAGATTGTCTCCTTTCCCTAAGGAAAGCTAGCACTTGCTAACTAAGAATATTTATGGTGCTTTGCTGGCTAATTTATCCAGACAGATAAAAGAAAAGCAGTGGTACATGATGGAACAATCGTGAAAATAGCAGACAGATTTACGAGCCAAAGGGTGACTCTCCTGGGACTCCGCCATAATTGAGTTCTTTAAACTTATGCATTTCATTGCTTTATATTTTCCTTTTTCTATCTATGCTTTCTGTAGTCACATTTCCAAGAGTCTGAACAAGGGTAAGAAAACCCATCTTCAGCATTTTCTTAGTTTAAAATTTATTATGCATATTGTAATCAGAGCTCCCAAACCACTCAATAACTCTCCCTCTAGTCAAAGCACTGTCACCAAGCCAAAACTCTAAAGTTGAAATAAGCAAGAGATACTCTGCTATCAATGATTGGTGCATGGTGTTGCTTTCCACTTGGGTGGGAGAGGAAATAGACTCTGAATGAAGGGAAGTCTTACAATCTAATAAGTCCCCTGTGTTAAATCTGCCTTAGAGCAATCTTGGAGCCACTCCTTATATAAATGTAGACCAAACTTAAGAGGATGAGGAAAAACAATTTAATCTACTGCAAAATTCCATATAAGGCGTGAAGCATATGGCTGCTATAATAGGTACAAAATAGTCTTACTTATTTCTAATAGAATGGGGCAAGGGGAAAGAAGAAGCCAAGCAGATTTAATTGGCAGCTGCCATTTTCTAAACATAGGAGTGAAGAGCCTCCTTGGTCCACTTGTAATTAGAGAAATATTGCCTGATCAAAGGGAACTTTTAGAATAACTATTCAATTAGAATTGTTTTAGAATACTTTTAGAATAACAATTGCTACTACTACTGTTTGTTTTTGTTGCTGCTACTAATACAGATTATTTTACCATATGCGAATCTAGACACTTTATATATATTATCCAATTTCAAAAACCATATAAAATCAAAATTAGTAACCCTGTATAAAAATGACAGGATAGACTTGTTGAGGTTAAATATTTTGCTCAAGAATTTAGAATTCAAGGACAGTTCTGTGTGTTTTCCACAACCTAAAAATCACTAGGATTTTATATTTGCTGTTTCATTCCTGGAATCTGCATACTATTCAATGGAAGTTATTAATAACAAGATACAAAGGGGCTTCCCAGGTGGCTCAGTGATGAAGGATCGCCTGCTAATGCAGGAGATGCAGCTTTGATCCCTGGTTCAGGAAGATCCCCTGGAGAAAAGAATGGCAACACACTCCAGTATTCTTGCCTGAGAAACCTCGTGGATAGAGGAGCCTGGTGTGCTACATCCACAGAGTCTCAAAAGAGTTGGAAATGACTCAGCGACTAAACAACAAAAACAAGATACAAAACAGCCGCTAGAAAAACAGAAAGGAAGCTTGTGTGTGTGTGCTTAGTCGCTCAGTCAGTCATGTGCGACCCTTTATACTGTAGCCCACCAGGCTTCTCTTTCCATGGGATTTCCCAGGCAAGAATACTGGAGTGGGCTGCCATCCACTCCCGGGGCTCCTCCTGGGGCTTTTTCCAACCCAGGGATCAAATGCGTATCTCCCGTAGCTCTTGCATTGCAGGCAGATTCTTTACCCATTGAGCCATTGGGGTTTCCCAAGAAAACAAGAAAGGAAGCGTCGTAATATAAAATTTAAGGGAGTTTAAAAATTAAGCTAAAAAGCTTGAAGGTTTTAAAAATCAACTTTAGTAACCAATCCTTACTAGTAACTGTAATCATTTTGTCTCATTTTTTGTATTTATTTTACAAGCCTGAAATACTTTCTAAAAATGCTGAAACTGATTTCACTTTTTTTAATTCTCAGAATTTATCAAGTGTTTGTTTTTAGCTAAATTGTCTAAATCATGGACATGCCAAAATATCAATGTTCTGTCCTGACAAAAATTGTGAATAGGGCCTCATTATTGTAGCTTAGGGCTTCCCTGGTGGGTCAGCGGTAAAGAATCCTCACAGTGGATTCACAGCGGTAAAGCCCACACACAGCAACGAAGACCCAGCACAACCAAAAATAAATAAATAAAAGAACATTAAAGTCAATGATAAAATAATTAAGCAGTTTTGGATTACAATGCTTTTGAACATCCATGTTTCTGTTCTGATATAAATAAATGACTGAAAAAAATCAACATATGGGAAAAATAGACAAATTCCCCATGTAGAGGAATACCAAGTAAGTCATGGAACTACTCTGCCTTTAAGGAGGGGGAGCTTAGTTTTCCACTAAAGTGTTGGGTGCTGATGGTGTCTTTGTTCCATGGAGTGCAATAGGGGAAGGAGTGAGGGGAAGAGGAATTCTGTATTAGAGAAACTCGACACACACAATACCTCAGGCCAGGCGGTCAAAATTGACATCAGCAGTGTATCAAGTAAAAGCAAAAACAGACTTGGATAAGGAGAAGCTTATTCAAAAGGACTTATTAATAAGGAGAACACTCCAATCCCAGAAATTTGCAAATGCCTCAAAATTAAACAGTAAAAGGGTTTTCTTTTAGAGTAAGGAAGGGCGAGCAGTAAGGAAGGGTAAGTTGTATGTTATGAGCTGAATTTTGTTCCCTCTTTCCTCAAGTTCATATGTTAAAGCCCTAATCCCCAGGAACTCAAAATGTAAGTGTATTTGGAGACAAGGCCTTTAACAAGGTGTAATTAAGGTTAAATGAAGTCAAATATATGGGGCTTAGTGCAGTCTGACTGATATCCTTGTAAGAAGAGGAAACTCGCACACTGAGAATATTAAGGATGGATACACACAAAAGAAAGAGCATGTGAGAACATGGCGAGAAGGACAACCATCTGTATGCCAAGGAAAGAAGTCTCAGAAGAAGCCAAACCTGCCAACACCTTGATCTTTGATTCCTAGCTTCCAGAACTGTGAAAAAAATAATTTCTACTGTTTAAGTTTCCCCGCCTGTGGTGTTTTGTTATGGCAGCTCTAGCAAACTAATACATTTTATTTTTCAAAGTAGCAGGAATAACTACCAGTGCAGTTTGATAAAGTATGTCTCACCGTGGTCAGCCAATTTTCAGGAAAAGGATAGAGGCGGAAAGTTTTGCATTTTAGTGTCGGCTCAGGCTTGTGGGCAAGCAACGTTCAGGGTTCTCTGGAGAGCGGAGAGACCTGACAAAAGTCTGATTGAGACAAAGTAGAGGGCAAGGCATGGGCAATTGTGAATACTTGGTCAGGTGATAAATCATGTTGATATGTGTACCCTTGATAGGATGTGATGAGAATGGCCCTTCAGGTTTGTTGACTTTCTCCCCAAAACCTACAACCTCAGTACTATCATAAGGAAACCAGACAAACCTAAAATGAGAATATTCTACAAAATATCTGACCACTATTTCGCAAAATTATCAAGGTTATAAAAAATAAGAATAGTCTCAGAAACTGTCATAGTCAAGAAGAGCCTAAGGAGACATGACTATTAAATGTAAATCAGTAGCGAAAACAGAATCCTAGAACAGAAAAAAGACTGTGGTTGAAAACTAAGGAATTCTGAATAGAAAAAAAGATTACATAAAAACTAAAAAAAAATTCTGAATAAATGTGGACTTTAATTAGTATAACTGATACTGGTTCATTAACTGATAAATGAACCGTAGTAACTTGAGACATTAGTAATAGGTAAAACTGGGTGTGGGATATAGGGGAATTCTATACACTATCTTCACAATGTTTCTGGAAATCTGAATCTATTTTAAAGTAAAAAAAAAAAAAATCTATTTAAAAAATAACAATAAATAAAAAGAATCTCAATTGTATATTTCAGACAACAAGATAGCAAAAATTGATTGCTAAAAAGTTCAAATAGGCTTTGAAACGCTCTTCTATTATAAAACATGATGTAACTACCACCTTAGGGGATTGTGGCTTTGGTAGAAAGCTTAAGTATTTTCGCATTTACCAAATTTTAAAAAAGTGATATTTATTTACTGTATGCGAAGTACCAGTCAATCCAGAGATTAGGATGCTAACTCATATGCATTTACTTCAAGAACATTTTTTTCCCTGCAATTCCCTAAATATTTGACCTGCATCAATCACTCCTATACCCAGACCTTCACAGATTATCCTCAACCCCATGATTTTCAGGGCCTTTCCTTCAGGTTAGGATCCCTTATTGCTGTGAATGTTATCACCCTCCTTGTGTACCTTACTAATGGACTGATGTGTTATTCTGCTTATTTAGACAATGTTTTTTGCATTTTTAAAGTACATATGTTATCAAATAAAGGGCTCACTGCCCAGCACCCACAGAGGCCAATACTATGGCATTGGGTTTGAGAAAAGAAGAAACTTTATTGTGAGGTCAACCAATAAGGAGACAGGAGACAAGGCTCCAATCTATCTGCCCCCCTGTGGTGCAGTCAAACTTGTGAGTTGTGGGAGAGCCGCCGGTAGCAGAAGAGCTGGCAGGGCAGATTCCCACCGCAGGGCTCTGGGACTTGGCCATGCATGGTTGGGTGTGGGAAAGGGGCTTCAGCACTGGATCTTCCTGGGCAAATGATCCTTTGGAAAGGGTTCAGCATTGAGGATCTTGCCATGTTCCCTTCCTTTGGTTTCCTTGGGAGTGGGAAAAGGAGAAAGTTAAATTCTGGATGTTTTTTGAGAGAAACATTTTCTACTCTGTGCATCCCTTGCCTTCATGACTTGCAGTTTTGTTCTCTTGTCTCTGAAAAAAAAAATGTATCTTGTTAGCAGCAGGAAAGGGCCATTTGGAGGTTGATTCTGTAGTTACCTATATATTCGTAACATAAATAAATGCAGTCATATAAGTATCTAATCTTTTCCCTACACAAAATTCCAATAGCAGCAGGAACTAAGTCTATTTCACATAACTACTGTTATTCTACTTTACTCAGATAAAACAGTTACTTTTCTTTCTGCCTCTGGTAGCAGTCCCTCCATGTGCAAAGAAATGAATGCTGATTTTATTTGAGTGTCAGGAAGTATTGTCTCTTTGCAGTATTTCCGCTGATGAAAATACTTTTATGAACCATTGTCAAATCATACCTATCTTCCACGTAAGAAATAACCCTGTAAGGATACTGCAGAAATAAGCTTTTGTGATCATAGACTTGAAAACTTTATCACACTCTTAGCTTGGCATTTGTATTTAATTCTGTCTTGCTTTGAATTAAAATATATATATATATTTCTGCTTTCTTAAGGAGAATCAAAAAGGGGAATAAGAAGAAAGCTGACGGGTCAAAAGATAGTCATTTGATTTTACTGGCTATTTGTCATATTTTTTGCTCACTTCATAATTAAAATCTGATTGCTATAGGAAAAATTTATCTCCCAAGAAAAATTATGTTATTAGTTGATAGATTTCTTTATTCTTTGAAAAATGAGTTAATGCTGGTAAGTTTGAATTATTACAGTTATAGAATTTTATTTTTCCCAAGTTCAATCATTTAATGTGACTAGCCTTTTGGAAAATGAATATAATATTTCAGTAGCTCAAAAACATAATCTGTATGTATGTATTACACTTACAGTTTAATTAGAAAACTAATGAGGTGCAATTGCCAGTCTGATTGGTGAGGAACTGGTATGGTAAATTTCTGTTAGCAGATTTGAGCATTTCTCTTCCAGCTCTGCATTCACCCAACCTCAGGATATAGGGATTATTACATTGGACAGCTGCCATCCTGGTCTTTGGAAACCATCCTCCTGTAAAACCACCAAATTAATTATAGCTCAAAATAAGAGAATACTGGAAGATTCAACTACTTGTGAATTTACCTTAGAAGAGCAAACTGTGGAACAGATGACTATGGCTATTAATTAGATGTAAGTGAATTAGCAGAAATAAAGTTTAGTAGAGTACTATTATTTATCTAGAATTTATATTTTTAGAAGGGTGTATATGTATATACATATATTTTAACTATATTTTTAAGTATTACTGGTGGTAGAAGTGGCACACATTTTCAGTGTCATTAACCCTGCTTTTGAAATTAGAAGCATTTTTGTCACCTTTCTAGGCAATTCACAAGGTTGTTGAAGCAAATATACTCTCACTCATACTGTTTTCTTTCAGCATTAGTCACCTCTCATGATTTACAGCAAATTCATGTTTTAAATCATTTTCCATGCTTATCTTCCGCTGTCTGAGTCTCATTCTCACAAACATCATAAATTCTAATTATAATCCTATCAAATGTAGAGCTTGAATTGATGAAATAAGTCAGCAATCTCATTGGTTGTTGTGAATAAAACCAACATATAATTCTTAGATTTCGTTTTGGTATTATTAAGTTCCATTATTTATAAAACATTGTATTTTAAATCTAGTGAACAATAGACTTAAAGTGATTTTTACTTTTTTTCCCAAAAGCCAGCAAACTTGTTAAGACTTGTTAAAACTTAAGACAATAAAGCCTAAATCAGAAATTCCAGTAAACGCACCAGTATTTACTTACTAATGAAATAAGTAAGGACGAAAACACTATTAATAAACATAGCTACTATGGAACGGGCATTGTGGTCATAGTTTGCCATATTATCCTTTTGAAAAAGTCTGTAAATTATTACTGCCACCTGTTTAAGTCATGGAGATTAGAGACCAAGAAGCTTAATAATTTGTCCAAACATACAAATATACTGAGTACTGAAATTGAATTTGAACCTAGAACCACCTGACTCCAAAACCATGTCTTATATTATTTTGCTCTACTAAGGAAATGGCAACCCACTCCAATACTCTTGCCTGGAAAATTCCATGGACTGAGGAGCCTGGTGGTCTACAGTCCATGGGGTTGCAAAGAGTCGGACACGACTGAACGACTTCACCTTCACAATTTAATTACCTATGAATGAACATTGCTTTCCACGGGTAAAAAGGAAAACTGATGAAAAAGTGTGTAAAAATTAACTTGAAAAAAATTCATTGTTAAAGAACCATAATTCATAATTTCTATACTGCAAAGTAACCCAATACTGTAATTATTCCATAATAAACTTTTTCCCCAAATGACCTCTGCTGTTGAAAATGATTGATATGTAAAATTGAAATATTGTTAGAAAAATGTCATTTTTCTTATTAGAGTCTATATAATATCTTCCCTATCTCCTCTCTCTCTCTCTCCCCCTCCCTCTGTCTCTCTCTCTCTCTTTATTATTTTGCAGCAGTTGCTTTGATCACTAACTACTTGAGATGGAGCAGGCAAATTAGATGAGGAAATAGTCAAAAAGTTCAATGAAAGGTAGATTGACACAACTGAAGATCAATCCACAATGAAGGTTAAGGGTTCTGAGTAGATAATGTAAATCAATTGAAAATATGATTGGACTTTGAAAAGTGATTTTTCAAGCTACTTTTCAGGAAACCATCCATTTTGTCAATTAATAACTCTGAATTTATTTCTGAGAAGTCTGCAGGTGGTATATTCTTGATCTTTATCATATTGCCACTTTAAATCCCATGTGTCCCAAACATGTTGTATGAACTTTCATTCCAAGATCTAGGTTTTAACAAACATTTGAGCTCCTACTATGGGCAATGCAAAAATTCTAGGTCCTGATGATACATTGGTGGACAGTCATTTAGCATGATCACAATTAGACCATAGTCAGCCCATAGACCAATGTTGAGTGAATGATCAGAAATCCCAACAGATCATGTCAATATACTAAATAGTCCTACAATAGCCCCAATACTAGGTGCTGTAGAAGTCCTGTGTTACATAATCATGAATGATATATGAGTTTAAGTTACTGATTAAAGGTGACAGAGAGTAAGCATCCTTCATCTCTAAGCCATGGCTGGTTCTCTTATGGTGGTGTTCTTTAGCTGCTAAGTCATGTCTGACTCTTTTGCGGCCTCATTGATGACTGTAACCTGCCAGGTTCCTCTGTCCATGGGATTTCCCAGGCAAGAATACTGGAGTGGGTTGCCATTACCTTTTAGATTTTAGAACAGACATGTGCTTGTATATCTATACTTTTTTACTTGATGTGAAAAGTCTTCCTGACCCAAGGAATGAACCCGTGTCTCCTGCATTGGCAGGCAGATTCTTAACCACTGAGTCACATGTCCAGTCCCTGGTTCTCTTATAGAAATTCATTTCAGAACTAATCTCTGTTACTTAAGAATGCTCTCTCTCAAAGTCCTTTTAGAGAATGGGTTTGGGGTTTTGAGTGTGATGAACTCTGTTTCTTTCCGGTTGAGTGTTACCTTGGACAGGCTTTTGTTCCCTCTGGTTTAGAGTGGGGACAATAATTGTGCTTACCTTATAACTTGGTGTGAGAATAAAATGGATGTATGTGTGTGTATGGCAGTAAGAATTATTGTTAGCCTATATTTATATAATATGACTAGTTTTCAATGTTTACTTGAATAGACTGATTAGTTGCTTAGGAATGGTTCAAGAAGAAATAGCAGATAACCTCAAACATATGGGAATCATGCACACCCACAAAGATTAATCTTATTTTGAATATGAAATCTTAAATATATTAAATGAACTGAAATTCCATGAGACCTCAATCTTTGACAATCCTTAGAGAAACTGAGATTATCTTGTTTTTCATTAGTAAAAGCAAAACTTTCGTATTTCTGTTTTGAAGAGCATTGTAGAGGGCATTTGTCATTGTTATTTAATATTGTTCTGGGAAAATGAAACAATATCCATCATTTCCTTTTGACTATAGTTAAGTCATTGAGTAAAAAAGTATGGATACACGAGCACATGTCCATTCTAAAATCTAGGATCCTAAAACAGACTCTAAGTAACTACTGGGAAAATTTGAAAAGTCTATAATTTTTTTTTCTATTTATAGTCTTTTTGCAGGCACTATGGTTTTTTATAGCTCCAGAAAATATATGCATTTCCATGATGACATATGCTATTCAAAATGCTGAATTTCACAAAAGCATGTGAGTTAGGCTCTTTTCTAGCAAGACATTTCAACCTGAGACAGATTATTGATTTAGGTTCTGTCCATGGATGTGTCAGAATGTCTGTGCACTATTATAAATCATATTAATACTTGATATGTACACATATACATTTTGTAGTTTTTAATTTTCAATAGATTCTAGGATAACATGGCTATAAGTGGTTAGAAACAGCTATCATAAAAGACATTTTCACAATTGCATCCAATAAGTGAAATTGTCTGCCATAATACCTTTTCTTTTGCCTTTACTTCTTTAGCTCTTGCTGCATAACCAAGCAGGTAAAACTTAGAAGCCTTTCCTTTTTTTATTTCAAGTCTATAAACTGGTTGACTATATCTCCTGATCTTCTTCAATATTGGCTGGGAAGTTTGGACTGTTCATGTGCAGTGGGCACTTGGTCAGTTAGCTAACAGCTGACTGGTCTAGGATGATGTGGATTGGGATAACTCAGTTCTTCTCCACATGATTTCCCATTTTGTAGCAGTCTAATGTAGACATCATCTCATAGCATAGAAGGTATTCAAAACAAGTATAATTGTGCAAATCTTTTGTGAAGTCACTACGGGTGTCAGTTTTTAATTACCTAATTGACCAGAACAGTTAAATGGTCTCCAATTCTATGGGAATACCAGATCTCCTGAATATTCATTGGAAGGACTGATGCTGAAGTTGAAACTCCAATGCTTTGGTCACCTGATGCAAAGAACTGACTCCTTAGGAAAGCCCCTGATGCTGGGAAAGATTGAAAAGGGGACAACAGAGGATGAGATGCTTGGATGGCATCACCAACTCAATGGATGTGAGTTTGAGCAAACTCCAAGAGTTGGTGATGGACAGGGAAGCCTGGCATGCTGCAGTCCATGGGGTTGCAAAGAGTTGTACATGGCTGGGCGACTGAACTAAACTGAACTGAACAAGATCATCTTAGCTGCCTCCTGAGAAACCTGTACCCAGGTCAAGAAGCAATGGTTAGAACTGGAAATGGAACAATGTACTGGTTCCAAATTGGGAATGGAGTATGTCAAGACTGTATATTGTCACCCTGTTTATTTAACTTCTATGAAGAGTACGTCATGTGAAATTCTGGGCTGGATTACTCACAAACTGGAATCAAGATTGTCAGGAAAAATATCAATAACTGCAGATATGTATATGACAGCACCCTTATGGCAGAAAGCAAAGAGGAACTAAAGAAGCTCTTGATGAAAGTGAAAGAGGAGAGTGGCAAATCTGGTTTACAACTCAATATCCAAAAAAACAAAGATCATGACATCTGTCATGGCTAATAGATGGGGAAATAACAGAAACAGTGACAGACTTTATTTTCTTGGGCTCAAAAATCACTGCATATGGTGACAGCAGCCATGAAGTTAAAAGACGCTTGCTCCTTGGAAGTAAAGCTATGACCAACCTAGACAGCAAATTAAAAAGCAAAGATAGCATATTAAAAAGCAAATATCTTTGTCAACTTTGCTGACAAAGCTCTGTATAGTCAAAGCTCTGGTCCTTCTAGTAGTCATACAGATGTGAGTTAGACCATAAAGAAGGCTGAGAGCCAGAGAGCTGATGTTTTCAAACTGTGTTGTTGGAGAAGCCTCTTGAGAGTCCCTTGAACTGCAAGGAGATCACACCAGTGAATTGTAAAGGAGATCAACCCTGAATATCCATTGCAAGGACTGATGCTGAAGCTGAAGCTCCAGTTACTTTGGCCACCTGATGTGAAGAGCTGACTCACTGGAAAAGACCCTGATGCTGGAAAAGATTGAAGGTAGGAGGAGAAGGGGATGACAGAGGATGAGATGGTTAGATGGCATCACCAACTTGATGGACATAATTTTGAGCAATCTCTGGGAGGTGGTGAATGACTGGGAAGACTGGCATGCTGCAGTCCATGGGGTCACAAAGAGTCAGACATGACTGAGCAACTGAACAACAGCAGCAATTCTATGGGTAGGACTCTACTAAAGGGCAAAGATGCAGAGAGGGCATAAGTTGGTGCCATCAATGCAATTAAACTACCAGAACTCAAGTTGTGCAGTTGTAATGAATAAGTCCAAATCTCGAACAACTGAGGCACATGACAGAGATTTATTTCTCCATTATTGTAGTCATTAGTAAATACAACTTCATGGAGGTTCCATCTCAATTCAAGATGATATGCAGCATTTTTGTTAAAGGAGAATCATGGGAAACAATCCAAATTTCCTTCATGATGGGACTAATTAACTGAACTGCCTGCATGCTCAGTTGCTTCAGTCATGTCCAACTCTTTGTGAACCTATGGGCTGTAGCCCACCAGACTCCTCTGTCCATGGAATTCTCCAGGCAAGAATACTGCAGTGGGTTGCCATGCCCTTCTCCAAGGGATCTTCCTGACCCATGGATCGAACCTTGTCTCCTGTGTCTTTTGCATTGCAGGCAGATTCTTTACCTCTGGGAAGCCCAATTAACTGAATTTTGTCATACCTATTTCACTGGATCTGTATAGATAAAAAAAATTAATTAGGAAAACTGCTGATATGTAAGTGTATATGAGATACATATTTAGAAGATACATGAAAGGATGAACCCTGGCATAAGAAAGAAAAGGAGAAAATATACATATACAAACACATGTGCATAGAGCCTTATGTGTTCACAAGTATCTAAAAGTATAGACAAAAAGGGAAAATAGTATGGGAATAAGTTGGGAGAAAACCAGGATTCAAAGGAAGTCTTCTCAGAGAATATCTTTTATGCTTTTTGAAGTTTGAAGCACATCATTTTATTAGTTAGTGATAAGTAATCAAAAAATAAATAATTGGAATAAGAATTATAAAAAGAGAAGACAAAAGAGCATTGATTGTTGTCAGACTTATATATTCTAATCCTGAAGTACATTTTATTGGTGAGAGCTCAATCAACCTACATAACTTTTGTAAACTAGGGTTTTCCCTTTTAAAGGTAAAGGATAACAATACCTCCCCAACAGAATTGTTGTCAAGTTTAAATGGGATAATCCATGTAATGCATCTTGTTATTTGACACACGTGCCCAACTCTTTGTGACCCCATGGACTATAGCCCACCAAGCTCCTCTGTCCATGGGATTTTCTAGGCAAGAATACTGGAGTGGGTTACTGTTTCCTATTCCGGGATTTAACACATAGCAGCTGGTTAATCAGTTTTCCTAGGTAGCTCAGTGGTAAAGAATCTGCTGCCAGTGCAGGAGATGCAGCTGCAATATCGGGGTCAGGAAGATCCTCTGGAGAAGGAAATGATAACCCACTCCAGTATTCTTGTTTGGGAAATCCCATGGACAGAGGAGCGTGGTGGGCTATAGCCCATGGGGTTGCCAAGAGTCAGACATGACTTAGAGAATGAGAACAGCTGCTTAATAAGTTCAATATTCTTGTTGATACCACTGTTCATTTGTTTGTTTGTTTTTTAATTTTTTTCAATTTAAATTTCTTTATTTTAATTGGAGGCTAATTACTTTACAATATTTATTGGTTTTGCCGTACATCAACATGAGTCCGCCACGGGTGTACACGTGTTCCCCATCCTGAACCTCCCTCCCACCTCCCTCCCTGTACCATCCTTCTGGGTCATCCCAGTGCATCAGCCCCAAGCATCCTGTATCCTGCATCGAACCTGGCCTGGTTCATATCATTATTTAATTATAAGAGGTAAATTGTAAACTAGCTAAAGTGCAAGTCAAGTAGAATTTCCACTGAGAATGTTTTTCTGGATTGTTCTTTCTTCTCACTCTTCTTAATGCCTTGCTTAGAATTTAACATTTGATTGTTGTAGATTATTTTAATATTTTGGGGGAGTACAGAGCCTATTATACAGAGAGAAGTAAGTCAGAAAGAGAAAGGCAAATACTGTATATTAACACATATATATGGAATCTAGAAAGATGGTACTGACAGTCCTATGTACAGGGCAGCAAAAGAGACACAGACGTAAAGAACAGACTTTTGTATTCAGTAGGAGAAGGAGAGGGTAGGGTGATTTGAGAAAATAGCACTGAAACATACGTGACCATAGGTAACATAGATAACCAGTGAGAGTTCGATGTGTGAAGCAGGGCACCCAAAGCAGTGCTCTGTGGCAACCTAGAGGAATAGTGTGGGGAAGGAGGTGGGAGTTGGGATTCAGGATGGAGGGACACATGTATACTATGGCCAATTCATATTGATGTGTGGCAAAAATGATCACAATGTCATGAAATAACTATCCTTCAATTAAAATAAATAAATTTAAAAAAACAAATGTGACCTTTGCTCTCTCTCTGATCTCTTCCCATTTTAAGATTATTATTGAAAGGTCAAAATCAACAATTAAATCATGGCATACAGTAACTGAATTTTTAATATCATCTTAGAATTCTCAGTTACTCCTTCCTTGTGTTGGCTACATGCAACAAATGAATTCTAGAAACTTGTAGAAAAATCATTGTGATGATATTAAGCTTTCTAGTGGGGGAATTTTGAGCTTTTCAGTTTATTTTTTTGTTTTAGGATCTCAGAAGTTTCAGATGTTGCAAGTGTTAGATAATACCATGATGTTTTTCACTGGAGAGGTCTTTAATTTTTTATAAAAAAGGACACATTGACATTTTGTTTGAAAGCTTGTGCTCTGAAGATTCTGTTTATTTGTCTGGCAAGTCTTTGTTGTTTGTCTGTTTTAGATAATAGAAGTCTCTTTCCACCCTAGTCAAAAAATTGAGCATTGATTGAGTAATAAATGATGTCAACGAATTAACATGAATTTTGCTAATATCAGTGTATCTAAGAAATATTCATAGTTTCAAGATGCCTACCAAAGTTTTACTGAGGAAGAGTAGTGATCAGAATTTGCTTATACTAGACTATATATACTATACTATGTATACTGTATAAATTCTGTCTCATAAAAAATAAGTATGGTAAAGTCTTGATAATTTTTGAATCTGAGTTATATGTTTTGTACCTTTGAGGATAGAGTTCTCCAAAATGGCACCTTTTTTTTTTTTAAAAACTAGGAAAATTCTGTATTTAGATTACACTTATCATTCTAATTGAACTTTCAAAAAACTCAACCTTGACCTTTTTTTTAACTCAGTGTTTCAGGGGTGTGATTTATGCAAAAAAGCCACCTTTAGGGCTCCTTTAGAAGCCACTGAAAAGAAAAGCTTGATTCTACATAAATATGTTGACACAAGAGTATACATTCATTTGTTTACTTTCTGTTCAGATAAAATGGTAAAAAAGAAAGAGAGACTGAGTTGTAGCCTTATTTAACACGTTTCAATTTTTCAGAAAATGCCTTTTCTTTGTCCTTGTACTGTCTGCCAGAACACATTCTGTTGGCTGCCTCCTGTGTGTGGGTAGTGATACATCCTTCAGCAGGGTTTCCCGAACCACCCATCCCCTCCCCAGAATACAGATATTTTCATGTATGTTTTCTATAATAACACTTAAACTATTTTATGATTATTACCTGTTATATTGCCAGCACTGGCAAATAGTTGTTGAATGGATAAGTGAATTATCATAGAAACAAATACTGCTTTTGGGGCCCGGGAAACGCAAGGGGTGAAGTCGTGTCTGTATAGTCTGCTGCTCAGTGCTTCCCGGTATATAGGATCGTTTAAAAATAATAGAGATCAATGCAATATTGTAAGGTAATTAGCCTCCAGTTAAAATAAATAAATTGAAAAATAAAATAAATTGAAAAATAGATTAGAGATCACATCTTGACTTCTAAAACATCAACACATTCATCTAAAGCCTGATCTACTCTGTGAAGCAGCCATGTTATAACAGAGTCTGTCATGGCTTAGAAAATATTGTCCTAGTTGTGTGCCCCAGCCTGAGTTTTCTACGTAACAGGTAAGGTACACTCAGTGGAACTTTCTGGTCTCCAACACCATCTCCTTTAATATTGAACTTCCATGTTTTACAAAGGACAGCCCTGTGTCAAATCATGTTAATTGTACTGACTTCTTGTTAAACACTGACATAAAGAAAAGATGAAGGTAATTTACCGATACTTGCAGCCTAAGGTGTTTCATGCATAAGCATTTCTAGTCTCATTGTTATTTATCTTGTTAAGAGTAAAATGAACATGGATGTAAACAAGGAAGAGTTTTGCACTCTAAAAATGAAGAAAATGCCATGTAGAGCATAAACTAAGAAACTTCAATACGTAACCAACAGAGCATATCTGTCAAGAAAGAATTTGTTGCATATTAATCACAAACTGGATTTTATAATGGTTTATACTTGTTTCAAAGTCCTATTTTTGCAACCCCCAAGGTATTAGTGTTTTTTCCTGATTAAATTGGATTTCTTCCAGTACATCCCAGAATAGTGAGTTAGATTTCTTCTTTTTTCTTTATGTGTCAAAAGTAACATAAATAGCAGGTATTAATATAAAGATTTTCCTTCATCCATCCTTAAAATTTTAACTGAAAGTTTCCTCTCTTTATTAAAGTATTCCAGCCACTTGACAAGATAATGCTCCTCTGATGTGTATCTGATCTAACCTTTGTCTTTGTCAGGAAAAGAAAGATTTTTCATGGAGATGTCTGTTTTAAAGAATGCAGTTTGTCTCTTTAATAGTAGGTGAGGGAGCTGTAGTGTGATATATGCTGTATTTTGGCATAGGCACATGCCATTTAAAATGAAGTGCTTCATTTATAAAGTAATAAGAACATTAGCTAAATTTGTGTTCCTAAATATGAACAGACAAGTCAAACAAAGGTTTTAATTCAAACAAAAAATCCCAACCTGTCACATTGTTAGGTTTCTGACAGTTGCTGATTTGATTGGTCATCTTTCATTAGTCACAGGAAGAATTAAAGCCTTTCTGGAATTTAATTTTAATTTGATCAGCTGTTGTTTTTCCTTTAGTATGCTCAACTTGTTCCTCTGATTAGTAATAATTTTTAATATTCTATTCTTACTGAAGTCTTAATTTAATAGGAAACTACCTAGCTATAATTTCATTTACTACTTCCAGAGAACCACTTTGATTTTTGTTCTTCATGGCTTATGAAAAAAATGCCATTTTAGACTGAAATAGAGTTAGTGGAATGAACTTCTACTCTTAGAGAAAGGAATTTTCCCAAAACTAACAAAAACTAAAAGTTTATTCTTTTTGCAGTCTATACTGTCTCACCTATTCCAGTTCTTCTTCAGTTAACATAAAAATATTCTTATGTTTGTCTTATCTGCTAATCAATCCATAGAAAATATATTTCAGTAACATACAATTATTTGAAGAGTTACCCATATTTTAAAGTATTTTTCTTATGCTGTTCATATAAGGAAATATAGTTTAAACTTCATCTGTAGACTGCTTTTATAGTGATTAGTCATTTTACAGCTATCATTGAAAAATAAGGCATTTGACTTTTGGTGTTTTGTGTTGTTTTTTTTTTTTTTCTATATATTTATTTTTTGTTTTTTTTTTTTTTAATTTTTATTTTTACTTTATTTTACTTTACAGTATTGTATTGGTTTTGCTATACATTGACATGAATCCGCCACAGGTGTACATGAGTTCCCAATCCTGAACCCCCCTCCCACCTCCCACGCCATATCATCTCTCTGGATCATCCCCGTGCACCAGCCCCAAGCATCCTGTATCCTGCATCGAACATAGACTGGCGATTCGTTTCTTACATGATAGTATACATGTTTCAATGCCATTCTCGCAAATCATCCTGCCCTCTCCCTCTCCCTCAGAGTCCAAAGGTCCATTCTACACATCTGTGTCTCTTTTGCTGTCTCACATACAGGGTTTTCATTACCATCTTTCTAAATTCCATATATGTGTGTTAGTATACTGTATTGGTGTTTTTCTTTCTGGCTTACTTCACTCTGTATAATCAGCTCCAGTTTCATCCACCTCATTAGAACTGATTCAAATGTATTCTTTTTAATGGCTGAGTAATACTCCATTGTGTATATGTACCACAGCTTTCTAATCCATTCATCTGCTGATGGACATCTAGGTTGTTTCCATGTCCTGGCTATTATAAACAGTGCTGCGATGAACACTGGGGTACATGTGTCTCTTTCAATTCTGGTTTCCTCGGTGTGTATGCCCAGCAGTGGGATTGCTGGGTCATAAGGCAGTTCTATTTCCAGGTTTTTAAGGAATCTCCACAATGTTCTCCACAGTGGCTGTACTAGTTTGCATTCCCACCAACAGTGTAAGAGGGTTCCCTTTTCTCCACACCCTCTCCAGCATTTCTTGCTTGTAGACTTTTGGATCGCAGCCATTCTGACTGGTGTGAAATGGTACCTCATTGTGGTTTTGATTTTCATTTCTCTGATAATGAGTGATGTTGAGCATCTTTTCATGTGTTTGTTAGCCATCCGTATGTCTTCTTTGGAGAAATGTCTATTTAGTTCTTTGGCCCATTTTTTGATTGGGTCGTTTATTTTTCTGGAATTGAGCTGCAGGAGTTGCTTGTATATTTTTGAGATTAGTTGTTTGTCAGTTGCTTCATTTGCTATTATTTTCTCCCATTCAGAAGGCTGTCTTTTCACCTTGCTTATAGTTTCCTTTGTTGTACAGAAGCTTTTAATTTTTATTAGATCCCATTTGTTTAGTTTTGCTTTTATTTCCAGTATTCTGGGAGGTGGATCATAGAGGATCCTGCTGTGATATATGTCGGAGAGTGTTTTGCCTATGTTCTCCTCTAGGAGTTTTATAGTTTCTGGTCTTACATTTAGATCTTTAATCCATTTTGAGTTTATTTTTGTGTGTGACTTTTGATTTTAAGAAACATAAAAATGACCTGCCATGGTATATATCTTTTATTCTAAAAAATCTCTACATAATTATTTAGAACATAAACATACATCAATGACCAGTATTTATCCTCCATACACACCTGGGTAGGTAAAAATACTTGGAATTTTAATAATTCTACCCTTGCTTTGTTATACTTAATTTTAAAATAATGGTTATTTTATTATGAGTTCTTCTAATGACTTCACTCTTCTACTCTTTAATTTTACTTTCATAGAAGTTAAAGCTTAGAACCATCAAAAAAGTGATTTTACTATACAAGAAAAAATAATTTTGTTATTCTTTATGAGGGTATGTTTTAGGAAAGTTAAACTATTCTTTCCAATAACAGCACATTTTTTGTCTAAATTAGAAAGTTGTTCTTAAAGGTTAACCACCATAACTGAATAATGTAAAGTAACATTTATGAAAACAGATTACCTATAATCAGATTTAGATCATTATATAATCATCTATGAAACACATACCATCTTGTAATATTTTAAGTTCCAAAATATAAATATTGGGAATCTCTTGATAATCACCAAATCCCCAACATTCTAAATAGCAGCAGAAGGGACTTTGTCCATTTGGATAGTCTAATTAAAATGAAATTATTCTTCTATTTAGTTCAGTTCAGTGACTTAGTCAGTTTGGACTCTTTGTGACCCCATGGACTGCAGCATGCCAGGCTTCCCTGTCCATCACAAACCCTGCAGCTTGCTCAAACTCATGTCCATCAAATCAGTGATGCCATCCCACCATCTTATCCACTGTTGTCCCCTCTTCTCCTGCCTTCAATCTTTCCCAGCATCAGGGTCTTTTCCAATGAGTCAGTTCTTTGCATCAGGTGGCCAAAGTATTGGAGCTTCAGCTTCAACATCAATCCTTCCAATGAATATTCAGGACTGATTTCCTCTAGGATTGACTGGTTGGATCTCCTTGCAGTCCAAGGGACTCTCAAGAGTCTTCTCCAGCACCACAGTTCAAAAGCATCAATTCTTTGGTGCTCAGCCTTCTTTATGGTCCAACTCTCATATCCATGCATGACTGCTATTAATGTATTATAAAATACCAGTTATGCCACATCAGTTTTATTTTTCTTTGGTAATCAAAAATATAAGATGCATATACTATATTGTATATATATAAAATATATTTTGCATTTGTAAGATTTATCTTCCTGACAACCTTACTCTAA
Source organism: Budorcas taxicolor (assembly GCF_023091745.1). Classification (NCBI taxonomy): domain Eukaryota; kingdom Metazoa; phylum Chordata; class Mammalia; order Artiodactyla; family Bovidae; genus Budorcas; species Budorcas taxicolor. The sequence goes on from NC_068916.1 coordinate 75,537,043, forward strand.
AATTGATGCTGAATTTCTAGTTGTTGGTATTCTCGATAAGTAGAACATTGGCCTTGTGAATGATTATTCCATGTATGATTGCTAGGTGTATCACCAGTTGATATAATCATATGATCTTAGGAAATATAGAAAGCTTATGGATCATCAAATGCAATTACTACTCTGTTAACATGGCCCACTTTAAAATATCATCAGTAGTCAGTCAGCCAAGGCTCCACTACGTGAAGGGATAGATCTGTATCTCCTGAGGCAGCACAATTTATCATTGCAGCTCAGGTGACTAGAAGTTTCTGCCTTTTTCTTATGCAAGCAAAACTTTCCACCTTGTAGCTTCCACATAATAGTCCATTCATTTTCTCTTCCTACAGACCAGTCCTTCACATGGCAGGACTTCCTGCAAGCCATTTCATTCATTCTCCCCATCACTCCAGGAGGGAGATGTGAGTACCACCAATTTCTGGATGATGATATAGAGAAGCAGAGACATCAGGTTAGTTGACTGAGACACATGGCTGAATTTTATTTCAGTCAGTACACCTTCAATCCAATCTTCTTTTCAAAATGCTTTTCTTTTTCTTGTTTGAATAGTTAAGTATGCCCAAAGACATTTTGATTTTAGGGTTAAATGGATTTTATGGCCTGCTTTTAGCTTCCTTAACCATACATATCTGTATATAGCTCTGACAAGAGTAACTGAAGATAAATGTTAATATTTGCTTTTAAAGTAGAGTGTAAGTTCCAAGAAGAGGCCATACTTATATTTATAAATGCAGGTTTTGGTATGGTATATTGTATGTGCTCAATAAATGCTTTTCTGAACTGAAAAATAAACAATCTTTAGGTAAAGTCTTTGAAATATATCCAAATGAAACATCTTTCATCTTGTTTTTCCATCTTTTCATTTATTTGTTCAGTCAATACTTAATGACCATTTTCTATAAGCCCAGAAGAGTGGTAGACACTGAATAAGGTTGTTAAAGTCCCTACCACTGTTGCACTTACTTATTTTCTGGTTCTTTCTGAGTCTGCCAATCTACAAACATTAGGAAAACCTCTACTGGATAATAGTGTTTTAGGATGTAATCGCCTTGTAATTACATTATTTTATAATGACTGCTCAAATTATATTAATCAAAGATTTACAATTTTTTATTTTGTCCTGGATTTTCCATAGGAACCATAACTTTAGAGCATGAATATAAATAGTGAGAGAGGGAGAAATGTAAGTGTGAAAGAGAGGAAGAGAGTAAGTTTGAGGGTTACAATAAAAAAGGTAGCACACAGAAGCACACACAGAACAGCAGTACTACACCGATTTCCTTTTGGATTTCTTTACTTTAAGGTCATGTTTTATGGTTATGAATATACAGAATAACGACTTGAATTATTTTCTATGAAGTCTCCCCAAAGCTGCATGAAGGCTCCATGTCAAAGCTGGATCTTAAGCTTTCCCCTGCTGAGAACATGACTTTGTTCTCATTAAATATTCCCCACCAGCAGTGCGTGTGCTAAACATAACTTTGGAAAATGAATCAAGGAGACTTCTAATGTGGGATTGTAATCAATGGCTAGTTCATTAGTGAAATATTTTGATAGTAGTTAGCAACACCAGTCTTCCTGGGTCTGCGGACTTCGTGTCCAAGTCTCTGTGTTTTTGCTGTATGCTTGTGTTACCTGTCCCAAAGCAGGTCTATCCTGTGAAACAGTTTCTTTCTCCTCAGACCCCATTTTGGAAGTAAGCGTCCCATGCAATTAAATAGCATCAAACATTGGAAACAAATGACACAATAAATGCTAGTCTTTTTCTTTCATTTCCATAGTTTATTACCAGGGAGATATTAAAATTCATGGGACATCAGTATATAGTTAGGCCATGAAAGCAAGTACAGTAAGTCCTCTACACGTGAATGAGTTTCGTTCCGAGAGTGGATTTGTAAGTCCCGTTTGTTCTTAAGTCCAACAAAGTTAGCCTAGGTACCCAATTGACAGACTTGGTTATATCATACTGTACTGTAATAGGTTTATAATACTTTTCACACAAATAGTACGTATATAAGAAGCAAACCGGGAGTTGGTGATGGACAGGGAGGCCTGGCGTGCTGCAGTTCTTGGGGTGGCAGAGTCGGACACGACTGAGCGACTGAGCTGACTGACTGACTGAAGAAGCAAACACAAAAAGTAAAGAAAACATTTTGCATCTGATGGTACAGTACCTTGAAAAGCACAATAGTTTAGTACAACAGCTGTCATACAAGGGCTGGCATGCATGTTCGCAACGGGGTCTTACTGCATACATCTACAGAAGTGGTTTATGAGAAGTGAAATTCTGACCATAGTTAGGGCTTTGATCCCATGCAAAACAAGTAATCCTTTATTTATGAAGAGAGCTACTTCTAACAAATTGTGTTTAGTGGAACAGCCATTTTATAATCCCATAAATTCTGAAATACTTATTAGAAAACACAAAATTTCAGTGAATTAAATGAATTCTCTCAGATCAGAAGAATTGAAATATTCTAAAAGAAGAGTAAGGGGTTTTTGTTTGCTTGTTTGCTTGCTTTTCCTTTTGGTTGTTTGCTAGTTTTTTTGTATTTTCTTCTGCTTGATATATTTCATAAGATTTTTCAAATGATTATCTAAGTAATAATGGCCAGAGGTATTTCATGTGATAAATTGGTGAAATATTCATGACTAGGAATAATGTTAATGAAAGATTTCTGTGAGTGAGACACTATGTGGTAGAGTTTAATATGTATAAATTAAATCATCTACTTGGAAATATACTAATAAAAGCAATGAATTAAACATCAGGACCAAGAGATTTCAGCTTGTTAATATGGTGTAACTTTATTTAGCAAACCCTAATTTGCTGAACACTGATACTATTGGTAAAATTAATAAGTAGAAAAAGTGTACCCAGCAAAATCCAGATGTATAAAATATTAAACTTTAAAATTTAATAAAGATAGTACAATATTAAAAGTTGGGAGAAAATAAACTTAATAATTTTAAATAGGTGCCAAGCTATTACTGCTATATGAGTTATAGGAAAACATTTTGCTAAAATTAAATTGTCAGTTGCGCTTTGCAGGCCATATTTGACAAAAATGAATTCTCAAAAAGAGAAATATCTCATTTATCTCTCAAAATTTTGAGATTTTAAGATGCTGCATTTCAAAGCCATGTAGGGATAAGCTGTATACTGGTATTGACTACCAACAGTGAAGTGAAGTGAACAGTGTTACAATATACTGAAGACGTGAGTGCTCTGAATTATTTTCTTTTTTGCTGTCCAGTCAATGCAATCATTCTTTCTTATATTAGTGGTTTACTAAGGTATGCAATACACTATTGAATGACTTTGAAATGTCAAGCATTGTCCTAGGTGCTAGTGATTCAATGGTGACCAAATTATCCACATATTCAGCCACTATGGAACATATATTCAAGTGAGACAAATGAAGGGCAATTAAATAAATAAGTGTTAAAGGAATAAAAGCAAAAATTGGGTGATGAAAAATAGGATGTACATGATAAAGGAGGGCCTATATCAAGTCACTATTCTGTGATCTATAAGGCTTTCAGTTCAGTTTAGTCGCTCAGTCATGTACGACTCTTTGTGACCCCATGAATCACAGCACGCCAGGCTTCCCTGTCCATCACCAACTCCCGGAGTTCACTCAGACTCACGTCCATTGAGTCGGTGATGCCATCTGGCCATCTCATCCTCTGTCGTCCCCTTCTCCTCCTGCCCCCAATCCCTCCCAGCATCAGAGTCTTTTCCAATGAGTCAACTCTTCGCATGAGTTGGCCAAAGTATTGAAGTTTCAGCTTCAGCATCAGTCCTTCCAATGAACACTCAGGACTGGTCTCCTTCAGAATGGACTGGTTGGATCTCCTTGCAGTCCAAGGGACTCTCAAGAGTCTTCTCCAACACCACAGTTCAAAAGCATCAATTCTTTGGCACTCAGCTTTCTTCACAGTCCAACTCTCACATCCATACATGACTACTGGAAAAACCATAGCCTTGACTAGATGGACCTATGTTGTCAAGGTAATATCTCTGATTTTCAATATGCTGTCTAGGTTGGTCATAACTTTCCTTCCAAGGAGTAAGTGTCTTTTAATTTCATGGCTGCAATCATCGACTACAGTGATTTTTGAGCCCAAATAAATAAGGTCTGCCACTGTTTCCACTGTTTCCCCATCTATTTCCCATGAAGTGTTGGTACTGGATGCCATGATCTTCATTTTCTGAGTGTTGAGCTTTAAGCCAACTTCTTCACTCTCCTCTTTCACTTTCATCAAGAGGCTCTTTAGTTGTTCTTCACTTTCTGCTATAAGGGTGGTGTCATCTGCATAACTGAGGTTATTGATATTTTTCCTGGCAATCTTGAGTCCAGCTTGTACTTCCTCTAGCCCAGCGTTTCTCATGATGTACTCTTCATAGATGTTAAATGCAGGGTGACAATATACAAAAATATCTGTGCTAGACATATTTTTAAACATTTTAACACCTCTGAAATTGGGATATATCATAGGATTTATAATAATGTCACCATTATAATAGGGATTTTTTTTTTTAGTGAAAGATAAAATGATAGCAGGCATCATATTGATGGATTTTTAGATGTGATTAAAAAACCCTTCCTTCAATAGTTAAGAAGTGTAGTTGTGAAGTTGTAAAGTGAAAGTGAAATCGGTCAATCTTGTCTGACTATTTGCGACCCCATGGACTGTATGTAGCCTACCAGGCTCCTCAGTCCATGGGATTTTCCAGGCAAGAGTACTGAAGTGGGCTGCAAGATAATTAACCTTAAAATTCTATATTCTCTGTGTTTAAAATTGGAATAATATAAAATCAACTCATGGAGTTATCAAGGCCAAAGAAGATAGATTATGTAAAAATGCTCTGTGAAATGCAAAGGATTACAAACATATAGAGATGCAATAATCCTTATTAGTCTTCAACTAGAGAGGGCTTGCCCTCTAGCTAGAGTGCATGGTGTATTCAAATAAGGAAACATGGATTGATTGTTCTGGTTTATGTTAAAACATCTATCTACGACCTCTTATCTTATAAAGCACAACAGAATATAGGCAAAAAGCAAACTGACACACAGAGGTTTTCTTCTAAATATATAGATGCATATTGAAATTTTAATGTTTACTTTTAAACATAACCCATTGATAATAGATTATGCCATATCTGAGCATGATTAGTCATCTGAATGATTTGATTAGGCCCTATTTTACAATTTTTTAAAAAACTTCTCAAAGTTAAACTTTTTTTTTCTTCTTTTACTATGTAGTCCTTCCTGGATATTTAACCATAGACTCTAATGGAAATTTCATTTCCCTCCCCACCCCCGACTTTCCTGCATTATCCAGGAAAGAAAGCTATCACTTCAAACATAGTCTTGTCTCCTGTCAAAATCTCATACTGCCTGAAGATGTAGTGTAGGAGATTAAGAATCTGGCTCTACAGTTTCCAGTATCAAAATGGATTGAATGATTGCAGCACAAAAAGCAGAATTAAGAAACCTTACTAGGAGACAGCTTTAGCTTGTGACCTTAGGCAATCCACTTAATCTCTTTCCCTCTCTCCCTCTCTTAGACACCCAATCTGTAAAATAAGATTTATGATTTCTGCCAGCACCTGTGGTTATAAACCCACAATGCATATATTTTTGTTGGTCAGAACATAATCCACATACACATTTGCATAAAGGATTAAGATTTGGTTAAAATTAAATAATAGGAAAAATAAATAAGTTGAATATTTATTTATATAACTGGGTTTTCCACAACAACAGCATTATGGCAGACCTGTAATCTGTCATGTTTCAAATAACACCCCATGGACAGAGAAATGAGGAAGAAATAGAGGCAGAGAAAAGACCAAGTAAATGGATAAGAACTTTTCAAGCTGATAAATGTTTCCTTCTGGTGATTGAAACATATGTGACTCAATACTAGAAATAGAGTAAACGCTAAGTACATACCAGCTTAGGAAACTGTGAATGTATTTTTGGTTGGAGCTCTCACCAACATGGAATTGAGATGCATTGCCATTATAATAGGAGATGATTTTCTATGTTATGTTTGCTTCCTTTATCTTATAATTTCTAAATATTTTCTGATGTCAAAGCTAGCATTTTATAACTATGCCCACATTTGAAAGAAAGTAATTTTATATTTACTTCTTGCCATTTACAGGAAATTCCTAATAGACTTTCCTTTTTGTGGTCATTTCTCATTTCTCATTGTTCATTTCTTACTGATGCCACATCAGAGATTCCAGTTGTTGCTAATGGAAGGTGAAGGTCATTCAGTTCCTCACTTATTGCCAAAAAATATCTTTTTCTGCTACTTTCACTGTGTAAAGATCTGGCATTAATGTCTTTATATTTCACAGAATATTGAGAAATGTCAAATAAAATATATGGGACAGGCTTTTAAAAGAAAACTCTATTTTCTTGATAGACATTTAAAAACATTGATCATGGAGTTCCCTGAACAGAACTATCTTTGTCCAGCTTCTTCCTTGTTCAATTCTTCATGGATTTCTCATTGCCAAAAAGCCTCCCTTAAATATCAATTGCATTATGTCATTTTCTATCTCAAAAATCTTTCCTTACTACTCATATCTACATAGAATAGAGTCAAAATTTATTTCCTTTTCAAGAGCCTGCTCTTTCATCAACCAAATGCCTCCTTTCAAGGGCATTTTCCTTGACTCCTTTGAAATGAAGCAATGGTTTCAGCCCAACTTGTGTGATCAATATAGAGTAGCCACTACTTTCGGAGCACATCATGTGCACTTACTCCTTATATAACCCCTTGAATTAAGTATCTTCATTTGAAGATAAAGGAACTGAAGATCAGATAAGACAAAGCAATTCATCCAAGTTTACATAACTCTTAATGCCACAGCTAAGAATTAAATCCAGAATTGACACTGAAATGTGTGTTTCTTGCTACCAGGCTAGACATAGTCAAAAGACGGCAGTCTTTCTCTTCTTCATGCTTTGTGCACAGAAAAAGTTGCTTCCCTTTATCTCCAATGCCCATCCAAATCTCACTCTATATTTTGGTTACAGTTATAGCCTTCTCCAGGTAGCCGAAGATGGGCATCTTAGCCCTTGGTCATTTTCTTATACTTTAACACATACATTGACAACACTGACATAGGAAAGCTAATCCAATCTTGTGATGTTTCTGGCTTTATTGCCTTTATATTCTTTAATGAGATCACTCCTTTTTGGCATCCTGCTATGTATTTCATCCTAGTTTTGAGAAAAACACCCTAGTTTCTTTCTGTGGAAATAACCCATATCTAACTCTTAACTTTGTGTGTTTATCTACAATTAACTTCATCCTCTGGTTCAAGGGTGAAGAGGATGCTGAGATCTGTTCAATGTGAGCATCCTTTTTCCCTGGACAGTGGTTCATCCAGGGATAGACCTATCATTGTTAAAGCCAACGAAACACAATGAGATTTCTATCTGTAGACTGGAGTTCTCTCACTTCTAATGGGACTATGACATTAGGAATGATATGAGCGTGGACCCTTCCTGGGTCCCCTGCCTGAGATGGAAAATAATGTAGCAGAAGAAAGAACTGAGATAAAGAAGAAAACACATCCTGAAAACTGAGTTTGAGCTCATGATTCAAGCCTCACTTGAAGCTAGACTGGATTTTTAGTTGCTTGAGCTAATAAATTCTCTTTTGTTTTTACCAGTTTGTGCAGGATTTCCAATCTGCTACAACTGAAGACATTAAATGCATGAATACCTAGTTTTCCTTGAATACATTTATACATTCTGTATATATTATAAATATGTGTGTAAAATATAAGAACATGTACATGTTCCCCTTCTCAGGTTCTGGATTTACTTAGGACAGAATTATATTTTATTTTTCTTTTTGATTTTTCTCATCATCTATTTCAATGTCAGCTAGTAAGAACGCTATTCTTACTGAATTAAATAAAATTACAGAGCATTTGCAAACTGGAGGGATGGAATTATGTTTCTGGGCTTGCTTGTATTTGATATAGTATTAGAAATGGATCTTTGCCACCCAACACAAGAGTCTGATTTCCTTTTAGAGATTTGGTCCCTCTTAAAATAGCCTCAGGGTTCTTGGAGGATCCACATTTACTATTTAGCTGACTCACATGGGTTGGGTGGGACATTATTATTTATTTCATGAGTAGATGACATAACACAGGGCAACAGCGATCAGCATATTTGAGTTCCTTCTCCACAGTGACTGGTTCAGATATGGGCCGGTGAATGAAGCCTGTAAATTAGAGTTTTGTCGGGATTTCTTGAGCTAAGACTCTGAATTTTCTCTCTCTCTCTTTTTTTTAAATGTTGGGTATATTGCAGTTTCAGCTGCATTTGTTGAATTCCAAAGGATATAGCCCCAGGAGATGCTGTTTGTCTTACTCTAATGCTTTTGAACTGTGGTGTTGGAGAAGACTTTTAAGAGTTCCTTGGACTGCAAGGAGATCTAACCAGTCCATCCTAAAGGAGATCAGTGCTGGGTGTTCATTGGAAGGACGGATGTTGAAGCTGAAGCTCCAATACTTTGGCCACCTGATGCGAAGAGCTGACTCATTTGAAAAGACCCTGATGCTGGGAAAGATTGAGGACAGGCGACAGAGGATGAGATGGTTGGATGGCATCACTGACTCAATGGACATGAGTTTGGGTAGACTCCGGGAGTTTGTGATGGACAGGGAGGTCTGGCGTGCTGCAGTCCATGGGGTTGCAAAGAGCTGGACACGACTGAGTGACTAAACTGAACGGAAGCAGGAAGAGAGAGATTGTAAGGAAATGAAAGAAACAGGTGGTGAGGAGGATTTAGTGAGAGAAACTGAGACCTGACGATATTGTCTGAAGCCCTGAATAAAACTTCACCTGAAGTCTCTCCAGCTGCTATTCTTTCAAAATACATGAGGCAACACACGTGATTTGTATGTTTGTTTATTCTCCTTTGTCTGGTTCTAATGCGTATTATAATGCTTTCAAGAGGGAAAGCCCTGATAGAAATACATAGTTTAATATCACATTCAAACTAGCATTTCTTGATAAGTGACTGCTTCTTCTGAAATGAACATGAAGAAACCTAGAACTTTAATCCTTTTCATACTGTTGAGTTGTTAAAAGTTAAGAAAGAGACCCTTCATCTCAAAATGAAAATTTATATGTAAGAATTTTATAAAACAAAATATAATTTTTAATTTTGATAAGCACTTAAGTTTTGAAATTTTTGATAAGCACTAAAAAGACTAGGAATTGCTAAGTAGACCTTGAAAAATGGAGCAATATCTTAAGTGCTTCTCCGGCCTTTGCTAAACCAGCTACATATTTTTTTTCCAGTTATGCTTAACATATAGCACCATGTAAGTTTAAGGTATACAGTATAAGAATTATATGCATCATGAAATGATGATCATAGTAAGTTTAGTGAACATCCATCATCTCAGCTATATATATATATTTACTACTCTGGTTAATTTTCTCTATTATCTGACCAGAGTCTACTATTATATCTGAAAACTCAGATTAACGTGTAAAGTTAATGACAACTTTTTCTAATTATTTTGGACTGATGTTCCATCGAAAGAGCTTTGAGAGAGTTAAGAATTCTCATAAAGATCACAAGTGGACATTTATTGAAACTGAATTTCATACTAGCTCATAAACTCTTTCTTGCTTATTTTGTATCTTAAAAAAATAGAAATATAAAATTACCCATGTTTGAGGTAATCCTCTAAGATTTATAAGTAGTTTATAGTTATATATCTATTTATCTGCATGCATGTAGGTACATCTCATTTAAGTCTATAACAACTCAAAGGAGTGACTATTCAGTTCAGTTCAGTCACTCAGTCGTGTCTGACTCTTTGCGACCCCATGAATTGCAGCACGCCAGGCCTCCCTGTCTATCACCAACTCCTGGAGTTCACTCAACTCATGTCCATCAATTTGGTGATGCCATCCAGCCATCTCATCCTCTGTTGTCCCCTTAGTGGCTATTATTAGACCTATAATATAGAGATGTAAATGAGGCACAAATAATTTAAGTAACAAATAAATATTAAAATCATGAGCTAGTATGTAATTTGAATCCAATCAGCCTGACTCTTGTTCTTTCTTAAGACCTCCACTATCCTGCTTGTATCATTTATATGAAATGAATGACTAATTTTAATTTCTTAAAAATTAGTGTAGTCAAATTGTTTGTGTAGAATCAGCCTCTGTCTTTGCACCAGGCTGCATAATTCCACACGCTCTAAAAGCCATGCCTTTTTAGGCTTTTTCCCCAAATTTAATGCTACTTGAAGATAGCATACTTTTGTATCTCACATTGTGCTGGGTATGTAATAGCAGGTATTCAAGAAGTATTAAAATAAATTCAACAAGAATTTAATTGAGAATTTTATTATTTCTTTGGGTGTTTTCAGTATTATTCTGTTTTTTATTTTGCTAAAATGACATAACAAAGTTCCATTTGATTTAGAGACAGGGACACTGAAGGACATTTCAAGATCAAAAAATAGTTTGGGGAAATAATGTGCTCCTAGTAGCAATCAAACTTTCAAGTCAATGTACCCTTTGCAAGCTCTCTCTTGTTAAAATACAAGGAAACCCGTTCAAAAAGTCCCAAAGTGCTTAACAGATAAATTCTGGGACTCCCTTGGAAGATATTACATGATTACTTGGTTGCTGACATTAAAGGCTTTGGCACATCTGTGGGTTAAGGAACACACACGCATGCACACACACAACACACACACACAAGCACTATTGTTAAATGTCTTCTCTATGCCCCCAGCATATTCAAAGAAGCATAGAACCAAAACACCGTCACCCCACATCTTCTAATCAAAGCAAGCAATTCAGTGTTTCTGATGTTGACAAATTATCTCTGGAAAATAGCCCTTGTCAGCAATGTTACCTTCAAACAGATTAGATGGCACAAACTTCTTGAGTCTTCTACAGAAATCTGGCCTAGAGCCCACAGTGCAAGCTGACAATCTTTAACAGTTTCTAACTATACAGTGGTTTGGGACTTAATGTTGTAATTGCACTCGAAGCCTCAATTCATTTCTGATATGATCCTCTGGAAGGCTGAAATCTTCATCTTACAGGTGTTTGTATATTCATTCCAAAGCAAAATTGTTAACTTGGCATTATGACTTTATGACTTAGAATATAAATCTCCGAAAGCCAGAAAACTTGACATCACTGCTCCCAGAGCAATAACTTCACCCTTTACACTTAAATAGCTTTTATTTGATTAGATATAGTCTGAGCTGATTTTTCATCAATATTTATATAAAATTTCTTCAGATGGAAAAATGTGGCTGTTTTTTAATTGGCGTTTGTAATTGCTAAAACCTACATGGCCAGGAATTTATAAAGCCACGTGTTTGATGAGGAAGGTTTAAGAAGATTTTGAAGTTGTAAATTCAGTCTTTGATAAAGAAGGGTGAAGTGGAAGAAAATGTGAGACTAAGAGCTTATAATTTTGCAGGAAATAAAAAGTCCATATTTTTCTTCAGTCCTGATAAAACAGCTAACCCATTTATCAATGTTCTTCAAATTGATGTAGACATAAAAATTGAGGAACTTGTAAAAATGAAGAATATCTGATTGTACTTTCAGAGATTCTGATTCATTTGATCTATAATGTGGTCATTAATTTGCATTTTTACAAGTGCTTTGGTGATTATGATAAAAGTAGGTTAAGTAATATTTCCATGAGTCTATTCTAGTAGGTACTAGTGTAATTACTCGTTGCCAAAATTTATATTTACTATATGTGAGGGCTTCCCACGTGGCACGGTGGTAAATAATTTTCACCTGCTAATGCAGGAGCTGCAAGAGATGTGAGTTCAATCCCTTGTTTGGCAAGATCCCCTGGAGTAGAAAATGGCAACCCACTCCAATGTTCTTGTCTGGGAAATATCATGGACAGAGGAGTCTGGCAGGCTACAGTCCATGGTGTCACAGTGTTGCACATGACTGAGCAACTGACCACACACAAACATGTGATCATAGTCTAAAAATGTGTTTACAAATGCTGTCTTTATGAACATATACACTGACATATACATGTATGTGTGCTGGCTAAGTCATTTCAGTCATGTCCAACTTTTTGTGACCCTATGGACTGAAGCCTAAGTACTCCTAAAGCTTACAAAATAAAAATTTCATTTCTTATTTTGATAATGGAGCTTGTGTGAAGAGCTATATATTTTTATTCATTTTCTAGGAGGGAATAAGAAAAGTCCTGGTGAAATAACTGAGAAATAATATCACCTCTTGACTTTGTGTTTTAAAAACAAATCATATTGTTGTTCTATTGCTAAGTCATTTCTGACTCTTTTCAACCCCATGGACTGCAGTATGCTAGGCTCCTCTGTCTTTCCATATCTCCCCAGGTTTGCTCAAATTCATGTCCATGGTGATGTTATCTAACCATCTCATCCTCTGCCACCCTCTTCTCCTCTTGCTTTCAATCTTTCCCAGCACCAGAGTCTTTTCCAATGAGTCGACTCTTTGCATTAAAGTAGCCAAAGTAACTGGAGCTTCAATTCAGCATCAGTCTTTCCAATGAATATTCAAGGTTGATTTCCTTTAGGATTGAATGGGTTGATCTTCTTGCAGCCCAAGGGACTCTCAAGAGTCCTCTCCAACACCACAGTTCAAAAGCATCAATTCTTTGGCACTCAGCTTTCTTTCTGATCCACTTATTACATCCGTGCATGACTACCAGAAAAAACTATAGCTTTGACTAGATGGACCTATGTAGGCAAAGTAATGTCTCTACTTTTTAATATATTTTCTATGTTGGTCATAGCTTTTCTTCCAAAGAGCAAGCATCTTTTAATTTCATGGCTGCAGTGATTTTGGAGCCCAAGAAAATAAAGTCTGTCAATGTTTCAATTTTTTCCCCATCTATTTGCCATGAAGTGATGGGACTGGTTGCCATGATCTTAGTTTTTCGAATGTTGAGTTTCAAGCCAACTTTGTCATTCTCCTCTTTTACTTTCATCAAGCGGTTCCTCAGTTCCTCTTTGCTTTCTGCCATAGGGTGGTGTCATCTGTGTATCTGATGTTATTGATATTTCTGCCTGCAATCTTGATTCCAGTTTGTGCTTCATCCAGCCTAGCATTTTGCATGATGTAGTCTGCATATAAATTAAATAAACAGGATGACAATATACAGTCTTGACATACTCCTTTCCCAATTTGAAAGCAGTCTGTTGTTCCATGTCCCATTCTAACTGTTGCTCCTTGACCTGCATATAGATTTCTCAGGAGGCAGGTAACATGGTCTGGTATTTCCATCTATTTAAGAATTTTCCATAATGTGTTGTGATCCACACTGTCAAAGGCTTTGGCATAGTCAATAAAGTAGAAGTAGATGTTTTTCTGGAACTCTCTTGCTTTTTCTATGATCCAACAGATGTTGGCAATTGGGTCTCTGGTTTCTCTGCCTTTTCTAAATTCAGGTTGAACATCTGGAAGTTCACAGTTTACATACTGTGGTTATCCAGGTTATTAAGACCTTTTTTGTATAATTCTCCTATGTATTCTTGCCACCTCTTAATCTTTCTTGCTTCTGTTAGGTCTTTACCATTTCATTTAGAAGAAATTAATTGCATGAATTCTCTTTTGAGAGAAAACATCCAATGCCCATAACTCTCACGAGCACAATAAAGTTTCTAATTAGGTAGATCTGTGAATGTCTTGTCCAGAAAAGCCTGAGATTTTTCAGAGAAATGTAAGTGCTCCAGAATAAGACTTGTATATTTTGTTGTTGTTGTTGTTAAAGACTGTAGATGTAGAATTGCACTAATTATCAGCAAAGGTTTACAGGTTTTGAAAATGGAATTGTACTCTCTTTGGGCATTATACATATTGAACAAGAAAATAAAGGCTAAAGTGGATAATATCCTTTTGTAAATTGCTACATACTTTCTATAAGACATTATAGTTTAGCTGATAGGTGTTAAGGGTAATAGTTTGCATAAGTATTTCACAATATTGAATATATATTTCTCTGTCTGTAATTAGAGCTCTAATTTTCTCAGAGAAAGATTAACTTTAAGATAATAATTAGAATGTATTTCTCAAAATTGCCAGAACACATACCCAGTCCCTTGATTATAAAAAAAAAAATGAAGAAACACTGCATCTCACACATACCCACAATCAACCCCCCCATACCTGCTTGAAAGAAAGAACAGTGTATTTTTAGATAAAATATTAGCTATAAATATGTGACTTTTATAGCTTTGTTGGAAGTAAATGTGAATTTGTAAAAAAATTATTTTTGTTTTCAGTTCAGTTCAGTTCAGTCACTCAGTCATATCTGACTCTTTGCAACCCCATGAATCGCAGCACGCCAGGCCTCCCTGTCCATTACCAACTTCCGGAGTTCACTCAGACTCATATCCATCGAGTCAGTGATGCCATCATCCAGCCATCTCATCCTGTGTCGTCCCCTTCTCCTGCCCCCAATCCTTCCCAGCATCAGGGTCTTTTCCAATGAGTCAGCTCTTCACACGAGGTGGCTAAAGTACTGGAGTTTCAGCTTTAGCGTCATTCCTTCCAAAGAAATCCCAGGGCTGATCTCCTTCAGAATGGACTGGTTGAATCTCCTTAGTCCAAGGGATTCTCAAGAGTCTTCTCCAACACCACAGTTCAAAAGCATTAATTCTTCAGCGCTCAGCTTTCTTCACAGTCCAACTCTCACATCCATTCATGACTACTGGAAAAACCATAGCCTTGACTAGACAGACCTTTGTTGGCAAAGTAATGTCTCTGCTTTTGAATATGCTATCTAGGTTGGTCATAACTTTGCTTCCAAGGAGTAAGCGTCTTTTAATTTCATGGCTGCAGTCACCATCTGCAGTGATTTTGGAGCCCCCCAAAATAAAGTCTGCCACTGTTTCCACTGTTTCCCCATCTATTTCCCATGAAGTGATGGGACCAGATGCCATGATCTTCGTTTTCTGAATGTTGAGCTTTAAGCCAACTTTTTCACTCTCCTCTTTCACTTTCATCAAGAGGATTTTTGTTTTATGTCTGTGCAAACAGCTACTCAATATAACTTTAGGAGAGGTAAACTATTAGAAAACAAATATAGGCAAAACTATTTGAATTTTTTTTTTAATCTAAGTTGAAAAGGAACAGTGTGGTCAGTCCTCACTGCTTTACATGTGGAGTGTTGGGGCTCGTGCTAACATTTGAATAGATTTGCAAGTCCTGTAGAAAGTCAGTTTCTTCTAGTGAAACATTTGGACAGAGTTTTAGGTTTTCATCCCTGTGTGTACTTTGCATGTCTTTCCTCCTGAAGCAGAAAATGAGCAGATCCAGGGTGAAGTGTCTAAATTAGACCAATTGTAATTTCCTTCAAACTAAATGGATGTTAATGATTCAGTGACCAAAACATAAACTGTTGTTAGAAAATAAAGATGTACTGCAAAATGCTTCATGCCTTTGGGCAATGAAGGATTTTCACTTGTGTTTTTAAGCTGATCCCCATGGGGAAGGGGAATTAGAAACTGCATTTGCTATATAATGAAATGTGAAGGTTGCTCTGATTTTCTTATTTATAAATCCATCTTTCTGAAATGAGGCTAAGTTAATTTTAGAGTAAAACTATCCATTCTAAGAATTAACAACATCCTCAAATATTTCTTTATGATTTAATTCCTTCAATTTATATATGCTATTTTTTCTTATATTTATCCTTTCATCGTTTTATAATATTACATTCTAAAATCACCTCAATTTCTACCACATAGAGCTCAATAATTTGAGTATTTTCCACTTGTCAGAGCATTGAACCTTTCAATTATCCTACCAAATAGTTACTAAAGTAAATTTGCCATTAGTTGGTAGATGATAAAATAAGATACAAGATGGTCAAGAACTCTTCAGTCATGAATTTGGCATTTTAAAATGTATCTTTTAATTATGACCAGTGGCTTCTGTGTGATCTGATGTGTATCTAATTCTGTTTTTGAAAGTTAGAAGGTGCTGGATGTAACATATTACTTTCATTTATAAGATGATTGTGGGTAGAGAAAACAATGGTGTATCTAAAGAGTTACATATGATTTTTAATAGTATTTAATCAAATTATCACCTGATCTGATGAAGAGGTGGAGAAAACTGAGAAGGAAGATGAAAAGGAGGGAAGAGAAAAGAAAAAACTACAATATTGGCTGAAGAATGATTCTTGAATGCTCCATAAACCTCATTCAATTCCTATAGGGTTGCTGGAGCATGAAACAATACTAGGCTATATTTTGCTATTATGCCAAACTGGATTATACATATATATGTATCCGGAGTATGAGTGAACTTTGAGAATCTGAGCCCCATGTCTATAAATGACTACTTACCAAAATGTAATGAGATAATCCTGTCTTATAGAAAATCTGAACTTTTTTTTTGGCAGTGTACAAAATGTCAGTCCATTAGAAAATGTAAAGAGAGATAAAGAATGCAAGTAGGTTTTTTTTCTGTACATATTAGTATGTGCTAACAATAATATTAATAATCATTTTTAAAGAAGCAGTTACCTATAGCCTAAAAGGGACCACTGAAATACTGCACTCACTGAGGGTCCCATGGTAGTCGCAAAATGGTTTCAGTCCTCAAATATAGCCAAATTATCAGCATATCTGTTTACATGATATAACCTGGCGTACTCTCTACTGGGATGAGGGGTGAAAAGAGCTGGAGACTGCATCGGCTGAACCTCAACATGCTTTGCCAAAAGAAAACAACAAACTGTTCAACCTCAGAGACACAAAGGCTCTTTTGACTTCATTCCAAATCAGCTAAGCTCTTTGGCATAAAATAAACCTTTTCCCAGGCATTCTGTAACAACAGTCATTTCCCAGGTTTGTTGTAATCATAATTCTCCACAAGACCTCAGAAAGCTTAAAAAGTATTTCCAAATCTTCCCTAGAGGAATACATTTTTCTCTATATTCATTCTTGGGGGAGTGTACCTGCACTTTTTGTAGAGGGTTTTTGCATTTGAAAGTAGTAAAGTGAAGACTATCTACTTTCTTCTCTTCTTTTTTTAAAAAAGTACATAATACTCATCTTTCTTCCCATAATTTAAAGAATGCAATTGCTTTATTTCTAAGGCTGCTCTTTAAAAAAGTCCAAATCATGGAATTCTAGAATTTTAAGCATCTTTTATATATCCGGGAAATATGCAGATAAGGGGATTGGTGGGCTTGTGTTACTACAGAAGTGAAATAAAGTCACCAGCCATGAAAACACAGGATAAAATAAACAACAAAGGAAAGCTGTGGCAGGATGACAAAGAGAAGTCGAAGGAGATTGTGATTATTTACCCTGGCAGAGAGGCCAGAGCCACGAGTAATGGGATGGAATGCTGAAACGTGAGGGGAAGAGAGAATCTTGATAGAATGTGGGTAAAAAAAATGTTCTGACAGAGAGAATTGGATTCAGAAGTACTGTCCTAAGGGAAATGGTGGAAAATCCATTACTCAGTACACGTGTAATAGGACAGGACCAAGCTCTGGAAACTGTCGTAGGTAGTGATTCTGTATCAGTTCCCTGGGGAAAAGTGGAGAAGCTTTTGGTGCGATCTGATTTCTGTCACTATTTTTGACTTGTTCCAAGTAACTTGACCATTTTTTAAGTTTATGTACATGGGAAACGTGAAATCCAAGGAACTTCTGATAAAAGAAAGATGGAGGAGGTACAATATGCAGGCCTTTACCATGACTGATGACTCCAGATATGATTATCAGGAGGATGAGGGTAGGACGCAGTCATGGTCTGAGTCCCAGTCAACCAGGTGATGCTCTGACCCTCAAGTATTGTATCCAGCCCCTCTGTGCTGGAAGGGAATCATTTCTGAAACAAACTCTGGCTTTTTCATTTGGCTGACATTTCCCTGATAGAAGGAGAGCTTATCATAAATTATAAGAAATAAAGGTGGAGAACCAATTTTCTCTTTACCTCTATTCCCCAGGGACTGATAGGGCTAATGTGTCTCTTGAATGCTTTGATACACTATGGTAGAATCAAATATTTGTTTTATTAAATGTAACCTGAAACCCCATTCTTTTTAAAATTGGAGGATAATTGCTTTACAATATTGTATTGGTTTCTCTCCATACAACAATGCGAATCAGCCATAAGTATACATGTATACTTATGAAACACCATTCTGATTTACCTACTCTAGCTGCAGAGTTCAACAGAGCATGCACTAAAAATGTCCAGTCAGATTCAGGAAGAACAAGGTAGGAGGCATGAAGAGGTAAGAATACCTCTTGTTGCTGTGTGACACTCAGGATCTGTCTTAATTTCTCTGAACTAGCTTTGTGAATATTTAAATTTGTTAGTGCCTAAGAGGATATCTAAAAATACTATGTAAATAACTATTTGACATCATGATTAACATTTAGAAAGAGCTCAGTAACTGATGCTTCCAACTTTAGAAACTTGCTCTCACTGGTTCACTAAGGACTTTATTTGAATTCATCTTGTAAGCTGTATCTTATAGGTAGTTCTCTCTCTAGTCTCCAGCTTTATTCACCTGAAAATCAAGGGTTAGGAAGAAAGAATCTGTGGTACCAGTATATTTCAAGTTGTTATAAGATTGTAACCCTACATTTTGGATGGCAATGTGGGTTAATATAATACATTTGGAGGGTAATTTGTCAATGACCCAGTTTTTAAGTGCATATATTGTAAGTGCTAAAAGTTCTTTTTAACCATGATTGACTTTTCCAAGGTCAACTGTACTAGAAATATGCCTAACTATACTAGAAATAGTGCTAACGAATCTGCCTCTAATGCGGGAGACCTGGGTTCAGTCCCTGGCTTGGGAAGATCCTTAGAGAAGGAAATGGCTACCCACTCCAGTATTCTTGCCTGGAGAATCCCATGGGACAGAGGAGCCTGGCAGGCTATTGTCCATGGGGTCACAAAGAGCTGGATGTGACTGAGCACACACACACACACACAGGCTGAAAATGTCAGTGTTTATAAATGCTGTCTTTATACGCATATAAACATTCATATACTCACACAGTCCAAGGGGTTGCAAAGGGTTGGACACGACTAAGCAACTAACATTTTCAGAACAACATACTAGAAATAAACAAGCAGGAAATGAATGACAATGTTCCTAAAGCTGGGCTTCCCTCCTAGCTCAATCGGTAAAGAGTTTGCCTGCAATGCAGGAGACCCGGGTTCGATTCCTGGGTTGGGAAGATCCCCTGGAGAAGGAAATGGCAATGCATTCCAGTATTCTTGTCTGGAGAATCCCATGAACAGAGAAGCCTGGCAGGCTACAGTCTGTGGGGTCGCAAGAGTCTGACACTACTGAGCGACTAGGCACACACCTAAAGCTAGTTGACTATGGAGCCTTGTTTTGGCAAAATATTTCCTATAACAACTGTTTAATGAAACATATTTTGGGCAAAGCTGATCTGAAGAGTAAGCAAAATTTATGCATAAGTATAGAAGAACTCACACTTATGACTTAGCTTCTATATACCAGGTTCCCTGATAGGTGGAATAAGGCATTACAAAGACTTTCAATAAGAATATGAAGGTACACATTGCTATATTTAAAATGTATAACCAACAAGGACCTACTGTATAGCACAGGGGACACTTTTCAAAGTTGTGGCAGTCTGGATACGAGGGGAGATTGGGACAGAATGGATATATGTATATGTGTGGCTGAATCCCTTTGCTGTCCACCTGAAACTACCACAACGTTGTTAATCAGCTATACTCCAATACAGAATAAAAAGTTTAATTTATAAAAAAGAATATATGAATAATTGAATGAATGATCATGCCTCATTTGATCTTCATAACAACCTTATGAAGTAGGTATTACTGTCCTATTTTTTTCTTTTCTTTAAAGTGAGGCTTCTAGAGGTTTAGTCTTCATTCCCCAATTCCTCAGGTCTAAGTGGCAGATCCAGACTTCAGTCACTAGTCTGCTTCTATCTCTCCTCTATGCTCTTCTCATTACACGGTACTGGAGGTCCGATTGAGGCAGTGGGAGGCAGGGAGATAAAAAGATTCCATAATCCTAAGAAACTGTCTAAGGATAGTTAAGAGGAATTTATTTAAAATGGTGAGCATAGAGTTAGTCTTGTCTTTGGTATACTTTGGAGGAACGTTGCACCTTAATTTTTTTTTTTAATGAATTGGGAAAATTACATCCCTTAACAATAGATAAACACATCAGAGTGATAAATTTAAGAAGTTATGAAGGCTGGAAAAATCTAAATGGAAAAGAATAAATGTTCTAAACTCATTACATGAATTTAGATGAATAAATGGATAACACAAGACTAGCAGCCATTCATCCAGTGCCCACTCCACCCCAGACAGATACTTTGTGTAATATCAGACAACTCAGTTTCTAGTAAATAGTTAGTTATACCTCTTTAGTGATAAATTGAATAACACAGAGAAGATGAACAACTCTCCCAAAGTTCCTCAGTAAGTAAACCGAGGAGAAGTCAGTTCCAATGAATTCCAAATTCCCTATGTATTTTATGATAGTGTGTTGTTATACATGGGGGAGAAGACCTTTCAAAGTGAAAGACAAGGAGAACCACTGTGATGTTATTACCAAAAAAAAACACAATAACTTCTGTGTTCTCATAGTTATGGACTTTAAGTGACACCTGAGTTTCCAGTGTCTGTGGGGAAGGTGTGCATGTATGCATGAGAGAAAGAGGGGAGGAGAGGGCAAGGAAAGAGATAATAAAGGAGAGAAGGGAGAGAGAAGGGGAGGAGAGGGTTCCACTTTATGAGTATATTTATCATACATTGTTAATACTAGTTTTGAAGGGAGATGGCCAATGACACACTTTGTGAAGAGTAGTAAATTAATAGTAGTGGATTTTCAAAGCTGGGATTTCTCTTTTGTGATTGTGGGTATTTCATTCAGAAGTGCATCATGCATCTCAGCTCCCACATTTTAAATTAAATTTCCTTATTACTTTTTAAGTAGCTTGTCATGGATTATTGAGTATTTACTATATGTTTATACTGTAATTCTCTGAAATGACATATAGTAATTGCTTTAGCTACTGCATCTGATGTTTAATTACTGTAAATGCATGTAAAGAAGTAATTAAATGGAAAAAGATAAACTTTTTTTTCCAAAACTTCATATTACAGATTAAGCAGAAGATGTTTAGCTCTTTCTCTGATTTTTGGTAAAAACAAATAAACTCACGTGCAAGCAGAACGATTAGCAAGCTGCCAGGGATAAATTGATTTGATGTGACTTGCTCATCTGTTCCACTGGAGGTGCAGAAGTACCCTGAACCCCAGCATGAGCTGTGAACTCATGCTGTGCCCCTGTACCCTAAAGACAAGCCAAGGCTTTCCCTATTCAAACATGTTCCTCTTCTACCTTACGATTATACTGCAGAATACAGGTGTGACATTTCAAGACATTTTGCGTAAAATATGCCTCTACAAACTTCTGGTCCAGTTGTGCAGGAAAAAAAAAAAAAGTCGATTAAAAACCATTGCAAATGCCATACCCCCAAATTTTAACAAATACTTGATTCAGTTTTGCAGCATCTGGTTATTTTTAAGTGATTTGCAAATGAGCAGCCCCTTGGTGTTCTGGACGATGTAAACCACTCAGAGCACAGAAATTAGTTGCATGGAGCTAGAGTAGGAGTAGGAGGGATGAGGTCTGTTTTATAACATCAAACACAGCAGCACTATACTGGTTAGGCAATGCCAAAAGTTGTCAAATGGCCTTTTTCTACAGGAAAAAAGAATCGCAGCAGGATGGACTTAAAGCAAGATCCAAAATTAAAGACTGCATTATTCCTCTCATCCTTCCAAGGGCAGGTGAACACAGAGGGATATTTTCAACCACTGAGATATTAATAAAGGCGGACACAAAGAGCCTATTGCAATCTTGCTGCTATAAAGTTTAAGTTGATCCAATCTTTCTTCTGACCTTTTGAATTGCCAATTGGAAAAACACACACAAATGGCCCTCAGCTGTGAAGCAGCTCAGTGAGCATTCTGGACAACCTGTGGTCATCCCCTTGAGCAAGGAATTTGAAAAGCGACAAGATGTACCCTGCCTCTCAGAGGACGCAACTTTCTGTTCCATGGCTTGGTCTGAAAGTGCGTTCCAGCCTGCCCTCAGGTCTAAACCAGACTCCATTATTTATCTCCTTTTGGGGAGCCATAGAAATACTCTGTTACTGCCCTCAAGCTGCCAAAACTGATACTGCAAGCAGCCAACAGTGAATTTATCAATTGATTTCATTAATGTGAACAAAGTTGGCTTTTTGCCTCCATTACAACTGGGTGAAATTAATATTAAGACATCAGGAGAAGGTATCCTTTGGCTCCAGTAAAGAATATGAATGGGGAAGAGGAATCCTTGGGATTTTGTAGCAGTGCTTGGCAGATTTTTAGATTTATAATCCTTCCTGCTTTCAGATGTTTAATATATGAATTTTAATAAGAGCCAGCACCCAGCTGGAAAAGACCTTGAGGCTGGGAAAGATAGAGGATAGGAGGAAAAGAGGGAGGCAGAGGTTAAGATGGTTGGATAGCATTACCGACTCAGTGGGCGCGAATTTGAGCAAACTCTGGGAGACAGTGAAGGACAGGGAAGCCTGGCATGCTACAGTCTGTGGGATCACAGAGAGTTGGACACAACTTAGCTACTGAACAGCAACAACAACAGCACCCAATGTTCAAGTTTCCCTTCACCAACCCTGTTCTTCTGTTCTCTAAAGTAACCCTTTGAGCACATTCTTGGAGAATATCATTTTTAAAACATTGCATTTTTATTAATATATCCTTTCACTTGTTTGTCAGTATGTTCGTTCATTTGTTCAGTCAAGTATCTTTTTTCCACAATTTTATTGAGAAATAATTGGCACACATTACTGCACAAGTTAAAAGGCATACATCATGATGATTCAGTTGTGCCAGCACAGTACTAGGAAGCAAATCACATTTTCTTTAAGGCTTACTTTCCCCAAAGACATTTGATCCAGAAAGCCATCTGTGAAAGGAAGACTTTCTGAGTAACCTACTGAATAGACCTGTTCTTGTATTCCTCTGCTGCTTCTTATAAAATGAAGTTAATGAAATTTAACATGTAGGTCCAAGGTTAAAAGGGACATGTGAACATTAGGGTAGTCAACATTCTAGCTCATTTTTATCTATATTTTGTCAAATAACAGATATATACCTTGAATTTCTTAAAACTGTGTGAATGGAATTCTATGCATGCATCTTCATGGCAGGAAAAACACCATTCAGTTCAGTTCAGTCGCTCAGTCGTGTCTGACTCTTTGAGACCCCATGAATCGCAGCATGCCAGGCCTCCCTGTCCGTCACCAACTCCCAGAGTTCATTCAGACTCACACCGATCGAGTCAGTGATTCCATCCAGCTGTCTTATCCTCTGTCATCCCCTTCTCCTCCCGCCCCCAGTCCCTCCCAGCATCAGAGTCTTTTCCAATGAGTCAACTCTTCGCGTGAGGTGGCCAGTGTACTGGAGTTTCAGCTTTAGCGTCATTCTTTCCAAAGAAATCCCAGGGCTGATCTCCTTCAGAATGGACTGGTTGGATCTCCTTGCAGTCCAAGGGACTCTCAAGAGTCTTCTCCAACACCACAATTCAAAAGCATCAATTCTTCGGCGCTCAGCCTTCTTCACAGTCCAACTCTCACATCCATACGTGACTACAGGAAAAACCATAGCCTGGACTAGACAGACCTTAGTCGGCAAAGTAATGTCTCTGCTTTTGAATATGCTATCTAGGTTGATCATAGCTTTCCTTCCAAGTAGTAAGAATCTTTTAATTTCATGGCTGCAGTCACCATCTGCAGTGATTTTGGAGCCCCCCAAAAAATAAAGTCTGCCACTGTTTCCACTGTTTCCCCATCTATTTCCCATGAAGTGATGGGACCAGATGCCATGATCTTCATTTTCTGAATGGTGAGCTTTAAGTGATAAATTCACTTTCATCAAGAGGCTTTTTAGTTCTTCTTCACTTTCTGCCATAAGGGTGGTGTCATCTGCATATCTGAGGTTATTGATATTTCTCCCGGCAATCTTGATTCCAGCTTGTGTTTCTTCCAGTCCAGCATTCCTCATGATGTACTCTGCGTATAAGTGAAATAAGCAGGGTGACCATATACAGCCTTGACGTACTCCTTTCCCTATTTGGAACCAGTCTGTTGCTGATATTTATGTCAAGATCTCTGGTACTTTTCTTGACATGCTTATATTAATAATGTGTGTGTGTGTTCAGTTTCTCAGTTGTGTCCAACTCTTTGTAACCCCATGGACTGTAGCCTGCTAGGTTCCTCTCTCCATGGAATTTTCCAGGCAAGAATACTGGAGTGAGTTGCTATTTCCTAC
The DNA here is from genome assembly GCF_023091745.1 of Budorcas taxicolor. Taxonomy (NCBI): domain Eukaryota; kingdom Metazoa; phylum Chordata; class Mammalia; order Artiodactyla; family Bovidae; genus Budorcas; species Budorcas taxicolor. The sequence goes on from NC_068916.1 coordinate 75,561,521, forward strand.
TCCACAGGATCTTCCTGACCCAGGGATCAAACCCAAGTCACTTGTGTCTCCCTTGGCAGGAGGCTTCTTTACCACTGGGTCACCTGGGAAGCCCATATATACCTTGACCTATTTGTTGTTATCATTACAATATGTTTTATTATCATTACAATTTTATAGACATTCCCTGGTAGCTCAGACAGTAAAGAATCCACCTGCCAATGCAGGAGACCTGAGTTTGATCCCTGGGTTGGGATGATCCTCTGGAGAAAGCAATGGCTAACCACTCCAGTAGTCTGGAGAATTCCATGGATAGAGGAGCCTGGCTGCTTATAGTCCATGGACTCACAGAGTAGGATACAACTGAGTGACTAACACTTTCTTTCACTTTCAACTTGAAACAAAGAAGGATGAAGCAACTCATGCAAGGTCACACAAATAGTAGAGATGGGATCTGAAGCCAGAAAGATTAGCTTCACATCCTGGATTCATAACCACTCTATATTGACTCTGGGAATAGGACCTAATAAAAGAGGCCAACCTTTTTGGATTTAGAGTCAATAAAGATCCAGGATTTAGAGTCAATAAAGGTGGTAGCTGCAGACTTAAATAAATTTGAGAGCTAGAGGATAGTCACTTTACCCTTTTCTTCCTCTTACCATCCCCCTGATACAGCGGCCCACACAGATCCACAATGAAAAAACATTTTTTCCATTTAAACTAAAACTGAACTTTGGTCATTAGACATTTCTGCCTGTTACACTATAATAAGTTATTGGTAAGAGCAATATGTTATGCATTTTAATTAGGACAAACTGATTTTGAATTATTTTGATCCAATTGAACCAGCATTATCAAACCTATGCAGGATTATAGCCAGTGTACTAGGATCATTGTGTATGCACAGGAGCTTGGATACACCCACAGAAACTCACATAAAGTCACCATGGTACCTTTACATTGCAAGCTTCCAAGAAATCCACAGCCTCACAAAGATCTAGGTTTAAAGTGTGTATGACTGAAGAGGAAAAGTACTCAAACGTCAAGCAATACATCATGTTATGTGAATAGAGAAAGTCTCCTTTTGCTTGGTAATAATTAACATTCAGTTCAGTTCAGTTCAGTCACTCAGTCGTGTCCGACTCTTTGTGACCCCATGAACAGCAGCACCAGGCCTCCATGTCCATCACCAACTCCCAGAGTTCACTCAAACTCATGTCCATCAAGTTAGTGATGCCATCCAGCCATCTCATCCTCTGTCGTCCCCTTCTCCTCCTGCTCCCAATCCCTCCCAGCATCAGAGTCTTTTCCAATGAGTCAACTCTTCACATGAGGTGGCCAAAGTATTAGAGTTTCAGCTTTAGCATCATTCCTTCCAAAGAAATCCCAGGGCTGATCTCCTGCAGAATGGACTGGTTGTATCTCCTTGCAGTCCAAGGGACTCTCAAGAGTCTTCTCCAACACCACAGTTCAGAAGCATCAATTCTTCAGCACTCAGCTTTCTTCACAGTCCAACTCTCACATCCATACATGACTATTAGAGAAACCATAGCCTTGACTAGATGGACCTATGTTGGTAATGTCTCTGCTTTTGAATATACTATCTAATAGGTTGGTCATAACTTTCCTTCCAAGGAGTAAGCGTCTTTTAATTTCATGGCTGCAATCACCATCTGCAGTGATTTTGGAGCCTAAAAAAATAAAGTCTGACACTGTTTCCACTGTTTCCCCATCTATTTCCCATGAAGTGATGGGACAAGATGCCATGATCTTAGTTTTCTGAACATTGACCTTTAAGTCAACTTTTTCACTCTCCTCTTTCACTTTCATCAAGAGGCTTTTTAGTTCCTCTTCACTTTCTGCCATAAGGGTGGTGTTATCTGCATATCTGAGGTTATTGATATTTCTTCCGGCAATCTTGATTCCGGCTTGTGTTTCTTCCAGCTCAGCGTTTCCCATGATGTACTCTGCATAGAAGTTAAATAAGCAGGGTGACAATATGCAGCCTTGACATACTCCTTTTCCTATTTGGAAGCAGTCTGTTGTTCCATGCACAGTTCTAACTGTTGATTCCTGACCTGCATATACGTTTCTCAAAAGGTAGGTCAGCTGGTCTGGTATTCCCATCTCTTTCAGAATTTTCCACAGTTTATTGTGGTCCACACAGTCAAAGGCTTTGGTATGGTCAATAAAGCAGAAATAGATGTTTTTCTGGAACTCTCTTGCTTTTTCCATGATCCAGCAGATGTTGGCAATTTGATCTCTGGTTCCTCTGTCATTTCTAAAACCAGCTTGAACATCTGGAAGTTCACGGTTCAAATACTGCTGAAGCCTGGCTTGGAGAATTTTGAGCATTACTTTACTAGCATGTGAGATGAGTGCAAAGAGTTGACTACAACTTAGCGACTAAACAACAACAATGACAACAGCAGCAGCAGTTAGCTACATGCTTAAGGAAAGGATGTGGAAAACTGCAGGAGTGAGCTCCAGAGGGAGGCCTCCAAGGCTGACTTCCCAACAATCCTGTGGAGCTGGTCTTCTCAGCATGTTTCTCCTGCTACACTAAAGATACTAGAGACACATAAAACTGCTTGCCCCATGTTAGCTATGACCTGGAATTAGGTAACTGTTTCCACATTTGTTGAATTCAGCGTCACGCCTTGCCAGCCATTCTTCACTCAAGCCAATAGTGTTTTCTCAAGCACTGCCTTTCTCTCTATGTAACTCAGTTCTGGAAAAAAAAAAAAAAAAAATCGATTCCTAAGAGGGAAACTAACTAGAAGAACCTAGTTGCAGTTGAAAGCCTGCTATGCAAGGGATTCTGGAAAATGTGGTTTTTCCTTTGTAGCATCTGATTACGGGACGGGTGATGAAAAGAAACTGGAACAGATGCAAAACAAGTCGGTCTACTCTGTCACCTCATCCTTATCACTGTCTGAGAAGTCCCCATGGCAGTTGAGAAAGGGCTACTTTGAAGAATCTCTTCTACAGAATGGAGTGGGAGGAGATATCTATAAAATAGAGATGTCACCTGCCATAGGAGACATGGCTAACTGAACCTTGCCCTTTTCTCCCTGAGCTCCAAAATGCACCTTCTAAATATTGGTCAACCAATTACCAAAGAATTGCTCTCAAAGTTGATCAGCATCTATTTGGGATTCCTGGCCAGGGACAAGAAATACAGGAAGATAAGCCAGAAGAATCAGCACATAATACCGAAAAATTACAAGTCCTGGGGGGCAAATTGAGACTAAGACATGTCTCTCACCAATTTGTTTAAGGCTAACCCCAGAAAGAATTGTTACAGTTTAAAATCACTAAAATTATTTATACATTCCTCAACCAAAGAGCATTATTTCTGAGATACTGGCTAGAACTTTTATCCAGCAATAGAAAAAGTAGCATTATGACCTCAACAGAGCACATGCCTCTAACTTAACTATGCCTGCATAATTGCTGGCAGTGAGCTGCATTCCTGCAATTAGGGCTCATCAGCCAGGCTGGCGGATTCCCAGTCTATGATGCTGGAGCATTCCATTGAGCCTACAGAGAGAGCAGGGGCTGGGTGACATTGTCAGGCCTTTTTCATTAGAGTTACAAGTGGAGCTGCATCTTGTCCATGTGGATAATTGTTTGTTTGCTTTTTGTCACATTTGGAACCAACGTAAATAAACCCAATCTGTAAAGGAGAAAGCAAAGCCCAAAGCACCTGGAGTGCTTTGATGGAACTCAGTAAACTGAAAGCTTGTTGGCAGCCATGAGGGAGAAAATGGCATACCCTGCACCAGTGGGAATAGGGGAAAGGATTGAATGGTCACTCTCTGATACTGCTCCATTTGTAATTTTCTTGAGAAATAAGAAGGATCCATTAAGATCCAGTCCCTGGAAAGGAAGGAAATGTTGATCTGCATTGGAAATGATATTTAATTACTCCATATGAAATGCAAAATATCTGCCTTTAAAAAATGAGTTTGCGTAAAGTAGTTTGCTTCAAAAGGGAAATAAATTGAGAGGTTTATGTTGATATAGAATGCAGATTCATAATAAAACAAAACCCTCTTTTGTGAGAATGTGACAGGCATGTCTAGAATAAAGTGGTGTGTCCAGAACTCCTGTATGGTGGGGCATGGGCTTAGGCAGGGAGCTAATTGATGATGAATACAGGGGACTTCCGGAGAAGGCAATGGCACCCCACTCCAGTACTCTTGCCTGGAAAATCCCATGGACGGAGGAGCCTGGTAGGCTGCAGTCTATGGGGTCGCAAAGAGTCGGACACGACTGAGCGACTTCACTTTCACTTTTCATTTTTCATGCGTTGGAGAAGGAAATGGCAACCCACTCCAGTATTCTTGCTTAGAGAATCCCAGGGATGGGGGAGCCTGGTGAGCTGCCGTCTATGGGGTCGCACAGAGTCGGACACGACTGAAGTGACTTAGCATTAGCACAGGGGACTTCCCTAGGAAGAACATTTGCAGAACTATTGACATACATAAGTTTAAAAAATTTAAAAAGCATTTGTCCATATGAATGAAGTAGAAGAGAGAAACATAAGTGAGCCCCTTTTCTCCGTTCCTCCTCTACAACTGAATATCCTTTTGATACTGTCCATGCTAGTGACTTTTTGGTTCTGGATAGCTTGAAAATTTGATAAAATCTCAGACTGTGTCAAGTTTCTCTCTGTAAGTTTTGGCCTATCATTTGTTGACTTTTACCCTCTCCACTAGAAGGTCTGTACTCCTTAGTATTCAGAAATACAATGCCCATTTAACTCCCTATCTTCATCCCTCCTGAAATATTCTATCTTCTGGAAATAATCAAATACCATCTCTGTGTACCCTGTTGTGAATTTTTAACTATAGTATTTCTCTGAGAAGTATTTCTAGTTACAGTAGGAACTCTGAAAGATAAAAGTTTAACTGTTTTCATATTCTTACTGGTATTACCTGTTCCCTCTTTCCCTTCCACAAATCCTGTTGAACAAACATGCTGTCCTCTGAGGTTACAGTGAAAGTAAGGTACAGACGCTGTCTTCAAGGAGATCATAATCCATCAGAGAAATCTATGGTGAGCGCTACAGATCAGGCTGGAGTTGGGTGCTCAGAGAGGGTAGTGAAGCAATGCTTTATCCTGCCAGGGGCATCTTCCAGAAAGTGCTATCTGAACTGGAACTTAGACTGAGCAAGATGAATTCAGTGAAGAAGAGAAAGGACAGAGACCAGACGGCACAGTCTGAGGGCAAGCAATGCAGACGTGAGTGTTTCACGTTAGCTACAGCCCCGTGTTCTGCAGAGGAGAACATAGGAAGTTCAAATGTTAGCTTAGATAAGGGCTGCATTAGGAAGGGTTGCATGTACTTTCTTGACAAGTTCTAACTGTTTTGTAGTTGCTGGTTGTAGGTGTGTTGTTTTTTTTTTTTCATTTTTTATTGAAGTATAGTTGATTTGCAGTGTTTCGTATGTTTAGCAAGTGTGTGAGTGTGTTCGTGCATGCCAGCGAAGTTGCTTCAAACCTGTCTGACTCTTTGTGACCCCATGGACTGTAGGCCACCAGGCTTCTCTTCCATGACATTCTCCAGGCAAGAACTACTGAAGTGGATTGCTATGCCCTCCTGCAAGGGATCTTCCTGACTCAGGGGTTGAACCCATGTCTCCTGAAATATATATATTTCATATTATTTTCCATTATAAGTTATTATAAGATATTGAATATGGTTTCCTGTGCCATATAGTAGATCCTTATTGTTTATCTATTTTATATTTAACAGTTCAGTTCAGTTCAGTTCAGTCACTCAGTCATGTCTGACTCTTTGCAACCCCATGAATTGCAGCACGCCAGGCCTCGCTGTTCATCCCGGAGTGTCCCGGAGTTCACTCAAACTCATGTTGATTGAGTCAGTGATGCCATCCAGCCATCTCATCCTCTGTCGTCCCCTTCTCCTCCTGCCCCCAATCCCTCCCAGCATCAGAGTCTTTTCCAATGAGTCAACTCTTCGCATGAGGTGGCCAAAGAATTGGAGTTTCAGCTTTAGCATCATTCCTTCCAAAGAAATCCCAGAGCTGATGTCCTTCAGAATGGACTGGTTGGAACTTCTTGCAGTCCAAGGGACTCTCAAGAGTCTTCTCCAACACCACAGTTCAAAAGCATTAATTCTTCAGCACTCAGCTTTCTTCACAGTCCAACTCTCACATCCATACACAACCACTGGAAAAACCATAGGCTTGACTACACAGACCTTTGTTGGTAGTATGTATCTGTTAATCCCCAATTCCATATTTATCCCATTCCTCCCTTTACCCCTTGGTAACTATTTGTTTGTTTTATATGTTTGTAAGTCTATTTCTGTTTTGTAAATAAGCCCATTTGTATCATATTTTTTTTAGATTTCACAGATAATTAATATCATATATTTGTCTTTCTCTGTCTGACTTACTTCACTAATGTGATATCTCTAAGTCCATTTATGTTGCTGCAAATGGCATTATTTAATAATTTTTCATGGCTGAGTAATATTCCACTGTCAATATATGCTACATCTTCTTTATCCATTTATTTGTCAATGAGCATTTAGGTTGCTTCCATGTCTTGGCTATTTTAAATAGCACTATTATGAACACTGGGGTGCATATATCTTTTCAAGTTTGAGTTTTTTTGTGGATATTTTCCCAGGAATGGAATTGCTGTATCATATGGTAATGTTATTTGTAATTTTTTTAAGGAACCTGTATACTGTTCTCCATAGTGGCTGCACCTATTTCACCAATTTACATTATCACCAGCCATGAGGAGGGTTCTCTTTTCTCCATATCCCCTGCAGCATTTGTTATTTGTAGACTTTCTGATGATCATTCTGACCCATATGAGAGGGTATCTCATTGTAGTTTTGTTGTGCATTTCTCTAATAATTAGTGATACTGAACATCTTTTCCTGTGCCTATTGTCTTTCTGTATATCTTCTTTGGAGAAATGCTTATTTACTCTTCTGCTCATTTTTTTGATTTGGTTTGTGTTTTGTTTTGTTGTTTTTAATTGAGCTTCATGAGCTGTTTGTATATTTTGGAGATTAATTTCTTGTCAGTCACATCTGTTGAAAATCTTTTCTCATTCTCCATAGGTTGTCTTTTCATTTTGTTTATGATTTCCTTTGCTGTGTAAAAGTTTTTAATTGAGTCCCATTTGTTTATTTTTGTTTCTGTTTCCATTACTCTAGGAGAAGGATCAAAAAAATATATATATTGCTGTGATAAATAGTGTCCAGACTGTTTTCCTCTAGGAGTCATATTGTCCAGTCTTACACTGAGGTCTTTAATCCATTTTGAGCTTATTTTTGTATATGGTGTTAGAAAATGTTGTAATTTCATTTTTTTACTTTTACATGTAGCTGTCCAGTTTTCCCAGCACCACTTACTGAAGATACTGTTTTTCTCTCCATTGTATATTCTTGCCTCCTTTGTCATAAATTGATTGGACATATGTGAGTGGGTTTATCTCTAGTCTTTCTGTCCTATTCTATTGATCTGTGTGTCTGTTTTGTTTTAAAAAGAAGGTGTTGGGAATCCCCTGAAGGATTCAGAGCTGGGGAATAATTGAAGAACTTTATTTTGATTCACTCTCCTCCTAGTACTGAAATTCCTAGCATCACACCCCCTTGCTTGTGTAGAGAGGCAGTTCTTTCTGTAGAACAACAGGGGGCACCAGACCAAAAACAAAGGTGTTGTGACCTATTATCTTTGGGACGGGAAGAAACACAAGCTGGAATCAAGATTGCCGGGAGAAATATCAACAACCTCGGATATGCAGATGACACTACCCTTATGGCAGAAAGTGAAGAGGAACTAAAAAGCCTGTTGATGAAAGTGAAAGAGGAGAGTGAAAAAGTTTGCTTAAAGCTCAACTTTCAGAAAACGAAGATCATGGCAGCCGGTCCCATCACTCCATGGGAAATAGATGGGGAAACAGTGGAAACATTATCAGACTTTATTTTTTTGGGCTCCAAAATCATTGCAGATGGTGACTGCAGCCGTGAAATTAAAAGACGCCTACTCCTTGGAAGAAAAGTTATGACCAACCTAGATAGCATATTCAAAAGCAGAGATATTACTTTGCCAACTAAGGTCCATCTAGTCAAGGCTATGGTTTTTCCAGTAGTCATGTATGGATGTGAGAGTTGGACTGTGAAGAAGGCTGAGTGCCAAAGAATTGATGCGTTTGAACTGTGGTGTTGGAGAAGACTCTTGAGAGTCCCTTGGACTGCAAGGAGATCCAACCAGTCCATTCTGAAGGAGATCAGCCCTGGGATTTCTTTGGAAGGAATGATGCTAAGTACTGAAGCTCCAGTACTTTGGCTACCTTATGCGAAGAGTTGACTCATTGGAAAAGACTCTGATGCTGGGAGGGATTGGGAGCAGGAGGAGAAGGGGACAACAGAGGATGAGATGGCTGGATGGCATCACTGACTCGATGGTCATGAGTCTGAGTGAACTCCGGGAGTTGGTGATTGACAGGGAGGCCTGGCGTGCTGTGATTCATGGGGTCGCAAAGAGTCGGACACAACTGAGCGACTGAACTGAACTGAACTGATCTTTGGGACACCCAGTTGAAAACAGGGATAAACCAGTTTCTTTGCTAGAGCTTCCCTGATGGCTCAGTTGGGAAAGAATCCACCTGCAATGCAGGAGACCCTGGTTCAATTCCTGGATTGGCAAGGTCCTCTGGAGAAGGGATAGGCTACCCACTCCAGTATATTTGAGCTTCCCTTGTGGCTCAGTTGGTAAAGAATCTGCCTGCAATGCAGGATCCCTGGGTTGGGGAGATCCCCTGGGGTAAGGGAAAGGCTACCCACTCCAGTATTCTGGCCCAGAGAATTCCATGGACAACAATCCTTGGGGATGCAAAAAGTCAGACACAACTGAAAGACTTTCGCTTCACTTTGCTAGAGCAACTCAGAATCTTTATTGTGCTGATATACATGGCATTACTCCAAAAGGGGAGATTTACAATGAAATGAAATTAGAGGAATTAATTTTCTGAGGAAAAACAAATTGAAAGCCATTCTCTCCAGACTCCTCTTTAGAAACCCAAGTAATTTCTTTATCTAGAAATTTTAACTTGTTAGATCAGAGAGAAGTGAGATTCCAAAAAGTAACTTTTATGTTTTAAACTTGCAATAAAAAAAAAATAAATAAACCCAAGGAGCGAGAAATCATGAAATCTCTGTATACACATCTCGACACTCAATAACTGTCAACATTTTGAGTGTGGAGATGGGTATACAGAGATTTCATGATTCCTCACTCCTTTGGTGAGTGATAAATGAACTTCCTTCATTTATCACTCCCTTCTCTACTCTGTGTAAAGCAATTTGCTCCTCAGGAAATGTCTGCTAGTCTCACCTTTAGTGATGCAAAGATTGATCCCTGGTTCAGATGGCTGTTGTGTGATCCTTCTATCTACAAGTCCCCAATAATCAGTTAGTACTACTGTTTCACTTAGTTATAGTACTAATATCTTATTAGTAGTTGAAAGACAGTTATTTTCTCTTTCTACCATTTCTTCTAGAATAAAAATCTGGAACATAAATTTTTCCCAAGCTTATCTTATACAGTCTCTGCTTTAGACTGGGCTCAGCCATTTTTTTCTAAGTCCTGATTCACTTTATTAGAGAATTCTGCCTAGGCACCAAGAGTGTTGAGCTGCTCACAGGGTTCCTCTACACCCATAAGCAACTTTTTAACCTTGTTATTATTAGCTTTTAGTTGACCACTTTTGTTTCTTTCAGCAAAAAATAGGAAAATGTATGCATGTATTTCTATTTTCTATCTTTCTGACACCAACGTAGCGTGGGACATTCAGTATTCTACCTTATCTCTGTTTTTATCACTTAATAACCCATTTTTTGTATAATTTTTCATATCAGTACATGAAGAGCTTCTGTATGCATTTTCCCAGTTTCTTAGTATTTTGTTCTGTGACTAGTTTATTCAGTCATTTCCCACTCAATGGACATTTCATTTTATTCCTATCTTTTGCTTGAACTAATAACATCACAGTATATAACCCTTTAAATGAATCATTTCGTATTTTTGTTCAGGATGACTTTGGGTTGGGTTCCAAGAAGAGGAGTATTGAGTCAAGTGATATCTGCATATGCAGTATTACTAAATATTTTCACATTCCCCTTGGGGAACCCACCGAGATTGTGCCATTTTGTATTCTTACCATCAAAGTATGAGCAAGCCTTTTTTCCCACAGTCTCAAAAGCAGAATATGTTGTCCACAGCATAGAAATTTGGTGATGTGATGGTTGAGAAATGGTAATTCAGGGAAGTTTTCATTAACATTTTTGTTGGTGTTATTGTTATTTTGAATGATCTTGAACATCTTTTTAATGTAAAGGTCATGTGCATGTCTTTTTTCTGAAAAACTGCATGTTCATAAGTTTGGGGGAAGGGGAGTTTAATAAAGGAAGAGAAGAGAGTTAAGTTTGAGAGCATGGCACCTTTACCCCTCCCCTGCTATTTGAATTGGAGAGAAGGGACAATTAGGGGACCTTGACCTCAAGGGGGACTCTCAGTAACCAGGCAGCAGATAAAGGTTGCCAAAGCTCTGGAGAGTGCCATGCTTAAAGCATAAAATTCCATTGGTGAAACTGCCCAGTCTCTAATCATTTTTGATGGTCCTCTCTTTCACAGACCACAGAATTTGGAGGCAGGATAGGGCTTTTGAGTCCTTAAAATCCAATTCATTTATTTTACACATAAGCCAAAGTAGTGAGTCGACTCACCTTCTTGATCAGTTTCTTGTCTGTGTTTTCCAAGAGCTGACCCTTCCCCTCTCCTCCTCAACAGGGTCCACTAGGGGTAATAAACAGTATTTTTTAGCTTTTCTTGGGTCAAACAAGAAATAGGTAAGATAAACTTATCTTTTTCCTAGGATGGTAGTATTTCCTATCCATAACCAGTTAAATATTCACACCTCTTTATGAATATAAATCATTAAAAATGTCACTCCCCCAATTCTAAATTCCTAGAGATTCCTATTATCTCCTAGTGGCTGACTTGTCATATACTTTACCCTTCATCCAAGAGGAACAGGTTAATGAAATCTACTACTTCTCATTGCATTGGTTATCATGTGTTACTGTCAAGAAAAATGAAGAACACCCTCACTTCTTTCAGCTGTATGAATGTAACAACTATAACACTTACTCCATAGAACAATATATTTGAGGGGATTGAAAAATCAAGTCACTGTAATCTAATCTAGGAGATTATGATCTAGTTGGGAAGATGAGATATCTGAAGGAAAATTTTGCGATGCAACGCAGAGGATGATTGTCATCACAGATGCTGTGAGGTTAATAAAGATTAATGCAGAACAATATAAGGGACTAGCAACTAGAGAGTGGAAGCTAAGGAGTTAGGCATATATTTAAAATGCATCTGCATGACTTGTCTGTGTGAGCCTCATCTGCAAGTGGATATTAAGCAGAATATTCACCTCAGTAGTCTTCTATGAAGCTTCAATAAGAGTATTTCACAATGAAAGTTCAATAAGTGTTAGCCATAACTATTAATGTGGCTTAGAGAATTTTTTAAAAATGGGGATGGGGGTGGGAAGACCTGAGAAAAATTGTTGGATTCAATCATCAGCAAGTCTCAGCTGACTTTCCAAGGGCAGCTTCCGCCAACTGGAAAGGAAAGGCAGGAAGTCAAAGTGCAGTAGGTTAAGGGGTAAATAGGCAATAAATACTTGCCATGAAGAAATCAATAGAAGCAGAAATCAATACAGTCAAGGAAGTTCATCCATTTCAGACTTGGAGAGCGAAAGTAAAATAATAATATAAAGTAAAATGGTAATGTGGTAAAAGCAGGTTTTCTCTCTTTTAAGGAAAGGGTGATTCTTGAAAGCAGAGGGCATTTAACTGGCAGGGGTGAGAGAGCAGGTTCTGGTGAGACTGAGGGTGCTTTAGGTTAATGCTTTAAGGGTCTTGAGTGAAACTAGAGGGAGGCTCAGTCTTAAGAGCAGCATGCCATCAGATTTATATCCTGCAGGATCAAGGGCATTTCCTTACCAGACAGAGTAGCTTCCCACTATATCTAAAGCTAAAGGACCATAAAGAGTCATATGACCAGACTAAAGGTTGCTCAGGGATATGGCATTAATGAATTAAGTTGCAGGACCTTAGAATGTGTTTAGCTGTCATTTGAGCAAATGGTTTTAAGTAAAGATTAAGCCCCTTATGGCCTGCTGCTGGAAATGTAACTTGCATCAGTAGAGAAAAACTAAGTATGGCAGGTATCAAATATGACTATTTATGCCAAATAGATGTATTTAAGCTATGTAAGAATAATTGTCTGTTTTATTTCTGGCTTCTGTACAAAAAATGGCCTTCATCAGAAAATCTCATGTTTACTCTTCAGGAACATTTTTATGTCTTTACAAAGAGTTTGAGAGACTTGGAGTATCATTTTCTTTCATGTCAAAGACCTATTTTAAAGGCAATTATAAAATATACTAGCAAGCAGATGTCCATTCGTCTAGGCTGTTGTGATGAGTCAAAACAAATCTATCATAACAATTGTATTAAACTGTGTAATCTGCTCAGTGAAGTGAGTAAAATATATGGATTACAGACAGTATCCAGAGGGCCATGATTACAGAAGTTATAAAGAAAGAACAATAATAGCCTTGCATGGATAGAAATGTGAAGTCTTTGGAATCATATCATAAATACGATTCTGGGTTACCACTGAGGAATTTTTTTAACTTCTCAAATCTTCTGTTTACTTACCTCTGAGATGGAGCTAATACTCCATAGCCTTCAAGATTGATTAGATAATTAAAGAAAGTGAATACAAAGTGTCTAACATATTATGTAATGTAATACTTCTTAAGAACTCCTATGGATTCCTATTAGTACTCCTATTATTTCATTTATTTACTCTGCAAATTTTAATCTCAACTCAGTCTAAGGGTGCAAATTCCATAGGATGCCATCGATGCTACTTTAGAAAACTTGCTTTGGGACAATATCATTGAGGAGAGACATAATGTCCCCAAGTGAGTTTAAACCTAGTTCTCTCTACAGCTCTGAGATAGGTGACTAGTTGTCCAGTCAAGTATGGACATCCTGGTTGGAGTAATTAGCTCACATATAATATAAAAACATGCCATCTTTTAAAGAAGCATTATACTACAGAACTGCACTTAGGCACTAAGACTGATTGAGGAAGGGAAGACTTATTTCCCTAGTTTATTCATACAGAGTTAGCCTTTAGCAAACTGGCCTGTGTATCCCCATTAATGACAGAATGTTAACTCCTCTTTTTCTTATTTGAGCATTTGTGTCTAAATTGGCACATGATTATGAGAAAATATTCATTTCCAGTACTTTGGCTGGTTGAAACAAACAGGATTGGCAACATCTGGCAACAGGGCTCATAATTTCAGAATGGTTTTGTGTATGACCTGGCTTTAAATCATGTTTCAGTTATTATAGACAGATATATCTTCTGAAAATTGAACACGCACACACACATTTTAAAATTTCTTGTAGACCTATTTTAAAACATGCCTAAATCTCACATCTACATCTCTTAAGTGATAATTAGTAAACTCATCTGCCAAAAGACATTCCTGTGGAGATATACTGCCAAGCCAAAAATAAAGAGTAAACATCAGAGGCTTTTTTTTTTTTTTTTTTTTACTGCTGCTGCTGCGGCTAAGTCGCTTCAGTCGTGTCTGACTCTGTGCAACCCCATAGTCAGCAGCCCACCAGGCTCCCCCATCCCTGGGATTCTCCAGGCAAGAACACTGGAGTGGATTGCCATTTCCTTCTCCAGCAAACTCATAATGATCTGTAAAAGACTTTGACCACCAGAACAAAATTCAAAACTCTTTGAAGGAAGAAAAAAAAAAAAAGGTCCCTCAACAGTGTAACATTTACAATGTCCCACATTTGTTAAAAAAAAGTTACTTGACATACAAAAAAGAGAGAAGTCAAAAAATGAGAGATATGAGGCAATTAGCAGGTGAGTCCCTTTTAAAGCATTATAAGTATGCTAAAGGATTTGAAGGAAAACATAACCAAGAGAGAAATAGAAACTATAAAAAGAAACCAAATGGAACTTCTAGAAGCAAAAAATGCAACATCTAAAATGAAAAATTAGACACCACAAAGGAAAAATACTAGTGAAATTAAAAACACAGTAATAGAAACTACTCAAACTGAAGCACACCAAGGGAAAAAAATGAACAAAAATGAACGAAGTTTCAATGACCTATGGAAAAACATCACAAAGTCTGACTTAACATACGTTGGTAGTAACAAAACAAGGGGAGGGACTTCTCTGATGATCCAGCGGTTAAGAATCCACCTGGTAATGCAGGGGACGCAGGTTTGAGCCCTTATTCAGGAAGAGCTCATGTGCCTCGGGGCTCCTAAGCCTGACGTCACAACTACTGAGCCCACGCTCTAGCGTCCGTGGGCTGCAACTACTGAAGCTCGCCCAGCACAGAGGCCGCCACAGGGGGAAGCGCACACACCACAGCCAGGGAAATCCTCCAGCAGCAACAAAGACCCCACACAGCCAAAAGTAAAATAACTAATGAATACATTTAAAAAGTAATAACAAGGAGAGAAGTGGGAAATATTTTTGAAAAAATAATGGGTGAAAACAATTTTTAATTTTGACTCAAAGATTCAAGAAATTCAACCACGCAGGATATACATAACTGCAAAGGGACGCAAGAAGGATTTTATGGGGTGATAAAGTGTTTACCTTGACAGCAATGGTAATGGTGGCAGTTGTGGAAGTATGTGTGTGTGGATTTTAGAAGCCATGAATTCATGTAACACATTCAATTCCAATCCAGCGCATCCCATAAATGCGCCTCCATGGTAAGAACCCTGGCTCCCAACAACATTGACACATATGTTCATTTGCCCATTGTTTCAGAATTTTTCTGTACTACTGGAAGATATAATACTATAGAAAATAAACTAAGACAAAGTTTAAGATTTTGTTTTCACTAGATTGAGTGTATATAATCAAAATGTTATGCTCAAAAATTCTTTGGATTAATTTTTCCCCCCTCACTTCAGTAAGATTATGTTATACTTTAAAAATATATTTGTATACCTGTCAGGGTCCAGTCAGGAGGTAGAAACCACAAAAGTTATTTTAATAGACACAATTTAATACAAATATTTGTTAATTAGGTATTAATAAGTAGGTACCTAGACAGATTTAAAAAGAACTTTAAGGCAGCAGTTCCCAAACTTTTTGGTTTCAGGAGTTTTTAAAATACTTTTGCAAACTCCCTGAGGACTCCAAGGAGCTCATATGTTGGCTAAAGCCTGTGGTATTTATCACCAGTAAGCTCAGTTGGTAAAGAATCCCACTTCAGTATTCTGGCCTGGAGAATTCCATGGGCTGTACAGTCCATGGGGTCTGAAAGAGTCGGACACTACTGAGCAACTTTCACATTCAACATTCACATTTATCACCAATGTTAGAAAATAAAACTGAGAACTTTTCTACAACATTTATTTTTTAAAAAATTTAAAAATAACAGGCAAGGTAAGTGGGGAAAATGTGTAGTAAAAAGATGGATATAGGGTATAAACTTCCAGTTGTAAGATGAGTATGTTCTGGAGATCTAATGTATAGCATAATGACTTCAGTTAACAATGATGTTTTCTATACTTGAAAGTTGCTAAGAAAGTAGATCTTAAAAGTTTTCACCACACACACACACACACACACACACACACACAGGCGCGTGCACACACACACATACACACACACACACATACACAATGGTGAGTATTTGAGGTGATGATGTGTTAATTAACCTTATTGTGGTAATCATTTTGCAAGATATATGTATATCAAATCATTGCATTCTACCCCCTAAACTTACCATGTATGTCAATTATATCTCGATAAAGCTGAAAATAAAAACATCTGGCTCAGATGGTAAAGAATCTGCCTACAAGGCAGGAGACCTGGGTTTGACCCCTGGGTTGGGAAGATCCTCTGGAGAAGAGGACGGCTACCCACTCCTTGGAAGAAAATCTATGACCAACCTAGACAGCATATTAAAAAGCAGAGATATCACTTTGCCAACAAAAGTCCATCTAGTCAAAGCTATGGTTTTTCCAGTAGTCATGTATGGGTGTGAGAGTTGGACTATAAAGAAAATTGAGCACTGAAGAACTGATGCTTTTGACCTATGGTATTGGAGAAGATTCTTGAGAGTCCCTTGGACTGCAAGGAGATCCAACCAGGCAATCCTAAAGGAAATAGGTCCTGAATATTCTTTGGAAGGACTGATGCTGAAGCTGAAACTCCCAATATTTTGGCCACCTATAGCAAAAACTGACTTATTGGAAAAGACCCTGATGCTGGGAAAAATTGAAGGCAGGAGGAGAAGGGGATGACAGAGGATGAGATGGTTGGATGGTATCACCGACTCAATGGACATGAGTTTGAGTAGGCTCTGGGAGTTGGTAATGGACAGGGAAGCCTAGTGTGCTGCAGTCCATGGGGTTGCAAAAAGTTGGACATGACTGAGGGACTTTCATTTTCACGTTAACAGAAATAACATATTTTTATGAAAAACAACTATATAAAAATTTAGTGGGGAGAGTTGCATTATTTAGCATTTTTGCAAAATTTTTTCATATCTGGCTTCATAGAAATCAGCTGGATACTTGTATCTGTTTCTGCATTCAGTCTATTATATGTTGTTTTGGTCAAAATATGTGAAGAAAATCCATATCTAGCTATATAGATATGTAGTTAGAAAAGGGGGGATATTTTAACAGACTTTTCAGATAATAATTAATATATTTTTGGATATTACAGCAAAACTAGACAAATAGTAGTTTCTTAAAGATTGGTTGCAATGTATAATCTAAAACTATATCTAAAAAACATTTTGTTAATCTGTTATATTAAAACCCATTGGTCTGTCTTGCAATTTGAAAGGATCTTTTCCTCATGCACGATTTAGTAATTGCATGCATCGGTCATTGGAAAATATCAGTTGACTTCATAATGCAGATATTTCAAATGTTGCCATATTTCATTATACATCATTCAAAAAAGTTCCTATTTGTTAATATCATCACAAATCTCATCAGAAAAGTTTTTAAAGTATTGGAAACTATCAAGCTCACAATGGCAGATGCATATATTCCAAATTTTTAAGTTTAGTTTGGAAGCTCATATTGTCATTGGCAACAAAAACTGTCAGTTGTCTTCCTTGAAGTGACAGGCTTACTTTGTTCATTTTTGAGAAAAGTCTGCTTAATGTCCAAGTCTGAGTAACCACAGTTTGCCTGTTCATTGTTTCTGAAAGTAAAAATTGGTGTGCAATGAAAAATATGGCTAGTTCAGCTAACTAAAACAATTGTGCAAGTGCTATTCCTTTTTTACTGCTAAGGTCCCAGAAACAACAATCTTATCTCTAAGTCTATGACATAAGCAAATTAATCTGATTTGCATGTCAACTGAACAGAGAATGGGTTTGGATAGCTCTGATCATCCCAAGTGAAAATTACATTAACAATGTGGCTAAAAGAGAGAAGAAAGTGTGTTTAAATAATTTTAAATGTTAAAGAGTAAAAGTAATAGAAATTGTACAGAACTGTCTTTAAATAAAAAGTAGCTGCTGTTCTTTCACAGTGATATAATGCATTATAAAAGTATACAGCCTAACTTGATAAAACAATGGGTTAAAAGTCTATTTTTCTGGAACAGAGTATAACTTTGGATCTTAGACACTCTCATGGATCTATAACAGCCATGAAACTATTCATTGGTCACTGTAGCTAGAGCCTAAAATAAGTCAGGAATGTGGATGACTGATGAAATGCCTACATATTTTACCATGTGCTGTGCTTGCCTACATGTTTAATTTATGTACAGCCCTTTGGGGAATATTGACTATATTTGCCAAAGACATGTTTTTAGAGTTCATCATGTCTTTTATCAATGCTCTCACTTACGGAAGTGGTGTGACTGTTATATCAATATTTTATATAAACATAAGTTGTTTCCAATGATAAAAAGAACTTTATTCCCTGAACCTGAGCTTCATTTTGATTTTACTTATCTGAGGAATGCTTAGTATTCCACTGAGTTTCAAACTGAATTTATTTATTTTTTTTGCATATAAACACCTTCCCTAAAATCATGTTTTTTTACCATCTTCTAGATTGACTCCCACCATGAGCACCCCTACCCTTTCCTCCCTAAAAAAAAATAAATATACCATATATCAAGTAAATTGCAATCTGCCTTGCTAAGCAAAAGCAAATTTAATAATTAAAAGAAAAAAATTAACTCAATGCTCCCACTGTGTTACCTTTGAGAAAAAAATCACTAATGTGAATTCCTCTTTCCTTTGATGAGTTAATTTCAGAAATCATGCAGTATCTCCTCTGTTTTATTTGACATTTTTTAAGTTTGGGAGAGAAAATTAAAGGGAAGAGAAAATAGACTCCATGTTTTAATGGAGAGATGTTGATGTTATGGTTGTAAGACATACATGTGGGATGGTTTACGTATTGGTTCAGACATTTTTGGCAAAATACTGTCTGCCACTCCAGGGTTTCCAGTTTGCTAAATTTAAACCCTCACTTTCCTCCTTGGCTATTACCCTCATTCAGTGAATAATTGTCACATCATATACAGTAACTTTGCTTAGGGGGGTCAAAAAGGCCATTGTTTGATACCATTCTTCCTACTCTTACTCCAAATTTAATTTCCATATGGTATTGAAATGAGGGCTAAATGAATGAATATATTTATTGTGAGTAGCAAAATGTACAATACAGAGTTCTTCTTACCTTTAGTAAAAATCTATTAGTTTGAACCATGCAAAATTACCATCTTAGAAGTTAAAAATGGCCAAGTATTGGCCATTTCATTTTGTCTGGTCTAACATATTTTAAATGGATAAATAATTGAGAGCATATTTTATTCTATTGAATCATAAAATATCCTCAAATTGTATAGAAAATATGTCTTTAGCTACTTTTAATTTTAAATAGAGGCTACTTACGGATCATTGGAAAAGACCCTGATGCTGGGAAAGATTGAAGGGGACGACAGAGGATCGGATGATTGGATGTCATCACTGACTCAATGGACATGAGTTTGAGCAAGCTCTGGGAGTTGGTGATGCACAGAGAAGCCTAGTGTGCTGCAGTCCATGGGGTCATGGAGAGTAGGACACAAATGAGTCACTGAGCTGGCTGACTGACTTATGGACTTGCTGCTGCTGCTAAGTCGCTTCAGTCATGTCCAACTCTGTGAGACCCCATAGACAGCAGCCCACCAGGCTCCCCCGTCCCTGGGTTTCTCCAGGCAAGAACACTGGAGTGAGCTGCCATTTCCTCCTCCAATGCATGAAAGTGAAAAGTGAAAGTGAAGTCGCTCAGTCGTGTCCGACTCTGTGTGACCCCATAGAAGGCAGCCCACCAGGCTCCTCCATCCATGGGATTTTCCAGGCAAGAGTACTGGAGTGGAGTGCCATTGCCTTCTCCAAACTTATAGACTTAAGTAATACTAAAAAATAAAATTAAGAAATGTGGTTGGAGGAATTGCCCATTTTCCTTTTAGTTCCCCAAATCCATTCCTAGTATAAGATGATTCATAATTCAAAAGTGTATAAGAGAACCCCTTCTATTCTTATTATCCAGATTTTTAATTGGGCTAAAATTGATAGTTTATATGTTGGCTAGATACAGATAATTCATAAATTAGCTACTTTTTCCCCTTGTTCCTTTTTTCTGCCTCCAAGTTAAAAAGTTTCCAAACAACTTGTCTTTTCTCTATTAAAGCTTTTCCCTTCTCTACATTTTTTGGAGATCTGCCCCTCAGTGCCTAAAAGGCCAATCATTAGCTCAGTTTTCCCCATTCTTGGCATCAAGATTTGAACTGGTATCTTCAGAAGTGACAGATCAACCCATTAATTTGTTGTACCTCTCTGGCTCTCTGCCCAGTTTTACACATTTACACTGATTCATGGAACTGAAATATTCCACATTTTTCAGCATTGACAAATCATTTTCTCAACAGATTATACATCCAGTCTCCCATCAGTCCAAATGAGTTTGGATAATGAAGCATCTCCAAAGCTTCAGTCTTTAACCATGTTAAGGAAAGGTGCAGGATTCACAAAGTTATATTGGAAACATACTCTAAAGGCAGGAAGTTTCTCCCTCCAGAAAATTTTTCTTTCAAGAGTGAGAGGAAGAACTGACATGTAAAATCAGATAATTGAATTCTTAAAAAAAAAAAAAAAGAAATAAAAAAGTACAAATATGGAAAAACGAAAAAATTATATGTATCATTCTTTTTTGATACTTTGGTGTGTTTCTAGTTACACTGCTGCTGCTGGTGCTGCTGCTAAGTCGCTTCAGTCATGTCCGACTCTGTGCGTCCCTGACTCTGTGCGTCCCCATAGACGGCAGCCCACCAGGCTCTGCCGTCCCTGAGATTCTCCAGGCAAAAACACTGGAGTGGGTTGCCATTTCCTTCTCCAATGCAGGAAAGTGAAAAGTGAAAGTGAAGTGGCTCAGACCCTTAGCAACACCATGGACTGCAGCCTACCAGGCTCCTCCATCCGTGGGGTTTTCCAGGAAAGAGTGCTGGAGTCATTGCAGGTACACTGAGACATGGTTAATTACTTAAGGTCATCTGTTCTGTTGCATTGATGCGGCATCCCATCGTCAATGAACAAAAGAGAAATAAGATACAAGGATATAATTTATAATATAGGGAATATTGCCAATATTGTAGAACAATTTTGTATGGACTATGATCTATAAAAATATAAAAACATTATGAAGCTAATGTATTGTTAGTCAACTATACTTCAGTTTTAAAAAAGAGTCACATTGGTGCATTTAGAAATGAGTAACTGGTCCCCCTCCTCACCCTGCTGAAAGATCACAGTTCATTATGGTCATTTCTTGGGGAAGTTGGTTACATCTGTAGTTTTTTTACTCAGCACTCCTAGAGAAACAAACTGAACAATAATAATTTCAGTTAATTATGTTTAGGATGATCACCATTTCACCTTTCCCAGAATGTTCTTCTTTACTCCTATTATTCCAGCAGCCTCTCCTTTCACTCTCAGCAGTATCCTGGTATGAACAATAATGTATAAGATCCTCCTGCCCTTGAAAATTATATTATCATCTTCCTGCTTTGGAGCAGATAAATACAGATTCATTTATAACTAAAGTAGATTAGATGCCTTCAATTAAATGGATCTTTGTATTGCCAGTGGAAAATAAAAAAAAATGTTTACCATATGGAGAGTAGATTTATATTTTAAAAATCCACTCAAAAGTTAGTTATGAAGAGACAAGAGGTAATATTTTATTTCTTTGACACTATTGAGATACAAGCCATGATTATGAAAGTCACAATCATTAAAGTCAAACCTTTCAGTTAAAACTTCCTTTCTTCTAACTACTGATTTGGTGTTTCTGTCCTCTCCAAAATAATCCCAGTGAGTGACTGCAGAAACTTCTGTCTGAATATTACTAGTCTTTGAAAACTGTACACTTCTGGAATTTGCCTGGACAGCTTCGTAAATTGTTGAGTGGAAACCTATCTCCCCATAATGTTTATTGGTGTGAAGTCGCTCACTCGTGTCCAACTCTTTGTGACTCGTGGACTGTAGCCCACCGAGCTCCTCCTCCCATGAGATTCTCCAGGCAAGAATACTGGAGTGGGTTTCCATTTCCTTCTCCAGGGGATCTTCCCAACCCAGGGATCAAACCCATGTCTCCTGCATTGCAGGCAGACGCTTTAACCTCTGAGCCACCAGGGAAGCAGTACTCTAGCCTCTTTCCTAGAAAGCAATACTTAGAAGTTTGAAGCATTTAGACATATCCTTTGGGAGTTACTCTTCCTAGTTAAATCTCCTTATGATTTTTTTTTAAATTTCTCACTGTTTCTTTTATGTTTTCTAGTGCTTTGGAATGAGATTCAGTTTCTTAATGTGTGTCAGTCATGTTTGACTCTTTGCAACCTCATAGATCATTGGTGGGAAGACTCCTCTGTCCATGGGATTCTCCTGGCAAGGATACTGGAGTGAGTTGCCATACCCTTCTCCAGGGGATCTTCCCAATGCAGGGATCGAACCCAGGTCTCCTGCATTGCAGGCAGATTCTCCTATAATTTGATAGTCATATCTATAGACGGTTTGAAGATATTTAAGTATTAAGTTTTTTCCCTCAGGTACTAAAAACTGTGTGATATATTAAAAAAGTTTCAAAGCCCAAGATAACACCGATTTCATACTTACTCTATCTTAGCTTCTATGCTGAGAATTTCTAACTAATTCTTCAGTTCAGTACAGTCGCCCAGTCATGTCCGACTCTGCTACTCCATGAATCGCAGCACACCAGGCCTCCCTGTCCATCACCAACTCCCAGAGTTCACTCAAACTCATGTCCATCGAGTGGGTGATGCCATCAAGCCATCTCATCCTCTGTGGTCCCCTTCTCCTCCTGCCCCCAATCCCTCCCAGCATCAGAGCCTTTTCCAATGAGTCAACTCTTCGCATGAGGTGGCCAAAGTATTGGAGTTTTAACTTTAGCATCAGTCCTTCCAAAGAACACCCAGGACTGATCTCCTTTAGGATGGACTGGTTGGATCTCCTTGTAGTCCAAGGGACTCTCAAGAGTCTTCTCCAACACTACAGTTCAAAAGCATCAATTCTTCGGCGCTCAGCTTTCTTCATAGCCCAAATCTCAGATCCATACATGAACACAGGAAAAACCATAGCCTTGACTAGACGGACCTATGTTGGCAAAGTAATGACTCTGCTTTTTAATATGCTGTCTAGGTTGGTCATAACTTTCCTTCCAAGGAGTAAGCATCTTTTAATTTCATGGCTGCAGTCACCATCTGCAGTGATTTTTGAGACCAAAAAAATAAAGTCTGGCACTGTTTCCACTTTTTCCCCATCTATTTCCATGAAATGATGGGACAAGATGCCATGATCTTAGTTTTCTGAACATTGAGCTTTAAGCCAACTTTTTCACTCTCCTCTTTCACTTTCATCACGAGGCTTTTTAGTTCCTTTCACTTTCTGCCATAAGGGTGGTATCATCTGTATATCTGAGGTTACTGATATTTCTCCCAGCAATCTTGATTCCAGCTTGTGCTTCCTCCAGCCCAGCGTTTCTCATGATGTACTCTGCATATAAGTTAAATAAGCAGAGTGACAATATACAGCCTTGACATATGCCTTTTCCTATTTGGAACCAGTCTGTTGTTCCATGTCCAGTTCTAACTGTTGCTTCCTGACCTGCATATAGGTTTCTCAAGAGGCAGGTCAGGTGGTCTGGTATTCCTATCTCTTTCAGAATTTTCCACAGTTTATTGTGATCCACACAATCAAAGGCTTTGGCATAGTCAATAAAGCAGAAACACATGTTTTTCTGGCACTCTCTTGCTTTTTCCATGATCCAGCAGATGTTGGCAATTTGATCTCTGGTTCCTCTGCCTTTTCTAAAACCAGCTTGAATATCTGGAAGTTCATGGTTCACATATTGCTGCTGAAGCCTGGCTTGGAGAATTTTGAGCATTACTTTACCAGCATGTGAGATGAATGCAATTGTGCGGTAGTTTGAGAATTCTTTGGCATTGCCTTCCTTTGGGATTGGAAAGAAAACTGACCTTTTCCAGTCCTGTGGCCACTGCTGAGTTTTCCAAGTTTGCTGGCATATTGAGTCCAGCACTTTTACAGCATCATCTTTCAGGATTTGAAATAGCTCAGCTGGAATTCCATCACCTCCACTAGCTTTGTTCATAGTGATGCTTTCTAAGGCGCACTTGACTTCACATTCCAGGGTGTCTGGCTCTAGGTGAGTGATCACACCATCATGATTATCTTGGTCATGAAGATCTTTTTTGTACAGTTGTTCTGTTAACATTAATTCTAAGAGGTAGCTAAAGCAATCTCTGTATTACACAAAAGAGAAAACTGAGCTCAGGGAAATTAGATAAAATGCCAAAGAACACTCATATAAGAAGTTAAATGGTATATAGGACTCAGATATTTATCTGTCTAATTCTAAGGCCCAGACTCTTAAGCATCCTAAACTTAAGCATATGCTTTTCTTACACTCAATATATTCTCATTAAATTCCTTATTATTAGAACCATTGAGAGGCTTTTTTTTTTTAAGTTTTTTTAGGTTTTTGGTTTTTAATTCTCTCATCCTGCATAGTGGATATCTCATAAACTTTTATCACCTATACACGTATTTAGTTTATTCTTAATGTCCTTATTTGAAATCCCTTGAAACTATGCAATAGTGAGAGCTGGAGAAAGCATTCAGAGTCTCTCCAATGAGAAAGTTTATTTAATATTGGTGTTAATAAGCACTTTTGTATATATACCAGTTCATATTTAATCCAGTAGGCTTAACTGTTGAGATCTGATCTATAGTTTTTCTTAATTATTTCAAAGATATTATTTTGATAAATTTTAGTTGAGTACTTATGTATTTTCTATGCTGCGTTTTGGTGATTAGGGCAGTGTTTCTTTTTTTAAATTGAAATATAGTTGATTTATAATATTGTATTAGTTGCTGATGTAAGCAAAGTGGTTCAGAATCTGAAAAAAATATGGATTTTTTTTCCATTGTAGGTTATTACAAGATATTGAATATAGTTCTCTGTGCTATTCAGTAGGACCTTGTTGTTTATCTGTTTTATGTATAGTAGTGTTTATCTGTTAATCTCATACTCCTAATTTATCCCTCCCCATCCCTTTCCATTTTGATAACGTAAGTTTGTTTTATATTAGACCAGTAATTCTTACGTTCATACTTCCATCATCCATCTACTCCCTCTATAAAACAAGCATGCAAATAAGCAAACAAACCAACAAAGCAACCAACAAGTAATTGCTATTGCTCGGTGATGGGAAAATTGGATGTTTCTGTCTTGTGCTAGTTGTTTTTCCTTGGGCAAGTTACTTGCATCCCTCAGTCTCAGGTTTCTTATAAAGTGGAGTTAGTTAAGGAAATTTTTGTAGCTGAAATGAGGGGGAATGTAACAGGAATAAAGAAAGGTGATGGTGAAGTGTAGCTCTTTGATGTGATTTGAGGCTGTGCATGTCACTGAATATTTTGGCTAAGCAATTTGTAAGATATAATCTATGTTTTTGAAAGTTAACTCTGGACTGGTGGTTCTCCAATTTCAACATGCACCAGAATCATCTGGTCATTTGTTGAAACACAGAGTTTTTGATTCAGCAGATTTCTGTGGGGCTCAACAATTTGCATTTATACCAAGTTTCCAGATGTTTCTGATATTATGGATGGTTCTGGCATATTGGAGCACTGCTGGGAAGATATGGAGCAAGTTAGAAGACCATATAAAATAGTGAGAGATGAGGGATACCTCAATTAAGACAGTTACGTTGGGAATGGTTCAAGATATTTACTGGATTTGTGACTGATAAGGTGTGGAAGACAAAAAAGGCAGAAGAGTCAAAGTTATCTTCAAAATTTATAAATGAGACGAAGAAATTCTGATGCCAGCAAGAAATAAAGGAGGAACAGGTGTGAAATAAGCTCAAATTTGAAAGCACTGAGATTTAGTGTTTGCTGGATTTCTAGATGGACATCTGTAGAATGGAGGTGGCCAAGTGGGATGACAATGATCTCATTTCTAGTTTTAGGGGTAGAACTGAAGGTAGAATATATTGACGCTGGAGGTGGAAGGGTGACTGGATGCTGCTGAAACTTTATTTCTTTTGGTCAGGAGATAAACAGATTTTGTCTTTATGGGTTACATCAGACTCAGCTGTGACTCTGTGACGGGTGCATCTCCCTTTATCTTCCCTGGTAGTTCAGAGGTCAAAGCGTCTGCCTGCAATGTGGGAGACCTGGGTTCGATCCCTGGGTTGGGAAGATCCCCTGGAGAAGGAAATGGCAACCCACTCCAGTATTCTTGCCTGGAGAATCCCATGGACAGAGGAGCCTGGTGGGCTACAGTCCACGGGGTTGCAGTCAGACATGACTGAGCGACTTCACTTACTTACTTACTTACCTGAATAGAGGACCACTGTATCTTGTCTGTATGAAGCCACTGGATATCGTCCTATTATTTTATTGAGAATGGTCCAACTTCCCAGATGCAAATAGCAAACTCATCTCTTTATTAAAAAAAAAAAATCCATTCTCATATTTTAAATGTAGTGTTAGCTGTACTATAAAAATGTTGCATTAGCAGACTTCAGTCACTTGGGATGCGGCATGTTGACCAAAGGGAATATGTGTCATTCAAAGGGATATTTACTTGGAAGGGGAGTTGGAGAAGGAGAGGGTTAGAGGTAATTGTTCTAGTGTTTTTATACACTATACAGAGACTATATACAATATACAGCTAATGTAGCCAAAAATAAAATAAAATCATAGCCAGAGAGAAAGATGTAGAAAAGTTTTAACAATATTCAGATTAATTGGTGCTATAGGAAAGACAGAATCACTTTGAATTGTAAAAAAAAGATGGCTAATACTATAATTCTGAGGGAAGAAAAATATTAGGAACAGACAGAATAATGGGAATCAAAAAAAAAAAAAGGAGAAAGAGAAAAGTTAAAGTACCTGAAAAGGAAAACTTATTACTCAGTTTTGACAGGCCCTTTTGATCATCCCTTCCTGAATAATTACATTTTCTCTCTTCCATTTTTGAAAATAATATTTATTTCATTTATTAATTTGGCTATGCTGGGTCTAGATAAGGAAGGCAAGCTCTTTGATCTTTGTTGTGGCATGCAGACTCTTATTTGCAATATCTAGTTCTCTGACCAGTGATCAAAACCAGGACCCATACTTTGGGAGCACAGAGTATTAGCCACTGGACCATCAGGGAAGGACCTTTTTTTTTTTTTTTAACTAATGAAAAATTTCAAGCCTTACACTCCAATTCTTTTTCTTCTATTTTTAGTGGCAAAAATGAATTAATATTTTAACTTATCTGAACTTGTGTATTGATACATTCCTGCATTTTCAATACTAACTAGTGGCATTTTTGGAAAATAGATGGGAAAACAGTGGAAACAGTGTCAGACTTTATTCTGGGGGGGGCTCCAAAATCACTGCAGATGGTGACTGCAGCCATGAAATTAAAAGACACTTACTCCTTGGAAGCAAAGTTATGACCAACCTAGACAGCATATTAAAAAGCAGAGACATTATTTTGTCAACAAAGGTCCATCTAGTCAAGGCTATGCTTTTTCCAGTAGTCATGTATGGATGTGAGAGTTGGACTGTAAAGAAAGTTGAATGCCAAAGAATTGATGCTTTTGAACTGTGGTGTTGGAGAAGACTCTTGAGAGTCCCTTGGACTGTAAGGAGATCCAATCAGTCCATCCTAAAGGAGAGCAGTCCTGGTGTTCTTTGGAAGGACTGATGCTGAAGCTGAAACTCTAATACTTTGGCCACCTGATGTGAAGAGCTGACTCATTTGAAAAGACCCTGATGTTGGGAAAGATTGAAGGCAGGAGGAGAAGGGGACGACAGAGGATGAGATGATTAGATGGCATGACCAACTCAATGGACATGAGTTTGGGTAAACTCCGAGAGTTAGTGATGGAAAGGGAGGCCTGCGTGCTGCAGTTCATGGGGTCACAAAGAGTCAGACACGACTGAGTGACTGAACTGAACTGAGTGGCATTTTTTAGTATATCTAGCATTTTTCACTTTAAATGTTCAGTTTTTGAAAATAAGACTTTGTAATTATGGCAAAATCCTTGTTAAAATATACCCCCAAAGGAAAAAAAAATGCAATCAAAACAAAGACATCTCATTTATCTTGATAAGCTCCTATTCCTTTCCACTAAATTTCCCCTAAAATTTCCAGAAAATCCAGCAAAGTATCTGATGGAGATATCAGTGCTATTAGATTAGGGGTAGCTCTGAAGATTCAGCTTCTGAAGTCACAGCTGATTTTATTGTAAGAAAATTTATAGAGACTTAGCTAACTTCTCCAGGGCATCTTCCCATTTCAGGGATCGAACCTGGTCTCCTGCATTGCAGGCAGATTCTTTATAGACTGAGCTACCAGATAAGCCTTATCTAATTATGAGAATTTCATTTTTCATTAAAGTTGGATATATTTTGATATGATAAATACTATGTAGAATTCCAAAGTGATGGTTACATAACCAACTAGCTCTTGCTAATGTCCCATACAGAATGAACAATAAGCCCTGCAGTTAAATGGTGAGACTTGAATATATCACAGCTGCACATTGCTGCATGGCAAAACAACATGCATTGTATGTAGTCAAGTCTACTGGAAATTTTTGAATTGTCAGAAACTAGGGAATCACAATAGAAGGCAATGCTTCAGTGTGGTGGGTGTGATTCTGGAAATTGTGCTACCAAT
The DNA here is from genome assembly GCF_023091745.1 of Budorcas taxicolor. Classification (NCBI taxonomy): domain Eukaryota; kingdom Metazoa; phylum Chordata; class Mammalia; order Artiodactyla; family Bovidae; genus Budorcas; species Budorcas taxicolor. Next base: position 75,589,941 of record NC_068916.1, read on the forward strand.
TAAACTAAGGCAGCTCACAACATTATATCCTCCATGGAAGGAAGCTTGTGAGGAGACGGTGATTGAGAAATGGAGGGGGAAGAAATGGAGTGGCATTTCTTAAGGCCTTAAGTTTTGGTTTCATGCCATCATTTTGTAATGTTCACTTCTTTCCCTTTATCCACCTGGTATCCCCAGCTGGTGAGGGATTGGGAAACATTAATCTCTCAAATGAATGGTCATTCGGTAAAAGTGAGCTATGCATAAATCATCCAGTAGACTCTTAAAAGACAAAAAGCTATTTTCAGAAAGGTCACATTAAATTTTAGTTACCATACTGTGAGGAAAGCAATCAAACACAGTATTCTAAGCAAACTAAGGGTATTTATTTGCCTGTAATAATTACCTCCTTGACTTGTCACTTGGAGACAAACCATGCAACATGGGCAGAACAGTTAATTTAGTGAAATACTCTAAAACAATTCCTTTTTAGAGAAACAAACTAAAACATACTAGATATACCTTGAAAGGTAGTTAACATCACTGTTGTAAAATGATTTTTATTTGATTCTCATCACAGTCACTTCCTTTGAGCCTCAGTGTATGTTCGTCTAATGCAACTAATGATATTGCACAAGATTACTGAGTCAGTTACAAAGAATGTGTATGAATGGCTAGTATATTTTAAGGCAAGTAGTTGGGTTCCAAGAAATAAGAAAAATGAGTAGAGAAAAAAAATAACTAGGAAGTGAAATAATATTTATGTCTAAGTAATTGTATGTAATGGTATGTCCAAGAAAAATAAGGTAGGTTTTCTTTTTTTCCTTGTGTGTATGTGTGTGTATATCATTAAAAAATCTAAAGATTCAGACTATTTTGGGGTAAATTGTTATGAAAAATGTACTTTAAAATTTTGAAAATTATAACAAGAAGAGATTCAGAGGAAAATATTACATCTTGGGAATAAGACAAAACCCATGTGACTGAATGAGAAAATTCAAGGCATAGAAGGAAAATGTCTGTAGGGCACAAATTGATAATTAGCATAGGAGGAAGAAGACTGAAAAATGCAGAGAGGTCAAAAGAATAAGAGAAAAAGTTTGGATGTAATTTGGTACACAAAATACAAGGAGACAGAAAAGGTTTGGGATAGGAAAGATCAAAATGACACCATAGAAAAGATTTTGTTTGGCCAGAATATAAAGAATGAATTGCAACAGAACTTGAAAGCAGGAAAGGCCATAAATCATTTCAAGGCCAAAGCTCATAATTGTGATGCCTTTACTAAACCTTGAAATGCCACTCGTAAAAAAGAAAAATAAGTGCAAATATGTATGCTCATAACTGAACGTTAATCATTTTTGGTTATGAAAAAAAGCATTTAGAAATCAAATATGTTGAGATCTTTTAAATATGAATGATGCAGAAATATTTTTTCCATGTCTTTTAGTTAAAAGTTTCAGGTGGCTCTGTCTTATACCTTTACACTAAATATGTAGTTCATTTTAAGAGAAGTTTAAGAAAATCACACCTTAAAATCTGGTTATTAGTAAATAATTAACTAACAGATATCAAGGTTATATTAGAATTCTACAGCACCCTCATTTATCTAGGGACTTGAAAACCTTTGTGTTGGTTTGCATTTCCTTTTTTTAAGGCTCATAGAAATAAATGCTAATACATCTTCACATAGGCATTCCTTTTCTGTTTTGTTTTAGTTTTTAGCTTATTTTGGTGGTTCTAAATATTGGGCGATTCTCTAAAATTACTGAAGAAGGTTTTACGCATCAGACCATGTAAATTTTATAGGGGATTTAGGGAATTTGCAAAGATAATTTTGAACATAATCGGTTTTCAGTGCTCTAACTTGATATCATAGCCAGGAATCAGCTGCACCATCATATTATTTGAAAAGAGTTCAGAAAATAATATTTTAAAATTTGACACTTAACTTGCAGGATAATTTGCAGGGTAGAGGCCATTTTGTATTTGAGATTCTAAATGAATAATCCTACTACTCTATAAATGTCAATTCATTTATTAAAAAATGAATCACATTTCCTTATGTGAATTATGTGATATATATGCAAAGCAGAGCTCTCATGCAACTCATATTGCAACATTGTAGAGTGGCTCAATGTTGCTAAACATACAAGAATTTAAATATAATGAATGGATTCTACTCTAGGAAGAAAAAAAACGGAAAACAACCCATATTGTAACCTTACCACATGTTTTTCATCACACAAACATTATTTTTACTGCTTGATCCTGAAATTTCCCATTTGACACAAATGTATGTCAAAAGAAATTAATGTAGATGGGCATCATGTTTCTTTAAAGGAGATTGGGAAAGGACTCAATCCTGAAATAGCAAGTTTGAAAACATTAGTTATTTTGTTGTAGCCTGTTGTTTTTATGTAATTCAGTGACAGTTTAGCATTGATACCCACTGCTGGCCTTATGTTCCTGCATCTGCTGTGTGAACAAAACATTTTTTCCTTAAAGTAGCATCCACCATACTAATTGTTTTCTTTTTCAGTTCATGTTAAGTGTTATATGAGCAATTTTTCTTTCAAGGCATGCACGTGAAATCACTTGACTAGAAGCAAGGGCTTTCTTTTCAGTAGGATTCAGAGTTTATAGCTCTAGGACACTATGACCATCTTCCATTTGAATACTTGTCTCTATTAAATCTAACCCAAACTGGATTTATACAATGAAAATGAAGCAGTCATAATGTGAAATATTCCATCAATAGACTCTTTTGTCTATATGACAGCAATGTGATTGGCTAGAATGAAAATCATGACTTGTTTCTCTGTTATTGCTTGTTTGTGTGCCACACTATTATCAAGATACATCTATAACATTCTTTTAGACACTTTTATATTTTAATCTCCTGACAACCATATTTTAGAATATTTCTGAACTATTTCCATTCTCATTTCTCATTTGACTCCTATGATATTTTAAGTGTCTTCCTCCACATACAAACATTTGAGAATGTTCTCATTATCTTGCTAGTGATTTCTAGCTTAATTTTGCTGTTTAGATACTTGCCAAATGATTTTAGTCCTGTGAACTTTGTTGAGACTTTCTTCATGACATATAATAGGGTCACTTTTGTAAATATTCTACATACTCTTGCAAAAAAAAATGTGTTGTGCAACTCTTGGTTGTGGTGTTCTAACTTTGTCAACCAGGTTCATTTGTAAATTGTGTTGTTCAGATTTTGTGTATATCTATTGTCTTTTATTGCTGTTGTTCATATTTTGTTCTCTTAGAAAAGATGTATTCTAGATGGGTTAAAATACCTAATTGGCTATTGTCTTTTCCCTACCCTCACCTTTTTGGCTGTTGTTGATTTCTCATTCTTAAAATATTTTCAAGATGAGACAGTGTTATTATTGTTTTTTGCAATCAGTATCATCATGCATCTGGTCCCATCACTTCATGGGAAATAGATGGGGAAACAGTGTCAGACTTTATTTTTGGGGGGCTCCCAAATCACTGCAGATGGTGACTGCAGCCATGAAATTAAAAGACGCTTACTCCTTGGAAGGAAAGTTATGACCAACCTAGATAGCATATTCAACAGCAGGGGCATTACTTTGCCAACAAAGGTCCATCTAGTCAAGGCTATGGTTTTTCCAGTGGTCATGTATGGATGTGAGAGTTGGACTGTGAAGAAGGCTGAGTGCCGAAGAATTGATGCTTTTGAACTGTGGGGTTGGAGAAGACTCTTGAGAGTCTGTTGGACTGCAAGGAGATCCAGTCAGTCCATTCTAAAGGAGCTCAGTCCTGGGTGTTCTAAGGAAGGAATGATGCTAAAGCTGAAACTCCAGTACTTTGGCCACCTCATGCGAAGATTTGACTCATTGGAAAAGCCTCTGATGCTGGGAGGGATTGGGGGCAGGAGGAGAAGGGGACGACAGAGGATGAGATGGCTGGATGGCATCACGCACTCAATGGACGTGAGTCTGAGTGAACTCCAGGAGTTGGTGATGGACAGGGAGGCCTGGCGTGCTGCGATTCATGGGATCGCAGAGTCGAACACGACTGAGCAACTGAACTGAACTGAACTGATACGTTAACTCTATTCTGTTATTTTAAAATATATTTTATAATTTTCCTCCTTACTTCTGGGATCCTTTTCTTTTTATCTAAAGAACTCTTTTTAGCTTTTTCTTTAATATAGATTTGTGATTGACAAATTCTCTAATTTTTCATTTTCTAAGAACATCTTAAGTTTATTTAATTATTTGAAGGGTATTTTTTTTCATGTGATGCCAGTTATTTTCTTTCAGTACTTTAAATGTGTCATTCATTTGTCTTCTGGTATATATTCAATTTCTGCTGAAAAGACAGCTGTCTTATTGTTTGCATTTTAAGAATTAATGTGTGACTTTTCCTTTGATTTTTTTTTTTTTGAGTTTTAAAATATTCTTTGACTTTCAGAAATTGTGTCATGATGTGGTTAGATAAGGACTCCTTGGCATTTTCCCAGCTTTAGTTATGAAGCTTTGCCATCACTGAAATTTTTTTTCAGTTTGGGGGAGTCTTAGCTAATATTTCTATAAATATTGCTTTTGTCCTATCCTTTCTATGAGACTCTAATCATAATTCCTTAGATTCTCACCATTCTTAAATCTCTCATATTCATTTCTGAATGTTTGAAATTATGTTTTGTATTCTTCAATCTATACTTCTATTGACCTGAATTCCAGTTTATTAATCATCTCTTTTTATAATTTTGCTATTAAACCCATTTGTCAAATTCATGATTTCAGTTATTCTATTTCTTTACCTAGAATTTTGATTTGATTCATTTTTATAGATATCAGCTTGTTAGTAAACTTCATTATCTGTCATTTATTTTCCTACTAAGCACTGTTATTTTAAAACTGTGCTTGTTATGCTAATATCTGAATCATCTAATGGTTTGATTTTTTTCACCTTTTTTTTTTTCCCTTCTTGGTTTTTAGTCATTTGTTCCTGTCTATTGAATATTTTTCATTGAATGTATGAAAAATTGCAGAAGTTCTGGATTTTAACTTTCTAGGGATGATCTGCTTTCCTTCTGGCGGGCTGATAAAGCAGAGGCTACTTACCTTGATCCATTGGAGTCTGAGGTTGTTCAAGGTTGAGTTTCATTCTGCGTGAGATCTGATGTATTTCTGTTTGCCTTTCCTGTAGACTAAAACTCATCAAAGGTATTAACTGAATGTCAATATTGTTTCTCATGGCTGACCTCCTCTTTGATGATCTTTGAGTCCCAATTTTATCTTTGTTTCTGCTTGGCTTTCTAACAATTTAGGAACATGTTTTGTTTGGCTTGTTCCTTCTTGACCTGTAAATCTTAAGAATCAACAAATTATTTGAGGTAAAATTAATACAGAACACCACTGTTTGGTTCCTCTAGTCCTGTGAAATGCCCAAGGACACCAAGGCACCATTTTCTGCTTGGCTTTTTGTCCCCTTAGCATCACCACTGCTTACTTCTGCCAACAAACAAAAATGCAGAAGAGAAAGCCAGGCTCACTGAAGTACGGTTCCCTTCTTTCTAAGATCTTGACACTTCAAGACTGGCTGCCTTGGCTTCGCTCTGATGTTCTCAAACAATTTTTTTAAATCTAGATTTTATATTTATTCTTAGTAGATGGATACAGGCCAGTATCTTCAAGCTGCTGCTGCTGCTAAGTTGCTTCAGTCTTCAAGCTACTCTGTAGTAAGATGGAGTAGAATTCTTCCAAGTTCCTGAACAGAATGTAGGCTCATAAAATCATTTTTAAGCTGCAGCATGGAAGGGAAACTAAAGAAGCAACAACCACAACAAGTAGAAAATAGGAAATAAAACAGAAAAAAATACATCTCAGAAATACATTTGTAATAGAAAAACTTACTCCATGTTAACTTTTGCTGAGCCTTTTATGATTACTATGTGTCAGCTTTTAAAAAAAGTATGTCTAGTTATGGCTCCAAAGTACTATGTAAAAATAATTGGAAAGAGAGAATGTTTCAAATCAGGAATGCATTTCTGGCCTAATTCCCAAAGCTTAGAAAAAGGAATTCTCCATATATATGAAATTATTAGGGTCAATTTCTAGGCCTGATAAGCACCATTTTTAATAAAACTGCTCCTACATTTTGAAGCTATTAAAAAAATCGTTAATTTTATTTTGGTATAATTTTGAGTCAGAAAAAAAGTCATTGCTTTTATCCTTTATAAATAAATTTATGTTATATAAGAAATAATGTGAACATTAAGTCATTTAAAAAAAGAATTAAATGCTACCACAAATTCAAGAAAGGTGGCAAAATTTGAATCATCTGAAACTATAATATTTGAATATGGCTGGTGAAAACATGTATTCTTTCTCCCCTAATGTGATTTAAAAGCAGTAATCAGACTAGAATGTAAATGTCATTCTCCTCTAAAAGGAATTAGGACTCCTTTGAGTAATGGCTAATTCAAATGTAGGACAGAAAGCATCAAAATGAGCCTAGAACTTATTATGATGCCAAGAAGCCCTGAAACTTCGATTTACTATTAAGATATTTTCAGAAGGGCTTGAGTAGTCTGTCTGAATAGGTTCCACTAGTTAAATCTGTTGTCGTTGTTCAATTGCCCAGTTGTGTCTGACTCTTTGCAACGCCATGGACTGCAGCACACCAGACCTCCCTGTCACTCACCATCTCCCAGTTGGCCCAAGTACATGTCCATTGCATTGGCGATTTCAGATTAAAAGTTAAATCTGAGCATCTGAAAACGACAACTTGAATATTTCTAAATCTGCTAGGTCATAATGGTTTAGTTCCCCCGTCACCACCCATGTTATGAACTAGTCGATTTAAAGATATTCCAGTTGTCATTTTAAAATCCACTAGGTCATAATGGTACTTACAAAACCAAACAAACCGAAAACCACCATTCCTTCTGCAAGATGCTAGAAAACAAACTTACTATTTTGCGAATCAGCAAATGAAACAAGAGTTTATACTGCACTTAACAAGTAAATATGCTTCAAAACAAACAAATAGTTGATAATAGACAAAGATTCTTTTTGCTAAAATATTTCAGTGAAAAATAAGTTTAAAATGATAGGATATAAATGTCACTATTTGCAAACTTAAAAATAATCATTATTCTAGGCAATGATAATCAATGATGGCTAACGTACATTATATACACATATACTTTCTGATGGAAAAAACACATAAGTAAATTTTCATGGAGGAAAACAAGACTACCTGTGTTGTAGTCTTGCACTTCACTTCACAACACACACACACACCAAAATCAAACCTGAATCTCATCCAACCTCTAGGTGTAACTTAATTACCAACTTAAAGAAAATACTGAGGACATACTACCTGCTAACTCTGCAAGAGGAAGTGATAACAGTATCCAACCATGTAAATTTTATGGGACAAGCATTCTGCTTTATTCAATTTATAAGAAAAAGAGAGTGATACTGTCTATACATTCATACATGCATGCTCAGTCATGTCCAACTCTTTGTGACCCATGAACTGTAGTCTGCCAGGCTCCTCTGGCCATGGGACTTATCAGGCAAGAATATTGGAATGGATTGTCATTTCCTCCTCCAGGGGATTTTCCTCACTCAGGGATCAAACTCGTGTCTCCTGTGTTTCTTGTATTGTCATGAGGATTAGTTACCACTGACCTACCTTCAGTTCAGTTCAGTCACTCAGTCGTGTTTGATTCTTTGCGACCCCACGAACTGCAGCACGCCAGGCCTCCCTGTCCATCACCATCTCCCAGAGTTCACTCCGACTCACGTCCATCAAGTCCATGATGCCATCCAGCCATCTCATCCTCGGTCGTCCCCTTCTCCTCCTGCCCCCAATCCCTCCCAGCATCAGAGTCTTTTCCAATGAGTCAACTCTTTGCATGAGGTGGCCAAAGTACTGGAGTTTCAGCTTTAGCATCATTTCTTCCAAAGAACACCGAGGACTGATGTCCTTTAGGATGGACTGGTTGGATCTCCTTGCAATCCAACAGACTCTCAAGAGTCTTCTCCAACACCACAGTTCAAAAGCATCAATTCTTCAGCACTCAGCTTTCTTCACAGTGCAACTTTCACATCCATACATGACCACTGGAAAAAACATAGCCTGGACTAGATGGACATTTGTTGGCAAAGTAATATCTCTGCTAGGAGATAATTAAAAAGCTTATCTGTATATGGACTTCATTTAGATCCTAATTCACATGATCATAAATGGTTAAAGTATCTCTATAAGAAAACTGGGGAAAATGGAAAACTGAACAGATATTTGGTGACATTAAGGAATTATTGTTAACTTACTTTAGGTATAATATTGGCATGTTATTATATATTTTTTATGAGTCCATATCTTTGATGTATATAAGGTGACATATGTGTGTGTGCTCAGTCAGTTCAGTCGAGTCCCATACTTCGCAACGCTATGGACTGTGGCCCGCCAGGATCCTCTGTCCATGGGTTTCTCGAGGCCAGAATACTGGAGTGGCAAGAATACATGCCCTCCTCCAGGGGGCCTTCCCACCCCCAGGGATCAGATCTAAGTCTCTTGAGGCTCTTGCGTTGGAGGTGGGTTCTTTACTGCTGATCCACTGGGGAAGTCCATGAGGTGACATATTTATAGATAAAATGATTTTAATTTCCCTGAAAATAATCTGTAATAGAGGAGTTGATAGAAATATAAATGAACCAAAATTGACCATAAGCCCATAATTGTTAAAGCTAGATGATGGGTGCATGCGATATTATCATACACGTCTCTCCATCATATAGGGGCACACATACCAAAAAAAAAAAAATAGAATAAATATGACACTTCATTATTTTAAGTTAAGTGATAGTAAGGGACATTTATGAAAATTATTTATACGGCTGATTTTTCTGCAAATAACTGGTCTCAAAAACATCATTCATTTTTTCAAAGTATGAAATTTGTCCTTACCATGAGGGTTTCCATAAAAATAATATTTCATGCTGTCTTGAGTAATCAATTTCAATAAACATGGGTAATTTTTAATCCAGAGAGATGGAGAACCACTTAGGCTACTTTCCTACCCACAAATACTCTAATGGGGATCAATCACACCCAATTAAACCTCAAGGAATTATGAATCTTTAATAGGTTTATCATGAGGTAATTCAGCTGTTTAGTCCTCTTTAGGTTCATGCTAGGCAGGCTTTCTCAAGCCGGAAAGTGATCATTTTCATGACATCATTTTTAAAGAGGCTTTGTGATTTTTGTTTAAAAAGAACACAAAAGGATTTGTAATTTTCATCAGAAATAAATTTTATATGTATTTATTTGAAATTTTCAAGTTCTATAGTGCTACTATGAGCTCGTGTTTACATTACATACAATGTTTTTGATATAAGACCATATTTAAAGATTTAGAGTAATATTGATAACTCTAATTAATGTCTCTAAAGAAACCTAACTGCCTGAGCAACTTTTATATACTTTCAGTAGCTTAACCTGGCCCTTCTCCGTGGCCTTCATTTAATCTGTAGCTCATAGTAGAGCCTTCTGTGTATTTTATTAAAAATAAAACCAAAACAGCATAACATACTTGAGCTTTGTCTCCTTGATCTCTGTAACATAAGGTCAAGAGAGCCAACTTCAACATGAGGCCACCTGATGTGACGTTTTTCTTGGTGAGCAGCATCAGCAATCTCTCCTTGCTTCCTTTTCTTCCCGTATAAAATTGTAACAGCTTCTTTGTGTATTTATAGTGATTGCTAAATAACATATTGTCTATGAAGCATTTTAAATGGTGTATGATGCTCTTGCTAGTTTTCTACTTGTGTAGAAAAAAGTAGTGGTGTAGCAAAACAAATCTTCTATGACTGAGACACAAAATCTACAAAGATCACATTGTATTGGATGCTACCATTTTTCATACTCCCCACAAAACAAATATTTTCCTTACCTTCCTTACCCTGTGTGTGTATTTAGTGCGTTTTTATGGGAAGGATCACGTGTGGTGCTGAGCTTCCCTGGTGGCTCATATGGTAAGGAATCCTCCTGAAATGTAGGAGACCAAGGTTCAGTCCTTGGGTTGGGAAGATACCCTGGAGAAGGGAATGGTAACCCACTCCAGTTCAAGAGTCTGGAGAGTTCCAGGGACAGAGGAGCCTGGTGGTTCTAAAATCCATGGAATCACAAAGAGTTGGCCACAACTGAGCATGACTAACACACGTGTGTGGTGCTGCAAATACATCTCAGTTATTAGATTCTGAGACTATGGGACAGGGGAAAGGAAGGATCAGATTGCTTTCAGCAAGAGTATTTTCTTCTGTTTATTTTTAGATCTGGTGAGCATTTTAAAGCAACTTTCTATAGTATTAAGAGGAATAGTCAAGGAGACTATGTGAAACATCTGGCAGAACCTCAAACAGCCACCACATTTTCACTGACGTTTTCCCTACATTGCTAATTTTATCCATGACTATCTATTTAAAAAAGATTTTCCTCCTAGCTTTTCCTTTCACTTTAGCTATTGCATATATATATATATACACACATACACATATATATATATCTTTTATAATATACTTGTATGATGAGTTTAAATAAGTTATTAAGATTCACAAACAAAATACATAATTAATTGATTGATTACAATAAGAAATAAACACACAGAATACATATTTCTACATAACCATATTCAACCATTTAGTCAATGCAAACACTAATTTAGTTATTATAGAAAGTAACAAACCTACTTATCAATATCTACACATTCAGATACAAGATGTTACTAATGAAGTCTTTTCTCATTCTGGTTCTAAAAGTATTAAAAATAATTAGTAGCTTTGCAGATATCTTCTGACTTAGAAAACTTTATTAATATTTATGCTGGTTTTGTGCAATAAGATAATTTCCTAATTTTGGCCTGAGGTTACCATCAAATTCCAAAGCAGTTGGAAATTTTCTTAAGATTTTATTCTAATGTTTTAGATCAATTCCAAATTGTGTCTGTTTCTCAAAGAGATATATACATAAGGTAACTTGCTAATTTCTTAATAACTCTTTTTTTGTAAGCTAAATAAGCTATATGCATTTTTTCAATCATTTATCTGTTTAAATATATACTAGGCACTGTGTGGTGTATCCATGTATCTACACCCTCAAGATCTGATTTCATGATGATGAATATGGCTAATATGACATACTCATATTACTTGTTTCTTGCTAAAAGCCATAAAATATGATGGCCTACTTAACATTTTATATGCATAATACATTTTGTTCTGTAAGCACAAATAATTTTCTTTGGATCATGTTATATAGTTTTTAAAAGTCTTCTAACAGGACTCTTAAGTAATGAAATATTTCTGCAGTTTCCCAAAGCCTAAAGGGTTTATAGGAGTAAAAGGCTATGCTTTTAGGGATCAAACCCAGGTCTCCAGCATTGCAGACCAATTCCCTACCATCTGAGCCACCAGTTCAGTTCAGTTCAGTTCAGTGCAGTCACTCAGTCGTGTCCCACCCTTTGTGACCCCATGAACTGCAGCACGCCAGGCCTCTCTGTCCATCACCGACTCCCGGAGTTCAACCAAACCCATGTCCATTGAGTGGGTGATGCCATCCAACCATCCCATCCTCTGTCGTCCCGTCCTCCTGCCCTCAATCTTTCCCAGCATCAGGGTCCTTTCAAATGAGTCAACTCTTCGCATGAGGTGGCCAAAGTATTGGAGTTTCAACTTCTACATCAGTCCTTCCAATGAACACCCAGGACTGTTCTCCTTTAGGATGGACTGGTTGGATCTCCTCGCAGTCCAAGGGACTCTCAGGAGTCTTCTCCAACACCACAGTTCAAAAGCATCAATTCTTCAGTGCTCAGCTTTCTTCACAGTCCAACTCTCACATCTATACATGACCACTGGAAAAACCATAGCCTTGACTAGATGGACCTTTGTTGACAAAGTAGTCTCTGCTTTTTAACCTAAACGCTGTCTAGGTTGGTTATAACTTTCCTTCCAAGGAGTAAGCGTCTTTTAATTTTATGGCTACAGTCACCATCTGCAGTGATTTTGGAGCCCCCAAAAATAAAGTCATCCACTGTTTCCCCATCTTTTTGCCATGAAGTGATTGGACCAGATGCCATGATCTTAGTTTTCTGAATGTTGAGCTTTAAGCCAACATTTTCACTCTCTGCTTTCACTTTCATCAAGAGGCTTTTTAGTTCTTCTTCACTTTCTGCCATAAGGGTGGTGTCATCTGCATATCTGAGGTTATTGATCTTTCTCCTGGCAATCTTGATTCTAGCTTGTGCTTCCTCCAGCCCAGCATTTCTCATGATGTACTCTGCATATAATTTGAATAAGCAAGGGGACAATATACAGCCTTGACATACGCCTTTTCCTATTTGGAAGCAGTCTGTTGTTCCATGTCCAGTTCTAACTGTTGCTTCCTGACCTACATATAGGTTTCTCAAGAGGCAGGTCAGGTGGTCTGGTATTCCCATCTCTTTCAGAATTTTCCACAGTTTATTGTGATCCACAGTCAAAGGCTTTGGCAGAGTCAACAAATCAGAAATAGATATTTTTCTGGAACTCTCTTGCTTTTTTGATGATCCAGCGGATGTTGGCAATTTAATCTCTGGTTCCTCTGCCTTTTCTAAAACCAGCTTGAACATCTGGAAGTTCACAGTTCATATATTGCTGAAGCCTGGCTTGGAGAATTTTGAGCATTACTTTACTAGCATGTGAAATGACTGCAATTGTGCGGCAGTTTGAGCATTCTTTGGCATTGCCTTTCTTTGGGATTGGAATGAAAACTGACCTTTTCCAGTCCTGTGGCCCCTGCTGAGTTTACCAAATTTGCTGGCATATTGAGTGTAGCACTTTCAAAGCATCATCTTTTAGGATTTGAAATAGCTCAACTAGAATTACATCATCTCCACAACCCTTGATCGTAGTAATGCTTCCTAAGGCCCGCTTGACTTCACATTCCAGGGATTGCCCCCTTTCCACATTATGTTGCATATAATCTTACATATTCAAATATGGAACAGCTCATTCTCTTAAGATAAACATTTAAGTTTCTCATCCAAAAATGCTGAATACTTGAGCCTTTCCAATTCCCTTCTTTGTTACCTTGACTCATATTTCTCTTCCTTGAAGTATATTTTTTAATTGGTAATACTTCTATCTGGTTGACTTATTTGGGGTTACCTATGGAAGTGACTGGGCTTTCCAGGTGGTGCAGAGGTAAAAAATCCATCTGCCAATGCAGGAGACCCAAGAGACTTGTTTCTATCCCTGTATTGGGAAAATCCCCTGGAGTAGGAAATGACAACCTATTACAGTATTCTTGCCTAGAAAATTCAATGGACAGAGAAACCTGGTGGGCTACAGTCCATGGGGTTCCAAAGAGTCAGACACTACTGAACACACATACACACACACACACACACACACACACACACACACACACACACACATTGGAGTGGCTACAATAATAGCTTTATATACCTGGCAGCAAGTCGATCAGTCGTGTCCGACTCTTTACGACCCTGTGGACTGCAGCCCACCAAGCTCCTCCATCCATAGGATTCTCCAGGCAAGAATACTGGAGTGGGTTGCCGTTTCCTTCTCCAGGGGATCTTCCTGACCCAGGGATTGAACCCAGGTCTCCCACATTGCAGGCAGACGCTTTAATCTCTGAGCCACCAGGGAAGCCCCTACCTGAGCACAGAAGAGCCCTTTCTGCCAAGGTCTGCCCACTCTTGCTAAACTAATTTTCTGTATCCTTTATGGCACTTGTCTTGCTTGCTGCCAGAAATGAGACTTTCCATTTGCCTGGATGGACTCCTTTCTGTGATTACTTCTAAGCGAATTTTAGATTATTTATATAGCCCTGTAACATATTTTCCTCTTTCAGACTTGTTTGTGCCTCTGGTTTTGACAGTCATTGTCATAAATTAGTTTTTATAAAACTTTTAGAAGAATCAGAAGTAAAATATTACCATAACTATGTAATTGTGAAGTAAATTTATGGGGATGTGTTAAGGCTTATGCTGTAGTGCCCGGCTGCCAAGTTGAAGATCCAGCACCATCACTTTCTAGCAGGATGAGTTTAGGGAAATTGCCTCAGTGTTTTGTATTTCAGTTTTTTGTAAAAGAGATGAATAATAATAATACCTGAAAGGATTAGATGTGCATAATATAGTGCCTATCCATAATACAGGCTCAGTAACTCTTATTATGATGTCCAGGGGTAATATACAAAATATTTAAAAACTCGTTATGGACAGGAATTTGCTTGCTAGATTTCCAAGGTCACTGTCAAGGGCACCATCTCCCCCTTTGCAATCCATACTTGCTCATTAGGAAACTTGGGGTGAGGGCTGGAGTGTGAGGGCCATCATGAGAGCCCAGTTCCCAGGGTGGCTCCAGAGCAGTGCATACCAGCTGAGTGGGAATTATGGTTGAGGCTCGGTAAGCTTCCGGCGAACCTTGAGGAAACAAAGAGACGTACACTGAAGGCAAAAATTTAGGGAGGTACTGATGGGAAACAGGTACGTACCAATTAGAATGTATTAAGACTATAGTGCTGGCTTCTGGAGCCTCCTTAGATGCCAGATTGAAAGGATTTCTCATTCAGTTGGAAAGATGTCTAAGAACGAGGTACAGCCCTCAGTAGGTAATGCCTATTCACTAACCACTGTGACTGTACCCCAATATGCATATTACACCAATCTTGATTATTTCCCAAATGTTTCTTATTAGTACTTCAAAACAGATTTTGGGTATCTAAGTATAAAATGAGAATCAGATACATAACATGGGAAACACTAAACAATATATTAACCCTTAGTTATTTGTTACCTGTAATCTCAATCCCCTTTGGATGTATATGCTTTGAATCCTCCCCCCAACCCCACCCAGGTAAAATACCAATCCTTCAGTACTGTGTGGTTAAATCATTTCTTTTTAAATATTGTAGAGATTATTTTTAATCTTGAAGAGAATAATGTGATATTCAACTCAAACAACACATATTTAGTTATACAGTACCAAGACATGCACACACTCAGAATGAGCATTCATACATAACCTCTGGCAGTGGTATGAGATGATCTAGGAACAAAAACTCTGAATGAAAATGCATTGTTTTCTGCTTCAATGCATTTGTGCCCTGGGATAACCAGAAATAATTATTGAAACAAGCCTCTTGTTAATAATAATTACACTTCATTCTATGAAAACAAGAACAAACAGCAATTATCTATAATTTCTCATTTGCAAAACACTCTCATTATGCTAAGACTTCTTGTCTCTGTTTGATAATATTCTGTTATGTGTGTTGGAAAAACTCAACAGTTTTCTTTTTTTTCTTCTCATGTTTCAAATTATACTGGGCAATGCATGATCAATACAATTCAGGTTTAGATGATTTCTGTTTTAAGACAAAACAGCTTCTTTGGGCAGTGTAAGTTATCAAAGAAATAATGTCTTTTGAATTCCTTAAGAGAAGACAGGTTCACTAACCAAAACAAATAAAACATTTTTCATATATCAACAAAAATTGGTCTAGATAGAAATAGAAATAAGCCAGACTGTTATTACAAATATTTTCTTAAGTAAACAATATATATGAAATTATATATATATATATGAGGAAATATTTCCATTTTGATCCTTTTTTCCAAATAATGTGTTATCTTGCAGCCTTCCCAGGTGGTGCTAGTGGTAAAGAACCTGTCTGATAACGCAGGAGATGTCAGAGACTTGGGGTTCCATTCCTGGGTTGGGAACATACCCCGAAGGAGGGCATGACAACCACTCCAGTATTCTTGCCTGGAGAATCCAATGACCAGGGGAGCCTGGTGGGCTGAAGTCCATAGGGTGGCAAAGAGTTGAACATGACTGAAATAACTTAGCACACAAGTGCAACCATGTTACCTTACATTCCTATTTTAAATAAACCTGTGTCTGTAGTGCCTCAGCAATTATTTGCTTAATTTGAATATAATAACTTTGCATTTTCATATTTCTTCTTTTGCAGTATTGCATTTATTTTGATAGATTATAAGCTCTTTGAAGGAAGGAACAGTGTAATCCCTTTTGCTTCAGTCCTCTGCTATATCACTCAGATTAATGGTCTGAATAACAGTTTTAAATTTGTACAGCATGAGTGGCTGGTTATCAAATAATCAGCTGACTTAATGGATTAATAATTTTCCCCATAGTGAGATTAATTTCCTCATCTATAAAAAGACAGACCATAGAAATATCTAATTTGCATGGTTTCTGAGAGGTTTGATTGGAATCAGGTGTATGAAGCATTTAGCACAGTGTTTGGCTCAAAATTAAGCTCTCTCTCATGCCTTGATTTTACTCTCAGAACTATAGAGCTGAACCTCAAAGTCACATTCCCTAATTTCAGTTTTTAGAAAGGACAAATTTAGTTAATTCTACTTGACCCAGTCTAAGATTACTAGGACCAATAACGTCTCTTAAACAATGTTTGGTTGGGAAAATAGTACTATATAGACATAGTCACAGTTTGAGAGTGACTTCATATTTGAGCAAATGGAATAAAAAAAATACTGCTATAAATATGGGTTAGATTTATTTCTTACAGCTATATTGCTTCTTTCAAGAATGATGTGTTTTGGATTATTTTACACAGTCCACACAGTGTTGAGATTAAGTCTCTATACATATCAAACTAAAAAAAATACATATTTGAGTTATGAATGGATCATATTTGTTATCTTTCTGAAATTTGGTTCCAAGAGCCAAATAAGTTCAGGAAATTCTCCAACTGATCAAAATAATTTTACAAAGTGTTGGCATGCTGCTCATTTCATGATTGAATACTACAGGTGTTCAAATTAGTTATAAATCAGTTGCCTTAGGTAAGTTCAAAATAAGTTACCTACAACTTGTTTATAGGAATTATTTGGGCCAAATTTCCTTCACGTTTAAGTAGGTATCGTAATAAATCCTATTTTCACACATCTTGAATTTATAGAAGTAGTATTGTTGACCTAAAACAATAAAAATAACAGTTATTTTACAGAAAAAATAATATATATATTTTTTCAAGAACAGCAAAAATTGCAATTTGGAATATGCAATCTATGGAAAACCAAAGACCATTTTGGAGAACAAAGGAGAGTCATTCTTTTTAGAGGAGAAAGGGAGGTTGGAAGTGACTCTTGTAAGCAAAAGAGTCCACTGGAGGAAACAGAGATTGAAGTGTAGTGGCTTTTTATTGACTGATATGTGAGAGTCTCTCATTGACTAGGCTATTGATAGGCAAAGAAAAATTCTTCTTTCCTCCTGTGAGGTGGTAAAGTAGTAACCTCTCTCCTGTTAGAGAGACAAAGTTACCTCTCTTTCTATACCTAATACAATTGACATCAAGTGGTAGGACAAGGGATCTCCCCCTTTTTTTGACTATTTTTTTAATTGGGATGCAGTTGCTTTCAATGTTGTGTTAGTTTCTGCAATACAGTGAAGTGAATCAGTTATAAATATACAGTATCACCCCTTTTGGACCTCTCTCCCACCCTACCTTCCCATCCCACCCATCTAGGTCATCACAGACCACGGAGCTGAGCTCCCTGTGCTACGCAGCAGGTTCCCTCTAGCTAGCTGTTCTAGACAGGGCAGTGCGCATACACCAATCCCAATCTCCCAATTCATTACCCACCACAATGTCCACACACCCATTCCCTACATCTGCGTCTCTATTCCTGCCCTGCAAATAGGTTCATCTGTACTAGATTCTATATCCATGCATTATTTGTTTGTTTTTCTCTTTCTGACTTATTTCACTCTGTATGATAGACCTTAGGTCCTTCCACATCTCTACAAATGACCCAATTTTGTTCCTTTTTATGACCATGTAATATTCCATTATGTGTATGTACCATGTCTTTTATCCACTCACCTGTCAATGGCCCTTTAAGTTGCTTTCATTTTCTCATGACTGTAAATAGTACTGCACTGAACATCGTGGTGCATGTGTTTTTTTGAATTATGGTTTTTCTCAGGGTATATGCCCAGTAGTGGATTTGCTGGTCATATGATAATTCTCTTTTTAGTTTTAAAGGAACTTCCATTCTGTTCTCCGTAACGGCTGTATCAATTTACATTCCCATCAATAGTGCAAGAGGGTTTCCTTTTCTCCACACCCTCTACATCATTTATCTTTGTAGATTTTTTGATGATGGGCATTCTGACTCCATTTTAAAAGAGGTTTCTGTTGCTAATTTTCATGTGTAAACTCTTGAAAATTTGGGGCTTAGTGTTCTCTTTTACAGAAAATACAAAAAAAAGTTTATGTATCTAGTAACAATTTAAAGCAAAAAACAAAATAAAACAGTATGTGTATATGATAAAGACAAGCTGATCTATGTTAAAAGAGTCCAAAGGTCTGAAATTTAATCTACTTTTCTTTGTTGTCTTCTAACATAGTCTGCAAAGGGGCCTGGAAAACTAGTAATGCTCCAGGAATATAATTTAAAAGACCTCTGAGATTTCTTATAATTGTATTTATTCATTTATTCTTGGCTATGCTGGGTCTCTGTTGCAGTGTGGGCTTTCTTCTGGTTGTGGCGAGTATTAGCTACTCTGTAGTTGTGGTGTCTGGGCTTCTCATTGCAGTGATTCTCTTGTTTCAGAGAACAGGCACTAGGGAACTCAGGCTTCAGCAGTTGTGATTTCCAGGCTCTAGAGCACAGACTCAATAGCTGTGAAGCACAGGCCTAGTGGCTGCATGGCATGTGAAACTTTCCTGGACTAAGGATTGAACCCATGTCTCCCATATTGGCAGGCAGGTTCTTTACCACTGAGCTACCTGGGAAGCCTAACCATTGGGATTGAAAATAGGAATATCCTGAAAACATTTTTAATTTCTGTAAAATGTTTTCAAAGTTTGGAAACATTAATAATTTTATTTCCTTGGATACTTTATAGGATCATAAGAGAAAGAAAGTATGTGATGAGTTGAGAAGGCAAAGACTAAGACAAATGAATTTTCTTTTTAAATAGGGTAGCTAGTTTTAATAAATAAACAACTGAGTTTTGAAAACTGCCATACTAGTGCTCATAATTATTAGATATGTAGTGAGGATGAAGACTTCTGCATTAGTAAATGTGAATTATAGGCAGATGTAGAGATATGGCTCTACTACCATGCCATAACATATCCATCATGTGGCCATAGGGGTACCACTTTTAAAGACAGTAGAACTCTCCTGTACACACTGATATCTGTGTAGCTGTAAAGTGACTACAATGTCATGGCTCATGATCCAACTGGAGAGTTTAGGAATTTGTTTCCAGTGCTTAAGTGGTCTGGCCCAAGCTGTTTGGAGACCCCAGCCTGGAAG
Source organism: Budorcas taxicolor (assembly GCF_023091745.1). Taxonomy (NCBI): domain Eukaryota; kingdom Metazoa; phylum Chordata; class Mammalia; order Artiodactyla; family Bovidae; genus Budorcas; species Budorcas taxicolor. The sequence goes on from NC_068916.1 coordinate 75,609,304, forward strand.
GAGGCAGTTCTGGAGAATTATTATTAATGTAAATATAGCTATTGCCTGCAAAATCTTAAAGGCTGACTTTGTATACTTCATCCTACACAAGCCTTACAAAAGCCCTATGACATCATAAGCAGCCTCAGGGGCTGATGTCATCTCCATTTTACAGAACACAATGCTTCTGTTAAATCGATCACTGCAGGGTTGACCAGACTAGCAACTTCATTAGTTACTCTGCCTATGACCTGCACCCCAGCTCCTGAGGCAAGGTAGGGTCCTCCTCCAAAAACCTGAAAAAAAAAAAAAAAAAAAAAGGCAATTCCAGGCATAAGTATATTGTCAGTGCATTTGTCACAAGGCTGAAAAGAACCCACAACAAAAACCAACCCAAAGACCTCAAGATTTCTATTTCTGTTTCCAGCTTTCTTTCTCTTGGCTGTCTTTTTGGTTCCAGACCTTAAGCTGTCAAGTAAATCTGGAAAATTTGGAAAGTAGAGGACAGTGATGAAACTGGAGATAAGTTTTAAAATTTTCTAAAAGTTAAATTCTAATTCATTTTGACAAATTTTAAAAAATTGAAATAAATTGAAGTTCATATCTAGTTCTCAGCCATGATTTTATTGTATTCACTTAAGGAAAAAAAATTCATAAATTGATAAAAGATGTTCATAGTCCTGCTAATTGACATATATGAAAATGAAAGTGTTGCCTGTTCCAATTCATACTCTTCCTAATGACACATATGAAAGTGAAAGTGTTACTTGCTCAGTTGTGTCAGACTCTTTGAGACTCCATAGCCCTCCAGGCTCTTCTGTCCATGGAATTATCCAGGCAAGAATACTGGAGTGGGTTGCCATGTCCTTCTCCAAGGGTTCTTTCCAACCCAGGGACTGAACCCAGGTCTCCCACATTGCAGGCAGATTCTTTACCATTTGAGCTACTTGGAAAGTCCAATGACATATATAGTAACTCTTCAACTTGTTTTCTGAATAAAATTACTGACGTGAAAGTTTTATAAAGTGTTTTAAGGAATGACATATTTGTTGTAACTCACATCCATTTGTCCTTCTTTTCTTTGATCACAACTCAGCCCAATTTTTGGTAATAAATCAGTTATTATGAGACCTGGAATATTGTCAAAGACTTTCTCTGCATCTATGGAGATAAACATATGGTTTTTATTTTTCAATTTGTTAATGTGGTATATTACATTGATTGACTTGCAGATATTGAAGAATCCTTGCATCCCAGGGATAAAGCCCACTTGGTCATGATGTATGATCTTTTTAATATGTTGTTGGATTCTGTTTGTTAGAATTTTGTTAAGGATTTTTGCATTTGTGTTCATCGGTGATATTGGCCTGTAGTTTTCTTTTTTTGTGATGTCTTTGTTAGGTTTTGGTATTAGGGTGATGGTGGCCTCATAGAATGAGTTTGGAAGTTTACCTTCCTCTGCAATTTTCTGGAAGAGTTTGAGTAGAATAGGTGTTAATTCTTCTCTAAATTTTTGTTGGAATTCAGCTGTGAAGCCATCTGGTCCTAGGCTTTTGTTTGTTGGAAGATTTCTGATTGCAGTTTCAATTTCTGTGCTTGTGATGTTAAGATTTTCTATTTCTTCCTGGTTCAATTTTGGAAAGTTGTGCTTTTCTAAGAATTTGTCCATTTCTTCCAAGTTGTCCATTTTATTTGCATATAGTTGCTGATAATAGTCTCTTATGATCCTTTGTATTTCTGTGTTGTCTGTTGTGATCTCTCCATTTTCATTTCTAATTTTGTTGATTTTTCTCCCTTTGTTTCTTGATGAGTCTGGCTAATGGTTTGTCAATTTTATTTAGCTTCTCAAAGAACCAGCTTTTGGTGTGGTTGATTTTTGCTATGGTCTCTTTTGTTTCTTTTGAATTTATTTCTCCCCTAATTTTTAAGATTTCTTTCCTTCTACTAACCCTGGGGTTCATAATTTCTTCCTTTTCAAGTTGCTTTAGGTGTAGAGTTGGTTATTTATTTGACTTTTTTCTTGTTTCTTGACGTAAGCCTGTATTGCTATGAACCTTCCCCTTAGCACTGCTTCTACAGTGTCCCATAGGTTTTGGGTTGTTGTGTTTTTATTTTCATTCATTTCTATGCATATTTTGATTTCTTCTACGATTTGTTGGTTATTCAGCAGCATGTTGTTCAGCCTCCATCTGTTGGAATTTTTAATGGTTTTCCTCCTGTAATTGACATCTAATCTTACTGCATTGTGGTCAGAAAACATGCTTGGAATGATTTCAGTTTCTTTTTAATTTACCAAGGCTAGATTTATGACTCAGGATGTAATCTATCCTGGAGAAGCTTTTGTGTGTGCTTGAGAAAAAGGTGAAATTCATTGTTTTGGGGTGAAGTATCCTATAGATATTAATTAGGTTTAACTGGTCTATAGTATCATTTAAAGTTTGTGTTTCCTTGTTAATTTTCTGTTTAGTTGATCTATCCATAGGTGTGAGTGGGGTATTAAAGTCTCCCACTATTATTGTGTTTTTGTTAATTTCCCCTTTCATACTTGTTAGCATTTGTCTTACATATTATGGTGCTACTATGTGAGGTGCATATATATTTATGACTGTTATATCTTCTTCTTGGATTGCTCCTTTGATCATTATGTAAAATATCCATTTATCATAAAAACCCTCCAGAAAACAGGAATAGAAGGACCATAACTCAACATCAGTTCAGTTCAGTTCAGTCGCTCAGTCGTGTCTAACTCTTTGCGACCCCATGAATCGCAGTACGCCAGGCCTCCCTGTCCATCACCATCTCCCAGAGTTCACTCAGAGTCACGTCCATCGAATCTGTGATGCCATCCAGGCATCTCATCCTCTGTCATCCCGTTCTCCTCCTGCCCCCAATCCCTCCCAGCATCAGAGTCTTTTCCAATGAGTCAACTCTTCGCATGAAGTGGCTAAAGTACTGGAGTTTCAGCTTTAGCATCATTCCTTCCAAAGAAATCCCAGGGTTGATCTCCTTCAGAATGGACTGGTTGGACCTCCTTGCAGTCCAAAGGACTCTCAAGAGTCTTCTCCAACACCACAGTTCAAAAGCATCAATTCTTCAGTGCTCAGCCTTTTTCACAGTCCAACTCTCACATCCATACATGACCACAGGAAAAACCATAGCCTTGACTAAATGGACCTTAGTCGGCAAAGTAATGTCTCTGCTTTTGAATATACTATCTAGGTTGGTCACAACTTTTCTTCCATGGAGTGAGCATCTTTTAATTTCATGGTAAAAGCTAAATATGACAAACCCTCAGCAAACATTATCCTCAATGGTGAAAAATTGGAAGCATTTCCCCTAAAGTCAGGAACAAGACAAGGGTGCACACTCTCACCACTAATATTCAACATAGTTTTGGAAGTTTTGGCCACAGCAATTAGAGCAGGAAAAGAAATAAAAGGAATCCAAATTGGAAAAGAAGAAGTAAAACTCTCACTGTTTGCAGATGATATGATCCTCTACATAGAAAACCCTAAAGACGCCACCAGAAAATTACTAGAGCTAATCAATGAATATAGTAAAGTTGCAAGATATAAAATCAACACACAGAAATCCCTTGCATTCCTATACACTAACAATGAGAAAACAGAAAGAGAAATTAAAGAAACAAACAATTACATTCACCATTGCAACGAAAAGAATAAAATACTTAGGAATATATCTACCTAAAGAAACTGAAGACCTATATATAGAAAACTATAAAACACTGGTTAAAGAAATCAAAGAGGACACTAATAGGTGGAGAAATATACCATGTTCATGGATTGAAAGAATCAATATAGTGAAAATGAATATACTACCCAAAGTAATCTACAGATTCAATGCAATCCCTGTCAAGCTACCAACGGTATTTTTCAGAGAACTAGAAAAAATAACAACTTGTATGGAAATACAAAAAACCTCGAATAGCTAAAGCAATCTTGAGAAAGAAGAATGGAACTGGAGGAATCAACCTGCCTGACTTCAGGCTCTACTACAAAGCTACAGTCATCAAGACAGTATGGTACTGGCACAGAGACAGAAATAATAGATCAATGGAACAAAATAAAAAGCCCAGAGATAAATCCACGCACTTATGGACACCTTATCTTTGACAAAGGAGGCAAGAATATACAATGGAGAAAACACAATCTCTTTAACAAGTGGTATTGGGAAAACTGGTCAACCACTTGTAAAAGAATGAAACTAGAACACTTTCTAACCCCATACACAAAAATAAACTCAAAATGGATTAAAGATCTAAATGTAAGATCAGAAACTATCAAACTCCTAGAGGAAAACCTAGGCCAACCACTTTCTGACATAAACCACAGCAGGATCCTCTATGATCCACCTCCCAGAATATTGGAAATAAAAGCAAAAATAAACAAATGGGACCTAATTAAAATTAAAAGCTTCTGCACAACAAAGGAAACTATAAGCAAGGTGAAAAGACAGCCTTCAGAATGGGAGAAAATAATAGCAAATGCAGCAACTGACAAACAACGAATCTCAAAAATATACAAGCAACTCCTGCAGCTCAATTCCAGAAAAATAAAAGACCCAATCAAAAAGTAGGCCAAAGAACTAAACAGACATTTCTCCAAAGAAGACATACAGATGGCTAACAAACACATGAAAAGATGCTCAAAATCACTCATTATCAGAGAAATGCAAATCAAAACCACAATAAGGCACCATTTCATGCCAGTCAGAATGGCTGCTATCTAAAAGTCTACAAATAATAATGCTGGAGAAGGTGCGGAGAAAAGGGAACCCTCTTACATGGTTGGTGGCAATGCAAACTAGTACAGCCGCTATGGAGGATGGTGTGGAGATTCCTTAAAAAATTGTATATAGAACTGCCATACAACCCAGCAATCCCACTGCTGGGCATACACACTGAGGAAACCAAGTTGAAAGAGACACATGTACCCCAATGTTCATCGCAGCACTGTTTATAATAGCTAGGACATGGAAGCAACCTAGATGTCCATCAACAGACGAATGGATAAGAAAGTGGTACATATGCACAATGGAGTATTACTCAGCCATTAAAAAGAATACATTTGAATCAGTTCTAATAAGGTAGATGAAACTGTAGCCTATTATACAGAGTGAAGTAAGCCAGAAAGAAAAACACCAATACGGTATACTAAAACATATATATGGAATTTAGAAAGATGGTAATGATAACCCTGTATGTGAGACAACAAAAGAGACACAGATGTATAGAACAGACTTTTGGACTCTGTGGGAGGGGGCGAGGGCTGGATGATATGGGAGAATGGCATTGAAACATGTAAATTATCACATGTGAAATGAATCGCCAGTCCAGGTTCGATGCATGATACAGGGTGCTCAGGCCTGGTACACTGGGATGACACAGAGGGATGGGATGGGGAGGAAGGTGGGAGGGGGGTTCAGGATGGGGAAGACATGTACACCCCTGATGGATTCAAGTCAATGTATGGCAAAACCAATACAATATTGTAAAGTAAAATAAATAAATAAACAGAGGGAAAAAATAAGAGACTTGGAATAAGTAATCCCGATGTAACAACAGCAAACAATTAAACATTAATTGAAACTCAAATTCTTTACATGAATTATGTCAATAAGCAGTATCCCTCAGTAAATCTATGAATATGTTATCTCTACTTTCAACCTAGAGGTTAAATGATTGTATAATCATATAAATAATAGATGCAAGGTTTGGATTTATGTCTAGGCAGGATGACTCTAGAATCCATGATCTTAACCTTTACGTTACCTCTTCCTGATAGGATGGGGTGGATAGAGGGTGGTGGAGGCTTGTCTAGTCACTGAATATGAGTTCATTCTCCCTGTGAAGCTTACAGTGACCTGTTAATTGGGTGTCAAGGTCAAGCTTGCCCATGTCCCTCAAGTAATCTCATTCTACATTTAACCCATGTGATTTAGATTTCTAAAAACAAATTGTTATTTATGAGTGTACATGTATGCATATTCACAAATATATTCATCAAATATCATGTATCACATATTATCTATACCATGTGTTGCATATATGTCTATTTAGATATGTGTGTATCTTTCACATTTGCAGTGCTCATAATACCTTGCTCCTTTAATACTTGTTTTTTTTTTTTTAAAAAAAAAGCACGAAGTATTAGTTTTACTCTCATTTGGAAAGTTAAAAAAACTGAAGCATAGTGAAGATATATGACTTGCCCACCTATTTCCAAGTGACATTGTCAGATGGTTGATTTTCCCTAAAAATATCCACACATACATATCTGCAGCACATAAAAATCTGGGGTCTCCCACAATGACTTTCTAATTTTTATAACCAGGGAGTATTACTTTAGCAAGATTATGTGTGAGCTTAGCCAGTGGACACAGAGAATGCCCTGCATAAAGCAAAGGTTTGTTTCCTTAGAGCAGGGCGAATACTCTTTCAATTACCTTCTTTTTCAGGAATTAGAGGATGCCACTAATTGCTTACCAATGTGTATAGGCTACAAACTACCTAATGTATAATAACTGATTATTTCCCCAATGATTAGACTGTAAACCAGCCTTCCTTAAATTTGTCCTTAATCCTTTGCCAAGATAGAAATTATTAGAATGAGGTTATTTCAAATAAGTAAAATTCACCTTACATATGATAATAAAATACACTGACAGATCAACTTGGCTGAAACCATAATCTAAAAGTTTCCTCTCAATTAAAAAGCCAAATATCTAATTCCTGATTCAAAAGAAGAAACATTTGAAATATTTAGAATTCCTGAGATGAGATTCAGAGTCATATCATCATTTCTAGAGATTAATAATAAAGTATTTTAAACCTGCTGCTATCACACTGTAATAGAGTAATTTATAGAGTTAGAATCTGGAGGAAATTAAAGTTTGAAGTTTTCTCTTTTAAAAGACAAAGTCTATCTCTTCTTTTTGCTCTACAAAGATGTTCCTTTTAAAATATTTCTTATTGAAAGAAACACCTATTAAATGATATTATTACTTATACCCGTTTCTTTCCACATAAAACAATAAGAACAGACACAGCAATGATTCCAGTCCTTAGGCATCTTCTTTATTTTTTTTTTTTATCTTGTTTTTATGTCTTTCCATCTGACCACCTGCCATCCATACTTATGTTGATACTCCCACTTTTAACTGTTGATAATCAGTTTTAATATCAAGGGAACACGTATATTTTTTAAATAGATATTAAAAAAACCCCAAATTTGCTGATGTTTTTATTAATGCATTTTTTAAAATCAAAGCAACTTTTCCATGTTCAAATAAAAAATAGCAAGAATGAACTGCCTGGTAGATAATTGAAAATTAAGGACATTCTAATTTTGTTTTGTTATTCTAAGAGTTCCTTGTAAAGATGGAGACATTTAAAGTTCAATTTAAAATATACAGTGTTGAGCTTGTGAACAAAATATTTTTCACAACAGCAATTATCCTGCAACTAATTTGCTTTCAGAGCCTCATGCCTTTAGGCTAACACACAATCTAAGTTTGTTTAATCTTAATTAAACTTTTCTCTCAAAATTAACTTGCTCCACTTGCAAATGAAAAATGTTTTCCCTTTGGACTCACACATATGAATTAAAATGCAGGATGCTTTGAACCTCTAAAGAGAAAAATACTTAAGTTTTTATTCTGGAAGCAGATAGCTTAAGTATACAATAATGTCCAACTGTCTGTATTTTTCCTAGAGTAAGATGTTCCTATTAATTAGTGATATCTGAATGGAGACAGCAGAATAGCCTGTTTATAGTTAAGAAGGAAAGATGTGGGTTGTGTTGACCAAACCATATTCATTGCATTGATGTTAGTTTGGATTTCTGGTTTAGTTCCCTTATTATAAGTGGCGTAACTTTCCTATTGTCAAAACATTGCTAATTGTGAAAGGGGAAAGGGTGGAACAATAAGAGCACAACTATAAGTGCTTAACACCATTGATTGAACCTGAAGATTGTCCTGTTCTTTAGTTTCTTCAGAGCTTCTAGAATTGTATTGGGTGAATCTCTGTTAGAGAACTACTATTCAGCATCAGTTCATATGTCTGACTGTCACTGTGACTCTTCTAGTATATCTTTGTGCCCCTAAAATTTAACTCAGTAAGATTACAAAGCTGGGATTAATAGTAAATGTTACTTGAATAAACAAATGAATTAATTAGCCTATCCATAAATTTTGTAGAACTTAATAAAACTACATATGTTAATTTTACATCATGGTTTTACAATAATACTCATTATCACTCAAGTTCTATCTCTCCAGATATAGTTTAATAAATGATGATAAAAGGAAGCTAATGATGCTTCCGTGACTTATGGAAGGTATATATTTTTTTAATTCCTGAAAAATAAACTGAACAACCAATAGAATTACTGGGTAAAATTCCAATAATAGGAGAAGAATGTATATATATATACAGCTGAGTTCTCTCGCTGTTCACCTGAAACTATTACAACATTGTTAATCAGCTATACAATTCAAAATAAAAAGTTAAAAAATTCTGATAATACTTCCAAAAAGATTATAGATTAATTAAATCATTTTAAAATTCATTTGGGCATTTAAAAAGTATATAGGAGCAGGAAAATATATTTAGTTTATATTGTATCAAATATATACAGATTGATATATATATACTCAGATTGATGGTTTGATAGTATCAGGTCTGACTATCCAGAAATATACATGCCTCCCAATTTATTAATTTTTTAAAACATTGTTCAGTAACACTGTGTGTTTGCCTCCATGTAGACCTTGGATACTTATCAATTTTGTTAAAGAAAGTTTATGTATTTTTTTGCTGTTGTTGATAATCTTTTGTTGTATTGATAGTATGTAAAAGGGAAATTGTTTTTATATATTTTTTGGTAACTGGATATCTTATTATTATTTTTTTCCCAGATATCTCTTTTAAATACTTTAGATATCTAATAGCATGTGCAAGTATACAGATTTTTGTTTCCTTCTTTCAAAGAGTGAGGTCTTCTTTCCCTGATTCTGTTGTGTAACATGGGCTAGAAATTTTGAAATAGGTTTAAATAATGAAGTTGAAAGGCAACATTTTTGTCTGTTGTTTGACTTTAATGAAATTGCTCTTATTTTTTCACTGTTAGGTGTTATATTGGATATGAGCTTGGTTAGAAGCCCTCTAGTATGCTTAAGGTGTATATGTATTCATATCAGTTGAGTCGCTGCTAGGTCCTGTCCAACTGTTTGCAACCCCGTGGACTGCAGCACGCCAGGCTTCCCTGTCCTTCACCAAGTCCTGGAGCTTGCTCAAACTCATGTCCATCAAGTCTGTCATGCCATCCAACCATCTTATCCTCTGTCATCCCCTTCTCCTCCTGCCTTTACTCAGCATCAATGTCTTTTCCAATGAGTCAGCTCTTCCCATCAGGTGGCCAAAGTACTGGAGCTTCAGGTTCAGCATCAGTCCTTCCAATGAGTATTCAGGACTATATATGTATTAAGAATTTTTTAAAAATATAAAATATTACCAAATACTATTTTAAAAGTCAGCTCAAATGGTCAGGCAATTTTTTTTCCCTTAAAGTATGCTGGGATCAATTATGTTACAAGTTAAAATAAAATATTTTTGCATTTTAGTGCAAACTCTTCTTGGAAATGATGAATTCTTTTAATACACTGGGATAATTCAACATGATAGACTTTTTGTTTATCATTTTTGTTTCCATGTTTATAATCATTATTGGCTTGAAGTCTCCTGATGTTGTGTGCTCTCAAATTTTCTTCTTAGTGTTATGCTCAGTGTATAAAACACATTGGGAAGCTTCTCTTTTTAATGCTCCAGAGGGCTTATGTATAAAAAAGACATTATTTGGTTTTGAAAGCTGGAAAGAACCAGGCTATAAAACTGCTTAGTCCTGAGGCTATTTTGGGAGGCAATTCTTTTATTACTTTTTTTCAATTTCTTCTCTTGTTGTTCTATTCCATTTTCTACTTCTTGAATATGTTTTAGTTATTTATGTGTTTGAGATTTTCACATTTGTCAGCTCACCATTTTCCCTAGACATTCTCAAAATTAAGAAATGCATCTTGCATTCTGATAGCATCTTCTCTCTTTTGTTTTTGCCCCTCGTCATCATATAACACAGATATTAAAATTATTGCTTATTCATCACCACTGTTGTCAACAAAAACTAACTTTGGGATTTCTGCCAGCCACTATGCACCATAAGGAAATATTTCGAATCCATAAATCACAAGTATATAGGCCCATCACATATGCATGATAAGATGCTAGCTAAAATGTTATTAATTTAGTCAACACTTGGTGAGTTTTTTGCATATCTGTAAACATCTGCTCATTTCAAAACATTTTAAATTGATCAGATATGTATCATTCTGCATAGGTGTTCCACATAAGAAACAAATTCATTGAAGTACAGCATACCAATGATTAAGATTTCCAAATATACTTGGAAATTATATTATACAGTAACTGAAATGATTGAAATAATTGCCCCTTAGGAGAAATGAATGCATTTCTTTTAAAATATATAGACAATGAATCTCCCTGTGGTAGAATTTTTCTTTGGTGGTTAAATAAAAATTGAAAGTTGTTAAAGGATTATATTAAAAGATGAGTCCTCTTTCTTTGGAAGTTTTTCTCTTCTTCTTCCATATACCAGTCCCTGTTATATGTGCTGAGAATAAATAGAACATAGTATAAATCAAAGCCCCATTTGCAAAGAGTTTAAGGTAGAGGGAAACAGAAAATACCTTTATAAAATATGTCAAGCAAACTAGCTTAAGGCAACAAAGTGATGGAGTGCAGAAGGATCTTGTTTTTAATCAGGTGGTCAAATGTTTCCAGTGAAGAGACATTTGAGGGCAGGCCTGGATTAAGAGAAGGAGGAAATCATGTACCTATTTGAAGAGAACACTTTCTAGGCAGAAGCAGCAAGACGTTGGTTTGGGGGAAGCTATTTAAAAATAGCTTGAATGGAGGTCAGTGTGTCTGAGGCAGAGCAAGTGAGGACTGGTAGTCAGAAAGCTACTTGGAATCATTTTAATGCCAATCTAGGGTTTAAATATATACTTAGGTGCATGCCCAGAGCAGAATCATCTACCTTTTGGATATTTCCCCTGTTCAGTTCGGTTCAGTTCAGTCACACAGTCATGTCTGATTCTTTGCAACCCCATGGACTGCAGCACTCCAGGCCTCCCTGTCCATCACCAACACTCAGAGTTTGCTAAAACACAAGTCCATTGAGTCAATGATGCCATCCAGCCATCTCATCCTCTGTCATCCCCTTTTCCTCCCACCTTCAATTTTCCCCAGCATCAGGGTCCCTTCCAATGAGTCAGTTCTTCACATCAGTTGGCCAAAGTATTGGAGTTTCAGATTCAGCATCAGTCCTTCCAATGAATAAGTTGGAGTGATTTCCTTTAGGATGAGCTGGTTGGATCTCCCTATAGTCCAAGGGACTCTCAGGAGTCTTCTCCAATACCACAGTTCAAGTATCAATTCTTTGGTGCTCAACTTTCGTTATAATCCAACTCTCATATCCATACATAACTATTGGAAAAACCATAGCTTTGACTAGATGGACCTTTGTTGGCAAAGTAATGTCTCTGCTTTTTAATATGCTGTCTATGTTGGTCATAACCTTCCTGCCAAGGAGTAAGCGTCTTTTAATTTTACGGCTGTGGTCACCATCTGCAGTGATTTTGGAGCCCAGAAAAATAAAGTCTCTCACTGTTTCCCCATCTATTTACCATGAAGTGATAGACCAGATGCCATGATCTTAGTTTTCTGAATGTTGAGCTTTAAGCCAACTTTTTCACTCTCCTTTTCACTTTCATCAAGAAGCTCTTTAGTTCTTCTTCACTTTCTGCCATAAGGGTGGTGTCATCTGCATATCTGAGGTCATTGACATTTCTCCCGGCAATCTTGATTCCAGCTTGAGCTTCATCCAGCCAGCATTTCTCATAATGTATTCTGCATGTAAGTTAAATAAGCAGGGTGACAATATGCAGCCTTGATGTACTCCTTTCCCCATTTGGAACCAGTCTGTTGTTCCATGTCCAGTTCTAACTTTTGCTTCCTGACCCGCATACAGATTTCTCAAGGGGCAGGTCAGGTCATCTGGTATTTCCCATGTTAATGCAAAGTGATAAAAAATATTTCCTTTCCCTAGAGATAATCTTAGTAGGTGGATCATCATCTGCCAAGGAGATTGGAAATCCGTGAAATAATTCTCTGAATGATGAGACAGTCTCAAACGGCATTTCCTACTCTAAGATCTTATGATGAGATGAACCTTGGGACACTTCACACCTCTATTTGATTTACATCTTCAAGAGTTTTGCAAGTGGAAAGAATGTGTTGCACCATCATGTACTGGCATAAAGAGAAACATGTTTGACTCAGACTCTGGAGACTTTAGTTCAAATTGTGCTTCACATTGGCTATGGGACATTGGGTGTGACTCTTGTTAACATTACCAGTCTTCTGCTTCCAAAGAAGAACTGGATAAATTTAGATAATTTGGATAATTTGAACTGGATAAATTTAGAATTTTTAGCAACATCAAAATTCCTATATGCAACACAATGCCCATCTGTATTCACCTGTACCCATTTCTTATTCCCTTTTCCTCACAGGATCTGTGTCTCTTGATTGTTCTCCTTATAAACCTGAGAAAAAGCTGATTTCTAAGTGAAAATGAAGTCGCTCAGTCGTGTACGACTCTTTGCGACCCTATGGACTATAGCCCACCAGGCTCCTCCGTCCATGGGATTCTCCAGGCAAGAATACTGGAGTGCGTTGCCATTTCCTTCTCCAGGGGATCTTCCCAACCCAAGGATAGAATCCAGGTCTTCTGCATTGCAGGAAGACCCTTTAACCTCTGAGCCACCAGGGATAATATTTAAAAAATAGTCAACAATTGATACCACTTATCCACTTACTTTCATTTTATTTCAGGTTTATTAAAATTATATGACCTCATTTCCTTATCAGAATAATCCCTTGTCATAGTAGGACAGGTAATTGCTATTACCTTTAATAGAAAAACAATTCAACATATCAATACTGATGGTTTATTCATCACCACATCAGCTATAATAATAAAACCTGGTTTTTATGTAAGCCTTTTTGTTAATGTCCGGCTCCAGCTGAAGTAGAATAATAGTATCATCCAGCCTTAAATAGTTTCCCCTAGGCATCTCATCAATGATATATGTGAAGTTCTGAATCTAATTTTGTGTCTACCTGGTAAAAGCATGGTAAAATTAGGTCAGGGAAGTATATTCCTCTGATTTCTTCTCTTATTTAACAATGGTTACCTCATCTGATCAGTCCTTCAGAGTTATATTTCTTCAATACTTAAATTTGGTTCTTCACTAGAGCAGTCTTTGCTCTAGGTTTTGTCCCCTCCAATTTAATATCTTGGTCAGAGAAAACAACATGTGATGATTGTAGAAATAAGTTATGGGAATGAAGAACTATTAATTACAGCATCAAGACATATGTTGTATACTTTATAGTATCAGGGTTTCTCTTCCTCCCAGAGAATAGCATTCTTATTATTTCCTCTCTTAAGCAGGTTCCTTATTCTCCATTAGCGTGGTCGTCAGAGCACTGTCTTTGTCTGATAAAACAAAATCATTCAAGAGCAGATGAAGCTGTAATTACAATCAGAGTTCAAATTGTGGGAGATGAAATAAAATTAAATGTACTAACTTTGTGACATTTTGATTAGCTGGAAATTCTCTCAGTCTGAAAGATGACTGTAGGTTCGCATGTTACATTTAAACATAGACACAAGAGGCTCCTTGTAAATCAAACAAAATTGTTCCGGACTGGGTTTTGCATGTATTTGCCATCTCTCCAGTTCTTGTGGAATTCTAGGTTTTGATTAAAGATTTAGTTGCGAATTATGGACATTTCCCCCTTTAACTTATGATTTGATAAAATGAAAAAATAATATTCATATATTTTAAAACTGAAAAAAAAGAAATACCTGTTTTCTTGGGAGGAAGGGAAGTAGTACAAGTTTCCAGGTTAAAATTTTTGCCTGTTCTTATTTTTTTTTTTTTTTTTAATGACAAACCTAATAGGAAAGTCCTTCTGCTATACAGGTGACTCTTCAATTAAGATACCATTGTGTTTAGCAATAAATCAACATTCATGGATCATCTTCACTTTGCTCACATCCTCCAACTCACACAGCAGGATCTTCCTACATTTTTCAAACAGAAATGATACAGCCACCAGTTCAATCACTCCAAGAGCCACCAACAGTATCCAAAATTTTTTTAAAAGAACACAGCAAATTCCAATGCAAATTTTCTCCTGCAATTTTTCTTTCAACTTACCTTTAATGAGTGAGTGATAACATGGTCTGGGGAGAAAGAACCAGAAATTTAAAAACTTCCCCTTCTTGGCTGCTCCATAAGAGAATGGGGCAATCATACTGACCTCTTCCTTTCTCATGTTCACAAAAACTTAATACATTGGTCTAAGAAAGAAATGGAAAATTTTATTGCAGTCAAAGGTGAGGTTTATAATCTGGGCAAAGCATCCCAGAAAGCTCTGAGACCTCTTATGCCTGTTAGAAGTCAAGGAACAGTTATATATGGTTTTTGAGACTTGAGGGCTGACATATTAAATGGTGTATAACTGACAGTTTACGTAATCCAGATATATGTGCCATGTGACCCATTTTGGGATCAGGGAGGAATGTTATCTTTAAGGAGTTGTCTTCAGGATGCGAGGAGAATATTGCTCTTTATGTTGAGAAGGTATTCTGCTGATGGGGAAGATCTGGTCAGTACAAAGTGTACACAATGCAGTCGGCCCACAGAGGAGACCAAAGGAAGAGAAGGGTTTTATTTTTGTTGTTGTTGTTGCTTAAATTTACTTGTCTTGCCACAAAATATGAATTTTATTTCACACTAATATGATGAATTGTTTCCCACTCAATGATGAAGAATAAAAATGAAGTGTTATTTGGGAAAACAAATTAAAGTGTATAATAGCATTATACAACTATAAGGTGAAGTTTTAACTTCTAATCTGTACCAGTTCTATCAGATTCTTCTTTAAGTCTTTTTGTAATATGTCTTTTTTTCTGACAGATATACAGCCATAATAAATGTTTTCTACTGAACTCAGAAAAGAAAGTCATACTTACAGGAGGCATTTTTTTTTTTTTTTCCTATTTTACTCTTCATACTTTAAATGATGCTATTTGTTGAGTGTCTGTTGAGAAAGCAGATTTCAGTTTCAGCACAACTAATTTCTCTTTGGACATCTGGGACAAAAACCTAATTTTTCATGGGATCGTTTTCCTTATCTTTAAAATGGGAAAATATTTAGTGTCTGCTACATGAACTCCATAGGGAATTTTGGGGAGAAAACAAGCTCTGTGACAGGACTTGAGAGAGAGAGAGTTTGTTGCAGCTATCTGTACGGAAATGAGTGTGAGTCATCTGAAACTCAGAGATGCAATGACAACAATATACGTCATTTATTCAGGGCTTACTCCTTACTGGACTCTATGCTAAGTGCCTTGCATATGTTTCTCACGATTATTCTATGAGGCAGATATTAAGGCTAAGGAAAGTTAAATAACTTAATGCATGTCATTTCTCAGAACCAAGTCTGTCTCTCTGCAGAGTCCTTTGAATCACTATCATTAGCCTCTTTTAAAACCTTTGCTTGGTCTATTCTCCCAAGTGATCAGTGTTTCATGAGACTTGTGTTCAAGGGTTTGGGGTGGGAGCCTCATTTTTCTCTTTAAATCACCTACCAGAAAATGTGAATAACTAAAGATTTGCTTATGTCTGAAAAGATAAACTGGAAATAAGATGGCTAAAATAAAACAATAGAATGGGAAAGACTAAGGTTCTTTTCAAGAAAATTAGAGATATCAAGGGAACATTTCATGCAAAGATGGGCACAATAAAGGACAGAAATGGTATAGACCTAACAGAAGCAGTATATATTAAGAACAGGTGGCAAGAATACACGAATAACTATACAAAAAAAAGCTTCATGACCCAGGTGATCACAATGGTGTTATCACTCACCTAGAGCCAGACATCTTGGAATGTGAAGTCAAGTGGGCCTTAGGAAGCATCACTACAAACAAAGCTAGTGGAGGTGATGGAATTCCAGTTGAGCTATTTCAAATCCTGAAAGATGATGCTGTGAAAGTGCTGCACTCAATATGCCAGCAAATTTGGAAAACTCAGCAGTGGCCACAGGACTGGAAAAGGTCAGTTTTCATCCCAATCCAAAAGAAAGGCAATGCCAAAGAATGCTCAAACTACTACACAATTGCACTCATCTCACACACTAGTAAAGTAATGTTCAAAATTCTCCAAGCCAGGCTTATGAACTTCCAAATGTTCAAACCGATTTTAGAAAAGGCAGAGGAACCAGAGATCAAATTGCCAACATTCACTGGATCATCAAAAAAGCAAGAGAATTCCAGAAAACCATCTACTTCTGCTTTATTGACTATGCCTTTGACTGTGTGGATCACAACAAACTGGAAAAATCTTCAAGAGATGGAAATTCCAGACCACCTGATCTGCGTCTTGAGAAACCTGTATGAAGGTCAGGAAGCAACAGTTAGAACTGGACATGGAACAACAAACTTGTTCCAAATAGGAAAAGGAGTATATCAAGGCTGCTTATTTAACTTATATGCAGAGTACATCATGAGAAATGCTGGACTGGAAGAAGCACAAGCTGGAATCAAGATTGCTGGGAGAAATATCAATAACCTCAGATATGCAGATGACACCACCCATACAGCAAAAAGTGAAGAAGAACTAAAGAGCCTCTTGATGAAAGTGAAAGAGGAGAATGAAAAAGTTGGCTTAAAGTTCAACCTTCAGAAAACTAAGATCATGACATCTGGTCCTATCACTTCATGGCAAATAGATCGGGAAACAGTGGAAACTGTGACAGACTTTATTTCTGTGGGCTCCAAAATCACTGCAGATGGTGACCAAAGCATCTTTTTATGATATTAAAAGATGCTTACTCCTTGGCAGGAAAGTTATGACCAAACTAGACAGTGTATTAAAAAGCAGAGACATTACTTTGCCAACAAAGGTCCATCTAGTCAAAGCTATTGTATTTCCAGTAGTCATGTATGGATATGAGAGTTGACTATAAAGAAAGCTGAGCACTGAAGAATTCATGCTATTGAACTGTGGTGTTGGAGAAGACTTGAGAGTCCCTTGATCTGCAGCAAGATCCAACCAGTCCATCCTAAAGGGGATCATCATAAAGGAGTCCTGAGTGTTCATTGGGAGGACTGATGTTAAAGGTGAAACTCCAATACTTTGGCCAACTGTTGCAAAGAACTGACTCATTTGAAAAGATTCTAATGCTGGGAAAGATTGAAGGCAGGAGGAGAAGGGGACGACAGAGGAGGAAATGATTGAATGGCATCACCAACTCAATGGACATGAGTTTGGGTATACTCTGGGAGTTGGTGATGGACAGGGGGGCCTGGTGTGCTGCAGTCCATGGAGTCACAAAGAGTCAGACACTACTGAGTGACTAAACTGAACTGAAACTATATTTCACCTTTAAAATGAGTAAGATTGGGAGCAGAGTGGTTTTAGGTATTTGGTCAAAGCTGCTGCTACTTACAGAGCTTGCAGGAATAGTTACAAGACACGGCACTTTTAAAAATGGAAGGAGAAATAAACAGTTGTGCATTCTCAGGGACAAAGTAATCTTTGCTATAATACACAGTTATCTTTTTTAATATAAATTTATTTATTTTAATTGGATGCTAATTACTTTACAATATTGTATTGGTTTTATCTAAGTTAATGTTTTACACATTGATCAAAAAAACATTTATTGGATATAATTTCAAAATCTTACATATTTATTTGTTTTTCATGATGAAATGTCAATATCCTATGTTGGATTGAAGATATAGGCAACTGTTTTTTAACCTAATTTAGTGAGTGAAGAATTTGACTTCTCTTCTTTCATTAAGGGAAACAAAGAAGGCTTTGAGAGTTGTAATGTTTTAGAATTTTGTAACTGACTCGATGAATGGTGCTTAATTGATTTAAGGTCTATACTACCCATAGTTAGGCTACAGGGTTACAACAGACAATACACTGAGGACTAAGTGTAGAGCAAAAGGTTTTATCTTCAAGGCTAAGTATTTTACTGCAAAGCCATAGGAGGAGATACTTTTAAAGAAAGGGTTAGAGTTAATTTTTCTAGGAATGTCTTTTATAAACAAATTATTATTAGAAGTGCTTTGTCTGATAGTTAATCAACTGCTGAATGTATTTTACAACTTAATTCAGATTCTGACAAAAATAAACTAACTCCATTGGACTTCAAATTAATTTTTCATTGTGGAGATTTTTGTTCTTGGCTCTTTATTTTCTCTAGTACTCTTTATACAACCTCTTAATGAATTATTCTACCACACTATTTTCTAGTCTTCCATTATGACACTGAGTCATAGATTCACAAATTTCTAGTAGATGCACTTTCTCTGTATATTCACTTAGTGCCAGAAACTCAAAATGGAAAGCACTGAACTCATTCTACTTCAAACATTTACTTTTCCTCCTGAAAATTTGGTAATATCAACATGGTTCTTCTGAACATATAGAAGCAATGTCAGACAATCACAGTTCCACTAAATTGTCACATATCCACATCCACTTGGTCATAGATTTGTTCATTTCTTCATCTCACAGCTAAATTGAGGACATTATGACCTTTCATTACAAACCCTTCTGAGATCAATTTACCTTAGAAGAGCATCTGACCAAGCTATAGCACTGATCAGATCACTGGTGTGTTAAATCAAAAGACAAGTCACTCCTAGCGACTCCATCTATTTTCTCCTGAGTAATTGTGAAAGTACAATGCAGTCTGTAATTCACTATGAAAAGTGAAATTTTTGTGGTAGTCTTTCAGTTGTATCTGACTTTATGTGACCCCTGGACTGTACTGTCAAGGCTTCTCTGTCCATGGAATTCCCCAAGCAAGAATACTGGAGTTGGTAGCTATTCCCTTCTCAAGGGGATCTTCCCCACCTGGGATCAAACCAGGGTCTCCTGCATTGCAGGCTGAGTCTACCATCTAAGATACCAGGGAAGCCCACAGTCCATTATAATCTCAGACTTTTATTATTCAGTTTTCATTCTCATTCTTTCTCTTTCCTTAACATATACTCACTCACCAAGTACAAAAAAGTATGTCTGGGTTCCTTAGCAGCCGCAGGAGTAATAATTGATGAAAGTGGTTAGAAGGATGGAACAGATAGAAGTCAACAGAGTTCTGGGTCTCCACCTTGTCTTCAATCAGAACTGCTTCTTATTTATCTAACTTACAAATTGAACTACCATTGATATTTTTGTCTGGAGAAGTGAAGTTTTAAAGATCCCTGCCCTTTACAAGCATTTGTACTTAATACTTTCAAATGCAATTTGCCTTGTTACTTTGTTGCAATTACTTTCTGTTGCTTTGTTGCTCCAAAATGTTGGTGTGGGTTGATTCTACTCAGAAATCTCTTCCACTCCAATTAAAAAGCATGGTCAGCATCCTTTCAGTCCAGACTCAAGTGCCCCCCACCCTTTTTTTCTAATAAGCTTTCCTGAATTTTTCCTAGTGAACTATGACTTCTTCCCATGCTGAACTTTCAAAGCTCTTTGGATATATCACCTTCTCTCTTGTATTGGCTTCCCTGATAGCTCAGTTGGTAAGAATCAACCTGCAATGCAGGAGACCCTGGTTCAATTCCTGAGCTGGGAAGATCCACTAAAGAAGGGATAGGCTGCCCACTCCAGTATTCTTGGGCTTCCTTTGGGCTCAGCTAGTAAAGAATCTGGAGAAGGCAATGGCAAGCCACTCCAGCACTCTTGCCTAGAAAATCTCATGGATGGAGGAGCCTGGTAGGCTGCAGTCCATGGGGTCGCTACTAGTCGGATATGACTGAGTGACTTCACTTTCACTTTTCACTTTCATGCATTGGAGAAGGAAATGGCAATCCACTCCAGTGTTCTTGCCTGGAGAATCCCAGGGACGGCGGAGCCTGGTGGGCTTCCGTCTATGGGGTCACACAGAGTCGGACACGACTGAAGTGACTTAGCAGCAGCAGCAGCAGTAAAGAATCCACCTGCAATGCTGGAGACCTGGGTTTGATCCCTGCATTGGGAAGATCCCCTGGAGAATGGAAAGGTTATCCACTCCAGTATTCTGGCCTAGAGAATTCCATGGACAATATACTCCATGGGGTCGCAAAGAGTCAGATATGACTGAGCAACTTTCACTAGCTAGCTTTTGTATTGTAAATTCCTGTATGTTTCATGTTTCTTGAGAGGTGGGTAGGAGCTAATTGAAGGGCAAAGATAAGGTCTTAATTTGTTTTCAGTTTCCCAGTAGATTTATCATAGAACATTGAACCTGGTATCTACTCAAATTTATTGGCTGAACAGATAACAGAAAGAATGTGAAAATGTTAGCACATATTTTTCAAGGGAGCCACAGAAATTCATTTCCTAAGAATATTTATTTCATCATGTGATATAGACCCTTAAGGAATATATGAATAGTTATGTTTGGAGAATCAATAGAGTTTCTATGAAAAGTAAAAAAAAAGTGTTAGTCACTCTGTCATGTCTGACGCTTTGCAACCCTATGGACTATAGCCTACTAGGCTCCTCTGTCCATGGAATTCTCCATGCAAGAATACTAGAATGGTTAACCATTCGCTTCTCCAGAAGATCTTCCCAACCCAAGGATCAAACCCAGATCTCCTTCATTGCGGGTAGATTCTTTACCATCTGAGTTACCAGGGAAGGTGTTCTTTTTTAAAAAATATATTGTTTCATTTATAAAGAAAAAAGTTACAAAAAATAGGTGTGTGCATTAATATCTTATATAATTTTCAAAATTAAGACAATAAAACTTAACACAGAGTAAATAAGAGACTTTTTTAGAGGGTTACATTTTCTGTTAGTAATTTATTGTATATAAAATAGAAAACTGGAATTATTTATTGCAGAAGTCAGCATTTTCTTCTAATTATCCAGTTTCTTTATTAGAGTAGAGTAGTTTTTTTTTCCATCTAATCTACTGGTTCTGGAAGCATATGGCTTCCACCTTGAATGAATCAGCATATCCTCCAAGTGTTCTGTGGAACTGTTCCTTCCTTTTGACATTCTTGTACAATTCTTGTTACTTTATGCTTTAATCAATTCACTCTGGCCAAAACTGCAATTACAATTAATCAATGTTCATATCGACAGAAACAGAACAATAATGAGAAACTGCTGATCAGTGATAAACATGTTTGGGCCACATTTTATAAATAGCTTGCAGTAAAGGAAAGGCTGGTCTTATTGACTAACTCATAAATGACTTACAATCTATTTTCAAGCCTTAACCAGGCAAGAGTATCTCAGAAGGAACAGTGGGGTGGTTATGTTTCTAGTGAGAAAAGCAAAACTTATCATTGAGACTGTGAGTGGAAGAGGAGTGCAGGTGGAGTCTGAGGAATGAGTATAGGGATAAATCGAGGTTTTTGCAGCAATAAGACAAGGGTATTTTACTCAGATTTGTAATTTCAAAACCATCCTCTGGATATGGCCCTGCAGATGGGCCTCAATTATTCCCCAGATAGTTGGCCTTTTGTATTAACTGGTTAACTTACTCATCCCACTTGTTCATAAAGTCAGAGTAGTTTTGCATTTGCAAATGTTGCTTAATGTATTCTTCTTCCTTCTTCCTACATATCAAATCCAATGAAAGTGTTAATTTGCAGCAATATGTATTCTCTGTTTACCTAAGAGTTACTAACTGCTTTGTTAATAGTCTATTATGATATACTTGCCTGTTCTATAAACCCTTCATCAGTATTTTAAGATCCTCAGCAAGATAGAGATCTACCTAAGGGCCAGAACTAAGTCTTAAAGTTCATTCACATCTTTAGAATTATCAGAAATATACTAAGCACAAAATCAAACTCAAAATTATTTATTAAGTGATAGGCTTTGTAGCTAAGATTGTAAATTCAAGACTATCAGGGCCCAAGTAGGCCAAGTAAAATTAATAGATGTGAGAAAGCAAGTCAACTTTAAAATTGGAAAAAGTTTGCAAGTGAATGGGGGCTTTAGTGAAATGGAGGCTATAAAGCCTATTCTAAAACATTAGAACTCCAACTCTACATTACTAGAAGAAAACTTGGACCCAGTATTTCAAAATATACTAGATTTTCCAGAAAATTTATTATCAAAATTCTAGTAGAATATCTTAATTTTAAATTTTGGCAATATGTCAATTTCAGCCAGTCATAAAGATGAATAATTAGATAACCCCTGCTACCAATTATGAATATCCACGTATCTGCCATATCTACATGCTACCAATTATGAAAGAAGGAAAGAAAGTGAAGTCACACAGTTGTGTCCAACTGTTTGCAATCCCATGGACTGTAGCCTACCAGACTCCTCCATCCATGGAATTTTCCAGGCAAGAGTACTGGAGTGGGTTGCCATTTCCTTCTCCAGAGGATCTTCTCAACCCAGGGATTGAACCCAAGTCTTCTGCAGTATAGGCAGACACTTTATCTTCTAAGCCAACTATGAATACATCTTAATACATTTGTACTAGTGGCACAAATGATAAAGAATCTGCCTGCAATGCAGGAGACCTGGGTTTGATCCCTCTGTTGGGCAGAACTCCTGGAAAAGGAAATGGTTACTCACTCCAGTATTTTGCCTGGAGAATCCCATGGACTGAGGAGCCCGACAAGCTACACTCCATGGGCTCGCAAAAGAGTCAGACACAACTTAATGTCTAAACAACACACAACAACAATATTAGTGAGTTTAGCTTCTAGAAGATTATATGTCTATCTAGTTGATAACTCAATGGATAAATGTGCCAATTTCTTAAGTGAAGCCGGATTAGTCTGTGTACATCCAGTTTTCATCGTTGTTGTTCAGTCACTATGTACAACTCTTTGTGACCTCATAGACTGCATCATGCCAGGCTCCACTATCTCCCAGAGTTTGCTCAAATTTATCTCCATAGAGTCACTGATGCTATCTAACCATCTCATCCTCTGATGCTCCCTTCTCCTTTTGCTTGAATCTTTACCAGCATCAGTGTCTTTTCCAGTGAGTCTTCTCTTTGTGTCAGGCGGCCAAAGTATTGGAACTTCAGCTTCAGCATCAGTCCTTCCAGTGAATATTCAGGGTGAATTTCCTTTAGGATTGACTGGTTTGATCTCCTTGCTGTCCAAGGGACTCAAGAATCTTCTCCAGCACCACAGTTCAAAAGCATCAATTCTTTGGTGCTCAGCCTTCATTATGGTCCAACTCTCACCTCTGTACATGACTACTGGAAAAACCAGAGCTTTGACTACATGGACCTTTGTTGTCAAAATGATGTCTGGGGAAACATAAAGGCAGAAAGATGACTCTGACTCCCTGCTACCCCAGAGCTTTCCTACTAAGTTATTAAACAAGCAAAAACAAAATAAAACAGGAAAAACTATCACACTGAACAGGACAGAAAAAAAGAAAAGAGATCAAATTGACTCACTGTTAAGCTCTTTGTGATTTTATAACCAACTGGAGCTAGTTAAGACTACTAAGTTATTTTAAGCATCCTCAAACACTTCCTTCTTGTTTAAGTATTATTTACTTAGAAATATATGTTTTTAAAGTTATAGTTAAAAGGAGTCTAAATGAATAAGTTTGCACTGTATCAAAAGGAACCCATTTGAAAGAATTAGCTGGGAAAAGGCATATCTTTCTCCTAATAAATTGTACCTTTACTATGATATATGCAGTCTGGTGATACACAATATTTACTTTAAATGAAATTCTTTGATGCAATATTGCTTTGATTTATAGGGTGGTTTTTTGATTTAGTAGGAGACGGTTTTAAATCAGATGGGGAGGTTGATTTACTAGAGAAGGTATTTGATTTGATAGATGATGTATCTTCTTCAGTATTCAATAAGTAATGATTCAATAGTAGATGTCTGATTTGGTAAGTGAACTATTAGATTTGATTTTGATCTATTTTCTCAGTAAGAGATACATTTATTTTAATAGTTGATGTATCTATTTTAATGTAAAATGTGTCAAATTTATGACTCCATGTTCTCTTTTTCTGCACTAGTGATTTATGAATTTTACTACTAATATATATGCTTCAATTAAAGGTAATATGGAACATTCATTACATCCAACTGCAGAGTTAAAGTATTCTAAACCTACCTGGATATTTTTCCTCTTTTCTGACAAAATGTTTGTAATTATTAAATGATAAAATACATCTCAGCTCAAGGAAATCCAAACATATCTTGGCAGAAGCAAGGGTGTGAATATATGTATGTTATGTTTTGAAATCAAAGTTAAGTTATATTGTAAATTTAGGTTAGTAAATGTAGAATCTTCCCTTTTTTCCTTTCTCTCAGACAAAAGTGGATACTCAAGTTACTATTCTGTTTCCATCTTTACAAGCAAAGAGTTTGCTGACAGTTTTCTTTTTACTTAGAAATACTGACAAGCCCAAGCGTCTACCTTTGTTTGGATTTGTATTCAGGTTTTTTGTTTGTTTGTTTTAGCAGCATGGCTTATTTGTATGAAACTTCAGAGATTGATAAATGCATTTTACTTTAAACTTCAGTCAGTAATTCTACCTGACATGTTTTTGAACCAACATTCATATTTGCTTAAAATGCAAATTGCTAGATCTGTGATTAGAAAAGCTATCTACCATTACCACATAAGCTGAAATATAAAATATGACCAAGATTTGAAAGAAACAAATTACCTGATGTATGCCATCTTAGTGCAGATTTTCCTTTAAGTTTGTTATAAATTTGCTACCTAAGAGGAAGTCTGGCTGGAATGAGTAACATCACGATAATCAGTCTTATGCTTCTTTTTTTTTTTTTTTAAGAAAATCAACAAAATTATTTTGCAAAAGTCCTAGAGAATGTATTGTCACCCTCAGTAATATAACCCCAGAGGATTTGAAAACTGATTCTTGGAAGTGATGGTGGGAGGAGTCTTGTTCTTTCTTGCTGTTTTTATGTCTAAAGAATGGGTATGTATATAGCACTTAGATAAATATACAGTATATCTATGATGTTGACATTTCATTGCTAGGGACAATGTCAGCAAAGGCTCTTTACAGGGGCCATGTTGAAAAAAAGTTTGAGAAACACAACTATGAGTGTGCTCAGTTGTTCAGTCATGCCTGACTCTTTGCATCCCCATGGAGTACAGCCTGCTAGGCTCCTCTGTCCATGGGAATTTTCCAGGCAAGAATACTGGAGAGGGTTTCCATTTCCTATTCCAGGGGATCTTCCTGACCCAGGGATCAAACTCAGCTGTCATGTCTCTTGCACTGGCAGGTGGATTCTTTACCACTAGTGCCACCTGGGAAGCTCACCACTGTGGTAGGAAATTTATATATATATATATATATAAATTTATTTATTTTAATTGGAGGCTAATTACTTTATAATATTGTAGTGGTTTTGCCATACATTGACCTGAATCAGCCATAGGTGTACATGTGTTCCCCATCCTGAACACCCCTCCCAGATCCTTCCTCATCCCATCCCTCAGGGTCATCCCAGTGCACTGGCCCTGAGCACCCTGTCTCATGCATTGAACCTGGACTGGCGATCTGTTTCACATATAGTAATATACATGTTTCAATGCCATTCTCTCAAATCATCCCACCCTCGCCTTCTCCCAGAGAGAAGAATATATAAAAATATACTTTTTTACTTTAAAATATTCTGTGATTCCCTATACATTCAAGTAATAGATAATGCCATATAACCTGGGCAAAACCTGAGAGTATAAAGAGATTATTGATACTAATGACTGAATAATCTCTTTCAGTCTCTATATTTGCTAATGGCATTTCTATATCTTTGGATGGTTAGGTAAAACCTAATGGGAATCTAAAGGGAAGTCACATTAAGCCTAGGACAATCCCTATCTTACAGAAAAGGACATAAAAGTTTGGAGGGTTGAAGAAAATGTTACATGATTACACGTCAAGGATAAAACAGACAGTATTACTGTATCAGAAGCCAGATTGTAGTAAATGACTGTAAAAATCCCACTCAATTCTTTCTTTAATTTGCATTATTTTATTCTATTTTTATTGAAAATGCAGTCTTTGGTTATGCTGATATGTAGATAGGCACTCTTGCCCAAAATCATACAGTTTTGAAGCAGAACTACCATTTTAACTCTGTGCTCCTCAATCAAATGAAAAAAAGAAAATTTGCCTGTGGCACACTGCCATGTGGGATCTTACTTCCCCAACCAGGGATCTAACCCATGTGCCCTGCAGTGAAATCCCAGAATCTTAACCAATGGATAATTGGGGAAGTCACCCTTAGTCCCATTTTAACTGTAATGCTTACAAACATACAGCTCTGCGCTTTTCTATTCCTTGTGATTCTGTTTCTCTGAAACAGTATCTTTACGTAACAACTGTGAAAATGTTAGCATTATCTTAAATTTACCGTTCTATACATTATCTCATTTAATTCTCCCAACCATACCATATAATAATCTGTGAAAGAGAAGAACATATGATTCTTATCTCCATATTATGGATGATATCACTGAAGCCTAGAGTAATTAACAACTTATAAATTAGTGGTAGTTAAGGTTCCACAGCTGGTAAGTGAAGAAAATTGAAAAAGAACCCAAGCAACCTGGCTGCCAAGTATCACTGAAGAGTTAGATGGTGAAGCAAACATGGTTGAGAATAGAAACAGGATATGCAGCCACGTTTCTTCAAAATACACCTCAGTCACTTCTCTCCTCTAGGGAGAAGCATCTGAACCATTGTCTGAACCATTCCTCCAAATGGCAAATTCATTGTCTGGACCTTTCCTCCAAAAGACTCTTAACAAGCCTCCATGGAGACCACATCTCTCCAGAATCTTCCTCCAGCCTCCTGGATCTATCTTTTTCATTAAGTACTTCTAAATCCACATTAATTTATGAGTTATGCTTTGTGATTTGGTTTGTACCATTATGCTCTGCTGTGTACATGCATGCTCAGTCATGTTTGACTCTTTGCGACCCCATGGACTGTAGCCCGCCAGGCTTCTCTGTCCATGAAATTTTCCAGGCCAGAATACTGGAATGCGTTGTCATTTTCTTCTCCAGGGGGTCTTCCTGACCCAGGATTGAATCTGTGTCTCGTGCATTGGCAGCCAGATTCTTTACCACTAGGCCACCTGGGAAGCTAGATGCTCTTCTACCCATATACTAATCTCACCAAGAAGATAAAATTCTGCATTTTTATCTGTCTCTAGAAATTAAAGAAGGAAAAGTGATGGATATTTATTTTTTCAATGTCAAAATAATTCAGGATTTTGCAAGACTTTTTCAATGTCAAATGAACATACCTACAACCCATAAAATACATTAAAAAGCCATAAACATTCATAGCTATTTGAAATAATCTTCAGCATGCCCTAGGCATCCCCATTGTGACAAAGTCTTCAAGAGGTCATCCATCAAATCATACCTATCAAATCACAGCTCTCCTGATGCTGCTGCTGCTGCTGCTAAGTCACTTCAGTTGTGTCCGACTCTGTGCGACCCCACAGACAGCCTCCTACCAGGCTCCTCTGTCCCTGGGATTCTCCAGGCAAGAACACTGGAGTGAGTTGCCATGTCCTTCTCCAATGCATGAAAGTGAAAAGTGAAAGTGAAGTCGCTCAGTCATGTCCAACTCTTAGCAACCTCATGGACTGCAGCCCACCAGGCTCCTCTGTCCATGGGATTTTCCAGGCAAGAGTACTGGAGTGGGGTGCCATTGCCTTCTCCACCTCCCCTTATAGACCTCCTCTAATCATGTCTCTACCAGGAAACCTACAGTGACTAGCTTTTTAACTTCTTGCCTCTCTGAACTCCTATGGCACTTCAGTTCAGTTCAGCTGCTCAGTTGTGTCTGACTGTTTGTGACCCCATGGACTGCAGCACGCCAGGCATCCCTGTCCATCACCAACTCCCAGAGTTTATTCAAACTCATGTCCATTGAGCCAGTGATGCCATCTAATCATTTCATCCTATGTCATTCCCTTCTTCTCCCATCTTCAATCTTTCCCAGCATCAGGGTCTTTTCAAACAGAATCTAATGCAATTAAATGTCAGCAGACTTCTAGGGTTTTTTATGTATATATTTTTTATTTTTTCTTCCTCTTCTTTAGAGGTTGAATATTTCTCAGGGAAAGATCATTTGCTAAAGGTATGTTAGTTTCACAAATGAAGACAGAATATTTGAAAACATATATTAGGAAATCATTAGGCAAGACACTTTGCAGCTAAATGTCTCCCTATTATTCTCATTGAATATATTCTTAACCATTTTCTACAAATAAAATAGGGAGATAATGAAAGAAAGCCATGTGAGAAAAGATATATTTGAAAAAGGTATGTTTGAAAAGCAAAAGAGGTAAGATCATTAAAACAAGTAAAGCTGAAAGTCAGGCTAAATTATAATACATACAGTCTTACTATGGTTTTGACATCCTTTCTGCCTTCACTTTTTAATAGTGTGACAATTTATCCAGTTCAGTAGCAGTATTAAAGTGTTGTACCACTGAAATGCAACTATAAATGTGGCCTGAGAGTTGAAGGAATTTTGAATTGTCAGATAGTACATGGATCATTAACCATTTTCAGGAAGAAAGGGTCCAAAAATGGATTTTGACGTAAGTAAAGTGAAGAACATGATTCATGCAGTTGTTCTAAAGATTGTATCTGGGTTAAAATACCCAGATGGAATAGAGTTTACAAGTTCATTTTTACAAGCAGAGTCATATTTCTCACAAGGCAGCAACAGTAAAGGGGTGAAGAGACCAAAACACCAGTTTTACATTGCAGTAGATTATTAAAACATGACATTTAACAATTGAAAGTAACTGTAAAGAGGACTGTTCTGTGCTCAGTTGTATTCTTCTAAAATTCATAGGTTGAAGCCCTTCTTAGTTCCTCAGATGTGACCAAATTTGAAGAAGAGCCTTTAAAGAGGGAATTAAGTTAAAATGAGGTCATTAGGGTAGGCCCTAATCCAATAATCCGATATGACTGACATCCTTGTAAGATTGGGACACACAGACACCAGGGACTCAGGAGCACAGAGGGACAACTGTGTGAAGAGACAAGGCGAGTGCGGCCATCTGTGAACCAAAGAGAGGGGCCTCAGAGGAAACCAACCCTGCTGACACCACTTTTTGTTGTAAAAATACCCATTCTGTGAGGAGAGTCTGTGTTTTTTCCATGAGGGAGGAGGGAGAGAGAGAGAGAGTGTGTGTTTGTGTGTGTGTGTGTGTGTGTGTGTATGAATGTGTGGTTTTGGTGTGTGCTTGTGGGGAAAGGCATTATGGCAACCCTAGCAGACTAACACATTGATTTAGAAAAAATTATTTTCCCCAAGCCTGTTCTAAATATTAAATCTGAATTTTCTAAGTATGAGTCTGCTAATATCAAATTATTTTATATTTAAGTGATGCTTTATGATCTGAATGTTTGTATTCCCCTATAGTTCATGTTCTGGAATTTTAACACCCAAGATAATGGTATTAAAAGGTAGGGCTTCTGGGTAGTGACAGATCATGAGGGTGGGGCCCTCATAAATATAGTTAGTTCCCTTACAAAACAGGCCTCCAAGAGAGATCTGTCACCCTCTTCACCTTGAGTGGACACAGTGAAAAGATGTTCAGGAGCCAGAAGATGAGCTCTCACCAGACATAGAGTGTGCTGGAACCTTGACCTTGGGCTTCCCAACCTCCAGGACTGTAAGACATAGATCTCTGTTGTTTTTAAGTTACCCAGTATATGGTAGCTTGTTATAGCATCTAAAAGTAAAAACAAACAATTGTGTGATTTTGGGGTACAATTAAAAATTCAGTTTTATATATGTCTTCATTTTTCAAATATTTGACTTGAAATTAATTTAACCTGTGTCATTTAAATAATTTTCTACTCATGTTACATCCTCATAATAACAGGAATGATTGAAATGCAATGAAGCAGTAAAGTTGCAAAGTATTGTATGAGGCTATGAAATTTTAAGTTTTCTTAACAAAAAAAGAATCATTTTTATGTGGAAGTAGAGCTCTGGATTAAGAGTGGAAATTATTTCATTATTAAGAAGATTTCCTTGTCTTCCTGAATCTGTTCTTTCATTAATAATCAAATGATTGTGTAAGTTTATCTGTAATATTCAAAAGTAGAATGTGTAAGAAAGTGCATTTCTTTATTTACCTTTTCCAAAATTCTTCAGCTGTTCTGAAAACAGGACAACAATCAAGATAATTATAAAATGATAATAACTAACATTGATTATATACATCACATATACTGTGAATAGTTAGGTAATAGTTAGGTACTGTTATTTACATTTTACATATAAGATAACTGAGACACAGAGAAATTAATTCACCCAAGATGTCAACTTACAAGAAAGGATTTGACCATAAATAATCAGACTCCAGAGTCCAACCTCTTAGATTTTATGCTTTATTGAATAAAACTTAAAATAATTTTGTTTAAATTTTTATAAAGCAATTGAAATAATTTATTTGTTCAGAGACTTCAGATACTGTGATTCAAACTCACCCCTTGCAATCTTAGAAACAGCACATTGTAAAATCCAGATTTGGTTGGTCAGCATATAAAGCTAAAACAAGCACATAATTAAGGCCCCCTTTATAAATTATATTTATGATAAATATTTAGTATTCTTCTCTTTTCATGTTCTTTCATCTCATTTCTATCCAATTTAAATCATTATTCTCATATTCATTAGCTCAAAGTAGAAAATTTTGCCCCTTCTCCAGCTCATACACACTAAGTCTCAAGTTTGTTGATGTTGTTTTCACTTTATGCTAATTTCATTGGTTTCTCTCTTTCTTGCCTTAAGTTTTGAAACTCTATTTTCTGACTACTTTCTCTGAGGTTCAGAGTCAGTCTTTCCATGTTTGTGAGATTTCAGTCATAAGGCAACGTTTTCCTTTCTGGCTCCTCAGTCAGCCTGTATTAACTATCACTTCCTTCCTTTTATAACATTTGCAATTTAGCTTAAACATTGATAATCCTCTCCCCCAGCTTCATGTAAGAAGCTTGTCTCAAATTACCCAGATTCTGCTATTTACCACAAGTTATGAAATTCCTGGGTACTGGGATTTTAAACTGTGAAATTTACATTCCAAGGTGCTTAAAAGATACCCAATAAATGTCTGGTAAAAACATATTGTTCTATATTCTGAAAGTATGACTTGGGTATAGATTTTTCTAGAAAATAGAATTGCTTCTTTATGTGAGTATCCCTTCATTAGGACATGTTTATTTCATATTTCATACTTTTAAAAATCTATTAAAAGCTGTCATATTCTTAATCCACATATGACCTTCTGAACTTTTGGGGGCTGATACTGTCATTGTGTCATTAATGTGCATTTTATTTATCAACTTTCTCTTTAAAACATTTTGACTATTATTTAGGGTATATAAAATAATTGACCACTGTCCTCAAAGAACTTCAGTTAAAATAGAACATTTGTATTAATGTTGAGGTCATTTCTTGCTCTGTGGTAATAAGAAAAGTATTCATTTACAGAAACAACTCAATAGTTCTCACAAAATCAATTTCTGTTATTTTAAAGCAGATGTCTTCTTAATGCATACTAGAAACTTTTTTAGTGTTCTTAACATAATTAGAAGCCTGGTAGATTGCAACACTACTTTGCAATGATTGACCCTGCATCTGTCTGCTTTATGAAGGAAAAAAATTTTCTACTATTACTGGCCTGGTAGTGTCAGTCATGATGGAAAAACCAACATCTTGCAAAACAATAACAACAACAACAAAAACAATATGACATGGTCTAAGTCTTAGCCATTTACTCTCTTCTTTCATTCATTCAACATATGTTTTTTTGAGGCAGGCCTACTATGTGCCAGTTATAAAAGTTTAAGGAAGTTTGGGCTGCTAGGTTGATGAACAAAGCAAATGTCTGCCCTCTTGGTGCTGACATTTTGAAAAGAGAAGAGAGACAATAAAAAATGAACATAATGTATGGTCTGTTAAGAGGTGATAAGGGCTACCAAAAATTTTTTTTTAAATAAAGCAGTTATAAATCTATTAATTTTAAAAATAAACCAGAATGATAAGGAGATAGTATGGGGGACTGGCATTTTGCAAATTTAAATAGTGTAATCAAGATCAGCCTCCATATAGTGAGATATTTGAGTGAAAACTGAAAGGAAGACAAAGAGCCAGTTATGTGGCTATGTTGGGAAAGAGAATGCCAGGCAGAGGGAATGGCCCTTGCAAAGACTCAACAGAGGGAAGAACCCAAATTTTTGAAAAAGAGTAAGGGAGCTACTGTGGCTAAAACACAATGAA
Organism: Budorcas taxicolor; assembly: GCF_023091745.1. Classification (NCBI taxonomy): domain Eukaryota; kingdom Metazoa; phylum Chordata; class Mammalia; order Artiodactyla; family Bovidae; genus Budorcas; species Budorcas taxicolor. The sequence goes on from NC_068916.1 coordinate 75,641,771, forward strand.
CCCAGGGAATAGAGGTAGAAAGGTGACTTAGAGAGGTAAGGAGGTGGGGTTGGGGTCAGGTCAGCATGTAGAGCCTTATAGACTGTCCTAAGAAATTGGACAGAATGAAGTAGATGAGCCATTGCAGAGCATTTAGTGGAGCTGCACTCTGTTATGCTTGCCTGGAGAATCCCATGTATAGAGGAGCCTGGTGGGCTACAGTCCATAGGGTCACAGTTGGACATAACTGAGCAACTAAGCACACACAGACAGTATGATCTTACTTATATTTTTTAAAGTCTGGTTTTGTGATGGACAGACAGATGCTCGTGGTGACAAGCAGAACAACAGGGAAACTAAGAAGATGACTTATGTGAGGTGAGAGATGATGATGAAAATGATGGGGGGGCTAAAGTTCAGATTCTGGAGGGAGGTACACAGGAAGATACACATACATGCACGCACACACACAATAATATTTTTTATATTTTATTATGAAAATTTTAAATGTAAAGAAGAGAAATGTCTATTTAGTTCTTTGGCCCATTTTTTGATTGGGTCGTTTATTTTTCTGGAATTGAGCTGCATAAGTTGCTTGTATATTTTTGAGATTAGTTGTTTGTCAGTTGCTTCATTTGCTATTATTTTCTCCCATTCAGAAGGCTGTCTTTTCACCTTGCTTAGAGTTTCCTTTGTTGTGCAGAAGCTTTTAATTTTAATTAGATCCCATTTGTTTATTTTTGCTTTTATTTCCAGAATTCTGGGAGGTGGATCATAGAGGATCCTGCTGTGATTTATGTCTGAGAGTGTTTTGCCTATGTTCTCCTCTAGGAGTTTTATAGTTTCTGGTCTTACATTTAGATCTTTAATCCATTTTGAGTTTATTTTTGTGTGCGGTGTTAGAAAGTGATCTAGTTTCATTCTTTTACAAGTGGTTGACCAGTTCTCCCAGCACCACTTGTTAAAGAGATTGTCTTTACTCCATTGTATATTCTTGCCTCCTTTGTCAAAGATAAGGTGTCCATAGGTGTGTGGATTTATCTCTGGGCTTTCTATTTTGTTCCATTGATCTATATTTCAGATGGCTAACTAACACATGAAAAGATGCTCAACATCACTCATTATCAGAGAAATGCAAATCAAAACCACAATGAGGTACCACTTCACACCAGTCAGAATGGCTGCGATCCAAAAATCTGCAAGCAATAAATGCTGGAGAGGGTGTGGAGAAAAGGGAACCCTCCTACACTGTTGGTGGGAATGCAAACTAGTACAGCCACTATGGAGAACAGTGTGGAGATTCCTTAAAAAATTGCAAATAGAACTCCCTTATGACCCAGCAATCCCACTGCTGGGCATACACACCGAGGAAACCAGAATTGAAAGAGACACATGTACCCCAATGTTCATCGCAGCACTGTTTATAATAGCCAGGACATGGAAACAACCTAGATGTCCATCAGCAGATGAATGGATAAGAAAGCTGTGGTACATATACACAATGGAGTATTACTCAGCCGTTAAAAAGAATTCATTTGATTCAGTTCTGATGAGATGGATGAAACTGGAGCCGATTATACAGAGTGAAGTAAGCCAGAAAGAAAAACACCAATACAGTATACTAACACATATATATGGAATTTAGAAAGATGGCAATGACGACCTTGTATGCAAGACAGGAGAAAAGACACAGCTGTGTATAACGGACTTTTGGACTCAGAGGGAGAGGGAGAGGGTGGGATGATTTGGGAGAATGGCATTCTATCATGTATACTATCATGTAAGAATTGAATCGCCAGTCTATGTCTGACGCAGGATACAGCATGCTTGGGGCTGGTGCATGGGGATGACCCACAGAGATGTTATGGGGAGGGAGGTGGGAAGGGGGTTCATGTTTGGGAACACATGTAAGAATTAAAGATTTTAAAATTAAAAAAAATAAAAATAAAAAATAAATGTAAAGAAGAGTTAGAATAGTACAGTAAACATTTATTACCCTAGACCTAAATACTTTGTCATATTTATCTTTGGAAAATATTTAAAAGTGGCAGACATCATAAGTCTTCATCTTCTAATATTTCATCATCTGAAAATCAAAGACTCTATCACTCACATATCTATTTTCAAAGTCTGTGAATGACTTTGAAAATATTCTTTATAAGATACAGTGTGTATATGTGTATGTGATTTCAAGTCTGCATTTAATCCAGTTTTATGCACTGAATAATTAACTAAATTAACAGCAGCTAATTTAGAACTTCTGTTTATTTGTTTGCTATTACATTCACTTTAAAAATATAGAATGTTTGTCTTATAGAAAGGTATACCTATTAGACTTCCCTGATTGGTAAGAATGGTATTATTTAACCTTGCCTCTATTTCCGATAAATTGGAAGCAAAATTTAAGCCTAGATTAGATTCATATTGTTGACAAGGAGACTTTATTGGTGCTGTGTGAACTTGATTATATAACATATCATGAAGCTGTAATATCCAATTATTAGAGAAGCTAGAAGATATGGAATCAGAAGTCACTTGAAACAGTTCTTTGCTCTATGTTGCTATTTTTATCCACTTGACATGCAGTCAGATTAGTTTTTTCCATTTGTTTTTTAGTTTTAAGATTTTTTAAAAATTTTTTAGTTTTCTTTGAATGCATATGAGTCTCACGGTTGTGAAGTCAACACTGTCCTAATAAGTACACTTAGAAAAGTCTTGCCTCCATCGCTACCTTCCCTGCTCTGTACTCTTCTGCCCGTACAGATTAGGATTGACAACATTTCTGAAGGACCAGAGTGTAAATGGGCTTCCCTGGTGGCTCAGCTGGTTAAGAATCTGCCTGCAATGCAGGAGACCTGAGTTTGATCCCTGGGTTGGGAAGATCCCCTGGAGAAGGGAAAGGCTACCCATCCAGTGTTCTGGCCTGGAGAATTCCATGGACTATGTCATCCACAGAGTCCCAAAGAGTTGGACACAACTGAGCGACTTTCATTCACTTCACAGAGTGTAAACACTTTGGGCAATATAGGCCATGTGGTCTATTTAGCAACTACTCAGCTCTGCTACTGTAATGAGGAAGCACCCACACAATATGCAAAATAGCGGGTGAGGCTGTGTTGCAGTAAAACTTTATTTCCTAAAGCATGCAGCAGACTGTGTGTGGTCTATGGGCACAGTTTGCTGACCCCTGCCATAGAAGACTATTTTTTAAACTTAGCTTCTATCTTGCTCTTTCTGTGTTTCTTCTTGCATCTTCTTTTTCTTCCTTAAAAATAACAGTATATATATTGTTGTGCACTTTGTTAATTTTATTTAAACCACACAGAGTATGCATAAACACACAGAGTCACACACACACACACACATGATAGCCACACATGTTATCTTCTTTATTCCTTTAAAAATCTATATAGTTCTTCATTGCATGGATATATTATGATTTATTAAAGCAAACTTGTATTGGGCATTTGGATTATTTTTCATCTTTTGCTGCTACTGATAACAACTGAGTGATCTTGGCATGATATGTGATGTTCTCTGTTGCGTCCAACTCTGTGACCCTATGGACTGTAGCATGCCAGGTTCCTCTGTCCATGGGATTTCCCAGGCAAGAATACCAGAGCTGCTTGCCATTTCCTACTCCATGAAAGTGAAAGTGAAAGTTTAATCGCTCAGTCGTGTCCGACTCTTTGCGACCCCATGGACAGTAGCCTACCAGGCTCCTCTGTCCATGGGATTTTCCAGGCAAGAGTACTAGAGTGGGTTGCCATTTCCTTCTCCAGGGGATCTTCCCAAACCAGGGATAGAACCCTCATGTCTTGTGTCTCCTTCATTGGAAGGCAGATTCTTTACCTCTGAGCCAGATGGGAAGACCATGAAATATGATAAAATATCATAAATGTCTATTTATATCTCTATATCCAGGTCTACCCTAGAAGTAGAATGATTGGGTCAAAAAGGACACATGTTTGTAGTTTTGTTCAATATTGCAAAATACCTCTTCATATGGATTCACCACTTTTTACTCTCAATGTCAAATATATGAGCATGGCAATTTTTCTATTGCAACAGACTGTGCTGTCAAGCTTTTGAACTTTTGCCCACATGGTATATGAAAAATATCATGCAATTATACTGTAATTGTAATTTTCATTTGTCTTATTATAAGTGAAATTGAACATCTTTTCATACATTGAAGGGCCATTAGCTGTTCTATTTCTGTGAATTGTCTATTCTTTTTACTCTCTTTTTATTGGGTTTCAGGATATATTTTAAAATTAGAGCCAACTGGCCTTCCTAACAGATCAAATGTGGTAAGTGAAAAAAGAGATAAATCAAGTATAACTCTAAGGTCTTTGTATTCAACTGGAAAGATGAAGCCGCTTTAAAGTGGGATGGGGAATGGTGTGATTAGAGTAGGGTCAGATCATCAGGTCAAGAGATTAAGATTTCTGTTTTGGACACTGTTGAGTTAAATCTGTCAATAAGACATCTAGATGGAGAAATGGAGAGGTGTTTGGATATATGAGCCTGGATATGGTAAAGAGGCCTGTCTTAGACATGGAAAACTAGGAATCATTGGAGAAGAGATGCTAATGAATGAAATGAGACCAACGAGGTCACAAAGAAAGTATGGGTAGAGAAGAGAAGAAAAGCAAGGAATCAGTCCTGATTATTTGACAGAATGATAGAAGAGGAAGCTCTAGTAAAATATTGATGGGGAAAAAAAATTAAAAAACAGGAGGATATGGTGCCCTGAATCCAGATAAAGAACTTGTATCAAAGAGAAATGAGTGACCAAGGCTGGTGATAAATCTAAGAAGATAAAGATAGTTAATTCAGCATTGACAAGTTGAAGTTCTGGTCTCTTGGAACTCACTCTGGAGCTTCAATTCAGAGCCTTCTTCCATCACTCCCAGTTTTACCTGGCTAGCTGTTTGTCATGCTTAAAATTTATTTGCACAGTGAAACTTCTGTAGACTATCATACAAACATATTACCATTATTTTCTCTCTCTGCTCCTAGAATTCTCTCTTACAGAACATAAAATGTCTCTCTGAAAGCATGTTGTCTTTCTCTTACCCTGTGACAGACACTCTCTGAGGGCAGGAGTCATTCCTATCTTTTTTGTAGCTGAACTACAAGGTGACTTTGTAGACAGACAGAGCTCAACAAATATTTATTAACTAAGCACTATTATATATATGTGTGTCCATTTGTATACTATCCCCACACATGAGTTATTTAAGCACCCACTCTTATCTTTAGTCATTTAGTACTGTCAGGCCTGTTTTTCATAAATAAATTACCATACATAAATATTCCATTTAATTCTAAAATTTGTACTTTTAAAAATTGAAAATATATGAAGCAGGAAATCTGTATCTCAGGGGTTATGGTATAGTAGAAATACCAACAAATTTGAGTCAGAAACTGAAGCTTTGACTCTATCCCTGTATTTATTAACCTTTTACATCAGTTGAGTCTATTAACTTTCTAAGCTTTGTTTTCCAGTGGCACAAGATGATACATAGTGACATAGAGAAATCTTCTAGGAGGGAAGAGCCAGGAGGCTTCAGAAGAGGCCTCATGGAGAATTGTTCCAACCAAGAAACTTGCCTTACAGGCTCAGAAAAGTGAAAATGTATATAATGGCTCTTATCACGCGGAAATGTACACAGACCCTTTATCATTTAGAAAAGGAAATAGCCATCTGGAGTTAGGAGCATTCAAAGTCCTTATGACAGCCCATTTCCTTATTGAAGAAGAAAACTAAATCATTCTCAGAAGTGTCCTTGGAAGATATAATCTTAATCAGACCAAAGAGAGTTCAACAAGTTGAAAGTTTAACATGTCAGGAAAAACGTTCTAAATCTTCCACTTCCTACTCAGCACTGGCTTTCCATGGGATCAGCTACCCAAAGCCAGTTAGCTAAAGAAACCCTCCATATTACTGTGTGACCATGTCTGTTATTGTTCTGCAATCATCTTTGCCCTATATTTCCATAGGGCAAAGATGATTGTAGAAACCTCTTAAAACCTCTTTGTGAGTAATACCTTATTTCTATAGTTCTGTGTCCATATCTTCAATCAAGAGGAAAGCTTGCCTCTTATAGGGAGCGTTCGTGTGTCCAGGCTCTTATAGACTCTGTGCTGATACAACTGTGTTTTTACCATATGTTCCTCTATTTGACAGCATGTGTCCATGCTAAGTCATTTCAGTGTGTCTGACTCTTTGTGACCCCGTGGACCATAGCCTGCCAGGTTCCTCTGTCCATGGGATTCTCCAAGCAAGAATACTGGAGTGGGTCCTCCAGGGGTTTTTCCAGACCCAGGGATCAAACCTGAATATCTTAAGTCTCCTGCATTGGCAGGTGGTTTCCTTACCACTGGCACCACCTGGGAAGCCCCTCTATTTGACTGCTAAGACACTTTAGTTGGGTCTGACTCTGTGCAACCGTACGGTCTGTAGCCTGCCAGGTTCCTCTGTTCAGAAGATTCTCCAGGCAAGAACACTGGAGTGGGTTGCCATTTCCTTTTCCAGGGGAACTTCCCGACCCAGGGATTGAACCCATATCTCTTATGTCTCCTGCATTGACACGTGGGTTCTTTACCACCAGCACCCCCTGGGAAGCCCTATTGGATTCAAATCTGGGCTCCACGTCCCCACCACTTGTGTCATCTATTTGACCATAAGCAATTTGTTTAACTTTCTAAGCCTTATTTTCCTTGCCCATTAAATGGTGATAGTAACAATGAACATTTTGTGTTAACTTTTATAAAAACTGAATGTTATTGTTCAAATAAAGCTTATAGTTCAGTTTATGATATCAATTAGACATTCAATAAATATTAGCTTTTTCATTATAAAGAGCAAGTGTATTTCTAAGTTTTGGGGAACACCTCACTTTTTCTCTTCAAGAAATAAATCACATATACAACTATACTCCTTTTCAGAAAAAAGTGTTTTGATCACCATTCCTTGTTTCTTTGGAATCAGCATCCACACTTTGGAGGGACAAGACTCTTTTTTAAAAAACTATTTATTTTTTAGTTGAAGGATAATTGCTTTACAGAATTTTGTTGTTTTCTGTCAAACATCAACATGAATCAACCATAGGTATACATATGTCCCCTCCTTGAAATGCCCTCCCCATTCCACCCTTCTCTCACTTGATGTCTCTATGGCTCAAAGGTGGGGTTCAATTCCAGCTTCAGTGTGGAAAACATGTTGATTCAAACACTACCAAATATGAATCAGGACATACATCACAATGCCCTTGGCTGCAGTGAATAACCGCATAGCTCAGGTACCATACTACAGTAATAACTTGGGCAAGATGATTCAGTCAAAGTGAAAGTGGGTATGGGAGGATGAATCTGAAAGTAGAAGTCGAAGGAGAAGTGAGTATTGACTAGCATCTGAACCTTTGGATCAAGCCATGCCTGAAAGTAATTGGACTTTTCAACTTTTCACTTAGATGAACCAACCAGTTTTTTTTTTTGTCTTTAATTCGTTTGGTTTGGATTTTCTATTACTTATAAACTAAAACTTATTGACTTATATAGCATATGGCACAGAGCTTTTTAAAAAAATTTTTGTAATGTCTGTGTTTATTTTTTTTTAATTGAAATATGGCTGATTTACAATGCTGTGTTTTTGATATACAGAAAAGTGATTTAGCTATACATATATATATATATATGTGCTTATGCATATACGTATATGTGTGTGCGTATATATATATATATATATATATATATATATATATATATACATATATATGGGCTTCCCTGGTGACTCTCTGGCAAAGAATCTGCCTGCAATGCAAGAGTCGTGTGTTTAATCCCTAGGTCAGGAAGATCCCCTGGAGGAGGCATGGCAACTCACTCCTGTATTCTTGCCAGGAAAATCCCAAGGACAGAGGAGCCTGGTGGGCTGTACAGTTCGTGGGGTCTCAAAAATTTGGATACAACTGAAGTGACTGAACACACATGCATGTGTGTGTGTGTGTGTGTGTGTGTGTGTGTGTGTGTATTCTTTTGCATCGTGCTTTATTGCAGGATATTGAATATAGTTCCCTCTGCTAGGCAGTAGGACTTTGTTGTTTATCTATTTTATACATAGTAGTGTGTATCTATTAATCCCAAACTCCTAATTTATCCCCTTATCCACCCCCTTTTTCTCTTTGGTAAACAAAGTTTGTTTTCTATGTCTGTTGGCACAAAGCCTTTTGGAGATTCAACTGAAAGAACTCACAGTCAGTTAACCGGTAAAAACGGAATAAAATATATAACAACGTGACACTTTAGCTACCTGTTTTTGTGTCATCATTATTTTAAAGTAAGAACCTTTACAACCAAAATATTTCTAAATGAAAAGGAACACATGTTACTGTCGCTATTTCTCACAAAGTCACGGTTTAGTCACTGTTTCTCCTCATAGAAGCCTCTAAGGAAGTAAGTTCCAGTTCAGCTGAGAAACAGTCTCCTGATTGTGGGAGGAGGTGAAGAGGCGGGGCTACATGACCGCGGAGTTCCTGTGGCATCTTCAGTGTTTCCGCCTCCTGGGATTTATTTGTGTATTTCACATCCTTGAGATAACAGGTAGATAGGTCATGTATACAGCTTTGCAGAATGAGACACACACTTGACTAAAAGTTCCACTGACTATTTAATGTTTCTTTCATTAAAAAACAAACAAACAAACTTCAAGAGGAGCTTGTTTCCCTATAGGAAACAGACAGTGTGTTTATATCTCAATAGATAAGCCTCAGCCAAAATTTCTTTGGTATTATATGACTCAAAAGAATTATTTTGTGTTTTGCAGTAAATCTATATAGAGGTTTCAAATAACAGCAAACAATACCCATAAACACTTAACAGAAATCTCACCCTGGCAAAAACATGGAAAAAATATATATGTAAATGATATTTCGAGGTATACTTTTTGTCTCTAATATATTAATATTTTAGTATAAAAATAGTATATTAAAATGCTATTTAATATTTAAAAGTAACACTTTTTAAAGTTGTGGAATATTTTCTAGTCAATGATGTCTTCATTTGTTTGAAAAGAACTATTTAAAGGATCTATTATGAACATGAGTAATATCATTCCATGGCTTATTTTTACTTTGCTGTATCAATGCCACGTTTACAATTTTTGGACAGAATAATGGTTTTGACTGAACAGCCTTTCCTTAAAGAAAATTAAATAAATATATAAATTAAATATATATGTTTGTGTGTGTGTATATATATGTAATCTCATCATTTCTATCAACAAATTTATGACTGTATACTCAGTTACTCAGGTGTGTCCAGCTCTTTCCGACCCCGTGGACTGTAGTCAACCAACCTCCTCTGTCCATGGGATTTTCCAGGCAAGAATACTGCAGTGGGTTGCCTTTTCCTACTCCAGGACTGTATATATTAACCAGTTAGGCAAGCTATTTTGTCCAGTTTTGCTTCTATTAAATATTTTTTTACTTAAATATATTGAAGTTCAAGTTAAAAATGTGCCATGATAAATTAGCACATTCCAATAAAACTAGTCTCAAAGAGGTCAGACTAGGAGTCAATAAACAGTTAATACTAAAAGTTTTCCAGAGACCGCTTAGGGGAATAACTATGTAGGACTGACAGAATAATTTTTGAATGAGAGACCTCTCTCTCTCTCTTTTACTTTTCTAGTTCTTTTTCATCTCTTTTTCCTCCTTGCCACCAAGGTCATTACGCTCAATCTGGTCTTTAGAAAGCATGATAAGAAAGCATGATACATTAGTGCCCCATGCCTCAGCCTTATGTATCTCTGTTTGTATTAACATTTAGTTTTCCCTGTTTTCTTCTCTAAGAAACATGCAAGAAAGCACATGTGATAGCATCTCCAATTAATTACTTCACATAATTATGTTAATAGCAGAGGATTTTGTTTCTTTAGGAGTTTTTTCTTATTTTAAATATTGTCTACTGGGAGTATTTGTTTTTTGAAAGAGAACTCCTGGAGACTTGAAGACAGTAACATAGATTAAATCATGACTGGTAGGAATTTATGAGTCCTGGGAGAGAGTTATATTATGAAACTTATGGAGAAAAAATCTTTTATAGCATTTCTTAAATTGCCCCAGATAGACAACCTCCCCTCTGTTCACATATAATACAAATCCTAATTCAAAACCAGTAAACTTTTTTGATGGTGTTACTCAGATCATGAAGTCTCCATAATGTAAGAAAAAGAAGAAAAACAAAATAAAGGGAAGAAATAGAATGTGAAGAGATGAGTAGTATCTGTCTTGTAGAGGAATTCATGACTCAGATACAGGGTCACTGAGATTTCAAACTGGGTACATTAGTAACAGCACAAGACAAACAAAATGCAAAATGAACATGACAAATTTGATCTATTCCAGGCAGAAACTTACCAACCGAGGGATAGTTACTGTTACATGAAATTATAAATGCTACCGTCATACGCTGGAGAAGATAAACAATCTTTTATTCACTTTGATTTTCCATGTCTAAATTTAAATTGGAAAAATGCTTGCCATTTATGTGTGTTTAAAGGTTAAATCCTATGACCAAAGTAAAAATCAGCACATAAAATAGAGTTTGATTTAAGCAGTGCTGCTAAACCTCCTCCTTGTCATTCCAATAGAAGTGATTCATTGCTTGGTTGGGAGTTAAGACATTTGATCATTATCAGATTATTTATTTAATTATTTTTTGATTAAACTATTTCTTGCCTCATGCAAGTCCAGGCTCATTTAAATGAGGTCAAGATCTTAGCTGTTCTTTAGATGTGTTATACAGTTTCTCCCTCAGACACCTTCTCTCCCCTAGGTGCTTACCCTTGGAGAAATTTTTGCACATTCCCCAAGAAAATGGGGGGAGGGACTTACTAAAAAAGTTCATGAATGAATCAGCAGTTGAATTATCTTTAAATATTTAATAGGCTTCTAACATAGTTTGCTGTGGATCTGTTTGACTATTATCAATTTTTGGTGGCTAATTTTCTTCATCAAAGAAATGGAGTCTTTGCTGGGCTATGGAACATACACTTAAACTTTCATTGCTGACATTTCCACTGGTGGAATAATCAAAGTAATTATTAGGATTATCCTTGAATATGGCTAAATGGAATCAAAGTTTGTAAAATGGGATTTTTTTGAAAAGTTCAAAATTTTTGAAGCACTTCTCTAAAATGTTTGTTGAGGTCAATCACAGTTAATGAATAGTATCCTAAATATATGTATTATTGAGCAAAGAAGAAAAAGAAACTCAAATAAAATGTTTGGATTTAGGCATTTGTAAAATTATCAACAATAAAAACTTCTTAATATGTTTTTATCATGAAATATATTTAATATGCACACTATACATTAACATACACATTGGAAAAGAGCTTATTGCTGAGAAAGATGAAGGGAGGAGGAGAAGGGGACAACAGAGGATGAGATGGTTGGATGGCATCACTGACTTGATGGACATGAGTTTGAGCAAGCTCCAGGAGTTGGTGATGGACAGGGAAGCCTGGCATGCTGCAGACCACAGGGTCACAAAGAGTTGGACACGACTGAGCAACTGAACTCAACTGATGTCTCTTTCTGACTGGGAGTTCTATGGCATTGGTGAAATACCTTGTATTAATTTTGATTCTTATGGTTAAAATGATAGGAACCAAACTCAAGCTAATTTTAAAAGCAACATGTGCAATTTAATGGTGGATACAATCCAGGATAATATTAAGCACACAGCCCAAGAAGAAACATAGGCATGTTGTTTGTTGCCAAGTATATGTGGAATCAGAAGACCAGATGCCATTCTTGTGTCTTCCCAGCTTTTATCTCTGCTCCTCTCTTTCACCACAAAACGGCATTGTCCAAAGGGCAATGTTGGAAAAGAAACCATTCTAGCTAGTTTCAACAGAATCTTTATTAAATAGCTTATGGATTAATGTAGAGGTGGTAAAAAGAGAATCTTGGCTAAATTTCCAGGAGAAACTTCCAAAGGCAAGTTGCAGAACTGCACCAGTAAGAGAACAACTGGCTCTATCCTGTCTGGGAAGTTCTGCACAAAAATAGCCATCACCACTACAGATGCTGGCTGAGAACCTTCTGTTTCTGCCTCAATCTGCATTAGCAAACCCCGTGCTTCATTGCATGGTTCATTTCCTTGAAATTGAATTCTGAACTCATGTCTCATCCAAATACACTTGATTAGCAGAATCTAAAGCCCACCTAGAATTCTAGCTGAAAGGAAGCCTAAAAGAAGTAGTTTTAGCCCTTTTGCTTTGGCAGAATGAGAAGGCACTCCAGAAGGAGGTAAATTGAATAGAGGATATTGCATAATCCAAAATCATACTATAGTCAGGAAATATGTCTGGGATACCTTGTGTTTACAGCTTAGAATTTCCACTATTAGAAAGAGATTACTCAGTGTTCTTGGAAGTTTTAAAATTCCCAGGAAAGGATTTCTCTTCTGTTGACATGAGCTTTAGACTGATCAACTCAGGTCAGCAAAAACAGTCACTCTGTACCAAATGCTTATTGCTAATTATGATGATCCTGAGAGGGGCCATCAGTCAGTTCAGTTCAGTTCAGTCGCTCAGTTGTGTCCTACTCTTTGTGACCCCATGAATCGCAGCACGCCAGGCCTCCCTGTCCATGGTGTGTTGGAAAAGAAGTGCCGAGTCAGCAATTCCCATAGAAATTGTATAATTCCCATAGGAATTATACTCAGATATGCACATGGATATTTAGATAATTGACATTTAGATAATCATATATCTAAATTTAGATATACTGCAGTTCAGTTCAGTCACTCAGCTGTGTCCGACTCTTTGTGAACCCATGGATTGCAGCATGCCAGGCCTCCCTGCCCATCACCAACTCCCGGAGTACAAACTCATGTCTATTGAGTTGGTGATGCCATTCAACCATTTCATTCTCGGTTGTTTCCTTCTCCTCCTGCCTTCAATCTTTCCCAGCATCAGGGTCTTTTCAAATAAGTCAGTTCTTTGCATCAGGTGGCCAAAGTATTGGAGTTTCAGCTGCAGCATCAGTCCTTCCAATGAATATTCAGGACGGATTTCCTTTAGGGTGGACTGGTTAGATCTTGCAGTCCAAGGGACTCTGAAGAGTCTTCTCCATTAAATGCTAAGTAAATGATAATTCTATAGAAATTTGGAGTTCAGAGGTGATATAAAGGTTATGTAAATATGTGCTGTTGATCCTTCAAGTTGCATAGTTCTCAGACAAGGGTCAGAATATAAGGAAAATGTCATTTGGAGGTCATAACTGACTTTTTTCTATAAGTGGAGAAGAGTGGGAGAAATTTTAGAAAGGAAAACCCGAAGCCAGATTTTACTAATCCCTGAACTACTAGAAAACTCTATGTTCTCTTCTGAGTAATGTATTATTCATGAAGGCTTGAAACACTATTTTTGAAGATGTGTCTATGGGTGGTATAAAAGACAAGCATGGAATAGAACAGATGCAGAAAGATTAGAAAAGAGAATGATGCAAATATTCTAGGGATGAACTGATGAAACTGACCCAGGATGCTGGTAAGAATGACAAAGATGAAACAAATACACTGTTTTCATTAAGCTAAGTTCAAAAAGTATAACATTTCTTATTTATTTCACATGTTTTAGAATATAAAGATAAGATAAAGAATATAAAATATTCCACTTAACATAAAGGAATATAAAAACATCAAAACCAAATGTATTTCGAACATAGTTAACACTCTATATGGTACATATACTTAATAAAATTATACATTTAATTTTGGAAAACCATGGAAAATTAGATAGGCCTAATTTTCCAAAGCAAAATTATGCAAGTTAAATTATTGAACAGGAGGAAACAGAGCTTCCAATTAGAGAAGAGGGAAAGCAGAGTCCCTAGAAATCAGTTAGGTAATCAGTATTCCAGCAAAGAAAGCAGGCTTAGAAGATGTGTGAAATGTCATAATTTGTGACTTAAAGTATTTTGCCTGGCAGCAGAAAGAAGATTTGTAATGCTCATGTTTCCTAAGGAGAAAAAAGGCTAAACTAATTAGATACAAAACACATGGAAGTAAATAGCAATGTTCCAAAAATCTTGGCAACTTCTATTCCTTGCTTTCCATTTCTGTGGAAGTGGACTCAGTTCAGAATGATTTTACCCTCACATAAGTTCCCAAGACAATTTATTCTTGCTATTCACCATTCAGTGGTTGTGTGTGTTTTAGGGGGAGCGTAGTAGGTGTGAATGGCACCCCACTCCAGTACTCTTGCCTGGAGAATTCCATGGACAGTGGAGCCTCGTAGGCAGACCATGGGGTCTTGAAGAGTCAGAAACGACTGAGCGACTTCACTTTCACTTTTCACGTTCATGCATTGGAGAAGGAAATGACAACCCACTCCAGTGTTCTTGCCTGGAGAGTCCCAGGGACAGGGGAGCCTGGTGGGCTGCCGTCTATGGGGTCGCACAGAGTCGGACATGAATGAAGTGACTTAGCAGCAGCAGCAGCAGTAGGTGTGAACCAGCGATGGCAGGCAGATAAATGATTCTCCTTTCTTGCTTGGCTAACTTACCTGATTAGAGGAATTAAATTGATTCAAGATGAGTTTTAATAGTCATTTTAATTGTGTTTTACCACTTTTGCTTTTCAAACTAAAATATCGGTCTACAGTAAGAGGATTTGTAACGGCCGTCTGTGTTTCTCTGCTTTCTTAGAAAGATGCACATGGGCAATCAATACACATTAATGAAATGGAACGGTTGAGTTGTGGATTTTTCAGATTCAAATTTCACTGGGAGCAAAGGCAACAAAAAATAAAATTTTCTATGTAAGCCTGCCTATGAAGCAGACATAGTGGTATATTATGTAGAAATCTTTCTAAATTCCTGAGGGTCCAAACTTTGGCTTGTTTACATGTGATTGCTCTTCCAGTTAATTCTATAGATTTGTATCTTTGTCAATCACTTCACTTTGTTGAAAGTTATGCCCTATGCAGGGCTTTCCCTGGTGGCTTGGTGAACTATCCATCTGCGATGCAAGAAACCACCTGCAATGCAGGGACCATGGGTTTGATCCCTGGATCAGGAAGATCCCCTGGAGAAGGAAATGGCAACCCACTCCTATATTCTTGCTCAGGAAATCTCATGGACAGAGGATCCTGGTGGGCTACAGTTCATGGTGTTGCAAGAGTTGGACACAACTTAACAACTAAACCACCACCACCACTACCACGCCTTATCAAAATTTGATTATTTCCAAATTTGACTTATAAGATCTTAACAGTTTTTCCCTAATGTCATGCATGCATTGGAGAAGGAAATGGCAACCCACTCCAGTATTTTTGCCTGGAGAATCCCAGGGACAGAGGAACCTGGTGGGCTGCTGTCTATGGGGTCGCACAGCATCGGACACGACTGAAGCGACTTAGCAGCAGCAGCGGCAATGTCATGATCTTTAAAAGAGTATCTGGAAAAGTAACATGCCTATTTTTTTCCATATTACTCCCTTAAAAAAGATATCTGAGATCTTTTCAATAAAAAAATTATTCATCTTTATCTGAAATGTTAATTAGGGTCTATAAAACAGTAGACCCATATGCTTATGATTTGCTACTTTAAAACATTCATTGATGACAAATTGCCTTTTATTTATGCTGAATGATATTCTTTTTCTTTTGTTCCCTCCCCAATAAATTTAGAATTATGATCATGACCTCTAATATTAAATGTAATTCAACAGCAGAAAGGATAATTCTGATTCTTTTCTTTATTTAGCTTGGTTCAGGATATAAATTCAATGAGCCTCTATTTCAGTTGGCCTTGCTTATTCTCAGTGCAACCTTGAAATAAATTTATTGTTTTTCATTTATATTTAAGGTCAGATGAAAGATAAGTTAGGATCTATAGCACTGGCTGTAACAACCAATAAAACATTTCACTGCAGTCTGGGGAATAAACACTTAGTACCTAATCAGAAACAATATGGAACACAGTGTCTTTCAGAAGTTACCATTTTATACTAACATATAAGCCCTACATAAGAAAACTAGCTTGTATTCTAATCTGTATGGGCTTCCCCTGTGGCTCAGCTGGTAAAGAATATGCCTGCAATGCAGGAGACCTGGGTTTGATTTCTGGGTTGGAAAGATCCCCTGCAGAAGGGAAAGGCTACCCACTCCAATATTCTGGCCTGGAGAATTCCATGGGCTGTATAGTCCCTGGGGTTGCCAAGATTCAGACACAAATGAGTGACTTTCACTTATTTGTACAGCTAAATTTATGTGATAAAAGATAATAAAATTACAGTTTAAGAATTCTATTGGTTGGGCTACCTGGTACGTTGAAGAATTGCAGCATTTGAATGAATAATATCCATTAAATGAATACTTATGTTAAAAGTAAAACGGTTTTTACTAATGTAAGGGCCAGTATACTTCTTTTTATTTATACCATGAATATAAATATTTTTAGACCCTAATGTCTAAAATGAGTGAGGCAAAATCAATGGCTAAATACCTCCCAACCAATATTATGTTACTATGTAGCATGTCAATCACTTAATAAATAATTCAATTGATTTTCTTAAGAAAGTTTCCAATGTTTGAAGTTATATTTTTTTACATATAATTTATTTAAAAAAAGTTCGCCCATTTTAGTTGTACAATTTGATACATTTTAACAAATGGATACAATGATATAATTCCTATCAGAGTCATGATGTCATGTATTTCTTTATTTTCTTGTTTTTGTTTTATTTTTTTAATTTGACTGCACCCGGTCATAGTTGTGGCACGCAGGATTTTCCTTGGGGTGTGTGGGATCTAGTTCCTTGACTAGGGACCAAACTTGGGCCACCTGCCTCGGGAGTGTAAAGTCCTAACCATTGGACCGCCAGGAAAGTATTGATTCTTGTTAATCCCTCCCAAGTTCCCTTGTACTCTTTTGTAGCAGTTACTTCTCTTATTTCCTTCCCTGGCAACTACTTGCCTACTTTCTAGCCCTCAAGAGTTGTGCATTTCTTAGAATGTCACATATAAATAGAATCAAGCATATATAGTCTTTTGTTCCTGGCTTCTTTTTAGTCAGCATAATCCTTTTGAAGTTTATGTGTGTTACTGTATTTCATTAGTTTGTTACTTTTTTACCCCTGAGTGTTATTCCATGGCTTGGACATACATTTTCGTTTCAATGTTGAATAGAAGTGATGACTCCGGACTTTCTGGCTTGTTCCTGGTCTTAGTGAAGTGAAGTTGCTTTTGCAGCCCCATGGACTGTAGCCTACCAGGCTCCTCCCTCCATGGAATTTTCCAGGCAAGACTACTGGAGTGCGTTGCCATTTCCTTCTCCAGGGGATCTTCCCAACCCAGGGATCAAACCTGGGTCTCCCACGTTGCAGGCAGATGCTTTACCATATGAGCCACCAAGGAAGCCCTTCCTGGTCTTAATTTGTGGCTAACTATAGGCCTGTAGATGTCCTTTCTCAGGTTGAGAAAATCCCCTTCTATTTATACTGTACTGAGGATTTTCATCATGATAGGATATTGAATTTTGGCAAATATTTTTCATACCGATTGAGATGATCATAATTTTCTTCTTTGTACTTTTGATGTGGTAAATTACTTTTATTTCCATATTAAATCCTACTTACATAAGATTTCTTATTCTTTTCTGATACTGCTGGATGCAGTTTGCTAAAATATTTTTGTGGATTTTTATGTCTCTGCTTATGAAGTATATTTGCAATTTTCTTTTCTTATAACACTTTGATTTTGTAATCTGAGTAATGCTGGCTCCCAGGTTTTAAATTGGAGCAAAACAACTGTTCTCAGAACTTGCTATGTTTCCATTTCCATATTAAGTAAAGTAGAAAGATGTGACCTCCTGTTTCAGATTTTGGAAGAATTGGTGAAAAATTACTACTATTACTAGTCCCGTGGGAAGGATTTTACCTATAAATTCAATTTCTTGAGTGAGTAGTTTGTACTTGCAAAGAATTTATCCAAAGCTGTCATATTGTTTTAAAGCTGTTCAGAGTTATCCTCCTAGCATCATTGTCACTTGTCCCTCTGTCCTTCTCTCATTCCTAATACTGGTAATCCGTGCTTTCTCACTCTTTCCTCTTACAACTCAGATTGTTGTTTGCCCATGTGTTTCAGGGTGGACCATTTTTTGGTTTTATTGACTTTCTCAGTTGTGCTTCAGTCAGTTCAGTCACTCAGTCATTTCTGACTCTTTGTGACCCCATGGACTGCAGCACACCAGGCTTCCCTGTCCATCACCAACTGCCAGAGCTTGCTCAAATCCACATCCATCAAGTCAGTGATGCCATCCAACCATCTTAGCCTCTGTCGTCCTCTTCTCCTCATGCTTTAATCTTTCCCAGCATCAGGGTCTTTTCCAATGAGTCAGTGAGTCAGTTGTGCTTACTATTTCACTAAATTTTGCTGTTATTATTTCCTTCCTTCTGCTTGCTGTGTTTAATTCAGTCTTTGCCTGGATTTAATTTGCCCTTAGGTCTTAAGTTTTAAAGTTGGAATCTTAAATCATTAACTGAACCCGTTCATCTGTTCTAATATGTGTTTAATGCTATTCATTTCCCTTCTGCATTGCTTTCACTACACACTACAAATTCTGATATTTCAAAATATTTTCTAACTTTCCTTTTTATTTCTTCTTTGATGCATAAGTTATTTAGAAACTGTTATTTAACTTCTAAATATTTTGGAGATTTTCAAAATATCTTTTTATTACTGAACTCTAATTTAAATAAACTGTAGTCCTAGAACATATTTTCTATGATTTCAATTTTCTTAAATATATTAAGACTTGTCTCATGGCCAAGAATTTGTTCTTTCTTGATAAATAGTCTGTGTATACTTGGAAAGAATGTGTATTTTGTTAAATGTCACGGGGAGAAGATGGTTGGTAGCGTCATTTAAATATTTCATATATTTACTGCTATCTATCTAGTTTTCTATCAGTTACTTAGAAAAGAGTGTTGAAATTTCCAACTGTAATTCCCAAGAAAGTCAATGAAGGTTTCACATTGGATATAACAGATGAGAGAACTGGGTCCTTCAAGATGTATGGCAAAACCAATACAATATTGTAAAGTAAAATAAATAAATAAATAATAAAACCTCCAGAAGGAGGCAACTGCAAAAAAAAAAAAAAATTAAAAAAAAAAGAATTCAATAGGGTGTTTACTGCATAAAAGGAATCCCAGAGTAAAATGCAAAATGTATAAAATGTAAGTATATTAACAGCTAAACAAGATTATGAAATTTTACTTATTTTCTAACTGCAACTTTCTTTTTTAAAAGGCTTTTGTTCATAGATAAGAATAAGAAGACATTAGTAAAAACGACACTTAGGACATTTATATAAACTTTCAATTTTATTATTTTGTTAACAACGCTTTAATGCACTTTGTATAATAGAATAAAATGTTTTTACTATTAAATTTGTTTCAGTATATTTTGCGTGTGTGCCAAGTTTCTTCAGTAGTGTCCAGCTCTTTCTGCCTCTCTGGACTGAAGGGCACCAGGCTCCTCTGTCCATGGGATTCTCCAGGCAAGAATACTAGAGTGGGTTGCCATTTCCTTCTCCAGGGGATCTTTCTAATCCAGGTATCAAACTTGCATCTCTTATGTCTCCTGCATTGGCAGACGGGTTCTTTACCCCTAGTGCCAGAGGTAATGATAATTATCTTCATGTGTTCAGAATTACATAAACAAGAAAACAATGAAAAACCTTTCTGTAAAGTGAAAAGTAGGTTTGAAGAAGGAGAAGCTGGGGGATTTGATAGCTTAAAATTTGCCCACTTCATGAAGAACCACGTAGTCATGCTAAGAGAGATAGATACTACCCTAATAGCAAAGGGAATCATTGAAGGCTTTCAGGGAAGAATGAGTGATGGAATGGCAGACAGAATTTATAAGACCACCATGGCAGAAATTAGAACATCAAGGCAGAGAAAAACAAGGACTTAGAAATTCCTATAATTTTACTGAAAGGCAGTAAATGCCTATGTGGGAAGGGATTGCTGAACTCAGGGAAGGATTTCTGAAGAAATTTCATTTGGGGATCATTTGTAAGTGAATAATTACAAAGGAGATTTCCAATAAATTAGGCTTGATGAAAAAATTCAGTCAAAATTAACCTAAAAAAGACAGGATAATTCTTATTAAATAATAGGATGGTGCTCTGTAGGTTTTAAATATATGAAGTTTGAGTTGACTGTGGAACTCCTAAGTAGAATTCAGTGGAAATAGAAATCAAAGGAAACAGTGGAAAATAGCTGCAAATAGGGTTTAAGGTTTAACATTGGATCCTAGTAATAAGTAAAAATTTTTCAAAGAGGGATAAAAATGTTAAAGAGAGTGATCATCACTAGGATTTGGACAAAAATGGAAAGAAATAGTTTAGGGAGAAGACACAAATCCATACCCAACTTGGTCACACCGTGTGTTTATTTTCTGAGCAGATTAACTGGTTTTATTCAATGAGAAGCAAAATTCTAGCCTTTTCATCTAATGTTCTTTCTGACTGAGATGAAATAAAATGAAAAATCCTAGGGCTATATTTCTGGAATCATTTGCAGTTTGAAATGCCTTGGCTTATGTTTTGGGTCAAATCTCAAAGGGCTTCCTTTTTTTGCATTTCTAGAATTATGGGGCATGATATAATATAATTTTCTCTAAATTAAATCTATTAAGCTTGATATTATAAGCACTCTTCCTGTGCCCTGTCTCCCTCAAAAAAGTCAGTTTTGCAACAAAAGTAGGTATGAACCTGAGGGTTTTGCTTCTTTGAACAGTTGAATGATCTAATTGGATATGCATCATTAAGTTTAAAATTTTATAACTATTGTGGTTTTTCTGCTGAGTGACTTTCTTTTTTCAAGGCTTTTTAGAGAGCCCAAGCCCATTCTCATATCCTCCTGATTTCCATTGCCACATCAGCTCAGATAAACCATTGTTGAGAATGCTGAAGTCAAAAGCACACTGATTTTTCATAGTAGAAGCAATTTCCTGTTTTCAAAAACTTGTAATGAGATTTTAAAAAATACAAACAAATCTAATATATCCACAGTAGAGATTACAGAGTTGGATAAATGCAGACAAACTGACATTTAAACTGTTGTAACCTTCTCGAACATCCTATTGTTAATTTGCCAGCTCGATTCTCTACTCAGGGAGTGGAGAGGGTCTGGAATAAACACAGAGGCTTCCTAAACTATGTAACCTAAGGTTGAAATGCATACAGAATTTAGTCACTTGAAAAAGGAAGACCCTGTCTTTTAAATATTTTAGTGACTAATTTTTATTTCAAAATGTGAGAAAAAGAAATTTATTCTTTGAATGGGACTAATTTTCTAATATTATGAGTTGTGCTATGAGAATGTTGTTTAGTTGCTAAGTCACGTCCAAAGCTTTGAGACCCCACGGACGGTAGTGTGCCCGGCTTATCTGTCCATGGGATCTCCCAGGCAAGAATACTGGAGTGGATTACCATTTCCTTCAGGGGATATTCCTAACCTAGGGATCAAACCTTTGTCTCCTACATTGGAAGGCAGATTGTTTACCACTGGGCCACTATGGAAGCCCCATGTTCAATTTTTTTTCGCTCACATGGAAATGCATTTGCTATTATTTAATTATTGAAAACCTTCTAGTATGTAAAACCTTAAGAAAAATTTTAGGCTTTTTAACTTTGAAGATATTCTTTTAGAAACTCAGCAGCCTACGCTCTACTAGTAATAACATAGCTGTAATCACATTTGAGTTGCTGGAACACACCATCCATACTTCGAGTTTATCACATGCTTTTCAATTAACTGTGAAAGAAAATGAGGAAGCATGTTTCTACTTTGCAATATTTAGCTACCCCTTGTCATTGCCCCCCCCCAACAACATTTGTTTCATTTTATTTCCTGTGGGGTCAGCACACTTGCTGAGGCCTTTGCCACTTACCCACTGGGCTAATGAATTTGTGTCCATAAGGACCTCTCTTTCCATTCTAATCTATTTATTTCACCTGACCCATCTGCCAGATTAATATTCCCCCAAAAGGCTGGCTTGGATCATTTTATCAGAACAAGGTGGTTTGCCTTTCATGACCTTTGTATCTAGAATCTAGGAGAGATAAATAAACATTCTAAATAAGAGATAAGAGATAAATTGATACAGGACTAAAACAGTGACGAGATGATTATAGATAGCCAAAGAAGAAATGTGTTTCCTTGTGATCTTTTGTCTTTCATTTGAACTTATTGAACTCTTCCTCCAAAAATGAAATTTAAATTCTATTTTATTTAACAAGGTGTTCCAGGAGGCATTTATTACTTAGCAATGATGGTAAAACCTTATTTCATACCACTTGTGCTGCTCTCTAACCCTTTTTCTCTATTCACTAATATACATTTTCATTTAACCACCCATCAGCTTGGAGTCCTCTGAAGGGACCTTGTACTTCCACTGCTCCATGCCTTTGTTCATGGAGTGTGGTTCTGTCACAAGCATTCTACTTCGCAATAGCCTGTGCATCTCACAGGGTGACTCAAATGTTTCTATGTGCACATGTCTGATATTAGATGGAAATAGTGAATTCATCTTTGTGTGCCTTATTCATCATTATCCGTTTGTGCAAACCTACAAACTATAGCAAACTGTTTTAAACAGAAAACTAATAAAGATCTAGTAGAACCTCTGACCATCCTTGTTTTCTTAATTCAGTAAACATTTACTAAAGATTTATCCCATTTCATGATCTACAGTAAATGAAAAATGCTAACAGTTATAGAACTCTTACTTTCTCTAAGGTGTAGTACTCAAATCTTGACAAAAAGCACAATATTTTCATTTACCGCAAAAGTTTTCAAAAGGGAGTGTTACTATCCTCATTGGCAAGATGGAGAAACTAAGGTACGCAGAATCTAAAAAGTTCACCAATATCTCTCAACTAGGGACTGGAGGGCACCACTAACTGCAAAGCAATACTGCCCCTCTCTTACACACATCTCATTTTTCATTCCTGAATCTGAAGTAGCAAGGGCTGGTTGAACTATCCACAAGCTCTAGGGGACAATATAACTTGCCCAAGATAACTAGAGTTTAAGGCACAGCAGAACTGCATAAGAGATTTTTTGAGATCTGTGCTCTGTTCATGACCCTCATTGTCACGATGAGGTCCTTCTTCAGTTAGTGATTTTGACTTTGCAATGGTAAGTTTCAGATAAAACAAACAGCAACAACAACAGCAAAAAACTGTGCAATTTTGCATGTTTTTAAAAATAATTTTGTCCTGCTGTTATGTTTTCACCCAAGTAAGCGCGGAAAGCATCCTTCTAAGTGTATAAACTTATCCACTGCAGGTCAAGAAAAACCAGCCCCCAATAATTTATACTGTAACATTACAAAAATCTGTGTCCACAGTTCCATTTGTCCAAAGCAACTAACTAGCTTTGTTTGAGCTTTATTATATGTTGTTAAGCTAAATGAAACACAGAAAGCAATGATTTAATGAGAATCATGGGTTTGCCAGCACTAGCTCAAATTAGACCTGCCAGCTAACCCCTATTTCTCACCTGTGAGTCCAACAAATAAATGATAAATGTTGGCACAATATTTATATTGTTTTTTTTTTAATATCCCTCGATTTACAACCCTAGCTGTCCTTGAGAGACTTCATGTGTTTGTTACAGTCTCCTCCGGGGATAATTCATCGAATGGCAACTCGACATCTGTACTCAGGGAAAATTCAGACTCATTCTACTATATTCCATTTCCCAAGAAACATTACTATTCCTTATCGATTGTGTACCGAGGATTAATTATCCTGTCAATTGGTGTATTTATGTCCTCGGTGGTTGTATTGGCTCACTGACTTTGAAATGGCTGGGGTGTGTCCTGCAGCTGGACATATTTGTTTTGTAAGCAGTCTCATTGCTGCATGCTGCTGCCCAACAGAAGCAGTGTCTGTATTTCAGGACAACCAATGGAACAGGAAAAGTCTTCATCAGCTGGTTATTTTTAACTCTTCAGGAGAAACTGGGTTCATATGTCTTTCATTAAATTAGCCACTAGTAGTGCACAGTGATTAAAAGCAAAAATATCTAGACTCAGTTTCCAACTTTACCAATTATTGGCACTGTGAGTTGTGGGGTGGAGCAGAAATTGCTTACACATTCTGTCTCTGAATGTCCTCAACTTTAGAAACAGGTATTAATAATGTCCACATCACAGATTTCAGAAAGAAGTAAATGAAATAAACCAAATCATCTAACAAGATATTTAGTAAGTGACACTCAAAAATGTAGCCATCACTTTTATGCCATTATTACTGCGTGAAGCTGCAGTTAAGGGAATCCATAAATATATAGTAACTAAAGCAGTGATTATAAGCTTTTTTTTTATTTTTTAATGATATGTCTAGGAGCTGTTAATCTCTGCTTATCTATTTTTATAGTACATCTATTTTCCTTCAGATAGCAGAAGTAAATAAGCACCATTCAAAATATTCCTTCTTAGGCATTTTTTTTTCCTTCTTAGTACCTGATACATAGACTGTGCTCAAATATTAATAATTGTTAGTTTTACAACTGTCTAAAAGTAGGCCAGTGATTAACCTTGAAATATGATTGTTTCTTTTCATTCATATCGCTTAGTTTCTTTGGATATGAATGAGTGTCATCAAACAAATTTATCTTTCTCTCTTTCCAATACAAAAAAACACTGGGATTTCTGAACAGCATGATAATGTAATTTGTTATTTCAAACGTAGAGAACAATGATTTTTCTTATAGTTAGCTGGCTTTTTTCATGAGAGTGACATCTACTCCATTTATTGTAATTTGCCTGTTTAATCATGCAAGTACCATTTAATGACTAAGCGTATTATCATAAAAATATACTTTATTATAAAATCTTTTTAAAACCTGCTATATGGAAATTAAGAACTATGAGTCAGATAATCATTTCAGTGTTTCCAGTAGTATTGTTCACCTATATAATAACAAAAATATAACCCACCTTTTCAGTAAAAAGCAATAAGATATCTCATTAAAACAGTATTTTTTACTCTATTTGAGTCTTAAGCATACAGTTTTGAGGCTATGAACTATTGTGACTATGATATCTTATTAGTGTGTTTGAATTTTAATAACTTGGAGTTTTGTGGAGTAAAAGGATAATTTGTATCTGGTTCAACATAGCCAGCTATGGTGCAGATAATTAGATCGTAGGATCCAAATGTGGAGATTCAGTGTAAGTAAAATTAAAGTAGTTTTTGAGAACAAATCAGTAAAACAAAATGAGATTTGTGCTAAACCTGAGACCTTGAGCTATGGATATTAGAGCAATTACTCTCTACTGTCCTGCTTATGCAATCATCCTGTAATGTAGAAAAACTTAGTACTCTTTCTTACAAGTTATTTTCCTTCAAGGTTAAATTACACATCTGTTCCTTTATAATATATTCATTACAGTACATTTCAAGAAGAAACAATATAGTCTCTAGCAAAACCTTAAAGAAAAAACTCCTTTCATTAAAAAGAATTTGAATAATATACTCAGTAATCTGGAAGAATGTTGACATAGATTTTTCAATGTATGAACAGAGTTTTATAGAAGAAACAACATTTTCAGAAATAATTCTTATCTGCTGAAGAATAAGAAGCATCATGTCTGACTCTGTGCAACCCCAGAGACAGCAGCCCACTAGGCTCCCCTGTCCCTGGGATTCTCCAGGCAAGAACACTGGAGTGCGTTGCCATTTCCCTCTCCAATGCGTGAAAGTGAAAAGTGAAAGTGAAGTCGCTCAGTCGTATCTGACTCTTAGTGACCCCATGGACTGCAGCCTACCAGGCTCCTCCATCCATGGGATTTTCCAGGCAAGAGTACTGGAGTGGGGTGCCATTGCCTTCTCCAATATTCTATCTAGGTTGGTCATAACTTTCCTTCCAAAGAGTAAGTGTCTTTAATTTCATGGCTGCAATCACCATCTGCAGTGATTTTGGAGCCCCCCAAAATAAACTCTGACAATGTTTCCACTGTTTCCCCATCTATTTGCCATGAAGTGATGGGACCAGATACCATGATCTTAGTTTTCTGAATGTTGAGCTTTAAGCCAACTTTTTCACTCTCCTCTTTCACTTTCATCAAGAGGGTTTTTAGTTCCTCTTCACTTTCTGCCATAAGGGTGGTATCATCTGCATATCTGAGGTTATTGATATTTTTCCCGGCAATCTTGATTCCAGCTTGTGCTTCTTCCAGCCCAGCATTTAATGCTAATAAAATAACCCAATGTATTTTCTTAGTACCAACATGCACATAACAGATTTTAGTATTTTGGAAATCATACTGAATTTTATATTTCACACACACACACACATGCACAGACTCACACATACTGTGTTGGATTTTAATTATTTTTCTCTCCATTAAAAGGCTGTTAGTTTGTGCTTTTGTGTGTTTTAGTTTATATTTTATTAGAGTTAAAGGAATGAGGTCATTTGCTGTTTGTTGGTGGTCAGTATCATGTCATAATTTTAGCTATAACCATGGTTATTGGTAATTGTAATGACCAACAAAACTGACATTGGTAAATATGAAATAGGTATGGTGCCCAGGGTAAAGCAGTTCTTTTCTGAAATTTTCTCAATAATCCAGATAACTATGTCAAAACAGTTGCCATATTTTTGTACTTAATACAGGCTTGACAGGTAGTTATTGGCTTATCAGAGGATAATGAATATAGTTCCCTGTGCTATATGGTAAGATCTTGTTGTTTATCCATTCCATATATAATAGTTTGCATCTGCAAACTCCAAACCCCCGATCCATCTCCCCTACCCCACACCTTGGCACACAAGTCTGTTCTCTACGTCTGTGAGTCTGTTTCTGTTTCACAGACGAGTTCGTTTGTGTAATGTTTTAGAGTCCACATATAAGTGAAATCACGTGGTCCTTCGCTTTCTGACTTACTTCACTTAGTATGATTGTCTCTAGCTCCATCCATGTTGCTCCAAATGGCGTAATTTCATTCTTGTCAGTGGTGGAGTGATATCTCATTGGATAAATGTACCGCATTTCCTGTATCCATTCATCTGTTGATGGACATTTAGCTTGTTTTCAAGACTTGGCTATTGTAAATAGTGCTGCCATGAACTTAGAAGTGCATGTATCTTTTTTGAATTACAGTTTTGTCTGAATATATGCCCAGGAGTGTGACTGTTGGATCGTATGGCAACTCTATTTGTAATTTTTTGAGGACCCTCCATATCCTTTTCCATAGTGGCCACACCAATTCGTATTCCCAGCAACAGTGTAGCGGGATTCCTTTTTCTCTGCATCCTCTCCAGCACTTATTCTTTGTAGCCTTTTTAATGATGGCCATTCTGATTGGTGTGAGGTGGTAACTTATTCTAACTTTGATTTGAATTTCTCTAATAATTAGCAGTGTTGAGCATCTTCTATTGGCCATCTGTAGATCTTCTTTGGAGAAATGTCCATTTAGGTATTCCTGATAGGTAGTTATTTTTAGATGATATTAGTCAAATAGAAAAGAATGAACTCAACTTTTACTAATTTTATTTAGGTATTTTTTTTCCATTCTATTGAAATGTAACTGACACAGAACACTGTATAAGTTTAGGGTGTATAGGATATTGATTTTATTTATATATATTGTGAATGGATATTTCTTTAAAAAGAAAAGAGTACACATACCAACTAGACTCTAGTAGTTCCACACTGCTGCTGCTAAGTCACTTCAGTCGTGTCCGACTCTGTGCGACCCCACAGACAGCAGCCCACCAGACTCCCCCATCCCTGGGATTCTCCAGGCAAGGACACTGAAGTGGGTTGCCATTTCCTTCTCCAATGCATGAAAGTGAAAAGTGAAAGTGAAGTCGTTCAGTCATGTCTGACTCTTCATGACCCCATGGACTGCAGCCAACCAGGTTCCTCTGTCCATGGGATTTTCCAGGCAAGAGTACTGGAGTGGGGTGCCATTGCCTCCCACACTAATTTTATGTAAAACATCAGTGGGGATAACAACAGAAGCAGAAATATCCAGGTGCAAACTTTTTTCTGTCCTAGCTTAAACTCAATGAGTTGTGCCATTAGATGTTAAACATCAACAGCCTTTACTGAGTAACTACGTGGTGGATAGTATGAAAGATGCTTGTCATACATTGTGGTCTCTGCTTTATGGATGACGGGACTGAGGCTGAGGTGAATAACTTGACCAAGGTCAAACTTAATCAGTGGAACTCAGGATTGAATCATGATGCAACTCCATTCTGCTTTGAGTCCTTGCTCTCTAGTCAACAGAGCTGGCTTAATTGAAAAGCATCTTCAGGCCAGACCAGTGGAGTCCACCTTAAAAGGGACCCTACTTGGTTTCAGCCCCTGTTGTCACCATTTTGAAAATCATAATAATTTTGGACAAGTGGCCTTGTGTTTTTACTTTGACTCTAAGAAAGCAATCCTGTTCAACAGCTTTAAGGGATTTCACAGAATAATTCCACCTTAATGATTGCTTATTGAATTATTTTCCTTCTGAAAAAAATCTCCAAGCACACTAAATGTCCTCTCAGATTTGGTTGTGTGTTAGTCAGCTCTCCCTGTTAACTCATTTCCAGGGGACATAACCTCACTCTGACTCTACTAGGAAAAGGCTGCTCTGTTTTAGTATCATGAATGCTTAGGTGCAACTCAAGGGCCACCTTATGAGAAGATTTATTATAAGGTGCTCTCCATCCTCAGGCAGTTTTTTTTTTTCTTCAGATTATGACCAGGGCTGTTAATTTAATTGTTTATTCAAATATATATATATATATATTTAAATTGCAAATGTCGCACACAGTCACCTATTCTAGGTTCCAGCACACTCTTCAGGGATCAGTTGCAAATCAATCCCGTGGTTAAAAGAAATGGACCATTTTTGCATCTGACAAATAATTAATCTCAAAAATACACAAGCAGCTCCTATAGCTCAATTCTAGAAAAATAAATGACCCGATCAAAAAATGGGCCAAATAGATAAAGAGACATTTCTTCAAAGAAGACATACAGATGGCTAACAAACACATGAAAAGATGCTCAACATCATTCATTATCAGAGAAATGCAAATCAAAACCACAATAAGGTACCATCTCATGCCGGTCAGAATGGCTGCTACCCAAAAGTCTACAAACAATAAATGCTAGAGAGGGTGCAGAGAAAACAGAACCCTCTTACACTGTTGTTGGGAATGCAAACTAGTACAGCCACTATGGAGAACAGTGTAGAGATTCCTTAAAAAACTGGGAATATAGAACTGCCATAGCACCCAGCAATCTCACTGCTGGGCATACACACCAAGGAAACCAGAATTGAAAGAGACACGTGTACCCCAATGTTCATTGCAGCACTGTTTACAATAGCCAGGATGTGGAAGCAACCTAGATGTCCATCAGCAGACAAATGGATAAGAAAGCTGTGGTACATATACACAATGGAATATTGCTCAGCTTTTAAAAAGAAAGCATTTGAATCAGTTCTAATGAGCTGGGTGAAACTGGAGCCTATTATACAGAGTGAAGTAAGTCAGAAAGAAAAACACCAATATAGTATATTAATGGATATATATGGAATTTAGAAAGATGGTAACGATGACCCTATATGCCAGACAGCAAAAGAGACACAGATGTAAAGAACAAACTTTTGGACTCTATGGGAGAAGGCGAGGGTGGGATGGTTTGAGAGAATAGCGTTGAAACATGTATATTACCATATGTGAAATAGATCACCAGTTTAGGTTTGATGCATGAGACAGGGCGCTCAGGGGTGGTGCACTGGGATGACCCTGAGGGATGGGATGGGGAGGGAGGTGGGAGAAGGTGTTCAGGATGGGAAATACATATACAATCATGGCTGATTCATGTCAATGTATGGCAAAACTACTACAATATTGTAAAGTAATTAGGCGCCAATTAAAATAAATAAATTTTAAAAATTAAAAAAAGAAATGCACCAATCTAATGCTGTACATGATCTTGCAGTTATTCCTATTATATTATTATTTCCTCTCTCTTTTAACATCTAGAATTATTATATGCTTTGAGTTGCTGAAGGGGCTTTTACGAAAGCAGGACAAATGCATTTATGTTCTATGGAGGCTTCATGCTAATTACTAATCTGACAGGGTGTAATAACAATACAAAAGCATCAGCGAAGGGAAAAAAAAATGAGCAGAACATGCAATTATTTTGTGAAAGAATTTCTTTCCTTGAGGGAGAAATCTGCACATTTACCATCTGCAACAATGGAGATGTTGAACTACTTAAGTGAATTACCCCTGCTCTGTACACATGTGTATGGAAGAGGATGAACTTGAAGTGACATTAAGTAATTTTGTATTGACAAAATATAAAAATAAGGAATACCAAAAGACATGATTAATATAGTGAACTCGATGATGTATTTGCAAATTTTTCTTCAAATAGCTACAGTAATTTATTTGAGAAATCAAATGTGATGGAAAGTAATATAAATTTCCCAGGTTAAGAAAATATATTGTGTAAAGCTTTCATTATTCTTCATAATGCATATGAACTGAACAACTGCACATAAGCTGCAAGGGAAAAGAATTAGTAGATTAATACTCAACTTAAAAATTAGAAAGTTTGTGACTAAGAGTACATTTATTCAAGAAGTTAAATCATCTGGAGAAGGATCTTGACTAACCTTTATGGTGGTGCTGGTGGTGTTCAGTTGTGTCTCTTTATGACTCCATGGATGCTAGCCCACCAGGCTCCTCTGCCCATGGAATTTTCCAGGCAAGAGTACTGGAATGGGTTGCCATTTCATTCTCCCGGGGATCTTCCCGACCCAGGGATCAAACTCATGTATTTTGCGTCTCCTGCACTGGCAGGCAGATTCTTTACCAGCATGCCCTCTGGGAAGCCTGGCTAACTTTCAAATCCAGTTTTAAGTGACCAAGGAGTTCAAGTGTTTTCATGCAACTTCAGAACTAATATTGAGTACTTGCCTTAATTTCCATTAGTTTCTTTCAAGGACTTTCCAAAAGAAGAGAAAACTAGTTACTCCTCTCTCCTAAAATTATGAAGTAATAGGGGAACAAAAATATTATTTCAAAAACAAAATCTAGTATGTTTATACTCTTAAAAGTAAAGTTTTTTAGACATTTGTCATGCTCAATAATCCAGATGGATATTATTTTAAAATAAGATATTATTTTAAAATGAGAAAGAATGCATCTTTAAAGATATGAGGATATAAACTTATACTAATCTTAATTGGTTTGTGAATTGCAATGACTAGTGATGTCACATACTGCCATCAGCCTAGCGCTCTCACACAGTTGCAAAGAATTGTTCAAAGATTACACTTTACATAGTACAAAAGCTTTTGTACACACATACATAGAAATTGTATGTAAAAAATATATATATTTTAGAAAACTGATGAATTTTGCCTAGCTAAAAAATTTATGACATTTTGATTGTACTTGTTTGACTTAGTATGAATAGAATGCTAGATTTCTAATTTATATTCACTCAAAACTTTGATATGTTTCCATGTTCTTTGGCATCTAATATTACTGCCAAAGGACTAGAAAGTTTATTACCTTAGTGATTTAAAAAATTTTTTTTGAATGAGGCAGGATTATGCTTTTGGTTGGGCTCAATGCCAGATCAATGATTAAATTAAAAAGGTTGAAGGACAAGGATGTTTAGGGAAAATAAGTGTATTAAGTCACAAATGCTGTTATTGCCTTTAGTTTTTTTCCTGTAATTTGTTTCTTCATTTATGCCTTTCAGGGACTTGGTCATTTAATTCTCAGTGATTTGTTTTTAATAGAAACAATTATAAATGTAAGTCAAACATTAATGATGTTGAGTAGATTTTTCTGAGTTCTGTTGTGAATGGTCACTTCAGAAAAGTATACTTTCCTTACAGACTGTGTCCCCAGGTGACATCAGTTTGAAAGACAGATACAGTGAAGCTTAAGCGTGTCAGTGATTATCCTCCTCTATTTGTAAACATTTGGAGGAGAGGGAGCCAATCTGTTCATCTAGATTTTTAAAGTGACTCGACAGATCTCTGCTTATTTAGCATATGATGATATGGGAAAGACGTGTATTTGTCTTATTTTGTTGATTTCATAGTCAATAAAAAAAAAAAGGCAAAATGCACATACCCCATTAGGAAGGTTGAGAATGTTTCCCATGTGTAAAGTTTTTTGGAATTGGATTTCTTTTAGTATTCTCTAATGTATTATTCTCCTGTTAATTTACATTTTTATTGAGTGTAACTTATTGAAAGTTATC
This sequence comes from Budorcas taxicolor, assembly GCF_023091745.1. Classification (NCBI taxonomy): domain Eukaryota; kingdom Metazoa; phylum Chordata; class Mammalia; order Artiodactyla; family Bovidae; genus Budorcas; species Budorcas taxicolor. The sequence goes on from NC_068916.1 coordinate 75,674,100, forward strand.
TCCTAATATGTTTAAAGATAAATTCATTTCCCTTTTTTCTTCCATCTCTCTGGAATATTTAGCATCTTTGTCTAATCACAGGTCTAAATGTGATTCTGATTATAATATTGTTTTTTGAGCAAACTCGTTTAACTTAAGACAGTAGATATTTATAGAAGATGTTTATGAATCATCCCCAGCCCAATCATAAAGTGGGAGGAGGTGAAGATCTAATAATCTCATTGCTTGTTGACTTTATGTACCAATCTCTCTTTCCTAGCATTTTCTTATTCCAGCTGAAAAAGAATCCATGGAGTTTCGTATAGGGGAAATGTCATTTCTTTTCTGAATTTACGAATATTGAAGATATAAGCATTAACAGGCACATATAAACTTCTTTGGTCCCCAGACTAATCACTATGGCATCATCCTTAATGCCCTACCTGCTCTAAGTTATAAAGTAAATATGATTACAGTTGTAATGTCATAGCTGAAGTCTTTGTGGTCATGGTGGTGGTTTAGTCACTAAGTCATGTCTGACTCTTGCTACCCTATGGACTATAGCCTGCCAGGCTCCTTTGTCCATGGGATTTCTCAGGTCAAAATACTGGAGTGGGTTGCTGTTTCCTTCTCCAGGTGATCTTCCTAATCCGTGATTGAACCCATGTCTCCTGCACTGCAGGTGATTTCTTATATTGTGGTTGGATTCTTTGTCAACTGAGCCACCAGGGAAGTCCCTTTAAGTCTTGTACTACGACTTCTTCCTTGGGTGGTATTTCATACAGATGTTTCACGGACATTCACAATTATTTTAGTAAGTATAACTCAACATATTTGAATTAAATAATTAAACAATCAATTTAAATAATTTATTAAAAATTATTTAGAATTTTACTAAATTCAAAAATTTTATTAAATAAATGATTTTAAAATTATATTAAATAAATTATTAATAAATAGTTTATTAATTTTAATAAGCAGAACTACTAAAACCTGAATAAATAATTTTTCATCAATATAAGCTGTATTCCTGATTAAATTACGTTACTATCATATGCTGAATTTTTTACTCAGAAATTAATTATTGTACATAATCAAAAGTTAACTGATGAAAGTGACGATGTAGAAACTTCGTTATCCTGCTTAGTATAGTACCACTTATTTTGTTGTATGTGAATTCATTTGAATAAGAGGATTTCATGTCATAATGAAGGGGAAAAGAACATTTTAGTCAATATCTGATTTTTTGAAAGTTAATGATCTTTTAAAATACAGTGTTGTGTATCTCTGTAGATTATTTCACATATTCTATAGACTTAGAAATTATTCTTTCAGGTTAAAGGGCAAAAACAAAATGTATTTCAGTGAAAAGCAAGCTATTAAAGAAAATTTGTTGTTGTTCAGTTGCTAAGTCATATCCAGCTCTTTGCGACCCCATGGACTGCAGCACGCCAGGCGCTTCTGTCCTCCAATTCATGCCTATTGAGTCAGTGATGCTATCTAGATATCTTATCCTCTGTTGCCCTCTTCTCCTCCTGCCCTCAATCTTTTCCAGCATCAGTCTTCCAATGAGTCAGCTTTTCGTATTGGGTGAACAAAGTATTGGAGCTTCAGCTTTAGCATCAGTCCTTCCAATGATTATTAATGTTTGATTTCCTTTAGGACTGATTGGTTTGATCTCCTTGCTGTCCAAGGGATTCTTAAAGAGTCTTCTCCAGCACCACAATTCGAAAGCATCAATTTTCAATGCTCTGCCTTCTTCATAGCCCAGTTCTAACATCCATATATGACTACTGAAAAACCCATAGATTTTACTATATGGATCTTTGTTGAGAAAGTGATGTCCCTGCATTTTAATATGCTGTCTAGGTTTGTCCCATAGCTTTCCTTCCAAGGAACAAGTGTCTTTTAATTTGATGACTGCAGTCAATATCTGCAGTGATTTTAGAGCCCAAGAAAATAAAATCTTAAAATTATTGGCTGAGAACTTGGTGTTAGTATAGTCTGAAAACTTTTGACTCACTGATCAAAAGAGTCTTTGTTTATCTTACTTTATTGCCCTATATTACAGAAATGCAGGTAAACTCATACGTGGTAAGGGGCAGGGTCGAATCCCATGTATATGTTATTTTACAATCATGCAATGATGAATAAACAGCATAATTGGTGATATATAATTTAGTTATGATAGTTTTGATTTTAAATGTAATAGAAGAAAAAATTTTAGAAAAAATAAAATTGACAACAGCTTAGTTTAATATTTGCCATAAAATCCTTCCCTCTCTTTTCGTCCAATCTGTTCTTCACTCTTTTACCAACTCTTCTATATTCTTAACCACACCTGAGAGCTCATTTCTACTTTATAATTTTCCAGATACATTTCTCACTAGAAATTAATTCATTACTATCAATTTTTAGATCACAGTTTCAAGAGAAGTTGATAGGTTCCATTCATATTCCTGAATGATGTCACAGAATATGTTATTAGTCAGTCTATATTTGTTTGCTATTTCAAATAGCTCAAATAGTTGAGCTATTTCAAATCCTAAAAGATGATGCTATGAAAGTGCTGCACTCAATATGCCAGCAAATCTGGAAAACTCAGCATTGGTCACAGGACTGGAAAGGGTCAGTTTTCATTCCAATCCCAAAGAAAGGCAATACTAAAGAATGCTCAAACTACTGCACAATTGCACTCATCGCAAACACTAGTAAAGTAATGCTCAAAATTCTCCAAGCCAGGCTTCAGCAATATGTGAACTGTGAACTTCTAGATGTTCAAGCTGGTTTTAGAAAATGCAGAGGAACCCGAGATCAAATTGCCAACATCCACTGGATCATGGAAAAAGCAAGAAAGTACCAGAAAAACATCTATTTCTGCTTTATTGACTATGCCAAAGCCTTTGACTGTGTGGATGGAACACAATAAACTGTGGAAAAATCTGAAAGAGATGGAAATACCAGACCACCTGACCTGCCTCTTGAGAAATCTGTATGCAGGTCAGGAAGCAACAGTTAGAACTGGACATGGAATAACAGACTGGTTTCAAATAGGAAAAGGAGTATGTCAAGGCTGTATATTGTCACCCTGCTTATTTAACTTCTATGCAGAGTATATCATGAGAAACGCTGGGCTGGAAGAAGGACAAGCCGGAATCAAGATTGCTGGGAGAAATATCAATCACCTCAGATATGCAGATGACACCACCCTTATGGCAGAAAGTGAAGAGGAACTAAAAAGCCTCTTGAGGAAAGTGAAAGAGGAGACTGAAAAAGTTGGCTTAAAGCTCAACATTCAGAAAATGAAGATCATGGCATCTGGTCCCATCAATTCATGGGAAATAGATGGGGAAACAGTGGAAACAGTGTCAGAATTTATTTTGAGGGGCTCCAAAATCACTGCAGATGGTGATTGCAGCCATGAAATTAAAAGACACTTACTCCTTGGAAGGAAAGTTACGACCAACCTAGACAGCATATTGAAAAGCAGAGATATTGCTTTGTCAACAAAGGTCCATCTAGTCAAGGCTATGGTTTTCCCAGTGGTCATGTATGGATGTGAGAGTTGGACTGTGAAGAAGGCTGAGTGCCGAAGAATTGATGCTTTTGAACTGTGGTGTTGGAGAAGACTCCTGGAGTCCTTTGGACTGCAAGGAGATCCAACCTGTCCATTCTGAAGGACATCAGTCCTGGGTGTTCTTTGGAAGGAATGATGCTAAAGCTGAAACTCCAGTACTTTGGCCAACTCATGCGAAGAGTTGACTCATTGGAAAAGACTCTGATGCTGGGAGGGATTAGGGGCAGGAGGAGAAGGGGACGACAGAGGATGAGATAGCTGGATGGCATCACCAACTCAATGGACATGAATTTGAGTGTGACATCCTGACCATTTGGGGTACTCGAGGGCAAGCTTGCCTGCCAATGGACCAGACCTAGAGGCCGCAACTGGGACCCTCTTGTCCCTGGTCTCCTCCTGACGCGGACAACTGGCCAGAATACCCTGACCAGTAAGGAACAAGAGGCTTTATTTACCTCTCTCCCCTTCCCTCTCTCTTTCCTCTCCTTAACCCTTCCTATCCTTCCCTGTTTTTCTAGTCCCCCGGCCCTGGATGCAGGAATCTGGTCGAAGGGCCCTCAGCCTGAGCTGAGGATTGGAGACTGATCACCTCCGCTTGGCAGAGAACTCGAATGCTGCTTCTGGTCTGGTCTGATTTCTGGGAGGGCCGAGTTCCAGTCCTCCCTTCCCTGGACGCTCAGGGAAAAGTCTCATAGCGCCTGGGTATCTGTAGGTGGCAGGAGATGTCTGTAAGGCCACCCCTTTCGCTCCCCCTCTCCCGCCTCCTCCCTCTTCTTCTTTTAATCTGGCTTCCTTTCCTCCCTTGAAATCTTTGATGTTAGTACTTGGGTTCTTGTATTTAAGGGATTCCCTGGTGGTGCAGAGGTTAAAGCGTCTGGCTGCAATGTGGGAGACCTGGGTTCAACCCCTGGGTTGGGAAGATCCCCTGGAGAAGGAAATGGCAACCCACTCCATTATTCTGGCCAGGAGAATTCCAGGTTCTGTGTACTCCATGGAGTTCCAAAGAGTCAGACACAACTGAGTGAAAAAGAGTGGGATGGGCAGGTGAGAGGGGGTGCATACCTTTCTTGATATTTATAATGATGAAGCATAAAATTGATTTGTCATAGTTTAAAATGATAAACTGCCTTCAAAGACTTGTTACTGTTAGGAATGGCAAATGATATACTTTTATTCAGAGCTCAACTTTCATTTGATATTGAGAGAGCTAGCAGTGCCGCACAGGTTGGCTCATTACAAAAAGCTCTCAAAATGGAATCTTTTATCATCCCTGAAAATTCCCTGGGAGCATCTCTGGATGAGGGAACTTGACTATTACCTATGCATTCTTCACTGTCTACCATTTATATATTAGCTGAAATTCTTTAAGAATTCTTTAAGAGTTTCATTGAAAATTTGTATTAGAGAACATTTTAAAATACAACCACAACAGTTAGTTCTAGTACAATTTTAACTTTTGTGAGTTAGGGGTAGAGATCCGGAAAGGTAATCAACTTGTCAAAGGTCATTTAATCAATTAGAACTAGGAATTCAAATACCTTGATTATTTACATGTTAGTTTTCCTTAAGCCACACTGCTTCTACCCAAAGCTAAATTTTAAAATATTCTGAATAATGAGGTTGTTGTTGTTTAGTTACTAAATTGTGTTTGACCACAACTTCACAGATTGTAGGCTACCAGGCTCCTCTGTCCATAGGATTTTCCAGACAAGAGATAACAGAAAGAAAGCCAAGTGTTTCAAGTGAGTAAATTCAGAAACTAAAAGTAAATAGCAAAATTTAGAACTGAATCTCCAACCTAGTTAGCCTAGGAGAAGAAGGGAGTATTCTGCAATTCTTTTTTTCAACAGCAAAGCTGAGTTGCAGCATTTGAAATGTCTCTGTCATTCCTAAACCTTAAAATTACCTGTTTAGCCGATCAAATAAAACACAAAAAGTTAAATAATATTTGTTTGAATACATTATATATGAAAACACTCTGAAAGCTCTTGTATACTATACAAACCTAAAATACTCTATTTTATAAGTGTAAATGTAGGAATCTAACAATAATAATGAAAGCTATCTTTTAATACCCCTTGCTCAGGGCCATGCATAATAGAAATTAAACTATTAAACTACTTTAATGCATTCTATTATTGAATTCTTATCTTAGCCCTACGAGGTTGTGGGTACTAATATTAACCCCATATTATAGATAAATAACATGACACGTAGAATAAATGAGTAGCTTTGCTAGTAGGTAATTTGCTAAGATTCTGGAATCCAGCTACTGGAACTTCTACAACTACAGGTATTTATGGTTCTTTCTATGGATGACAGTATAAACTTCATGGTTGCTTTCTGTTTTGTAATCAGGATGATCTGGGTTCATATTCTGACTCAATGAGTTATAAGGTGAATTACTTCAAAAAAGTTAAATTCTATAAACTTATTTCTCTTCTAATAGAACTATGGTTGCACTAACTACATTAGAGATGTAAAAATACTGTGAGAATTAGGGAAGTAATGCATAGGCTTTAATAGTCTATAGTGTTACTGATCATTTGTTCACTTTCTATTATATCATTTTAAAAATTATCATTATCAGGTAAATATAAAAGAGGTGGTCACAGTAGTATTTTTCATATGTTTAATCATTCGTGATATTCTATTGACCAGGCTAGGATATTAGAATGTGACAACTGATAGTTTAATTTTTATGTAATTAGGTCTCACATTTTTCTCTTTTAGCTCATCTTTCTTCCTTTACCTCATATTAAAACTTCACAACCATTGAAGAAAGATTCTTTGCAAATGTACTGGGGATATGTTACCCAGTGTTTCATATTCAATATCTAATGTATAATAAAGAAGAAAATAACATATTTTTAAGGTCTCCTAGTTTAATATTTGGTTGAGTTAAAAGTAAATCATATTTTATTGATGGTCATCATTGTCACTGTATGCAGAATTATTTTTTGAGTTATATTTTCTATTGGAGTTCTTTCTCATATTCATGTGATAAAACCTTAATGTCCTTTCACAATCACCAAATGTCCTTTCACAATCCCTAAAACAAACAGGTTAATTTATAACTTGAAAATCTCTCTCTCTCTCTCCATCTCTCTCATGCCTTAACTACCCAAATAAGGCTTCAATTTACTTTCTAAACCAATTTCTCTCTCTTAATTCCTTAAATGAAACCTTCATGAAACTAGACTGCATGTTGTGTAGCTGTCTTCACAAGAAAAGGAAAAGTTTGGAAGAATTGTAATCTACTCACTTTTATGTAGATAATCAGGATAGTCTAAAATTACAATTGTCTCTTGAAAAATAATTTTGGTTGAATTAAAGACTAAACCATTCATAAACTCAAGCAAAACTGTGCACTCCTATGATTTTAATTCACTTTGTACTAGAAAGTTGATGTTTCATCATGCAAGGTACATCATGATCTGATTATGAGAATCAAATCCTCATGTTCCTTGGGAGAGATGGTCTCTTTAAAATAACACATAGAAGAATGAAAATAACCAAACTAAAAGAGCATTTTGTAGGTCACTTACTAGGTCTCTTGACTCCTTCTCTTAATAACTCTTTGTGACTCCTACAGTCCATGGGGTTACAAAAGGTTGGACACAACTGGGTAACTAACACATACACACACACGTATGTTTGATGGCAATAGGGCAATATCTCCCATGGTGCCTGGTTAGTGCCTTGCACAAACTTTGTTTTCAACAAACAACTGATTTCTAAATTAACAGAGGCAGCTGTTTAGGCTCAGTGTAGAAGATTAAAACCTCTGACCTTTACCTTGTATGTTTAAAAGAGGCAGAAGAAATGTAGATTTTGAATCAAGTGCACTTTTAGTAATTATTATAGGTGTTACAATTGGTATCTAAATAGTACCCCCAAATAAATAAACTTACAAAAAAGCAAAAATAAAGGAAAAAAAGATTTTGACTAAAGAGCTACCTTAATCAGTATAGAAAAAATTAAAAATTATTTGATCTAGAATCCTGATTTTGTTTGTTCAATCTCAAGACCCATTCTATTTTAATCTTTGACTTAGAGTTTATAAGTTATTTTTCCTTTCATCTCTAGGTAGAGAGGAGAAAAGTGCAACTGCTGTTTTCAGGCAGAGGAACACACACTTTTTAATATGGGCTGAAAGTGAAAGTGAAGTCGCTCAGTCGTGTCCAACTCTTTGCGACCCTGTGGACTGTAGCCTACCAGGCTCTGTGGTCCATGGGATTTTCCAGGCAACAATACTGGGGTGGGCTGCCATTTCCTTCTTCAGGGGATCTTCCCAACCCAGGGATCGAACTCAGTCTCCTGCATTGCAGACTAGCATTTCCAAATTATATATACTCTACCTACTTATATTGTTTGTACCAGATGTCCAGATTTTATATCTAAATAATAAAGAAAACCATGTGTTCTTTGAAAAGCTGAAATTTTCCATCAGCAGAAGGAAATTGAGACCATTAATAACTGCTCCCAAGCTACCTGCACATTTCAAATAAACTCACACTCACAGCTAGAATATTCTGTTTCCTCCTGTCACAGGGATTTGCGTATGCTGCTACTTCAGCCTGGATGTTTCTTGCTCAGTACACATCACTCATCTCTCTTTTGTTTAAGTAACATTTATTTATTTTCAACTCCCTTTTCAAATGTCACTTCATCAGAAAAAAACCTCCCTTAGTTTCCTTGAAGCTGGAATCATCTTCCTTTACAATAAATTCTCATAGATGACCATTTCTTTCATCTGAAACCATTATCTCACTAATAAATATGGAAATATTTGTCTCCTCCATTAGACCAGAAGCTAGAAAGGTGACGATAAATCATAGATATTTTTATTCACAACTGTCAGTGTAATGTAGATAACTTTATTGAATAATAAATTGGAGTAATTTAAGATTCACATTAATTTGTAAAGTACTGCTACGTCTCAATTTTAATGTGGCATATATTCCATGAAAGTTTTCCATTATTTGGCAATAGAATCAGTATTGATCAATATTTTTTTAATTTGTCCTCAACAGTGATTTCTTAAATAAATTTAGACTCTTCATTTATTTACTTTGGAGTATGTATTACTCTCGGAGAAGACAATGGCCTTCACAAATCACTCATTATTGTTCAAATATGTTTTTATTTTTTTATCTAGTTCTCAAAATTATCTACATTTTTTGCCCGAAGCTAGCAATAGGACTTCTGCTCCTGCTGTTCTTTACATTCTGTTTTTATTGAGGCCGATCTCTTTAAGAGTCAGCAACTTATGAACACTATCCTAGCTGTAGTCAGTCACTGAAGATTCTCAGCCTAACTCTTCTCTGTTTAGCCAGGCTCTGCTCATACTTTAACATTTAATTTACATCCCACCTTCTCCCTGACAATCCCAGACTCTGATCATTGCTTTCTACTCCTGAGGTCAATTGTAATTTTAGGCTGCATCATGCAATTTTACACTTTCTTATATAGTGTTTTGTACCACTAGTGACTATTTTACATGTTCAATCTTGGATTCCTCAAATAAAACATAAGTTTACAGAGTTAGGAATTGTGCAAAAACGTTTGTGTATCCAAAGGCAGTTCTAAGCAGGTCATTGTCAGGGTCCTAGTCACCCTCCTGGTTCCAGTTGCTAGTCATTCATCAAGTTTCAGTTCCAGCTGCCTTTGTGAGGTCTCTGTCCACCCTTAGAACTTGGCACATCCCACTATTATGGCCATTTTGTTATTTTTGCTTTGTCAGTTTTATCTTTTTTTCCCGTCTGCCTCCTCAATAGGACAAGAGCTTGTTGAGGAGAAGAACAATGTCTTTTATCACTATTATTTCCTTAGGATCCTGCACAGTGTCTAGTGGAGAATAGAGGTGCAATTGTATTTGCTAAATAAATTAATTAATGATCTTGACCTCTTTTCATTTGAACAGGCATCACATCTTCTTACTTTATAAGAGGATTATAGAAATTTGGATAAACTCTTAAAAATGTATCTGCTTAGATCTTTAAAGTGTACATAAAATGAATTAAATTTTGCATTAACATTTTACTCTGTGCACAGAGGATAGCATAGTGACTAAAGATGAGCTTTGCAATCAGATATGTCAGCATTCTGATTCTAGGTGCCCTCGAGAAGGTTATCCAGCCTAAGTCTCAGCAACCTCATGAAAAGGAAAAATATGACTAACAACACCTCACAGTGTTGTTGTAAGAATTAAGTAGCATAATGCATAAATAAAGCTCCTGGCAAATTGGCCCAGAACTGGCATACTGAGCTTTCAGTATGTTTTGGTAAGCTGTTACCTATTAAAGCAATTTAAGAGGGGAAAAACCTAACTGTTATTTTTCCTGCCTCACAGATGTGAAGACAACTGCATATTTTAGTTGAATATACATTTAAAAATATAAAATACAAAGCACAAAGACAAGTAGACTACCTTCTGTTATATACCTATAAAAACCAGACAACCTTGAGATACTATACTAAGGCTGGCAAACCATCTCCATAAAAGGCCAAATAGCACATTTTTCGGTTTTGAAAGCTGGGTGATATCTGTTAAAGCAACTCAACTCTGTTTTTGTATCGTGAAAGTAGCCACAGACAGCAAGCAGACCAATGAGCACGCGCTTGTGCTCACGCTCAGTCACAGTCGTGTCCGACTCTTTGTCACCCCACGCACTGTAGCCCACCAGGCTCCTTTGTTCATGAGATTTCCCAGGCAAGAATACTGGAGTGGGTTGCCATTTCCTCCTCCAGGGGAATCTTCCTGACCCAGGGGTGTAACTGACATCTTCTGCTTAACAGGCAGATTCCTTACCACTGAGCCAGCCACCAAAGAAGCCCCCTGTGAGCATGAATTTGTTCCACTAAAACTTTATTTACAAAAGCAGTGGATCAGACCTGTCTATCCTTAACTCCCTGGATATATGTATGTCTTACTGTATAACTCTACCACAGGTAATAGCTTAACATTTGTATAACACATTTGTGCATTTGTAATCATTTCTGCAATGATGCCACTATTTTAATGGAACTAGAGTGTTTAGAAGGTAACCTTTAAGAAATATTAAGATATATTTTCAGCTTTTTGCACATTTGAATACATATTTCTAACCTCATTTGTGAATGAACTGTTTATCAAGACAAGATTTATGTTAGTCATTGGCCATGGTTAAGTCAAATTTATCACGAACTTTTTCCCTGGCATTGTGCTTATGCTCATGCTCAGCTGTGTCGATTGTTTGGGGCTCCATGGACTGTATAGCCTGCCAGGCTCCTCTGGCCATGGAATTTTCCAGGCAAGAATACTAGGTTGGGGTGCCATTTCCTCCTTCAGGGGATCTTCCTGACCCAGAGATCGAACCCATGTCTCTTGCATCTCCTCCATTGGCAGGCCAGATTCTTTATCACTAGCACCACCTGAAAAGCCCACTTAAAGGCCAATAAAATCCTCATATCTTTCTTGGTGTACTTTTGCTCATGTGTCTTTAGAATCAATTGGACAGCATATCAGTTAGTGCAAGAATCCTTGGCTTTCAATCCAAACATGTCTAAGACCCTGTCCAGATGTTTGTCTTGCTGGCTGTGTGTCCCTGGATGAGTTCTGTTACAAGATAGAAATAATACTTATGCTAAAACAATGATCGTTAACCAGGGACTTTTTTGTCCCCAGAGGACAGTTGTAATGTCTAAAAACATTTATGATTGTCACAACTTGTAGGCAGAGGTTTATTGTGGGTGTCTAATAGATAGAAGTCAAAGATGCTGCTCAACATCCTGTAATGCACAGGACAGGCCAGCCTTTCTCCCAAAGAACTGTCTGGCCCAAAATGTCAATAGTGCCAAGTTTGAGAAACCTTGCCCTAAATGTTTCTGTGAAAATTGATTCACACTGTGCTGTAAAGGAGGGTTTCCTGGTGGCTCAACATGAAAGAGTCCTCCTGCAATGTAGAAGATACAAGAGAGATGAGTTTGATCCCTGGGTCAGGAAGATCCCCTGGAGGAGGAAATAGCAACTCACCCCAGTGTTCTTGCCTGGGGAATCCTGTGAACAGAGAAGCCTGGTGGGCTACAGTCCATCGGGTTGCAAGAGTCAAATATGACTGAGTGACTGAGCACACTTGTACACATGCATGTGCTGTAGAGGTTTAGCAGGATGCCTGGTGCAGTAAATCTTAACTATTAATAATAAGGCCAAATTCTATTGACTGCTAGAAAATAAACACTTATGACAATTTTGAATAAACACAAACATGTATGAAAATAAATGAAGTATCCATTCTGAGGAACTAGAAGCATGTTGATGCATATTTAGATTAAATAATGAAGTTGATACTTATTTGTGTATGTACTGACATCTGGATTCCACATGCTCTTTGTGAGCCTTGAAAGGTTTTGAATGATACTTGCTGTTCTGTCATTGCCATGACAAATGTTTTATCCTGATGTTATTATCACACTTGCTTTAAATTCATGTGGGAAATTTGAAAGTTCTATTTCCTATCTTAAAAATCAATGACAACTTAATCAATGCTGCTAAAAACAAGCCCCAGTTCTTATGTAGTAGGAAAATAAACAAGCTGGAGAATTAAAAGTGACAGAATCTTCACATCAAGGACAGAGAACACACTTCCGACTAGCTCTTCTGTATTTGTAGCCTGAAAAATTCCGTCTGCTTGGTTCTTTCCTCAGGGGATTGAAGCACCTTGAAAGGGATAAGAGAACTTCAGCACTGCAATAATGTTTCATATCATTAGATTGAAGTTAAGTAAATAATAAAATACTAAACTGTTACATATCTTCAGATTTCCCAAATCATAATTGGACATATCCAGCCCTATTTTCAGACCCATCTTCCCTACCAGAGGTCCACCCCTCTTCTCTGTGCAACTGAAGGAGAGCGCAGTGAAGAGGAAAAACAAAAATATCTATGAGATGATTTTTACCAAACAACAGCAAAGCCTTCACACACACCTTGAAGCTCTTTTACTTGCTCAGATGTAAATGTGAGTCAGCCATAGTGTACTATAAGTAATTAAAGGGGCTTGGATTGTGCCAGTCACCAGTTAGATCTAAATATGCAAATTTATGCATAAGGGTATCAGTTGCTACCAAATAGTTACTTTGAGTTGGAGTGACAGGTGAAATCTAAGGGAAATTGGACTGATTATACCCCACTTAAAAGTGTTAGTGGCTATTCCAGAAAGAGAGAAACAAGTATAATATATTAATACATATATGTGGAATCTAGAAAAATGGTTCAAATGAACCTATCTGCAGGGCATGAATAGAGACACACACTTAAAGAATGATATATGGACACAGTGGGTTGAAGGAAGGGAGGGTGGGAAAAATTGGGAGAGTGGCATTGGCATATACACACAACCATGTGCAAAATTTCATGCAAAGATGGATAAAAAAAAGGAAGGAAATGGTATGGACCTAACAGAAGCAGAAAATATTAAGAAGAGGTGGCAAGAATACCCAGGAGAACTATACAAAAAGATCTTTATGGCCCAGATAACCACGATGGTGTGATCACTCACCTAGAGCCAGACATAATTGAATGCAAAGTCAAGGGGGGCTTAGGAAGGATCACTGTGAACAAAGCTAGTGGGGGTGATAGAATTCCAATTGAGCTGTTTCAAATTGAAAAAGATGATGCTGTTAAAGTCCTGCACCCAATATGCCAGCAAATTTGAAAAAGTCAGCAGTGGCCACAAGGCTGGAAAAGGTCAAATTTCATTCCAATGCCAAAGAAAGGCAATCCCAAAGAATGTTCAAACTACTTCACAATTGCACTCATCTCACATGCTAGCAAAGTAATGCTCAAGCCAGGCTTCAAAAGTACATAAACCGTGAACTTCCAGATGTTCAAGCTGGATTTAGAAAAGGCAGAGGAACAAGAGATCAAAATTCCAACATCTGATAAATCATAGAAAAAGCAACAGATTTCCAGAAAAAAACATCTACTTCTGCTTTATTCACTATACCAAAGCCTTTAAGAAAAATTCTTAATGAAATGGGAATACCAGACCACCTTACCTGCCTCCTGAGAAATGTGTATGCAGGTCAAGAAGCAACCATTAGAACCAGGCATGGAACAACAGACTGGTTCCAAACGGGGAAAGGAGTATATCAAGGCTGTAATATTGTCACCCTGCTTATTTAACTTATATAAAGGGTACATTATGCAAAATGCCAGGCTGGATGAAGCACAAGCTGGAATCAAGATTGCAGGGAGAAATATCAATAACCTCAGATACGCAGATGACACCACCCTTACACCGGAAAGCAAAGAGGAACTAAAGAGCCTCTTGATGAAAGTGAAAGAGGAGAAAGAAAAAGTTGGCTTAAAACTCAGCATTCAAAAAACAAAGATCATGGCAGTCAGTTCCATCCCATCATGGCAAGTAGATGGGGAAACAATGGAAACAATGACAGACTTTGTTTTCTTGAACTCCAAAATCACTGCTGATGGTGACTGCAGGCTTGAAATTAAAATTTGCTTTCCCCTTGGAAGAAAGGCTATGAGAAACCTAGACAGCATATTCAAAAGTAGAGACATTGCTTTGGCAACAAAGTCCATCTAGTCAAGACTATGGTGTTTCCAGTAGTCATGTATGGATGTGAGAGCTGGACTATAAAGAAAGCTGAGCACTGAAGAATTGATGCTTTTATGCTGTGGTGTTGGAGAAGACTCTTGAGAGTCCCTTGGACTGCAAGGAGATCCAAACAGTCAATCCTGAAGGAAATCAGTCCTGAATGTTCATTGGAAGGACTGATGTTGAAGCTGAAAGTCCAATACTCTGGCCACCTGACGTGAAGAACTGACTCACTGGAAAGGCCCTGATGCTGGAAAGATTGAAGGCAGGAGGAGAAGGGATGACAGAGGATGAAATGGTTGGATGGCATCACTGACTCAATGGACTTGAGTTTGAACAAGCTTCAGGAGTTGGTGATGGACAGGGATGCCTGGCATGCTGCAGTCCATGGGATCGCAGAGTCGGACATGCCTGAGCAACTGAACTGAACTGAACTGTGCAAAATGATAGCTAGTGCGAAGCCACACAAGGAACTCAACTTGTTGCTCTGTTATGATCTCAAAGGGTGGGATGGAGAAATGAGAGGGAGGCTCAAGAGGGAAGGGCTGCATACAGCTGATTCACTTTGTTGTTTGCTGGAACCTAACACAACATTGTAAAGCAATTTTACTCCAGTTAAAAAAAAAAAAGAAATGTTAGTGATTATTCAGTTCCAGTTGTTTTTGGCCATATAGGCTCAAAGGTTTCAATTTTTTGGCCATATAGGCTCAGAGATTTCAATTTTTTTTTTTTTTCCAAGAAAGCTAAGCTTTTCCAAGAGAGCTGGTTAAGGTTAACATAAAATGATAAATCTATGAGACTGAAATAAATGTATAAACAATTTAAAAAGAGTATAAAGTGGTACAACCATGTGAGAAAACTGTCAGTTACTGTTGAAGTTAACACATCTCTACCATATGACCTAATAATTCTACACAAAATGAAAAATGAAAATGAAAATGAGATATATAAAATGAAAAATGAAAAAATATATATCTAGAAAACATATATATCTAGAAAAATGAAAATATGTATCTATGGAAAGATTCATATAAACATATTCACAGAGGCTTCTGTTTCATAACAGTCCCCACTTGGGAGCAACCCTATCACTGCTCTTCAAGTAGTTGTTCAAATGACTCATTTCCTTACTTGTCTGACTACTCTCCAATGAATATGTTCTGTCTGATTCAACTTAAATGGATCCTGAATCAACTAAAAGATTTTCAGTCTCTTTGACATCAAAGAACACAGTGGGTCTGATCTTTGCTTTGTACTGCTTTTGATATTTCTATAAAGGTAGTTAAAGGTAGTTACATCTTTCCATTAATGTATATTTTTCTGTTGATTCATATCGAACAGTTTCTGAAATGTTCCCAACTCTTCTGTATTGTCTCTGATACACTGCATCGTAATCTTCCCTTTACACAAAAGCATTTTTTGTTGTTTTGCTTTATTTTTGGCATAGTGCCATTCATTGTAATCTTACTTAATTTGGTTCATCCATTTCTGCAAGCTGTTTGACTGTATGGAAACTCTTTGTTGTGGAGAGGTGAAATCCTTAGGAATACCAGAGTTGTAATTATCTTCACCATGATAGACAGACTATAAAATAAGTGTATTTCTGTGAGTTACCCATATCGTCCATGCAGTGTGTAGCTGCTCTTTCCTCTTTATTATTTTATAGATGAGAAACCTGAGATTCAGAATAGTTGACTCACTTTCCTATAGCTCTACAACTAGTAAGTGGTAGAGCCAAACTGTGTTCTATGTGTAAACCAATTTGAAAGTCCATACTTCTAACCATTATAATTTTGCTTACCTGAAATTTGAAAATAATTCCTATCAATTCATCAATGGGTAAAACATACAGTAAGATTTGGGTCAAAGTACTAAAGCAGTTAAGAAAGTTACTCTTTATTTATTTTTTCAGTTCAGTTCATTTCAGGTGCTCAGTCATGTCTGACCCTTTGTGACCCCGTGGACTGCAGCAAGTCAGGCTTCCCTTTCCATCACCAACTCCTGAAGCTTGTTCAAACTCATGTCCATCAAATTGGTGATGCCATCCAACCATCTCATCCTCTGTCGTCCCCTTCTCCTCCTGCCTTCAGTCTTCCCCAGCATCATTGAGTCTTTTCCAGTGAGTCAGTTCTTCACATCAAGTGGCCAAAGTATTGGAGTTTCAGCTTCAGCATCAGTCCTTCCAATGAACACCCAGGACTGATTTCCTTCAGGATTGACTGGTTGGATCTCCTTGCAGTCCAAGGGACTCACAAGAGTCTTCTCCAACATCACAGTTCAAAACATCAATTCTTCTGTGTTCAACTTTCTTTTTTTTTTTAATATTTATTTGACTGTGCAGAATCTTAGTTGCAGCTTGTCGAATCTTTGATTTAAGATCTTTGATCTTCATTGAGGAATGCAGGACCTTTTAGTTGTGGCATGTGGGATCTAGTTCCCAGGAGAGATAAAACCTGGATCCCCTGCTTTGGGATCATGTAGTCTTTGCCACTGGACCACCAAGGAAGCTGAAGAAAGTTACTCTCATATGGCACACACCTTTATCAATTTAGCTTAAGTAAGGCAACGAAGGGCTTCTCAGGTGTCACTAGTGGTAAAGAACCCACCTGCCAATGCAGGAGACGTAAGAACCACATATTCAATCCCTGGGTCAGGAAGATCCCCTGGAGGAGGGCACAGCAACCCACTCCAATATCCTTGCCTGGAGAATCCCATGGAGAGAGGAGCCTGGCATGCTAGTCCACAGAGTTTCACAGGGTCGGACACGACTGAAGCAACATAGCATCACTCAAGGTAAAAAAAAAACACATTATATTTTTAGAAGGAATTTGGCCCACCCCAATTTTAAAAAATCTTATTTTAAAAAATGTAATTTGAAGCCTGCATAAACCGGTCTGGACTTTTATCTATAGTTTTCAGCCTTATTCTTGTCAACCCAATAGGTTTTTCCTAAGGCACTTTTCTTGCTTCATGATGTTATCACATTTCTGAAGTCAAGTTGCATCTGTAAATTGATGTATGCATTTAATGCAGTAGAGTCTTTAAAGGTAACCTGATGGTTCATTGAGAAACTAAGGTCATCTGTCTTAGAATGTTTTGGAAGCTAAAGTCGTGTTCTGGTTTGTAACTATCGTTATCCATCTCTTTGTCCTTGAAAATGAGAGCTGTGTTTTCCTTCTCAGTTTTCCTGCAGCTCTCTTGTGTGTTAGTCGTTTAGTCATGTCTGACTCTTTGTGACTCCATGGACTGTAGCCCACAGGCTCCTCTGTCCATGGGATTCTCCAAGCAAGAATACTGGGGTGGGTTACCATTCCCATTTCCAAGTGCTCTTCCTGACCCAGGGATCAAATTCAAGTCTCCTGCATTGCAGGCAGATTCTTTACCATCTGAGTCACCAGGGAAGCAGTTCTCTTATTGGCCCTTTATTCCATAGGATTAACTCAATACTGCATTTTCAGCATCATTTATAAGTTTCTAACTTTGGAAGGTACTACACACAGGCAAAGCCATGAAGGAAATGATGTTGCCTGCCATATCAGTGAACAAAGTATGTTACAGCCATCACATTACAGCCTTGATGGTAAGCCTGAGGGAACTCAGTATAGAAACTGCTATCTAGCAGTCAGCCTCTGCAGCCTGAGGAGTCTGGGATGAGAAAGCACAAGGTGATAGCCCATATCAGAGGACTGATTTCAGTAAGCCCAGATTCTTACATCACCCCATGCATTGAAAAATGCTAAATTCCTTAACTTGAGATATCTGGTTATTTTAATCAAAGTAATCCTTTGATGCTCCAATTACATGGTTTTTGTTGCAGAGACAGTGTGTTTATCATGACTTCTCCTCATCTCTTTGGAGCAGTCCCTTGGAGCTATCTGAGAGGCAATGTCCCCAGCCTAAGTCCTCAGTCTTGTCCACTGCTACTGCTAAGTCACTTCAGTCATGTCCGACTCTGTGCAACCCCATAGACAGCAGCCTATCAGGCTCTCTCGTCGCTGGGATTCTCCTGGCAAGAACACTGGAGTGGGTTGCCATTTCCTTCTCCAATGCATGAAAGTGAAAAATGAAAGTGAAGATGCTCAGCCGTGTCCGACTCTTAGTGACCCCATGGACTGCAGCCTACCAGGCTCCTCCATCCATGGGATTTTCCAGGCAAGAGTACTGGAGTGGGGTGCCATTGCCTTCTCCTCTGTCCACTGAATAAAACATAATTTTCACATTTTAGGTTGTGCATTTTCTTCAATCAACAAGGCATTTGGGGCTGAATGGTGCTCCTCAGTACTTCAGGGCCTTCCCTAGTGGCTAAAGCAGATAAAGAATCTGCCTGCCAATGCAGGAGACACAAGAGACGTGGGTTCCATCCCTCAGTCAGGAAGAAGATCCCCTGAAGGAGGAAATGGCTACCCACTCCAGTATTCTTGACTGAAAAATTTCATGGACAGAGGAGCCTGGTGGGCTACAGTCTATCGGGCTCAAAGAGTCAGACACGACTGAGTGTGAGCCCCCTAACCATGCATCTCAAGTGTTTGTTTTACTCTTAGAATGCTATGCTTTTGAAAAAAAAAAAAGTTTTCCTCATTAAACCAAAGCACCTCTTTGTTTTGTTTTTGTGAAGATACAAACTTTGAAAGATCGTTTGTTTCTTCTTGTGTCTTTATAAGCATGACTCTTTGGATTTCAGCTTTCCTGACCTCATTGTTAATTCAAAAACTTCCATTTGTCTTTATTGTTTGCACATGGACCTTAAAAATCTAAAATGAATACAGATTTCTGTGTTTAATAGTCTTTAAGAACAGTACCACCTAGCATTTTGGAATATTTATAGGTTAGGCATTGTAAGTACATTTCAAAACTTACCTAATCTTTACCTTTAAGAAATTGTAAGCTATTATTCCTCTTCAGTGGTTGCAGAAATTGAGAGTTTAATTTGCTCAAATTACAAGAACTATTAAAAAAAAAAAAAAACACCAGAACTAATCCATCTAACTCCAAACCTATCTTGTTAACTAAAATTCTTGCCAAAATCTAATCTTCTGTTAAGTCCTTTATGTCCTTCTTACCACCTTATTAGACATCTTATGTTACAGAAAAATACCTACTTTTCCTCTCAACTTTTAAAAATATTCTGAAGATTTTAGAATCCTATATTTCTTATTTAACCAGGTCATGTAAGGAAGTATTCAACAGTAATTTTTTAAACCATATTGGGTTATAATAAACATTCCTATATGTAGGAGGTGGCAGGGTGGTGTCACAGCAGTGACCATTACTCCTTAGGCTGCAGGAGGCGTGGGGCTGTGTGTTCAGGTTCCGCAAGCAGTTCTTCCCTTTGATGCTTGAGGGGTGGGGTTCACATCTGCAAACCAGCTCAGGGAATTTGCATTAAATACTAGTATCTAGGTACTTCAGAGTGGAGGTAAAGCAGAAGATATGGGGGAAGGCCTGCCCTGGGAAGGCCCCATAGGGTCCTACTTACAGGGAAGCCTGCTGTGCTGCAGTCCCTGGGGTCACAGAGTTGGACATGACTGAGTGGCTGAACAGCAACAGTTACAGTGTGACTTCCAACAGGGAATCATGGAAAAGACCCTGATGCTGGCAAAGTTTGAGGGCAGGAGAAGGGGACGACAGAGGATGAGATGGTTGGATGGCATCACCTACTCAATAAACATGAGTTTGAGTAAACTCCGGGAGTTGGTGATGGAAAGGGAGGCCTGGCATACTACAGACCATGGGGTCGCAAAGAGACAGACCCAACTGAGTGACTGAACAACAGTTACAGTGTGACTTCCAACAGGGAATGTGTAAGCATTATGGAGGAGCTGGACCCTTCATTAACTCTTTGTAGCAGAGATCATAGTTTCTACCAAATCCCACTATCCTCTTTTCCTATACTAATAGGAAGGTCCGTCTAGTCAAAGCTATGGTTTTTCCTGTGGTCATGTATGGATGTGAGAGTTGGACTGTGAAGAAGGCTGAGCACTGCAGAATTGATGCTTTTGAACTGTGGTGTTGGAGAAGACTCTTGAGAGTCCCTTGGACTGCAAGGAGATCCAACCAGTCCATTCTGAAGGAGATCAGCCCTGGGATTTCTTTGGAAGGAATGATGCTAAAGCTGAAGCTCCAGTACTTTTGCCACCTCATGCGAAGAGTTGACTCATTGGAAAAGACTCTGATGCTGGGAGGGATTGGGGGCAGGAGGAGAAGGGGATGACAGAGGATGAGATGGCTGGATGGCATCACGGACTCAATGGACGTGAGTCTGAGTGAACTCCGGGAGTTGGTGATGGACAGGGAGGCCTGGAGTGCTGCAATTCATGGGGTGGCAAAGAGTCGGACACGACTGAGCGACAACTGAAATGAATAGGATTTTGCTGGATACAGAGTTTGACTACATTTCCCAGGCTCCCTTGCACATTTTTGACCGTAAGTCTAAGTTGTCTCAGTGGGAATGTAAATAGAAGCACAGTGGCCTCCAGGCCAAAACTTTTTAAAAAGCAAGAGCTGCTTTGCAATGTTCTTTCTCTCCTTCTAAGGTCTGGATTCAAACAAAAGCTTGGTGGGATGACAGAGTGAGGATATAGAAGACTGTTTCTTGAATCAACATGGATAAAAGCTACTAACAGAAAAAGTACCCCTGCCTTGTCTTTTAAACAAGTGAGAAATAACCTTCTATTATGTTAAACACTGATATGTGGCAGTGGGTGTACCTGTGATGGCAGTTTGCTGCTGCCGCTGCTACGTCGCTTCAGTCGTGTCCGACTCTGTGTGGTTCCATAGATGGCAGCCCACCAGGCTCCCCCGTTCCTGGGATTCTCCAGGCAAGAACACTGGAGTGGGTTGCCGTTTCCTTCTCCAATGCATGAAAGTGAAAAGTGAAAGTGAAGGACACTCAGTTGTGTCCTCTTTCAAACACTTAACAAAATATATCTATCACCTTTCATGATCTTATAGCTGAGATCATTAGGGAAAAGTGTGTTCTAGGGGATGAGCAGAAAAGAGAGGAAAAAGATTGTAAAACACACAGATGCTATGCAAGAGATAGAG
This sequence comes from Budorcas taxicolor, assembly GCF_023091745.1. NCBI lineage: Eukaryota > Metazoa > Chordata > Mammalia > Artiodactyla > Bovidae > Budorcas > Budorcas taxicolor. The sequence continues at coordinate 75,695,301 of NC_068916.1, forward strand.
GGAGTGATCGGTTCTGAGAGAACTTTTAAAACTTTTCTGGAGGAGAGGACTTCAAGGATGAAGATTACACTTTCAAAAAAATAGGAGCACAATAATCTAGAGAGTGAGGACAGTATGAACATAGCTGAAGGAGTCAAGAACGGATAATGGCCTATTCATAGGAAGTTTAGTCTGGCTGAGGCACTGGGCACAGAACAAATAAAGATGAAAAGATATTAGGATGGAGAGTTAGACTTGATTAAATCTTAGCACTTTTTAAATTAAATATTTATTTATTTGGCTTTGCTGGGTCTTAGTGCAGCTGGTGGTATCTTCAATTTTCATTGCAGCATACAGGATCTTTAGTTGCAGCATGTGGGATTTAATTCCCAGACTAGTGATGGAACCCAGGGCCCCTGCATTGGGATCACTGAGTCTTAGCCGTTGGACTACCAGGGAAGTCCTTTGAAATACTTTTAATTCCATGTGTGGTTAGCAGAATAGTAACCACCCTCCTCCCAACAACATGCTGATGTACTAATCCTTAGAACTAGTAAATATATTACTGTTGATGAAAAATTAATCAGTTGATCCAAGAAAAAAATGGAAAATTTTATTTGAGCCAAAATTGAGGATTATAACCTGGAAAGAGCATCTCAGAAATCTCTGAGAATTATTCTGCCTGTTAGAAATCAAGGCACAGTTATGTAAGTTTTTTGAGACATAGGTTGTTGTTTAGTCACTAACTCGTGTCCCATTCTTTATGACTCTATGGTCTGTAGCCTGTCAGGTTCCTTTGTCCATGGGATTGTCCAGGTAAGAATATTGGAGTGAGTTGCCATTTCCTTCTCAAAAAAATATTCCCGAACCAGAGACTGAACCTGAGTCTCCTATATTGGCAAGCAGATTCTTTACTGAGCCATGGGCTGTACATCACATGCTTATTATTGACAATTTACCTAATCCAGATCTAAGCATCCTTGTGGTGGGTCATGTGACCCCTTACAAGATCAAGAAAGAATGCTTTCTTTTAAGGAGTTGTCTTGATATTATTTTTTATGGCTGAGCAGGTATTCCTACTGAGGGGGAAGTTTGGTCAATGTATGAATGAGTGAAGTTGCTCAGTCGTGTCCGACTCTTTGCTACCCCATGGAGTATAGCCCACCAGGCTCCTCTGTCCATGGGGTTTTCCAGGCAAGAATACTGGAGTGGGTTGACATTTCCTTCATCCAGGGGATCTTCCTAACCCAGAAATCAAACCCAGCTCTCCTGCATTGCAGGCAGATGCTTTAACCTCTGAGCTACCAGGGAAGCAGATAAAAAGAGTACAGTGTGGGGGGAGGCAAAATGCCAAAGGGCAGAGAAGAATTTTAGTTTAAATTTCTCTTTCCTTGCCATAAATATATAACTTTTATTTTCACAGTAGATTATGTGGCAAAGGGGAATTAAGGTTGCAGATGGAGATGAGATGGTTTATTAGTTGACCTCAAGATATGGAGATGATCCTGGAGTACCTAGGATAAGCCCATGTAATCATAAAGGTTCTTAAATTTCTGAGAGTGATTCTCCAAAATAGACATACTGATGGCCAAATGGCACATGGAAAAGATACTCAACATCACTCATCACTGAGAAAATACAAATCAAATCTATGACGAGGTATCACCTCACATCAGTCAGAATGGCCATTAAAAAAAAAGTCCACAAACAATAAATACTAGAAAGGATGTGAAGAAAAGGGAGACCTACACTGTTGGTGGGAATGTAAATTGATATAGTCACTATGGAGAACGGTATGAAGGTTGCTTATAAATCTAAATATAGAAATACCATATGAACCCAGCAATGCAACTTCTGGGCATATACCAAGAGAAAACTGTAATTTGAAAAGTTACTTGCACCCCAATATTCATTGCAGCACCATTTACAATAGCCAGAACATGGAAGCAACATAAATGTCCATCAACAGCAGATTAGATTAAGAATATGTAGTATATATATACAATGGAATATTACTCAGGCATAAAAATAAACAAAATAATGTCATTTGCAGCAACATGGTTGGACCTAGAGATTGTCATATGGAGTAAAGTCAGAAAGAGACAGATAAAGGGTACAAATTAACTTATTTAGAAAATGGAAGTAGAATCACAGATATAGAAAACAAACTTATGGTTACCAGGGTGTAAAGGTGGGGAGGGAGGGATAAATTGAGAGACTGGTATTGACATATAAACTCTGCTATATATAAAATAGATAACTAACAAGGATCTACCAAATAGCACGGGAAATGCTATTAAAAAATCTATGGGAAAAGAATCTTAAAAAAAAAGAGTGAATATATGTAATGTATAACAGATTCACGTTACTGTACACCTGAAATTAACATTATAAATCAATAAAAAAAATTTTTAATAAAAAAATAAAAAATTGTGAGAGGAAGATGTGACTATGAAAAATTGCAGACTGGCAACAGGAGAGAACTTTGCCCCATAAAGCTCGCTTTGATGATGGAGAAAGGGTCATGCATGAGTCAAGGAAAGTGGGTGGCCTCCTAGAAACTAGAAAAGGAAATAGTTCTCCTGTAGGGTCTCTAGAAATTACTACAGCTCTGGCAGCACCTTGACCTGGGCCCAGTGAGATCTGTGTCAGACTATTCATCTACAGAAAATAAATGTATGCTATATTCATGTTAATTTGTCAAAGCAGCATTAGGAAATTAATACTCTGTGCTAAGCCTGACCTTAGAGAACAGAGAGTGTTGGGATAAGAACTGCCTCAGAGGGTCAACTGAGTTAGTTGGTTAAGATGAGAAAAAGAGTGGCAGTAGCCCATTTTTAATAGATCAGGCCTCAAATAAGAGGTTGGAAGAACAGAGATTAGGAAGCAGAGCAGAAAAATGTGCTAATAAGCTTAGCCTGGAACCCTGTGTCATCCAAAATGTAGAGGGGAAACTGTGATGTATTTTGAGCACAATGTGTCATACAGGATTATATAGCATTGAGTAGATACAGGAGAATGATTCCAGCTGGGGGATAAGAAGATGTGGTACATAAATACAATGGAATATTACTCAGCCATAAAAAATAAGAGTAGTGCCATTTGCACAACATGGATGGACCTAGAGACTGTCATACAGAGTGAAGTAAGCAGAAAGATAAAAACGTATACTTATCACTGCTATGTGGAATCTAGAAAAATGGTTGAGAGGAACTCATTTGCAAAGAGTCACAAAGAAATGAGTCACAGATATAGAGAACAAACGTATACACGGATTCCAAGGAGGGAAGGGGGGTGAGATGAATTGGGAGATTAGGACTGAAATGTATACACTACTATGTATAACATAGTTAACTAACGAGACCCTACTGCACAGCACGGGGAACTCTATTCAATGCTCTGTGGTGACCTAAATGGGGATGGAATCTTAAAAAGTGGGTATATGTACATGTATGACTGATTCACTTTGCTGTACAGCAAGAAACTAACACATTTTAAAATAACTGTACTCCAGTAAAAATTAATTTTAAAAAGATGTTGTTACAAATCTTGGTAACAAACCAAGAATTTTGTCTCCTGTTCATTCTTCTGAAGCATTTGTAAATCTTTTTATGCTTTTCCACTCCACATACTACTTTATTCACAATGCTGCTGCAGTTTTACCCTGGAAGTGCAGACCTATGTAAAAGTGACATCTTGTGTTGCTTTGATGCATTGCATTTCTGGTTTCCTCTGTCATAATTCCTCTGTTCTGGAAGCTCTTTTGCTTTTGTTCCTTTGCTAAACAGAAAGGAAACACTAAACTATAATCATTGCAATATAAGAAATATGATTCATGATATAAAACACATTAGGCTGTTTTCTGCCTTATTTACAACCTATATTTTAGAAAAGGTAAATCGTTCCAAGGCCGGAGTTTGCAGAATCCATTCCATTATCTTGTAATGGATTGTGAAATGAGAGAGAAAAGTCTGATGATTAAAATTAGATTCAGTAATTATTAGGAAAATGCCTTAAAATAGAAAATCTACTGATTTGAAATGTCTGGAAACTAGCCTGTTTTCTAGAAGCTATTTTTTGGAAGTGTTACTTTCTGCCACTAATGAGGTCCTTGTGGTTCCAGGTGTGAGTATATTATCCAATCTCTTGCTCTAAATTCCTTTCACTGTGGATTTAGAGCCAGTATAACATTGTATCAAAATGTGCCAATTTGTTTCAGTTAGGTCACAAATAAGATACTCATGCAGTGAGTGAGTGAATAAAAAACTGTACAAAAACCTGGAGAAGTATCTAGGTGATCAATACAATTAATACTTAAAAGGCTGGCATCAGAAATGCTAAGGAAAAAGGGAAAGGTCTTCCCAGCATGTTAATAAGGAGGAAGGTAGTAGGATGAAATCTAGAATAATAAGGAACAGGGAAGAATATGTGGTTGAAATGGAAAAAGAAAAACAAAATGAAAGAAACAGCATGGCCATATGACCACCTCAGATAAAGAGTAAGAGAAAAGCCCAAAGTGTAAAACTCAAAGAGAAAGGTAGGTTGAAAATCCCGAATAATAAAACTAGGGGACTGCTGGGAAGAAACACTCTGGAGAAGAAAGAAAAGGTGCCTGCTTCAAAGATAGATGATACAGAATCTTAAACGAAGAGGAAAAAAAGGTTGTCAAAGGGAAAGAAACCCACAGAAGCTAGAAGCTTAGTGTCAGAGAACATTGTTACCCATCCCAACCTTTGGATGAGAATGAGAATGAAGGCTATGTGGGAAGGCATAGTTTCACTTTTGTAATTAACTGGTAAATTGCAGCATGTACAAATTCATCAGTCACTCAATGTCACTTCACAAAATGAAGTGAAATGTCAACTGTTTGATGCGGTAAAAACAAAATGGGTTACAGAATCAGACATCGGGTTTGAAGCTGACTTTCACTTGCTCTGTGATCTTTTCAAGTTTCTTGACTATTCATCTTATTTCCTCATCAGTAAAGGGAGGACAATTGCACCTTCTTCCCGAAGCTATTTGAGGGAGAGCTGAAATCAGGAAATCTCTGTGCCTGGGTGACATGAGAACTTCAATTAACAGTTTGTTAGGAGAATGGAACTGGTCTTAATTCTTTCTGCTGAGGTAAATCATAATGATGTGAGTGATCAGTAAGAGAAATAGACTTCTAAAATTGCTTCTGTATCACTTATATGGAGGAGGGAAAGACAGTTACCACCACCACGGACACGGACATCTCAGACACAACTGAGCGACTGAACTGAACCCCTTTTTCGTAGGAAGAGCCAGTAATCAGGGGCAACAGAGAAGCCAGTTTGGGGCAGGGTGTTGGCAAAAGGTAGAGGCATTAGCCTATTTACATATTTTTTCCCACTTTAGCATATAGAAACTGTGGTAGGGAAACCATGATATAGTTACCTTTATTTCAAAGTTAACCTGCAATATCAGGGATGATTTACCTGGGATAAAGTATGGTCTGTAGGCCACCTACAGTGTTACCCACTCTGAAGTAAAGTGAAGTGAAGTGACGTTGCTCAGTTGTGTCCAACTCTTTGCGACCCTGTGGACTGTAGCCCACCAGGCTCCTCCATTCATGGGATTTTCTAGGCAAAAATACTGGAGTGGGTTGCCATTTCCTTCTCCAGGGGATCTTCCCAACCTGGGGATCGAACCTGGGTCTCCTGCATTGTAGGCAAACACTTTACCATCTGAAGTCACCCACTGTGGTAGTGGTTCAAATTGTGAAGTCCTGAAACCACACCTAGATTTTCAGAGACAAATGTCTATGTGCTGGGCCCAATAATTTAATGCTTTTTAGTAAGGTAGAACAGGTTTCAGTGGTAATCGGGTGGTATTTTTGAAAAAGAAAGGTAGGTTTGGCCTTGGGCCCCTGCTGAGATTTCTCCTGGTGATTCTGGTAATACTTTACTGCCTATATTCTGGTTGAAAATTGTTTTCAGCAGTCTTCACTCTCAGGTAGCTCAGTGGTAAAGAGTCTGCCTGCCAAAGTGGGAGATGCAGGAGACATGGGTTCAATCCCTGGGTTGGAAAGACTCCCTGGAGGAGGAAATGGCAACCCACTCCAGTATTCCTGCCTAGGAAAGTTCATGGACAGAGGAAACTGGCAGGCCCCCGTCCATGGCGTCACAAACAGTCAGACATAACTGAGCATGCATGCATGTATGCGTGCACTTCCTGTAACAGCAAACTGGATTTGGGTTCTTTACAAATTTCCTCAACTTGTGCAATTATATATATTGGAAGAGGAGGTGACTACTTTAGCAAGGTCCAAATATGTGCTTGATATGGCTTGTATGGTTCCTCCTATTGGAAATAATGTTACCACTACAGAGTTTAGGACAAATAAGATGGATCCAAGGAGCAGTTAATAGCTGTGGTCAAGAGGTGTCCATACACCTCTTAAAGTAAGATATATTGTATTATTATGGAAAGGCTGCTGGTGGTAGGAGAATTAGGGTATGGAATCCATGCCATGAAAACCTCATGCATCAGACATTCTGATATTAAAAAAAAAAAAAAAAAGGAAAATATAGTTTAAGTTGTTTCCATTTTATAAGCTGCATTTAGATCAATTCAGGAGGTTCGCTAAAGGGAAGAAACCTACTTGCCTGAGAAATCCCATACAGGAGCCTGGAAGGCTACAGTCCATGGGGTCCCAAAAGAGTTGGACACGACTTAGGGCTAAATAACAACAGAAGTAGGTAAGTCAATGTAGCACAGCCTCAGATGGATTTGTATAGCCAAAAAACCTACTCATCTCATAAACTTCTCACTTGACTCTAAGCACTCTGGTAAGTCTCACTCAGCATAGTCCACACAGAGGTGATCGTTTCTTTCTTTGTCCATCATTGTGTCTCATACTGAGATGCATCATGCTATAATTATGTCTTTAAATGTTTGTTTTATATCCTGGGAAGTGGTGACCACCTTGAAGACAGATGCTAAGTCTCATTCATCTCTCAACCTCCAGTACTGAGCTCAGGACCTGGCACATGATAGGCGATTGATATACATTGTTTTAATGATTGAAGTTATGGTCAAAGAAGTGATACAACTGTGATCTCTCTACACAGAGAACCGCTTTAGTAAGAAGGCAAAGGCAAGCATATGAATTACTGTGTTGTGAGAGAATACGGTTAGTCATCACAGATTTCATCTAATTAAGGGGATTTCAAAAGACTTCACAGAAAAGATGGTGCTCAAGATTAGACTTAAGGAATTAATAGGTTTTTCAACAAATGGAGTGTATTTGGAGGAGAGTGGCTATTTCAGATAAATGAAACAGCATGAACAAGGTAGAGGCAGAAACTCAGGGAATATCAAATGAACAAAGCTAAAGTCATTCTGAATAGAGTTTCTTGTAGGAAAGGCAATTAGATTTTATCTCATATGCCATGTATGACAAATGGCAAACTAAGATGAAAATATTGCAAATATTTTACCACTAACAACAATAAACACTGAAAACTGTTAAAAGATATCTTTCAACTCAGCAATGTACTGTGCTTTAGGAAGGCACAAAAAGACAGAAATATTTCAGTTTTGACTACATACTTGAGTCCCACTTAAGGCACTGATTATGAGTAGGAAACTCTGCTTTCCAGAAAACTGTGAGATTTGCAGTTATTAAAGATATCATGTCAAATTTATTCTTGGCATATTGGTGTTAGCTAAACCCTTGCTATTCAAAGTGGTATCACCACCACCCCAAAACTTGTAGGAAATGCAGAATCTCAAACCCTACCCCAGCTCTGCTGGTTAGGAAACTCTACCCCAGATTTACTGAATCAGGATCAATAGATGAACATGATTTCCAGGTGATTCATATGCCTGTTAAAGTTTGAGAAGCACAGAAATATTTGCACCATCCAAGGGCAAAACATTGCCTGGAAAATTTTCTGGTACAGTCATACCAAATTCCTATTTCATGGTAGAATATTGGTATTAACCCAAGATGTCACATGTTAAACCAAAAAAGGATAATTGAGGGAATGTAAAAAGGATAATTGCAAACGTTGCTGGTAGAAGACATTTGAAACATAAAGCAATCAAAAATTTTAGAAAATCTAAGTCAATATAAATAAAGGGCAGGTGAAAACCATTTGGTCCATATTGGCATGATAGCTAGAAAGTTAAGGAGGAGTTGTTGTTCAGTTATGTCCGACTCTTTGTGATCCTATGGATTGCAGCACACCAGGCTCCTCTGTCCTTCACTATCTCCCAGAGTTTGTTCAAACTCATGGCCATTGAGTTCGTGATGCTATCTAACCATCTCAACCTCTGTTGTCCCCTTATCTTTTTGCTTTCAATCTTTCCCATCAGGGTTTTTTCCAGTGAGTCCACTCTTCTCATTAGATGGCCAAAAATATTGGAACTTTGTCTTCAGCATCAGTCCTTCCAGTGAATATTCAGAATTGATTTCCTTTAGGATTGACTGGGTTGACTTCCTTGCCATCCAAGGGACTCTCAAGAGTCTTCTCCAACACCACAGTTTGAAGGCATCAATTATTTTGTGCTCAGCCTATTTTATTTTACAGCTCTCACATCCTTACATGACTACTGGAAAAACCATAACTTTGACTGTGTGGACCTTTGTTGACAAAGTAATGTCTCTGACTTTTAATATGCTCTCTAGGTTTGTCATTGCTCTTCTTCCAAGGAGCAAACTGTTAGTTTCATGGCTGCAGTCACTGTCCATAGTGATTTTAGAGCCTAAGAAAATAAAGTATTTCACTGTTGTCGTTGTTTCCCCATCTATTTGCCATGAAGTGATCGGACCAGATGCCATGATCTTCATTTTTTGAATGCTGAGTTTTAAGCCAGCTTTTTCACTCTCCTCTTTCACCTCCATCAGGAGGATCTTTAGTTCCTCTTCACTTCTGCCATAAGGGTGGTAACATCTGCATATCTGAGATTATTGATATTTGTCCTGGCAATCTTGATTCCAGTTTGTTCTTCATCCAGCCTAACATTTCACATGATGTACTCTGCATATAAGTAAGCAGGGTGCCAATATACAGTCTTGATGTACTCCTGTACCAATCTGGAACCAGTCTGTACTTCCATATCTGGTCCTAATTGTTGCTTCTTGACCTGCATACAGGCTTCGCAGGAGGTAGTTAAGGTGTACTTGTATTTCCTCCCTTTAAGAAATTTCCAGTTTTCTGTGATCTACACAGTCAAACTTTTTAGCATAGTCAATGAAGCAGAAGTAGATGTCTTTCTGGAATTCTCTAGCCTTTTCTATGCTCCAACAGATGTTGGCAATTTGATCCCTGGTTCTCCTCCCATACTATCTGTAACATTTTTCCTTATAATCCATTAGAACAGTAGTCTAAACAAAACCCTTTTTAAAAATAGGAAAGCCTTAGAGAAAGATAAAAGATAATTAGTTATACCTGAAGTTTGCACAATGAACAGAGAGCAATATACCATTGAAAATCACAGGATTATTACAGCCTGTTAACAGTAAAGATGTCTACTGTACTGGAAAACAAATCTTAATTTTTACAGTTTATGACTATGCTAATTCCCCAAACAGATACTTGGGTGACGTTTATGGTAACTGAGGAAATTTTTCTCTTCCTTTAAGCATGAGAATTTGCATTTTCTAATGCCACATACCTGGTAAAACATTGTCGTGGAGGGAGTAAGTTATCCAGGAGTAGATGTAGCTTACAATAATATCAACACTTTCATTTCAAGCTCATGGATTTTTTTTTTTTACCTTAATGAGTATAAGAATTAGTAAAGTACAAAAAGCCCTATATCAGTTGAAAATCTTCTCACAACTCAATTTAATTTAATTTAATTTGAAAATAGCTGTTTTACTGTCTCTCAAACTAAATTTAAGAAATCAAACAGAGCATTAACATGTTAATTAATAAGAGGTTCAGTGGGAAGGTAGGAAATGATTAGTTGCATTACGATTCCTTCAGATTTTCTCTAGGAAACTCATTAAAGGGCTCTTCAGAAGTGCTTTTCTGAAAAGATGACAAACACATGGCACATGTTTTTCAGAAATTTCAAGGTGTAAGACCTGTACTTGATTTCTTTCCATGGTATAAAGGCTCAGAAATATGTTCAAAAGGGGAGACACCTTGGTGGCATTTACTAAATAACATGTGCCATGTCCCAGGCCATGCATGTGCAGCCATTTGGAGAGAAGAGGTCAAACTGAATGTACTCAATGCTCAGAAGCCATTCTCTTTGGGTCCATCTAATCAAAGGTACGGTTTTTCCAGTAGTCATATATATGGATGTGAGAGTTGGACCATAAAGAGTGCTGAGCACTGGAGGATTGATGCTTTTGAACTGTGATGCTGGAGAAGACTCTTGAGAGTTCCTAGGACTGCAAGGAGGTAAAACCAGTCCATCTTAAAGAAAATCAGTGCTGGATATTCATTGGAAGGACTGAGGCTAAAGCTGAAACTCCAATACTTTGGCCACCTGATATGAAGAATTGACTCATTGGAAAAGACCCTGGTTCTGGGAAAGATTGAAGGCAGGAGAAGTGAACGACAGAGGATGAGATGGTTGGATGGCATCACTGACTCAACGGACATGAGTTTGAGCAAGCTCCAGGAGTTGGTGGTGGACAGGGAAGCCCAGTGTGCTGTAGTCCATGGGGTTGCAAAGAGCCGGACATGACTGAGTGACTGAACTGAACTGAACTGAACTGGCCAAGAAGAGATATTCCATGTTTTTCTTCTAGGAGTCCAGAGATAGATGAGAAATTCTCTAAGTAACCTACGTTTTATAGGTTAGATTTTTATATAGGTTAGATTTTTATACGTTTTATATGGTAGATTTTTCCATTTTGCAAGAATTTTATGTAAATATGAACTCGTTGATTTCAACCAATCAGGTAACTAGGGTTTCCCAGGTTGTATAGTGATAAAGAATCCACCTGGCATACAGGAGATACAAGAGACAAGGGTTTGATCCCTGGGTTGGGAGGATCCTCTGGAGAAGGAAATGGCAACCTGCTCCAGCATTCTTGGCTGGGAAATTTCATGGACAGAGGAGCCTGGCAGGTACAATCCATGGGGTTGTAAAGAGCTGGACATGACTAAGCAGATACTCACACACACACACATTCAGGTAACTAGGTAAGTTGGTCATAATTTGCAGAGGAAGCAAAAGGCAGTCAAAATGGTCAAAACTCACTTTAGCTGTCCTGTTGCACGTGTTTATAAACTCCAATTTCTTTCTCTTTGTCTCTGTATCTTTGTCTCCATACCTAAACAGACTGTTTTCTAAATGTGTTTTAGATCCTTAAGCAAGTATATACAATTCCAGATGAAATATGCTTTGGATATAAGAATAGGGAAGGAAAAGTGAAACAGCTATGAAATCAGTATTCAACATACCAAAGTCTTATATTAGAGAAGACCCCAGAATTGTATGTCATTTTTGTACCCACCAATGGAAGAAAGGAAATAGGTGGCATTTTTAGTAGTGGTTCTCAAAAACTGTGATCCTGAATCAATAGTGTCAGCATCTTTTGGAAATTTGTTAGACTTGGAGATTTTTGGACCTTTCTTAATAAATCAGACTGGCTAAATCAGAACTTCTGAGGGTAAGGCCAGTCATGTTTCAATTAACAAGTTCTCTAGATGAATCTGAAATCTGATCTCAAATTTGAGAATCACTACAATATGGAGTTAGTCATAAGACAACAGCAGCTAACCAATTAGTTATAAAGGGGATTCTATTCATGAGATGGGGCATTTTCTATTCATTCACTTTTGCATTCCTGCCACGTGGAAGAGATCCAGGCATATATAGTACTGCTGCTGCTGCTGCTGCTGCTGTCGCTTCAGTCATGTCCGGCTCTGTGCAACCCCATAGATGGCAGCCCACCAGGCTCTGCCATCTCTGGGATTCTCCAGGCAAGAACACTGGAGTGGGTTGTCATTTCCTTCTCCGAACATGCCATAAATTCTTATTGAATCAATAAACCATTCCTTAGAATATCTTCTAAAAGTTATTGTAAAGAGGGTACAGTCTAATTTTGCAAACAAATTCTTAATAATAAATAGAGCAACCTGCTCTAATAAATAGAGCAATGGGCTTCCCTGATAGCTCAGCTTGTAAAGAATCCTCCTGCAATGCAGGAGACCTGGGTTCGATCCCTGGGTTGAGAAGATCCCCTGGAGAAGGGAAAGGCTACCCACTCCAGTATTCTGGCCTGGAGAATTCCATGGACTCTATAGTCTATGGGGTTGCAAAGAGCTGGACACGACTGAGACTTTCACTTCACTCACTCAAATAGAGCAACACATTTCATGGCAATTTTATAATAAGTGGAAATATAGGTGTGAGTCAATAAAACTGACTGCATGAATAGCCAGGAAGCTAGAATAGCTAGTCTCAAACTTGGCTATTCAAACTTGACCTGATTATCAGAATTACATGGGTTCATTTCCTGGTCAGGAAGATCCCTTGGAGGAGGGCACGGCAACCTACTCCAGTATTCTTGCCTGGAGAATCCCATGGACAGAGAAGCCTGGTAGGCTATGGTCCAACAGGGTCACAATGAGTCAGACATGACTAAAGTGACTTAGCATGCATGCAAATATGTGTAATACATATATAAATATTATATAAACACAATAATATAATAATACATATATAAATATTAATAAGCATAATAAATATAATTATTTTAATTTCTTTTGACTTGTAGTTTTTAGCTCAATGTATCTTTAACAACCTTTTATGCCAATCATAGAGGGATGATTCTTTTTAATTACTGAACCATATTCTTTAACACAAATTCAGAACTATAACAATATAGTAAACAAATTTGTGATATTTAATAAATAAAAATAAATTTTCATAACTTTGTGTTTCTTTAGGGATTTAGGTTTATTATAAAAATTTTCTATTAAAAAAAAATAGTCCTCAATATTTTCCCTTCTCTCCAAATTCTACTTAAAGGATCCCTCTAGCAGGAAATTGCTCATTTCTTTATTATACTGTTATTTGTAGTTCTGAATGTTAAGAGAATATAGCATTCTTCTCTCATAGTATTTGTATTATACAAATACCTAATCTTGATATTTTAAAAGCATGTTAAAAAATTCTCAACAGATAGATTGTTTAAATGGTTGCAGGGTTATAAAAAAGGAAGAAGAGAGGAAATCTCAAAGAAATTTTGGCAGTTTTATGTAGGAAAAAAAATAATAATCTACATAAAAAGGCATAGCACAGAAGAAATAAGACCAGATGAATGGTCTGATAATCCACAATTGCAGAATAATTCTATTTGAGGGCAGAAGATTTATAATGATGTATTGGTGGAAATCAACAAAGTTAAAAACAAAATTAAAATTCCTTTTAGCTCCAGGTTTTATGAATGCAGTAAACTAGATGACTATCATAAACTGAATTAATCACTGATGTAGAAAGCATTCTTTGTCCCACCTTTTTTGTGGAAGTCATGAAATCAACTGCAGAAAATATAATGCAAGTATTTTAGAGCATAAAAGATCAAAGTTTTAGAACATATAGAAAATAATCCTTTCTGACAAATTTAATTTCTCATGTTTATATAATTAGAAAAAAAATAGAAAGAGCTGGCTTTTTTTTGCCATTATCTGCAGTCCATATATCAGAAGATTTTGTCTATTTTGCTAAGAAAGGCTCAGCAATCTATCCTCTAAAAGCATGAAATTACTGAGGGCTAAGTGGCAAATGGTGTTAGAAGCATCATTGTATTAACTATTTTCTGCCTAACAACCTGGAACTTAGATAAAGATCAAAGTTTACATAATTTTGATGGTGTTTATCAACACACTGAAGTTTTAAAATGAAATGTTTCCACATCAGTTGACAAGGTTTCCATTTATGAGCAGCCCAATAAGATAGGATGCTCTTTTCTGTTTATCTAAACCAGCAATTTTGGTGTAAAACTTTCACTTGCAATGAATGATGGGACAGGTTTAAAACCTGCTTTCCCCACAAATTGTAACTGGCTAAAATGGAACAATCTGATGGTATCTTATGTAGAGGGAAATGTCAGAAATTAGGCTTAAAAGTAAAACACATGTGGGCAAAAACAAGACTGCTGAAAACTCTGCCTCTTATGACTTGTAAATAATGCACCAGATCCCAGAAAGAAGATACGGGTTTCATTGTTTTACACTCCTTCAACAAGGAAAGCTTTTGGAGACTAAAAAGTAAATTAATATTTCCACATGTTGGTACAGTTGATGGTTCTCTTCTTTTTTAAAAAAATAAATGTGAATTTATTGGCCACGACACATCTTAGTTGCCGTTGTTGTTGTTCAGTCGTGTCCAGCTCTTTGCCACCCCATGGACTGCAGCGCAGCAGGCTTCCCTGTCCATCACCATTTCCCGGAGCTTGCTCAAATTCATGTCCGGCGAGTTGGTGATGCCATTCAACCATCTTATCCCTTGTCTCCCCCTTCTCCTCCTGCCCTCAATCTTTCCCGCATCAGGGTCTTCTCCAGTGAGTCGGCTCTTTGCCATATGTAGTTTTGTTGCATCATGCAGGATCTTTCAGTGTGGAGCCACACGGCCTCATTAGTTGCAGTGCATGGGCTTAATAGCTCCGTGGTATCTGGGATCTAAGTTCCTTGGCCAAGGATCGAATCTGTGCCCCCTGCATTAAAACGCAGATACTTTACCACTGAACCACCAGAGCAGTCCCAGTCATTCTCTTCTTGAAACACCTTCTTCACTTGCCTTCCCAGGCATCCTAAGCATCCATATGGCACTGGCACTTCTTTCCTCAGCTTCCATGGTTATCACACCTGATTCCCCCAACTTCTAAGTGCCGGAGTTTCTAGTACTCAGTCCTCCCATTCTTTTTCCCCTTATAATACCCACTTATTTCCTTAGCTTACAAGCCAATTGTTTGTATTAAGTGTTCTAGTTTCTGGCCTTTGTTCCACTGCAATTCCAAAAATTTATGTGAAACTATCAATCAACATGCTTAGTATTAGAAGACAAGGATCTTTTAGTATGTAACATTTTGGAAAATTGAAGATATATATTTCTAGATAATAGTCATTATCCAGATTATCATGTCAGACTGTGCAAGGCAAGGGATATACCTTATTTTATTTAACACTAATACTGCCCTGTTAGGTAAGAAATGTTGATATCATTTCACAGATGATGAATGTTCCCAGGGTCCCAGATCCAGGTGTAATGTTAAAATAGTTGATGTCTGAGTGCTTACTCTGGGGTCTCTGCTGCCTTGGCTCCTCAATTTACTGACCCTATACTTATGTGGGGTAGATGGTATTATTATTAACATTTTGTAGGTAAGAAAAAAAAAAAAACAGATTTATGAAGCATGTAACCTAAGATAAGGGCCTTCCCAGGTGGCTCAGTGGTAAAGAATGCACCTGTCAATGCAGGAGATGTGGGTTTGATCCCTGGGTTGAGATTCCCTGGAAGAAGAAATGGCAACCCACTGCAGTATTCTTGCTTGGAAAATTCCACGGACAGAGGAGCCTGGCAGGACAGTCCATGGCGTCACAGAGTCGGATCAGGACTCACACACACACACACACACACACACACAACCTAAGGTGACAAAACAAATAGGTAGAATATCTACAAGGTAGCTTTTTGAACTCTACAGTGATGCCCCTTTTCATGTCAGCACATTATCTTTTAGGGAGGCAAAGAAGGGGCATTGTCCAGACAGGCAGTGGGTAACCGAGAGTCACCGAGAGATGACTAGAAACTTGACTAAGTAGATTTTTTAAAAAATAAAAAAAGAGAAAATATAAAGATGAACTTTGTCTACTTATACTTTTTCTGACAAATCTATTGACAGGTCCTACTGCATGTTATTCAAGTTAAGCCAACAGTAGTGACTACTGAAATCTTTCCATTACAATGAGAGCTATTTTCCTTGATTCACTTGTTTTTCTTTCTGGTAGATAAAGATCAATTTTTGAATTAATTTTTAAATAGCTGGCTTGCCTTAAGGGCTCAATGCTCTACCCTTCTGATCTTAAATAATGTACTAAAACTACTATAATAGCAATATTCAATACTAAAAGCAAATAAAATCTATCCTCAATTATTATGATTTCTACCTTTCTCTTTATGATACGTGTTTAAAACTTAATACTATTAAAGTGGTTAATTTAGCTATTTTATAGAACTTATTGTAAAAGTTGTACATTTAGATTATCTTTTACATCTAAGAAAGTTCAAGTACTAATTTCATTTAGCCATTAAATTTTTATTGAGCATCTACTATGTGAGACTCTGAACTATAGACAATATATTGTTGAAGTCCTTTAATGGACTGGAACCTGGTGGTCTGGAGTAGACAGATAAGAAAGTAAAGGAGAGAGAAAAAGACTGATATTCCTTGGTTTACACAGAAAGCCAATAAAGCCCCTGCATGGGGGTTGCTCTGTTCACAAAGGCCTCAGGCGCCCTCTTAAGGGGGTGAAGGCGCAGAGTGCCTTCTCGAGAGGGTTTTAGAAGCCTGGGCAGGAAAGTGAACCCAGAGGGCCTCTGCGCTCCACGGGTTCAGCCTGAAAAAGAGCGGGGGGGGGGGGGGGGGGGGGGGGGGGGGGAGGGGGAGAGAGAGAGAAAGCAAGACACGGGGACAAAAGCTCTGATGGAGCAGAGGTGTTTTATTCAACATTGTATGAGTATTTATACTGTCTTACAAGGCAGCTATTTTCAGCAGAGATAAAATCAAAACTTACAAGTTATCAAGGAAACATGAGGTCATTCATGTGAGAGAGGGTTGTAAATAATCACTTTTACTGTAGGATTCATAAAAAGGAAGAGGGTACTTATCACCATATAGAAAACCTAATGAAGGAAATGCCTGAGGAGAGGCTTGCCTCTCCTCTTAATTCCTGAATATTCAGAAATTAATAAGGAACAGAGGATTCCTGACAGATCCAAAACAGCACACAGGAAGCCTTCTGTTAAATGCTTCCTGACAATGTATCAGTTCTTGCTCTAGAATTTAATGTCCAAACAACAGAGCACATAGATAAATAAAAAGCTCTGAACTTATATATAACACACACACATGTACTAAAAGTAACAGATAAAAATAAGAACATTCATAACTTCTTATGAAATGAATTTTAGGAATAAGGCAAGTTTAAATGTTAGTTGAACAAGCAGTTCAAAGATAATGATTATTGAACAACCAACAGATATAAACATGTACGGTTGGGGATAAACTCAGCTGACATGATGAGCCAACAGCTCAATGAGGTGAAAGAAAAAGTGATGGATTGGAGAAAGATACAGATTGTAGTTGGTCACAGGTGGTCAATAGGCTTTGGGTATAAGTAGGGAATTTTAACACAAAGTATGGATATGAGTGTTCAATATAAACAGTGAGTCTGTTAGGGGACCTCAGGTAAAAGAGTAGCTGCTGTTCAAGAAATCAGTCAAGCAGATTTTGTAGAACAGAAAGTGTAGATAGCTATTCCAGATCATTAAACTCCAAGCATGGCACCTTTCTGGCCACAGGGACTTGTGGAGCTGCATGGGTGGGATTTCCATGTAGTTTGCCCTGCTCTGACATGTAGACTTGCTAATCACCCTTCCTCCTTTCTGTGTATACATAAGAAATGTAGTAGCAGCCATTCCTACTCTGTTTTGAGCTAGCAGTCAAATCACAGTGTGTTTAATGGCGGGATATGGCAGGGCCTCTTACTCATCCCTGATTTAGGTACCAGTTGTGTTCCATCATGGTGATGTCAATTCCTTGAACTTCTCAACCTTGGATTGAGATAGTAGGTTAATAGGAAGGGGGGGTTTGACTTCCTTGCCTCTTGCAGGGGCTCCTCATCTTCATTTCGCACTGGGCTCTGCAAACGGAAGGTAGAGAAGGGAACTGAGCTTTACCTGCCCAAGAAGAAAACCTCTTAATGTGGACATGGCAAAGAAACAAGTGACAAGAGGTGGAGTTTTAATATTCTTTTACTTAAAAACAAAGCAAGACAGTTATGACAAAATGTGACCCATGAATAATTACGGTTGTTGAGACATGAGGCTTGTTAAGTCAGTCTCTCTAATTTTCAGTTCCCTTTTTTCTCTTAAAATATTACTTAGTGGCTCAGATAGGAAAGAATCTGCCTGCAGTGTGGGAGACCTGGGTTTTATCCCTGGGTTGGGAAGATCCGCTGGACCTAACCCACATTGGGGGAGTCTATGAAGGATAAAGAAGGATATATCAGGTAAAAGGAACTATATATGGAAAAAATGGTACTTTCAGAATGTTGCACAATGTCTACATTGTATGGAGGGTGTCAGTGGCATGCAGCAGAGACGTCCCAGCTGAGTTTAGAGCAGTACAAAGACAGGAGAATATAAATTGTTTTATATGTCCTCATGTTTTTTAGGCATATTTCAATTTCCTTGGCACATGGATAAAGCCTATAATCACATGCTGACAAAAAATTATAGATGAAAATATTTCTGTAGATAATATAAGGCCTGATAGAGTGGATTCACCAAACAACATCCATAAAATCTTTATCCAGAATAATAGAAGAAGGCTAAGTAAATTATATAAATCTAAAAATTTCCACAGTTTGAATAGCAAAAATCAAAGTTACTCAGCTTTATCTGGATTGAATCAGCAATCTGAATGAAATACTTCGTATTAAATTTCTCCCATACTAGCCTATCTTCTCATGATGAAATGCTTCCTCAATTTGTTCTGAGTTACTAGTAAGGGCACCTCTCCAAAACAGAATGAATCTGAGAAATCAATCTTCAAAGCATTTTGCCCTTGAGCTATCCATATATGTGTTTGTTTTAATAAAAGAGAGAGAGGTAAATTGCTTACCTGCACAGGATACATCCAATATTAATGCGATGAGGCATATTCTTAATAATTTCCAGAATAATTGACCTCTAACTTGATTGTTTGAAAGTTTAGATTTTTCTATGAGCATTTCCTTGATGTGAGAGAATAAGCCTCTGTATTTTACAACACACATACACACAATATATATTGGAATATATAAATTCATATATCCATGATGCCAGTTCAAATCCAAAAGATATGCCAAGAGAGCTTATTTTGAGAATAGAGGTTATGATTATAAAATATAGCATTGTTGTTGTTTAGTCACTAAATTGTGTCCAACTCTTTTGTGACCCCACGGACTGTAGCTCTCCAGACTCCCCTGTCCATGGGATTTTCCTGGCAAGAATATTGGAGTGGGTTGCCATTTCCTTCTCCAGGGGATTTTCCCAATCCATGAATTGAACCTGCATCTCCTGCATTGTCAGGCAGATTCTTTACCACTGAGCCACATGGTAAACCCAAGTAAAGAATACACAACTTCAAAATAAATAGCTATTTGTCCTTATGTGAAGTAAGGCAACTTCTATGTGGCCAAATATGACAGGGTGATCTTTTAGCTCTCAAAATATAATCTTTGAAAGAAGAGAAACACATTTTTATAATGATCTTAAATAAGCATATTTGTGAGAACAATTGCTTTGTCTTCTCAGCACATTATTACTGAAAACCTAAAGAGGCTTGATTCTTGTCTCTTCTAATAGTCCTTTTAGACATACACTTTACCAAATAGCACTGGCTTAAAATACTGTCTTCAGGGCTGTCATAAAAATGACAATGTTAAGTGGCTGTACACTGATAGAGTATGTTTCTTTGTTCTTAAAAATGAATTCATATTCCTTTTTTTAAACTCTTAACTAAATATACTGAGCTAAATATACTGAACTAAATATCTAATACATGGGGCTCAGAATTTTGACACTAAGGAGTTCTAATTTCAACAGTGCCTCTTGTAAGGATCATATATGATAATTCAGATAAGACTCTTAGCACAGTGCTGGGTACTAATGAAATCTCTCTTTTATCAGACTAACTGAATGTGTGAGGATACGGTTTGTAGCCAATCTGTAGAACTATTCGCAAAGATCGCTAAGAATCTGAAATTATTCTTATATAAGCTTGGTCTCTAATGGTATTAGGTAGAATATTCCAAGTTCCCCTATGAAACAAGCAGTTCTCAAATCTCAGTGGGTTAACCCAACCAACTGCATTTGGATTTTGTTTTCTTTTCGTCCTCAGTCAGGGCCAGTAGAATCTCGATGAACTATCGTTACCCACTAATCTAAGCTTGTGCACGTGCGTGCATGTTCATTTGTTCAGTCGTGCCTGACTCTTTGCGACCCCCTGGACTGTAGCCCACTGGGCTCCTCTGTCCATGAGGTTTTCCAAGCAAGAACAGTGGAGTGGGTTGCCATTTCCTTCTCTGGAGATCTTCCTAACCCAGGGATTGAACCCATGTCTCTTGCATCTCCGACACTGGCAGATAGATTCTTAACCAGAAGCACCACTTGGGAATCCGAAGCCTGTGGACACTCCATCTTAAATGAACTCCTGGAATTTACTTGGCAAGGGAAAGGAAATAAGATGAATTGATCATTAGATCTTAAAGCGTCAGTAAGAAAGCAACAGGCTGTTTTGGCCCCATGTCACTGGCCAATGAGAGCTTCCTAGGTGGTGCAGTGGTCACAAGCTAGAATCAAGATTGCCAGGAGAAATATCAGCAACTTCAGATATGCAGAGAATACCACTCTAACGGCAGAAAGTAAAGAGGAACTAAAGAGTCTCTTGATGACAGTAAAAGAGGAACGTGAAAAAGCTGGCTTGAAACTCAACATTCAAAAATTAAGCTCATAGCATCTGGTCCCATCACTTCAAGGCAAATAGATGGGGAAAAATTTAAATAGTGACAGATTTTGTGTTTTGGGGCTCCAAAATCACTGAGGATATTGACTGCAGCCATGAAATTAAAAGGCATTTGTTCCTTGAAAGGAAACCTATGACAAGCCTAGACAGCGTATTGAAAAGGAGAGACAGTACTTTGGCAACAAAGGTCTGCAATAGTCAAAGCTACGGTTTTTCCAGTAGTCATGTACGGACATGAGAGTTGGACCATAATGAAGGCTGAGGGCTAACCATGTTCGAACTGTGGTGCTCAGAAAACTCATAGAGTCCTTTGGACAGCAAGGAGATCAAACCAGTCAATCTCAAAGGAAATCAGCCCTGAATATTCATTGAGATATTTCTTTTCTTTCTTTCTTTATTCATTGGAAGGACTGATGCTGTAGCTCCAATACTTTGGCCACTTGATGCAAATAACTGATTGATCGTAAAAGACTCTGATGCTGGGAAAGATTGAAGGCAAAGGAGAAGGGGACAGGAGAAGATGAGATGGTTAGATAGCATTACTGACCCAGTGGATATGAATTTGAGCAAACTCTGGGAGATAGCAAAGGACAGTGGGGCCTGGCATGCTGCAGTCCATGGGGTCGCAAAGAGTGGGACATGACTTAGCTACTGAACATCAACAATACTATCCAAAGAGAGTCACAGCCTACTTACCTACTTACACAGAGTAGGGTGGTGCGGCGGGCGGTGGGGGGAGGGCAGGGGGCGGGGGGAGGGCAGGCGGCGAGGGGGAGGGCGGTACAAATGTGCTCTGGTGACAACTACTCTCCCCTTTTAGATTAACTGTGAGACAGATAATTGGAAATAGAAGATCTTCCCTACTTGATACTGTGAACAAGTGCATCTCTGTAAAGCAAGAATTTCTTAATATCTAGGGGAAATTTTTGCTGCATACTCTCATAAGAATTGAAAACCTCATAAATGAACATGACTAAAATCCATATTTATAATTCCAAGAGAATTATAAGTGAGCTCTGGCTAAATACCCAGTTCCTTTAGTCTGTTTACCAGGGATTCAGGAAACTTGGGAAGGACATGCTGCCACAGCATATCACTTTGATAATAAGGCTTGGAGAAATGTGATTTTCAAAGCTTGAACCCATCAAGCTGATTCTATTGTTTGCCACATCCAGTCTCACATATAATTTTTCAACCAGGACAGGATGACAAAAAAAAAAAACAAAAAAAACACAAAACTACAGCAATGTGTCTGAGGTGTTAATATGGAATGTAGGTTTAGTTGCAGATGGGTTTTGTTTTAGAAGCAATGAGACTGCCACACACAGAAAGACATTTAAAACATTACCTTAAGCTAAACAAACACCACTTTTCCAAGGTGCCTCATCATTAACCTTGGAATGTTGATATGCCGAGGGACAGAAAAGCAGAAAGCAACAAGATGCAAGATGACAGGTTACAGGAAAGACAAACAGTATTTGCAGTGTGTGTAGGTGTGTGGATGGGGGGCTTGGGGTTAAGGGCAGGTAGAATGGGAGTATTTAGCAGTAGAGATGCATCTTAGATCCTAAATTTCTGAATATTTAGGGATCATAGCCTATGCAATCAGATTTACATGGAAAGGGAGTTGAAGCTGCATTTTGATATCACTTTATACTAATTATTTAAATCAAAGACTGGGGACTGGTAAAGATAATGGGAGAGGAGGAGGTGGGTTGCTCCTTATTCATTTCTTAGACACCAGCACTAACTGTGATCTTTATATTTTCTATTTTTAGGGCTTTCCCCCTTCTCTATCCCAAACAGCGTAGTAGTCATTGTTATTACAGATGGGATATCACTCCAGGTTTGTTCTAAAATTATAAATGCCTGGGGTTATTTAAAGACTATTTCAATATTTTCTTCAGGTGTTTACAACATAGTCCTAAAGTAGCTGAAAGACGTCTTTTCAGGTGAGATGAAGTTGTAGAGTGTTCTTTGCACACACAATATTGCTGGCAGGTCAGCTAAGTCAAATACTTTTCCAATATGCCTGTGTTGTCCCGCTGTACATTACATCAACAATTTTTATGTAACAAAAACAGATTTCCTAGCCTTGGCTGATTGACCATTTATTCCAAGTAATAGTTGATAAAACATAGTTGCAAGATAGCAAGAGAATTTGGATAGTCCCTCAGAGTTTGTTAAAATGGACTTGGCCTGTGGCTCTGCTCTTGAGAACCAGCTGTCTTCACTACCACATTTCTTCTGTGGATGTTTTCAAGGATTAAGTGGTAGCACACACAAGGCATTTTTGGTGCCATGATGATGATGGAGGCACTCAGAGAAATGTCTGCTGTACTAAGATAATCACTTTTTCATCCTTAAGGAAGCCCTTACTGGTATTAGACGTTGCTGATGATGCCTTTTCCTGCTGTTCTTTTAAAGAGGACCTCACATTAAACCTATTACACCTTAGATCCCAATTACGTGGAAATCCACAACCTTTCCGAAATGTGTTTAAGCACTAACATGAAGACCCACTCCATTCAGTATTCCTACTAACTGGTTTAAGGTCTTGACATTGCCTGGTAAGAAGATTATAGAAATGCCTGAAGGACAATTCTGGGTATAAAAACAAATGTCCCCTTGTGCGTTACAATTGCCAAAAAAAATTAAAAAAAAACACACAACCCTTTCATCTTTTTATTAATTGTATAATTAATGCATTCTGTGTACTGATAAGAGTAATGCCATGTAATTAATTTTTAAGAATTAAAAACTTGCCTTTATCCAGCCTCATGGTGTACTTTCATGTTTATAGCTGTGAATATAAATCCTCTTATCTAATTATAACATGACTGGCTTCATTGTTGAAACAAAGCAGTTCTTTGTCATTTTTTATTTGATTATGTAATATTTATTTTATTATATTAATTATATTCTATCCAGAAAAAAAAAATAAGACCCAAGGACTTAATATTTTAAGTCTTGCAAAGCTTATCAGAAAAATGCCATGCTGCTTTGGATAAGGTATGATATTTCATTTGTTTTCTGTGTCTGTTTTTGTCTTCCGTGATTACCCATTCTGTTTACCAAAAGCCTCAATTAGCATTTGAATAGTGAGCCAGAGAGCAGACAGGTTGAGAATTCTTATAGAACTAATTTGGCAGTCCTTCTCCTTTCCCCCCTTCTCCTTTCATAGCCTTTTCTTTGCCTCTAATCAAGCTGCAGTTATTAAAGCCAGAATAAAAGACCTGATTTTCCATTACATTGATGCATGCTGAACAGAGCCTTGATTTGCTTTTTCTTTCAGCAATGCTAATTGGACTCAAAGGAAATATTTAGTTTATAATAGTGAATGAAGAATTCATTTAATTTTAGGGAAGGGGGAAATCAGCAATGAAACTAGCATATATGTTTGTGTGTGTGTGTATATATATATATATATATATATATATATTTCCAATTGTTTCCTTCCTTTAAAAGTACTTTTCTTAATGTTTCTCATAAATAATAGAGTTATTTAATTATCAGTGCCTCAGGTTGGAGAAATTTACAATTGATGGAAAGATTTCTGATCTCTGCTTAAAAGAAAAAAGAATGTACTGCGTTTGGGAAATTTGGTTTCAGCTATGTCTGATCAGTATATAAGAAAGAATTCATTTAAGCACAGCTGTTTTCAAGTACTATTTGCACCTCAGATAGCTGCATGTCTTCCAGACTAAGCTGTCATCACCAGTCACTCTTCACATCAGATAATGGCTGGTATTGTTCACGAGACCATGTTGTTGAGATAGAATAAGTGCAGAACTTTACACAAGAAGCCTGGTTAATATTAAAATGTCATGTGAGTGTTGGTCCTCATCACTTTAAAACCTCGCTTTGAGGAGGAAGTACTTATTTTAAAAGTATGAATCAACAGATTAACAGAGTTGCAACTCAAAAGAAAAAAAGCAAATATTCATGTGGGTAGTAGGGATTTTCGATGTTCCAATGTGTTGTTTAGATACTGCATGAAGATTAGATGCAATGTCTTCAATTAGAGAATCATTTTTCTCTGTATCAATGTGTAATGCTTCCAGGACTGTTGTATCATTATTAAGGTGTTTATATTTTCATCTGATGCATCCCCTTAATTATATATTTGGGAAGAGTCTTCTTGCCAACTATTTAACAGAAGCTAAACAGGACTTTGGTCTTCCCTGGTGGCTCAGATGGTAAAGAATCTGCCTTTATTCCAGGAGACCC
Source organism: Budorcas taxicolor (assembly GCF_023091745.1). Classification (NCBI taxonomy): domain Eukaryota; kingdom Metazoa; phylum Chordata; class Mammalia; order Artiodactyla; family Bovidae; genus Budorcas; species Budorcas taxicolor. The sequence continues at coordinate 75,720,238 of NC_068916.1, forward strand.
GGGTTTGATCCTTAGGTCAGGAAGATCTCCTGGAGAAGGGAATGGCAACCCACTCAATATTCTTGCCTGGAGAATTCCATGGGCAGAGGATCCTGGTGGGCTACAGTCCATGGGATTCCAAAGAGTTGGACACACCTGAGTAAATAACACAGAAAGAAGCAGGACTTCATTTGGACATTTATGATTTAGCTTCTCCCCACTCTTTCAAATGAAGCTTCCCACCCACTCTAGTCATATCAAAGTGCTTTTATTTCTCAGAAAGCATCATGTTCTTGACTTTGGACCTTTGAATATACTCTTTTATGTTCTTGGAATCTTTCCTTTCCCCTGTTTACTTGGCTTCTTTCTATTCATTTTTCAAGGTTCAGCTTAAAAATTACTTCTTCTTAGTGTCTTCCTTAATCCTTTATGCCAAATCCCATTAAAATATCACACAATTACTTCCAAACTATATATAACTATAGGTTCCTTAACACAGGTAGTCTAATACTTCCCCCGCTCTGTAGTTATACCTTTACTTGTGAAATCTCATACTATAGCCTCTGGGAACTGACTATGCCTAGCACAATGCCTGGCAGAGTGACTTTCAGTAAGTATGTATGGAGTATGTTGAATTGAAATAAGTTGATTCAAGATTTAGTCCAACTTGGATAAGTCAAAAATGTTAAGGGAAATTTTATTCTATTTATTGATTTACTTATAAGACTTACTTAGGTTTTAATAATTTGTTACATTAAATCTCCTTCAGATTTTAAATTATATTATTGGCAAATGACATTTAAAAGACATAAAAGAGCTGTCACAGTATGTCTCATATAGGTATATGTTTTAATCCTTAGATCTCTCTTCTCTTTCTGTATAGTCACTGCAAGCAACCTTAATCAGATTGTGTGAGTACTCAGTCGCTTCAGTCATGTCCAACTCTTTGCAACTCTATGAACTATAGCCTACCAGGCTCCTCTGTCCATGGGATTTTCCAGACAAGAATACTGGAGTAGGTTGCCATTTCCTCCTCTAGAGGATAATCTCCTGCATTGGCTGGAGTATTCTTTACCACTGAGCCACCAAGGAAGCCCCTTAATCATATTAATAACTACAGTAGGCTGTAGTCCATGGGGTCGCTAAGAGTTGGATATGACTGAGCGACTTGACTTTCACTTTTCACTTTCATGCATTGGAGAAGGAAATGGCAACCCACTCCAGTGTTCTTGCCTGGAGAATCCCAGGGACGGGGGAGCCTGGTGGCTGCGGTCTATGGGATCACACAGAGTCGGACACGACTGAAGCAACTTAGCAGCAGACCTCTCTTCTGAGCCCCAGATCCCTTTACTAAATTGCCTGTGTAATATTTCTTCTGCAGTGTCTCAAAAGACACCTCATATTCCACACTGCTCAATTCATGCTCATCTCCCCCAAATACCTGGTCCTCTTCCAGTGCTCTTTTCTCAGTGAGTAGCAGTATCATCCATCCCATTCAGCAAATGAGAAATCTTCCTACTCAGGTTAGCTCTCTTTACTTACTCTCGTATCCAATCCTCTGACTCTCACCTTCTATGTACATAACTTTCTGGTCCAAGCTGCTTACTTGACCTACTCCACTATCTTCCCAAATTGGTTCACTTACATTTATTATTGTCCTGCTCTGACTCAAATGCATTAAGAATGATCTTTCCATTGCCAAGTTTGAACATTTCATTCCCTTGCTTAAAAATCTTGAATGTCATCCCATTGCATGCTAAGTTGCTTCAGTCGTGTCCGACTCTTGTGTGACCCCATAGACAGAAGCCCACCAGAGTCCTACATCCACAGGATTCTCCAGGAAAGAATACTGGAGTGGGCTGCCATTTCTTTCTTACCTTGAGCTTAAAACAAAACTAATGAACTTCACCTACCCCAATGTGCAAAATTCAGTTCTTACCTCTAGCCTCACATTATACCACGTTCTCTGTTGCTTTTTCTGCTCTGGTTTAGAGAGTCCAACTTAGGTGCTATAGGCACTTCTCTACCATAGACATATATACATCTGTTTCTTCCACATATAACATCATTTCTTCACCTTCTTTCCCTAGTTAATTGCTGTAATCTTTCAGATTTCTGGTCATTTTTTACTTCTCCAGGAAACAACCTGCTATATCGAATTAGGTGAAAATATTTTACTCTAACACATTTAATTCTCTTTTAACATTTCTTATCATGCCTATGGTGCTTCCTTTACATGCTTATTTGATTAATGATATCTGTTTCCTGGACCAGACTGGGCTCCATGAGAGCAGGGTCCATGTCCAGCATAATAATGGCCCACAGTAATCATACAATTCATGTTTGCTGAATGAAAAATAAATAAGTGAATGTATGCCAAGTACTGTGCTAAGAGCTTTAGCTGTTCAATAAATATTTGTCAAATAAATGAACTGTTCAGTAAGCTGGGTGTTTGGTAACATGGAAAACAACTAAGTATTGAACTTTCTCCCCCTCTTAAAAAATCTATTTCCATGATTTCTATGTAACCTTTCAAGATAAATTATTGTTATGACAATACTTGAAAACACCTAGTGCTATTATTTTATGAAATAATAATTCAGCAGATATTTGTGCACCCTACAATATGCTTTATGAGGTGAGAAAGAGCCTGAATACTTGAAGAAGTGAAAGAAAAGGAGGCAAGTACATTAATATTGATGGTGTCCCCTCCTCAATCCCTAGCCTCTACACATTTCCTGATATTTTTGAAGGTATTATTATGTGTTCAGGTTTTAATATAAGGAAACAAAGTCCCAGAGAAAGTAAATATCTAGCCAATGTTGTACTACAAATGGGTAGTTATTCTGGAATGCTAGTCTATAACTTTCCCGCTCCCTACTTCTCTTTGGATCTTGCTGCTGCTGCTAAGTCGCTTCAGTCGTGTCTGACTCTGTGCGACCCCATAGATGACAGCCCACCAGGCTCCCCCGTCCCTGGGATTCTCCAGGCAAGACACTAGAGTGGGTTGCCATTTCCTTCTCCAATGTGTAGAAAGTGAAGTCACTCAGTCATGTCTAACTCTTAGTGACCCTGTGGACTGCAGCCTACTAGGCTCCTCCTTCCATGGGATTTTCCAGGCAAGAGTACTGGAGTGGGGTGCCATTCATAGGCATAATTTGAATGGTACAATTATAATGTGTTTATCCAAACAAAATAATTTGATCCTTGGCAGTCAAGTTTTCCAGTTTATACGTATGGCAGTTATTTTCAGTTTCATTATAACTCCATTAATAAATAGAAAGTAAGCTCTTGAGGAGAACATATTTGTATTTGTTTTTTAAATATTTATTTCTCCCTGTTAGCATCTTCAACATAATTATATTTGGTTAATTTGTCTCCTTTTTTCCTCCAATCAAAACCAACAAAAATAATCTTTATTTACATTTAATATGCACATGTAGTGGGTTGAATAGTCCCCCCCAAATGTATGTCTACTCAGAAATTCAAAATAAGATCTTACTTGGAAATAGGTTCTTTGCAGATATAATTAGTTAAGGGTTGAAATAACATCATAATGGATTTTACCATGTGTCCCTACATGTATGTATGCTTGGTCATATCGAACTTTTTGGGACCCCATGGACTGTAGCCTGCCAGGCTCCTCTCTTCATGGGATTTCCCAGGCAAGAATACTGGAGTGGGTTGCCATTTCCTTCTCCAGGGGATCTTCCTGAACTAGGAGTCGAACCTGCATCTCCAGTGACTCCCGCATTTGCAGGCAAGTTCTTTACCAGCTGAGGTACCAGGGAAAGTGGGCCCTAAATTTACTAACTGATGTCTTTATTAAAAAAAAGAAGAGAAAATATAGACAAAAAAATGAAAGTGATATGAAAGAGGAGGCAGAGTTTAGGCTCATGTGTCTACAGACCAAGCAATGCCAAGGATTGCCAGCCACCACCATGAAGGTAGAAAGAAACAATGAAGGGTTTTTCTGAGGAGGATTCAGAGGGAATGTGGCCCTACTGACAACTTGACTTTGAATTTCTAGTTTCTGTAGCAGTGAAAGAATACATTTCTGCTGTTTTAAGCCAGTTGGTTTGTGGAAACTTGTTGTCACAACCTGAGGAAACTAACACAGTGTTCAGTTCAGCTCAGTTCAGCCGCTCAGTCGTGTCTGACTCTTTGCGACAGCATGGACTGCAGCACTCCAGGCTTCCCTGTCTATCAGCAACTCTCGGAGCTTGCTCACACTCGTGTCCATTGACCTAATGGTGCCATCCAGCCATCTCATCCTCTGTCGTCCCCTTCCCCTCCTGCCTCCAATCTTTCGCAGCATCAGGGCCTTTTCCAGTGAATCAGTTCTTCCCATCAGGTGGCCAAAGTATTGGAGTTTCAGCTTTAGCATCAGCCTTTCCAATGAATATTCAGGACTGATCTCCTTTAGGATGGACTGGTTGGATCTCCTTGCAGTCCAAGGGACTCTCAAAAGTCTTCTGTAACACCATAGTTCAAAAGCATCAATTCTTCAGCGCTCAGCTTTCTTTATAGTCCAACTCTCACATCCATACATGACTACTGGCAAAACCATAGCCTTAACTAGATGGACCTTTGTTGGCAAAGTAATGTCTCTGCTTTCTAATATGCTATCTAGGTGGGTAATAGATTTTCTTCCAAGGAGTAAGTGTCTTTTAATTATCTATGAAAAGTGATTTTGTAGCCCCCCAAAATAGTCTATCACTGTTTCCATTGTTTCCCCATCTATTTGCCATGAAGTGATGGGACCAGATGCCATGATCTTAGTTTTCCGAATGTTGAGCTTTAAGCCAACGTTTTCACTCTCTTCTTTCAGATTCATCAAGAGGCTCAGTAGTTCTTCAGTTTCTGTTGCAAGGATGGTGTCATCTGCGTATCTGAGATTATTGATATTTCTCCCTGCAATCTTGAGTCCAGCTTGTGCTTCATCCAGCCTGGCATTTCACATGATATACTCTGCATACAGTTAAATAAGCTAGGTGACAATATACAGCCTTGAAGTACTCCTTTCCCAATTTGGAACCACTCTGTTGTTCCATGTCCAGTTCTAACTGTTGCTTCTTGAACTGCATACACATTGCTCAGGAGGCAGGTCAGGTGGTCTGGTATTCCCATCTCTTTAAGAATTTTCCACAGTTTGTTGTGATCCACACAGTCCAAGGCTTTGGCATAGTCAATAAAGCAGAAATATATGCTTTTCTGGAACTCTCTTGCTTTTCCAATGATCCAACGGATGTTGTCAATTTGATCTCTGGTTCCTCTCCTTTTTCTAAATCCAGCTTCAACATCTGGAAGTTCACAGTTCACATACTGTTGAATCCTGACTAGGAGAATTTTTGAGCATTATTATGCTAGCGTGTGAGATGAGTGCAATTGTGTGGTAGTTTGAGAGTTCTTTGGCATTGCCTATCTTTGGGATTGGAATAAAAACTGACCTTTTCCAGTCCTGTGGTCACTGCTGAGTTTTCCAAATTTGCTGGCATATTGAGTGCAGCACTTTCACAGCATCATCTTTCAGGATTTGAAACAGCTCAACTGGAATTCCATCACCTCCAATAGCCTTGTTTGTAGGTATGCTTTCTAATGCCCACATGACTTCATATTCCAGAATGTCTGGCTCTAGATGAGTAATCACACCATCATGTTTATCTGGGGCATGAAGATCTTTACTGTATAGTTCTTCTGTGTATTCTTGCCACCTCTTCTTAATATCATCTGCTTCCGTTAGGTCCATACCATTTCTCTCCTTTATTGTGCTCATTTTTGCGTGAAATCTTCCCTTGGTATCTCTAATTCTCTTGAAGAGATCTCTAGTCTTTCCCATTCTATTGTTTCCCTCTATTTCTTTGCATTGATCACTGAAGAAGGCTTTCTTATCTCTCCTTGCTATTCTTTGGAACTCTGCATTAAAATGGGTTTATCTTTCCTTTTCTCCTTTGCCTTTCACTTATCTTCATTTCTCAGCTATTTGTAAGGCCTCCTCAGAAAATAATTTTACCTTTTTGTATTTCTTTTTCTTGAGTTTGGTCTTGGTCACTGCCTCTTGTACAATGTCATGAACCTCCGTCCATAGTTCTTCAGGCACTCTGTCTATCAGATCTAGTCGCTTGAATCCATTTGTCACTCCCACTGTGTAATCATAAGGGATTTGATTTAGGTCATACCTGAATGGTCTAGTGGTTTTCCCTACTTTTTTTCAATTTCAATCTGAATTTGGCAATAAGGAGTTCATGATCTGAGCCACAGTCAGCTCCTAGTCTTGCTTTTGCTGACTGTATAGAGCTTCACCATCTTTGGCTGCAAAGAATATAACCAATCTGATTTTGGTGTTGACCATCTGGTGATGTCCATGTGTAGAGTTTTCTCTTGTGTTGTTGGCAGAGGGTGTTTGCTATGACCAATGAATTCTCTTAGCAAAACTCTGTTAGCCTTTGCCCTGCTTCATTTTATACTCCAAGGCCAAACTTGCCTGTTACTCCAGGTATCTCTTGTCTTCCTACATTTGCATTCCAAACCCCTATAATAAAAAGGAGATCTTTTTGGGGTGTTAGTTCCAGAAGGTCTTGTAGGTCTTCATAGAACAGTTCAAATTCAGCTTCTTCAGCATTACTGAAACTAACACAGTGTACTGAATTACAATAATCCATTTCACTTTAGGGGAGTGCTTAGCTGGGAGATGCCTCTTAGATATGATGTTCTGTGGGCTCCTACATCTCTGCCTTTCCAGGAGCATATGGGGAGCTGACTCATTAGAAATATTTTGGTAGCTTAAAAAGAAGATGAGCAGGTTTCTTGGTGCCTACAGACTTTTAAATTATGAAGGATCTAGGGGACAAAAGTACAATTCATTGAGCCTAAACCTAGTCATCTATTCTGAGGAAGGATATAGATAGGAGTGGGCTTCCCAGGTGACAGTAGTGGTAAATAACCTCCCTGCCAGTGCAGGAGACAGAGGAGATGTAGGTTCAGTCCCTGGGTCTGGAACATCCACTGGAGGAGGGCATAGCAACTCACTTCAATATTCTTGCCTGGGAAATCCCATGGACAGAGGGAACCTGGTGGGCTACAGTCCACAGAGTTGCAAAGAGTTGGAAAGGGCTGAAGCAACTTAGCATGCAGACATGCACAGACAGGAGTAAAAACACTGAGTTACTTTTGAGAGCCATTGCCTGCATGTCTGGGAAACTAGTTGTTGATGGGGGACAGGAAAAGTCGAGAGAAGTCAAGCAGGTTATTATGGAAGAGTTGATGTGCATGTATTCACCCACTCTGCCAGCTGTCATTCAAGTCTGCCAGCTGAAACAGTTAAAAAAAAATTCATAAAAGACTAAATAAACCATCTCTGATATTTCGAAAAATCTCCTCTTGCTTCCTATTCCACTCTTCGGTCATTTTGTTCTAGCTATGTCTGAAATTTATCCTCTCAATTAACCAAAGATAAGGAAGGATGACTTCTTTGAAAATCCAAACCTATAAATTTTAGGAGGAAAAAACACTGGCCCGAAGGTAAATTCATCAAACCTCTACGTGATACAGATTGAGTGTGTGCAGAGCGGACGATGTGCTGATCGTGCTTCAGGAGATACAGATCATTAAAACTCCTTCCCGGTGCCTGTAGCTGGGTTGTTTATTACAAAAGTAAGAATCGCTAACGTGTCCTCCTTGCTAGAACCATAAATCTGAAACCTCTCCTTTTAAGAACTGTGATTTGACAACTGCGATACTATCGCTCCCCCTGCTGGTCAAATTCAGATTGTCAGCTGCCTCTGGCAAACCATTTTATCTATTTCTTCCATTCAGTTCTCCTGGGACTTGTTTCTGTTATCTAGGTATCATTTGTTTCTTTATCCTTCATCTCACCTTTCTGTGCTATTTACCTACCAAATAGCAATTTTTAAATCTATTTTTAAAATAATTCTCTTGTTATTGTCTTTCACACTCAGGTGGTCCCTAGAATGACTCTGCTTTTCTTTTAAGATGATTTCAGCCAATCTGCTAGCACACCTTAAATCTTCTATATCCTCTTTTGGAAATGCAGTTTCTACTTGCACAGACCCTTAGTGCAAACTTCTCTGCATGCTCACACAGTAGTTGAATATATTGGAAACAAAAGAAAAGTGCATCAAAAGCAAAGTGTCATTAAAGTTTTAGAAAACAACCATAGAACAGAATAAAAGCACTTGCAAATTTGCCCTCTTTCCAAATTAACACTCTATGGAAATATAGGATGCCAATAACTATTTTTTTTAATAAAATATTTTTAATGACCATATAGGGAAAGCTTTTCTTGTTCTAAGGCAAAACTCTTTCGCCTTGAAGAAAAGCACTTAGATATATACATTTAATTTATGATTTGAAGTATATTCTGGCATTTGCCTGAAACATGAGTTATGGGTGTTTGCAGAACCCTGATAAATCAGATCTAGACCCTGAAGACATCATTTCCTAGGTTAAAATAATGTATACAAAGGCAATAAGGAACATGTGTATGCTTTGGCAGGAATGGATAGAGGGCTAACTAGCTATTAAGGAAGACAAGAAGGAAGGTGTTATTTGGTATTTGTAACCATAAACTTCCATGTATGCCTTACTGGATTAGGAGCTACGTGAAGACAGACATTGTCAGTAGTCCTCTTCTGTTTTCAGCGTGAACATTAAAGTCATTTGATGAATTTTTTGTAGTTTTTCAAAGAATGAATGCATGAGTGAGTACCATAGGCCCTTAGTTGGCAATGTCCTTCCTGTCTAAATTAATCTTGTAAGGCTCATTCAAAATAGAAGTCAGAGACTTCCCTGGTAGTCCAGTGGTTAGGTATCTGCGCTTCCACCGCAGGGGCAGCAGGTTTGATCCCTGGTCAGGGAACTAAGGGAGAAGGAAATGGCAACCCACTCCAGTGTTCTTGCCTGGAGAATCCCAGGGACGGGGGAGCCTGGTGGGCTGCCGTCTATGGAGTCACACAGAGTCGGACATGACTGAAGTGACTTAGCAGCAGCAGGGAACTAAGATTCCACATGCAGCACATGGTATGATGGAAAAAATAAATAGACATCGAAGAAAAAGAAGACTTCAATTATTAGATTGCCACTGAATATTTAGTTTACTTTGTTTATATTTTCTCAAACAACGAGCAATGCCTTTGTAAAATATCCTACAATACAAAGTTCATGGGATAGATACAATAAATGTTGCCAGATTCAGATAAATATATTAGATATTATTCAAATAAATATACTAGATATTCTGGAAGTCAAAACCATAAAGAAAATCATATATAAAATATTTAATTTCCAAACCGTATGCTACAAATGTTTATTAGCCAACCTCTGTGGCTCATTTCTGTTGAGCAAACACAGTGCTAAGATAATTTTCAAGAATCATAGGCCTCAACTGGTGATATAGTAAACCCTGGGGCTGCTGCTCTCAAAAATCTTGTAAAATAGTGTTTCCTGGATATCTCATTGCCTGGTATAGTATAATATGTGTGATCTGCTTTCAGGAAGAATCAAGTGTGAAAATCAATGCCCTTCCCTGTCCCCGCCCCCAACTGCTGCAGTACTGGGCAAATGCAGACCACAGGGTTCAAAGTCAATGAGCAAAGAAGACAGAGGAATGACAAAGCACAGGATTGCCAAGGGTATGAAGTAAGACAAGCCACATTCACAACTGACACTAGGGGCCTCCTTGGGGTGACAGATACCTGGGACAGGCCTTTTACAAAGCACATTTCAGGAAGGAGTGCAGTTGTTAGAACATGGCCTTATGCGTGCATGCATGCTAAGTCACTTCAGTTGTGTCCGACTCTTTGCAAACCTATGGACCTTAGCTCACCAGGCTCCTCTGTCTATGGGATTCTCCAGGCAAGAATCCTCGAGTGGGTTACCATGCCCTCCTCCAGGGGCTCTTCCTTACCCAGGGATTGAGCCCACGTCTCTTAAGTCTCCTGCATTGGGAAGTGGGTTCTTTACCACTAGCACCACCTGGGAAGGCCCTGAACATGGCCTTATATGCACTTTCAATTTTTGTAGATGGAAAATGTAAATTCTATTGTTACTTTGGCTCTCTGTCAAATTATAAAACAATATATGCTGATTGTTAAAAAAATAAAAATACAGTATATCCCTGTGCTCATCCATTAGCAACCCTAGATGGAACTACTGTGAACAGTTTTGTAAATTTAATTTCAGGTCATTTAAAACTACATCTAATAAGCTTAAAATGTGTAGATTATTATGTAAAATAACACTTTATAACTTTCTTCCTCCCTGTGTGTATGTGCGTGTAGACGTAAGGTTTATTTATTTATTACAGATTTACTTATTTATTTTTATTTTGTGGCTGTGGTGGGTCCTCGTTGCTGCACACGGGCTTTCTCTAGTAGCAGCAAGTGGGACTACTCTTCGTTGTGGTGTGCAGGCTTCTTGTTGCTGTGGTTTCTCTCTTGTTGCAGAGCACAGACTCTGGGCGTGCAGGCTTCAGCACTTGCAGCACGTGGCTCATGGGCTTAGGTGCATCATGCCTTGTGGGAAATTCCTGGACCAGGGACTGAACCCATGTCCCCTGCATTGCATGGTGGCTTGTTAACCACTGGACTACCAGGAAAGCCCTAACATATGGTTTTAAAAACATAAGTGGTATTTTATGACATTGATATCAATATCCTGATAGAATTAAGTGACCACTCTTACAGACTTACAAAAAAAGACAAGACTACTCATTATAGGGGACAAAAAGAAAAATTAGAAGACTATGTATTTATATGATTAATGTGTTTATGTATAAAGAGGGAACAGCTGGACAAAAATTGAATTATTTATTGTCAGTCTACCTGAAAAAGAGTTAAACTCCCAAGTAAGAATAAATTTAAAGAGTGTGTCATACTCTGTTGGGTTTATCTATATTTTGTCTATATTATTCCAGTATTATACTTTGTACCCTACACACATATATATTCAATACTATAACTTTAGTCATTCTTGACTTTATCTTTCACACATTGAATAATTCTTTAACATATTATTAGATTCAAAGAACCTCATCTAATGATTACTGTCAGCATTCCAATTCCTAGTGTGACACAATCTAGGAGATTCTCACCTGTCATAGAATGTTGCCCTGGCAGGGTTTATTCTTATCTGTATATGCTCACATCATAATTATGCCAACATTTCCTCTGTTAGTATTTTGCAGGATATTCTTCCTCAGGATGTTAACAGAGCTATGGGGTGGGGATGGAATGTCCCATGTAAAATGGGTGAAACAAATTTCAGAAAAGTTCAGACAGTTTGATGCTAATAATGTGTGTTATGCATGCATGCCAAAGGAAGATATTGCATGCTTACTTTCCAAATGAATTTCTTCAAAGAACCTTATTTTGAGCAGTGAACCTGTTTCTGTCTTCTAGAACTAATATTTGACAGAATCTAGTTTTGGAAATGGCACCCCACTCCAGCACTCTTGCCTGGAGAATCCCATGGATGGAGGAGCCTGGTGGGCTGCAGTCCATGGGGTTGCTGAGAGTCGGACACAACTAAGCGGCTTCCCTTTCACTTTTCACTTTTATGCATTGGAGAAGGGAAATGGCAACCCACTCCAGTGTTCTTGCCTGGAGAATCCCGGGGATGGGGGAGCCTGGTGGGCTGCCGTCTATGGGGTCGCACAGAGTCGGACATGACTGAAGTGACTTAGCAGTAGCAGCAGTTTTGGAAATGTTTTAGTTTTAATAGTGTCTGTCTCAAGGAGTCAGATGCAACTAAGTGACTGAACTGAACTTCACTGCAAGTGCCAGTAATTTTTCTCTTAATTATATGGAGACAAACAGAAGTTGTGAGATTCCAAAAGGTAATTTGGCAAGAATGATGATGATCTCTGTTGTGCAAAGTTTACATCTATCTTTCTGAAACAAAATATCTTTTGTATCATTCAGTTCAGTTCAGTTCAATCGCTCAGTTGTGTCCGACTCTTTGCCACCCCATGAATCGCAGCACGCCAAGCCTCCCTATCCATCACCAACTCCCGGAGTTCACCCAGACTCGCGTTCATCGAGTCAGTGATGCCATCCAGCCATCTCATCCTCTGTCATCCCCTTCTCCTCCTGCCCCCAATCCCTCCCAGCATCAGAGTCTTTTCCAAGGAGTCAACTCTTCACATGAGGTGGCTAAAGTACTGGAGTTTCAGCTTTAGCATCATTCCTTCCAAAGAAATCCGAGGGCTGATCTCCTTCAGAATGGACTGGTTGGATCTCCTTGCAGTCCAAGGGACTCTCAAGAGTCTTCTCCAACACCACAGTTCAAAAGCATCAGTTCTTCGGCACTCAGCCTTCTTCACAGTTCAACTCTCATATCCATACATGACCACTGGAAAAACCATAGCCTTGACTAGACAGACCTTAGTCGGCAAAGTAATGTCTTTGCTTTTGAATATGCTATCTAGGTTGGTCATAACTTTTCTTCCAAGGAGTAAGTGTCCTTTAATTTCATGGCTGCAATCACCATCTGCAGTGATTTTGCAGCCCCCCAAAATAAAGTCTGCCACTGTTTCCACTGTTTCTCCACCTATTTCCCATGGAGTGATGGGACCAGATGCCATGATCTTCGTTTTCTGAATGTTGAGCTTTAAGCCAATTTTTTTCATTCTCTTTTTCATTCTTCATTCTTTTTCATTCATTCTTCAACTTTTCCATTTCAAGTCTCCTCTTTGACTTTCATCAAGAGGCTTTTTAGTTCCTCTTCACTTTCTGCCATAAGGGTGGTATCATCATTGCCTTACAGCAAAATGATCAATACTCTGTACTTCACCTTAGCAGAGCTATTTCTTCTAAGATCATTATACTTTCAAGAGAAAAGTTACAGCCTACCCTAGGTTTACTCTTTTGAATCTATTTGGTTCATCATTGTTACAAAACATTCATATTTTCACAATATATATAGCATCGGATAGTTCTTTAAATATTTTGGAGCATTTTTATTTAGTAGTTTTCCTTCTAGAACTCTTTGTTAAATAAAGGTGTTTTTACACCCTTGTCAATGATTACTCAAAAGAGAGACTCTCAGTTGGCAGCAAATCTACTTAGAAGTGAAATACATTGATAGTATAATTGAAGAAATATATTCCAATGGACAATATATTTACATCATGAATTGCTTTGAAATTGAATAGTTTATATTAAGTGTAAAATAGTGAGGAAGATGGGTCCTTTTGACTGCTATACTATAAAAGTTCAATATAACCCTGTCTTTAATAAAGTCGTAAAGCTCACTATTTTGCACAACTGCATTCTAGAGTAATAAAAATGGCTTCTGCAAAGAGAAGAAAATGAACTCCCTTTATTTTGAGAGTAAATAAATGAATGAATGTGGGGAAAACAAAATTGATTCTTATTCTGATTTTCTTTATTATTTAACTTGTTAAATGACAAAAATGCAACCAAGTAAATTTAAGGATCCAATTCGCTTTATTAAATAAGTCATGAATTGGCTAGCATCTCTTCTAGCAAACAAAAGTAGCTCTACCTACTGAGCAGAAGAAAAGGAAGGGTTTTTAAAATGGGAAGGGGACAGTAAAAGAAAATAATTAGCAAAGAATGCATTGTTTTAGGCAAGCTTCTGAAACGGAAGGGATTATTAGGCAGAATACCTCACTTAGTGCTGTCCAGGTAATTCTGGGTGATTGGTTAAAGGTTCCTGGAATTGGGAGTTTGAAACTGCAATTAAGTTAGTTATTAAGTCTCGATTTGGTGACATTGGCTTAGTACAAGTGACTCTACTTTGGACCCTGTGGTCTCTTTTTTTTTTAATGTCTGCCTTTTTATCAGACTCTCAGCTTAATAGAAAAATGTGATCAAAATTTAAAGTATTGGTTCCCAGGTGGCACTAGTGGTAAAGAATCCACCTGCCAATGCAGGAGATGCAGGTTCAACCCCTGGGTTGGGAAGATCTCCTGGAGGAGGAAATGGCAGCCCACGCCAGTATTCTTGCTACGAAATCTCATGGACAGAGGAGCCTGGCAGGCTACAGGCGATGGGGTCACAAAGAGTCAGACACGACTTAGCAACTGAGAATGCACACAGGGCAACTCGCTGCCTCTGCTCTGTAGTTCTCACTGCTTTTGTTGATCCTGTGTGGTATTTACAGGTCATCACATTTTTTGTTTGTTTGTTTGTTCTTTGCTTAATCTCTGTGATATCTGTAGGCAACTACTGCAGCTTCACAGTTTTTCAACTGGTCATTTTCTTCAGGTTTCTAGGACCCAAACCAATTAAAATCAAATAAGTTGAAGAAAGACCCCATATAGAGAGTCACCTTTTTAGCCAAGTAGTTTGCTCAGTGATGTTATTTAACTGCATTTCAATTTCCCCAAAAGAGTTAATCCAGGGGTACCAGTTGGTGCTGGCCACAGCCCTGAACCTCTCTGCTCAGCCAGAAGGTAATCAAATGCTTTCCTATTATCAAGAACAACTTTGACCAGAGATGATAGGATTTGGGATGGTGGTGGTGAGCAGCTATTGCCGTAATAGCAGATTCTAGATTATTTGCAAAGTTCAGGAGTGGTCCCCGATCATATTCTTACTTACATTTATTCCTAACCAGAGAAGTATGTCCCTATAAAGAAGCAAGTTCTGAATCATGAACACCTCCTGGTAAGTCCTTTCTAACTTGATGATACAAATTTAGGGGAGTTGACCAATGAGCTGTCTTAGTTGGTTTGTGGAAAGTTAAGGGCACCGTTAAATAACCTAAGAGGAATTGTCCAGTTAGACGCTATTCATCTAGGCATTCATAGACTCAAAGAGAATAATAACTACCTCAGGCAAAGGTAAGTCATGTCAGGGAACAAGCCACTTTTCTTAAGGTGGGGAAATGGATTTATTGCAAGGATTGTTGTATTTGCACATTCAAGCCAGGGATTGGTTAGGTTTTCTCCTAGCCTAAAATAAAACACTGTTCTAAAATCCAGAGGTTACCTCCCCTTAGCTATGGCCTGAAGGATATGAATATTGGTATTTTCTTTCCAGGCCAATGCCAGAGTATGGGAAAGAAAGAGGGTTTCATCTTAATTAAAGTATGAAAACTTGATCTGGTGTCTTGGGAGGAAGCATTCTGTCTCAATGTTAGCCACTTCTCTTGCTTGTCAATTTGATTTCGAAGTCTTTAATGTTTGTCTAGAATAAGCTCTTTTTAGCTGTATGATACATACATATGACTAGGGCCCCTGAGGTTTGTTTGCCATCTGTTTATTGAGAAGGACCTGGTATAGTCTCTTCCAAGGAGATTCAAGAGCAATCTTTGTTCATGCTGATGCTGACTCAGATGGGTCAGAGAAAATCAGAAGTGTTAGTTTGGAGAGCTGCAGCCAGATACTTGAAAAAAGAAGATGGATCAGGATCCAATCTGGTTTACAGATATTCACACTTTCGCAAAAGAATCAGAGCAAAACAACTGATATCTCTAAATGACAAAAGACTTAAAAATGCCCATTATTAAAGATCTGATGGGAGTTTATGATAATGCAGTTGACAAGGAAATTTGGTTTTTTGTGTGATATACAGTATCTCAGTATAAAAACTTGATTTATGATTAATAATATTATACCAGGACATATCAATTTCTAGGAATTTCACATAATTTCTGGAACATTTATAACATATAACTGTACATCACTACGAACAAAACTAGTGGAGGTGATGGAATTCCAGTAGAGCTATTTCAAATCCTGAAAGATGATGCTGTGAAAGTGCTGCACTCAATATGCCAGTAAATTTGGAAAACTCAGCAGTGGCCCCAGGACTGGAAAAGGTCAGCTTTAATTCCAATCCCAAAGAAAGGCAATGCCAAATCATGCTCAAACTACTGCACAATTGCACTCATCTCACATGCTACTCAAGTAATGCTTAAAATTCTCCAAGCCAGGCTTCAGCAGTATGTGAACCGTGAACTTCAGATGTTCAAGCTGGTTTTAGAAAAGGCAGAGGAACCAGAGATCAAATTGCCAACATCACCTGGATCATGGAAAAAGCAAGAGAGTTCCAGAAAAACATCTATTTCTGCTTTATTGACTATGCCAAAGCCTTTGACTGTGTGGATCACAATCAACTGTGGAAAATTCTGAAAGAGATGGGAATACCAGACCACCTGACCTGCCTCTTGAGAAACCTGTATGCAGGTCAGGAAGCAACAGTTAGAAGTGGACATGGAACAACAGACTGGTTCCAAATAGGAAAAGAGTACATCAAGGCTGTATATTGTCACCCTGCTTATTCAAATTATATGCAGAGTACATCATGAGAAACAATGGACTGGAAGAAGCAGAAGCTGGAATCAAGATTGCCAGGAGAAATATAAATAATCTCAGATATGCAGATGACACCACCCTAATGGCAGAAAGTGATGAGGAACTAAAAAGCCTCTTGAAAGTGAAAGAGGAGAGTGAAAAAGTTGGCTTAAAGCTCAACATTCAGAAAACGAAGATCATGGCATCCGGTCCTACCACTTCATGGCAAATAGATGGGGAAACAGTGGAAACAGTGTCAGACTTTATTTTTGGGGGCTCCAAAATCACTGCAGATGGTGATTGCAGCCATGAAATTAAATGACACTTACTCCTTGGAAGGAAAGTTATGACTAACCTAGACAGCATATTGAAAAGCAGAGATATTACTTTGCTAACAAAGGTCCATCTAGTCAAGGCTATGGTTTTTCCAGTGGTCGTGTATGGATGTGAGTGTTAGACTGTGAAGAAAGCTGAGTGCAGAAGAATTGATGCTTTTGAACTATGATGTTAGAGAAGACTCTTGAGAGTCCCTTGGACTGCTAGGAGATCCAACCAGTCCATTCTAAAGGAGATCAGTCCTGGGTGTTCATTGGAAGGACTCATGCTGAAGCTGAAACTCCAATACTTCAGCCACCTCATGCGAAGAGTTGACTCATTGGAAAAGACCCTGATGCTGGGAGGGATTGGGGGCAGGAGGAGAAGGGGACTACAGAGGATGAGATGGCTGGATGGCATCACCAACTTGATGGACATGAGTTTGAGTGAACTCTGGGAGATGGTGATGGATGGGGAGGCCTGGCGTGCTGCGATCCATGGGGTCACAAAGAGTCGGACACGACCGAGCAACTGAACTGAACTAACTGATACAGCCACAACATAAGGAAGGCTTAAAATTCCATCAGTTTTATAATACTTCCCATGTAATTTAACATTCAAATAAACCTAATTAGTTTAACATTTCCTTTTAATAGAAAGAAAAATAAGTCTTGTTATGTTCCTAAAGTCCCATGAAAAATTTCAAAGTTAGTTCACAGTAAAGGGACTACACCTAGACCTTGATTTTTAGGGGTATGTTTGTCAAAAAGGCTTTAAACATTTGTTTCAGTGGAACAATAATTCACTGTGAAACAGTACTTAGTTACCCATTTAAACAAAGTAAAGTTAGAGACTTTGCAGGCAAATATAGAAAAACGAATAATTATTAGAACAATAACAAAACAACAAACGAAACCATTAGTTCGTTTAGAAGAGAAGACTTGGTTTTAAGTAACTAGAGATCTGATGATGACAGTGTGAACTGTGGGCAGCTGTTTTGATAAAAAACAGAGTCTTTGCTTTTAAAGTCGTATTACTTTAAGAAAAACCCTTTAGAGTGGCATATCAAGAGCAGACCAATAGTCCATAAAACTTTGTCTTTTTAGCATTGAAAAAAAATTACACTAGTTTGTTTTTCCTATTAAAAACCATTTACATGATTAAATTCTTTTCAACTTTGCTAGTTCTGAATGCATATAAAATCCTTTTTGCTTATTATTTCTAATAGTTTTAATTACATATATTAGAATTTTAAACCCTTCAAACTTTTAATTTCTAGTGAAAACTAAGAGGTAAGAAGTTATGAACTGTATTTTACATTAGCATTCTGTAGTTTGGCAGATTTATAAACATCTTTTATAATTTCTAAAAATGTGATCTTTCTTAAGGAAGTCTCAGCGTAGCACAAAACCTGTTTACTAATAAACCCAGATATTTTAAATTCCTCTATAAAAAGAAATAAAACAAGGATAAATCTATGTTCAGTAATTACGTTTCAGTACTTTGTTTGGAAGTGATCTGAGTTTTTAATGAATTTAACTTAGCTCAATACTTACCTTACCTTAGCAAAACTTTAAGGTTACAGGTTACAAAAAAATTAGGAGAAATCATTTTAAAAGTTCACCTAGAAACTTTTATCTAATTTCTTTTTAATCTATTTGTTTTTAAAAATTAGGTCAGGTAGAATAAAAGTTGTATGTTTGTATTACATTCCGTGTTGATAATTTTAAATATATTCCTGTTATAAGTAAACCAAGGACTTCAAACTAGCTTTTATTTACTTAAGATTAGTCCTAGACCACATGAACTTGAAAAGCATTTGGGCTGGCTTCTGTTTTGTTTCTTTAATTGATATAAATTATTGTTTGGTTTTAGAAATTTAAATAGAGCTTTATTACAAATTAATTTTTAGCAATACCATCTGAATGTAGAAAATAACACACATCTCAAACACACACATACAGAAAGAAAGACATATGTAAAGTTCACTAGCTATGGAAAAACAACAACAACAAAAACAGTTGGAAAAAATAATTAAGTTTATCTGCCCAGGTGGTTAAAGCTTTTTCTACTAATATTTGGGAAGAAGACATATGATTTTTCATTTGCCAAATTTCTAGTGTTCTAGTTTTCCTTCTGATAAGAATTGTTTCCCAGAAGTTTGTAGAATATTTACATCTTAAAGGCAGAGGAAGGGGATGCAGATTCCTCTCAGAAGAGCTTTGGTTTCCTAAGGCTGCAGTCCATGGAGTCACAGAGACAGACAAAGCTACTGAACAACAAAGGCTGATACTTACCAGCTGTTTGAAATAAATAGGGGAAATTTTGGGATTGATAAAAGGAATAGGTGCATTCTGAATTGTCTCTAGAGTGGGACTTCTAGTTTTGCAATGTTTTGTAAATTAAGGACAGTTGCTTTGAATTCCTCAAATAATTCAGTACTTTAAATGATATTATAAGTTGATCCCCTCATAAATCCTCTTGAATATCTTTAGCCACAATTGGAGTGCAAACTGTTGACTTTTTTTTTTTTTTTAAAAAAGCACAATGTGAGAGTTGTGAGTTAAATTTTATTTGGGGCAAAATGAGGACTGCAGTTTAGGAGACAGCACCTCAGATAGCTCTGAGAAACTGCTCCAAACAGGCAGTGGGAAAGGTCAGTATATATGTGATTTTGGTGAAGGAGGAATTCATGCAACCAAGCATGTATTTTTCCAGAAATTTTCTGCTAGTCTGATGAAGCTTTCTGCTAGTCACAAAGAACAGTCATCACCACAAAGGATTTTAGTGCTTTTCTAGATATGAGGAGATATAAGAATTGGGCTCATAAAATCAGCTCCCAAAAATATCTAACGAATGACCTGTCCTGCCAGTTTTTCTGAGCACAGGGTGGCTCATTTCTGCTCTCCACCCTGAACTCCTTTCAGGGGATGTTGAAGGTCAGCGCTGAAGTAGCACATGATCTAATCCCTGTGGAGGCAGATGGATCCCAGGGACGGGGGAGCCTGGTGGGCTGCCGTCTGTGGGGTCGCACAGAGTCGGACTCGACTGAAGCAACTTAGCCGCAGCAGTGGTAGATGGCAAGTGCCAATTTATAGTTGATAGACCCACTTTTCCATCCAGATATATCTTGTGTCTCCCAATCTGACAGTTACCAAGCCAAGCTCTCAGGATGCAAAATCCTTGGTTTTCTTTAGTAAGATTTTGGCTATTTTATAGGTATTTATATGTTGTGGGACCACAGTTTTTAAACAACTGTAGTAAGGTGGTATACTTGACTCTGTGGAGTTTATGGATTCTATGTTATTATTATTTATATTTATATATATTTTCAGCTAAGCCTTTAGGTCTCTTATGAGCCAAACTAATACCTAAAAGGGATGTGCCTCTGTGTAAGGGACTGTGTACAGAATTTCCATTACATAGAAATTTTCTTGAAGTTGGTAGGTAACTTAATGTCAATCTAATGCATTCCACAATTAACTTATCCTAGCATAGGTGTCTTTGGGTTTGGTAGCAATAGCTCTAACACCTCTTAAGTGCTTTATCCATGCCCACCAATCTTTGCAGCTTTTTGACATCTGAAATTGCCATTAACAATTAGCCTTTATCTACATGAAGTAACCATGTGCACTTTAACATATGACGGTAGCCAAGAGTTGTTGCTGTATCCAAGAGAAGCCCCTACCAGTAATTCCTGAGGCACCTTGGGCTGGGGAAAAACTTGAACTCCCAGACCTCAACAACTGGGGACTGGGGACTGTGCCCTGCCAATAAGGGGATTTCCAGGTGGCACAGTGGTTAAGAATCTGCCTGACAATGCAGGAGATGCTGGAGACATCCCTGCATTCAATTTCAATCCTTGGGTTGGGAAGATCCCTCAGAATAGGAAGTGGCATCCCACTCCAATATTCTTGCCTGGGAAATCCCATTAACAGTGAAGCCTGAAGGGCTGAAGTACATGGGGTTATGAAGAGTCAGACACGACTGAAATGACTTAGGATGTACAAACGCATAGATAGGAGTAACACTGTCTTTTTCGAGAGGGAGATGCCTGAATGGCTGGAAACTAGTTGTTTATGGAATACAAAAGGGGAAAGTAGGGCAGGTTATTATGGAAGAGTTGATGTGCACACATTCACCTACTCTGCCAATAACAGTTTCCTAAATTCAACTGAGTAATACAAGAATCAAATTGGCTTTCTTAAACAATTCATGAATTAAGCATCATCTCATCCAGCAAATAGAAAGGAGCACCACTGAGTTGTAGAAAAGGAAAGGCTTTTAATACTGGAAAGAGGGGTTTAAGAGAGAAATTATTAGCAAGCAATGCACTGCTTTAGGTGAGGTTGCCTTCCAAAGGAGAATAGAAGTAACTATTGGGGAGATCACCTTGCTTAGTTGCTGACTGGGTGATTCCAAGTTAAGTGGCTACAGATTACATTTCTGAGGGGTTGAAATGCAATTTTCATAGGTACTAAGATTGTGACTGCAGCCATGAAATTAAAAGACCCTTACTCCTTGGAAGAAAAGTTATGATCAACCTAGATAGCATATTCAAAACAGAGACATTACTTTGCCGACTAAGGTCCATCTAGTCAAGGCTATGGTTTTTCCAGTGGTCATGTATTTATGTGAGAGTTGGACTGTGAAGAAGGCTGAGCACCGAGGAATTGATGCTTTTGAACTGTGGTGTTGGAGAAGACTCTTGAGAGTCCCCTGGACTGCAAGGAGATCCAACCAGTCCATTCTGAGGGAGATCAGCCCTGGGATTTCTTTGGAAGGAATGATGCTAAAGCTGAAACTCCAGTACTTTGGCCACCTCATGCAAAGAGTTGACTCATTGGAAAAGACCCTGATGCTGGGAGGGGTTAGGGGCAGGAGGAGAAGGGGACGACCGAGGATGAGATGGCTGGATGGCATCACAGATTCGATGGACGTGAGTCTGAGTGAACTCCGGTAGTTGGTGATGGACAGGGAGGCCTGGAGTGCTGCAGTTCATAGGGTCGCAAAGAGTCAGACATGACTGAGCGGCTGAACTGAACTGAACTGAAGTATTGTTTTCCTGATGTGAGCTTAGCATAAGTGACTCCAGTTTGGGCCTGTTGCCTCTTTTTTTTTTTTCTTTTAACAAATGATAATTAAGGCACATTTATATACTAAACTATTTAACATATACAAAGCATTTTACCAAATTTCTCATGCAACAATACTATTTCTATTTCTTTACCCTCTTACTGATAAACAAAAACAAAGTGGCAAAACTTCAATTCACAAACTAAAAAGTTCAATTATGATCATGAATCATTATTTGAGCGGAAAAAAATGATTCTAATTATTAACATCAGCTGCCATCTGTTAAGTAGCTACTCTTTATCAAAGATTATAACACTTCATTTTCCCAGTTGTTTCAGGCTAAATTTTAGAATTCACATCTTTATGTTCAGGAAACTATTTTTCCCTAAGGTCATCTTAACCAGAGTTATAAGAGTTAAAATGAAAGAGAGGTGGTTTCCTCAAAAGAAATATTGAGAGTCTATTACCAAAATAAGGGGGATTAATACTTAGGAAAATCAGGTTTTTACAACTTCCAAACTTTTAAAAACAAATCAACGGCACTTAAATATTTAACAGAATTTTAATTCTCTATCTTCTTCCACTTGTAATGGCATGGGATATTAATTTCTATAACATTTTTTATCTTGAGTTCTTAGCTGTTCTCCCTAATTTTTCATTCCATCAGCTTTCTAGTTCCTTATATTATACCTGCCATCACATGTAGATATTTGCCAGCATTGCACCTTCTGCCCCTCATCCATCGTCTTTTTCCCTTAAACAACTGTTCTGGGTCAGATTGCTGTTCATCACAATAAGGAGAGTGGACTCAATTCAATAGCACCAACTTTCATATTAAGAATAACAAAAGTTCTCTCCTGTTCTAACTTTTGAGGGACAGTTCTGGCCATTGTCCTTGCAGAAAGTCCAGGATTGAATCTGTCCCAAGGATTTCTAAAAACAAGCAAGTAATATTATGCATTGAAGCTGAAAAACTTAAGGAAAAATTAGTCCATCAGGAAATTTTTATTATTAGTTAAATTTGTAAACCTATCAATTAATTTCTTATCCAAGAGGCTTTTTGATCACTAGCTCAAAATATAGATTAATGATGATCATTTGCAAATAGACACTTTCCTTTTCAAAAATAAAGTTGGAAACCCAAGTTTTAAATGGTTCCTATGGAAAGGTTTTCAAAGAGATTTATTTGCATTACTAAGTAAGATTAAGTTGATATTCAGTTATTTTCTTTTGACACATGAGTAAGTACTCATACAACATGTTTATTATGGAATTAAGTGAAAATAAATTACAAATAGGAAAGATGGAGATTTATTTTGGAAATATGTTTCCATTTAATATTGTCATGCTACTTTGACATTAGATAATTTTATATTACTAAACAAGTGAAAAATGAGATCTTCTAGAAAAGAACATGTTCTTACCCAATGGTACTATGCATAATAATTATTTAAGTAGCAAATCACATTTAAAATATTAAGCACTTATTATATCCACAGCAAGGTAAGTTTAATTGGATATTAAGTCTTAAAATCCATGAACACCCAGAAATATTTTTTACATTTCAAACATTTTAATAGAATAGTTTGTGGAAAAGGAGAGAAAAAATTGTGGAGTCAACATTCTTTGAATAAAGAACACTGAAAATGAACACTTTACATGAGACTAAGTTATCACCAGAAAACATAATAGCTAATATCCTGTAGTCATTCCATTTTATGTTGGCAATGGAAGTTTGATCTCCTGGAATTTGTAATTGAAGACAGGAAAACTGTAAAGAAGATAAGCATACCAGACCACCTGATCTGCCTCCTGAGAAATCTATGTGCACATCAGGAAGCAACAGTTAGAATTGGATATGGAACAACAGCCTGGTTCCAAATTGGAAAAGGAGTACATCAAGGCTGCATATAGTCACCCTGCTTATTTAACTTCTATGCAGAGCACATCATGAGAAACACTGGGCTGGATGAAGCACAAGCTGGAATCAAGATTGCCGGGAGAAATATCAATAAAACTCAGATATACAGATGACACCACCCTTATGGCAGAAAGTGAAGAAGAACTAAAGAGCCTCTATGAAAGTGAAAGAGGAGAGTGAAAAGTTGGCTTAAAACTCAACATTCAGAAAACTGAGATCATGGCATCTGGTCCCATCACTTCATGGCAAGCAGATGGAGAAACATTGGAAACAGTGAGAGACTTTATTTTGAGGGTCACCAAAATCACTGCAGATGGTGACTGCAGCCATGGAATTAAAAGATGCTTGCTCCTTGGAAGAAAGTTATGACCAATCTAGATAGCATATTAAAAAAGCAGAGACATTACTTTGCCAACAAAGTCCATCTAGTCAAAGCTATGGTTTTTCCAGTAGTCATGTATGGATGTGAGAGTTGGACTGTGAAGAAGGCTGAGCGCCGAAGAATTGATGCTTTTGAACTGTGGTGTTGGAGAAGACTTTTGAGAGTCCCTTGGACTGCAAGGAGATCCAATTAGTCCATCCTAAAGGGAAATCAGCTGTGAATGCTCATTGGAAGGACTGATGTTGAAGCTTAAACTCCAATACTTTGGCCACCTGATGAGAAGAACTGACTCATTTGAAATGACCCTGATGCTGGGAAAGCTTGAAGGCGGGAAAAGGGGACGACAGAGGATGAGATGTTTGATGGCATCACTGACTCGGTGGACATGAGTTTGAGTAAACTCCTGGAGTTGGTGATGGACAGGGAGGCCTGGCATTCTACAGTCCATGGCTCACAAAGAGTCAGACACGACTGAGTGACTGAACTGAAATGAACTGAACAATGAAGAGGAGTATGAGTTAAGCATTGAGTATTTAGTATGACATTTTAAATCTTCAATTTGCATTCTTTAAGAAACTTACAATAAGTTTATTTTTGATAAAAGTGACAGTTTCTCTGCTCAGTAATTTGTTACTACTCATTGTTTCTATTTCATTCAGGCATTTGCAATTATTTTTGATACCCTCTGCACAAAAATTATGTAGTATTTCTAATCAGTATATCACATATGACAAATTTAAAAATGTTTAAATTGCAAAACACTTAAACATTCAGCTAATAATTTCTTCACCAGTGCTTAGAGCCAGAGAGTTTTCTTGGCTTTCATCTCTTGCCTTTAAAAATTTTAATGTTCTGGACTCCCATCCCTAAAGATGATATATCAGATGCTCAATATCAAAAAGCTAGTAGAGTGATAGGACTTTGTTTTAGTTCTCAGCATCACTGCACTACCTCATGCTTTAAAAAGAAAATAAAGAACAACAACAGCATTACACTTTTTTTTTCTAACAACAAAGCTCTTGAATCAAATTCCACTTTTACCATGCTGCTGCTGCTGCTGCTAAGTCACTTCAGTCATGTCCGACTCTGTGCGACCCCATAGACGGAAGCCCACCAGGCTGCCCCGTCCCTGGGATTCTCCAGGCAAGAACACTGGGGTGGGTTGCCATTTCCTTCTCCAATGCATGAAAGTGAAAAGTGAAAGAGAAGTCACTCAGTTGTGTCCGACTCTTCGCAACCCATGGACTGCAGCCTACCAGGCTCCTCCGCCCATGGGTTTTTCCAGGCAAGAGTACTGGGATGAGTTGCCATTGCCTTCTTGGCACTTTTACCTTAAGTCTTAAAAAATTAACAGAAAGCATGTATGAAATTTAATGACTGATTGAGCCATAATGTATTATTCATGTGATGTTGGAACAATACATCATTCACTTCAGTCAGTCAGTTCAGTTGCTCAGTCGTTTTTGACTCTTTGACCCCATGAACAACAGCACACGAGGTCTCCCTGTCCATCACCAACTCCTGGAGTTTACCCAAACATATGTCCATTGAGTCAGTGATGCCATCCAACCATCTCATCCTCTATTGTCTCCTTCTCCTCCTGCCCTCGATCTTTCCCAACATCAGGGTCTTTTCAAATGAGTCAGGTCTTCGCATCAGGTGGACAAAGTATTCGAGTTTCAACTTCAACGTCAATCCTTCCAGTGAACACCCAGGACTGATCTCCCTTAGGATGGATTGGTTGGATCTCCTTGCAATCCAAGGGACTCTCAAGAGTCTTCTCCAACACCACAGTTCAAAAGCATCAATTCTTCGGCACTCAGCTTTCTTTATAGTAGAATTCTCACATCCATACATGACTACTGGAAAAACCATACCCTTGACTAGACAGACCTTTGTTGGCAAAGTAATGTCTCTGCTTTTTAATATGCTCTCTAGTTTGGTCATAACTTTCCTTCCAAGGAGTAAGCATCTTTTAATTTCATGGCTAAAATCACCATCTGCAGTGATTTTGGAGCCCCCCAAAACAGCCCCACTGTTTCCACTGTTTCCCCAACTATTTGCCATGAGTGATGGGATGGAATGCCATGATCTTAGTTTTCTGAATGTTGAGCTTTAAGTCAACTTCTTTACTCTCCTCTTTTACTTTCATCAAGAGGCTCTTTAGTTCTTCTTCACTTTCTGCCACAAGGGTGGTGTCATTTACATATTTGATTATTGATATTTCTCCCAGCAAACTTGATTCCAGCTTGTGCTTCATCCAGCCCAGCATTTCTCATGATGTATTCTGCATATAAGTTAAATAAGCAGAGTGACAGTATACAGCCTTGACATACTCCTTTTCCTATTTGGAACCAGTCTGTTGTTCCATGTCCAGTTCTAACTGTTGCTCCCTGACCTTCATACAGGTTTCTCAAGAGGCAGGTCAGGTGGTCTGGTATTCCCAACTCTTTCAGAATTTCCCACAGTTTATTGTGATCCACACAGTCAAAGGCTTTGGCATAGTCAGTAAAGCAGAAATGTATGTTTTTCTGGAACTCTCTTGATTTTTCCATGATCTGGTGGATGTTGGCAATTTGATCTCTGATTCCTCTGCCTTTTCTAAAACCAGCTTGAACATCATGAAGTTCACGGTTCACGGATTATTGAAGCCTGGCTTGGAGAATTTTAAGCATCACTTTACTAGCATGTGAGATGAGTGCAATTGTGTGGTAGTTTGAGCATTCTTTGGCATTGCTTTTCTTTGGGATTGGAATGAAAACAGACATTTTCCTGTCCTGTGGCCACTGCTGAGTTTTCCAAATTTGCTGACATATTGAGTGCAGCACTTTCACAGCATCATCTTTTAGGATTTGAAATAGCTCAACCGGAATTCCATCACCTCCAATAGCCTTCTTTGTAGTGATGCTTCCTAAGACTCACTTGACTTCACATTCTAGGATGTCTGGCTCTAGGTGAGTGATCACACCATTGAGATTATCTGAGTTGTGAAGATGTTTTTTGTACAGTTCTTCTGTGTATTCTTGCCACCTCTTCTTAATATCTTCTGCTTCTGTTAGGTCCATAACATCTGTGTCCTTTATCAAGCCCATCTTTGCATGAAATGTTCCCTGATTTCTCTAATATTCTTGAAGAGATCTCTAGTCTTTCCCATTCTGTTGTTTTCCTCTATTTCTTTGCATTAATCACTGAGGAAGGCTTTCTTATCTCTCCTTGCTATTCTTTGGAACTCTGCATTCAAATGGGTATATTTTTCCTTTTCTCTTTTGCTTTTCACTTCTCTTCTTTTCACAGCTATTTGTAAGGCCCCCTCAGACAGCCATTTTAGTTTTTTGCATTTCTTTTTCTTGAGGATGATCTTGATCCCTGTCTCCTGTACAATGTTACAAACCTCTGTCCATAGTTCATCGGCACTCTGTCTATCAGATCTTGTCTCTTAAATCTATTTCTCACTTCCACTGCATAATCATAAGGGATTTGATTTAGGTCATACTGGAATGGTCTAGTGGTTTTCCCCACTTTCTTCAATTTAAGTCTGTTTTGGCAATAAGGAGTTCATGATCTGAGTCACAGTCAGCTCCTGATCTGGTTTTTCCTGTCTGTATAGAGCTTCTCCATCCTTGGCTGCAAATAATATAACCAATCTGATTTCAGTGTTGACCATCTGGTGATGTCCATGTATAGAATCTTTTCTTGTGTTGTTGGAAGAGGATGTTTGCTATGACCAGTGTGTTCTCTTGGCAAAACTCTTATTAGCATTTGCCCTGCTTCATTCTGTACTCTATGGCCAAATTTGCTTGTTACTCCAGGTGTTTCTTGACTTTCTACTTTTGCATTCCACT
This sequence comes from Budorcas taxicolor, assembly GCF_023091745.1. Lineage (NCBI taxonomy): Eukaryota > Metazoa > Chordata > Mammalia > Artiodactyla > Bovidae > Budorcas > Budorcas taxicolor. The sequence continues at coordinate 75,748,035 of NC_068916.1, forward strand.
CCCCTATAATGAAAAGGACATCTTTTTTGGGTGTTAGTTCTTAAAGGTCTTGTACGTCTTCATAGAACTGTTCAACTTCAGCTTCTTCAGCATTACTGGTCGGGGTATAGACTTGGATTACTGTGATATTGAATGGTTTGTCTTGGACACAAACAGATATCATTCTGCCATTTTTGAGATTGCATCCAATTACTGCATTTTGGACTGTTTTGTTGACTATGATGGATACTCCATTTCTTCTAAGGGATTCCTGGCCACAGTAGTAGATATAATGGTCATCTGTGTTACATTCACTCATTCCAGTCCATCTTAGTTCACTGATTCCTAAAGTGTTGATGTTGACTCTTGCCATCTCCTGTTTGACCACTTCCAGTTTGCCTTGATTCATGGACCTAACATTCCAGGTTCCTATGCAATATTGCTCTTTGCAGCACTGAACCTTGCTTCTATCACCTATAACATCCACAATTGGGTGGGGTTTTTTTTTTTTTTTTTTTTCACTTTGGCTCCATCCCTTTATTCTTTCTGGAGTTAATTCTCCACTGATCTCCAGTAGCATATTGGGCACCTACCGACCTGGGGAGTTCATCTTTCAGTGTCCTACCTTTTTGCCTTTTCATACTGTTCATGGGGTTCTCAAGGCAAGAAAACTGAAGTGGTTTGCCATTCCCTTCTCCAGTGGACCACATCGTGTCAGACCTCTCCACCATGACCCGTCTGTCTTGGGTGGCCCCACATGGCATGTCTTAGTTTCATTGAGTTAGACAAGGCTGTGGTCCATGTGATCAGATTGTCTAGTTGTCTGTGATTGCAGTTTCAGTCTGTCTGCCCTCTGATGTCCTCTCTCAGCACCTACCATCTTACTTGGGTTCTCTTATCTTGGACATGGGGTATCTCTTCACGGTTGCTCCAGTAAAGCACAGCCACTGCTCCTACCTTGAACATGGGGTATCTCCTCATGGCTGCCCCTCCTGACCTTGGACATGGGGTATCTCCTCCTGACCGCTCCTGACCTTGAACATGAATCAGTTGAATACATCATTCACCTGGATATAAGGAAAAACAACAAAACAAACAAAACAAAACACATTCTCTCTTTGTACAGTTATTTGAGAAAGACTTATGTGGAAGGAAACATTGTTCCCAATCTATACAATATGCATTATCTCATTTTATATCTATGATGGATTTTAAGGAAAACCTTAAATAGTTTTCACAGCTGTTATTATATAAAAGTTCACAAAGAAAGGAGAGGAAAATAAGCATAAAATTATAAAGAATTAAGATATGTTACTCAGATTATTGTAGAGGGACAAAAAAAATCTATCAGAAAAACAAGTAAGAGTGGTACAACTTTCAAAAAACCTATATTTCTTTTTAAATTTTACCTCTAAAAGATGCTCTGACTTTTGAAAAGCTTCTTTGCTGACTTTTGACTGTTAACTGAAAACCATTCTTTTTCTAATGGTAAAAAATATTTGCTGCCTTTTGAATCCCTTGCATGTCCTGAATTCTGTAGTGCTAAGATCGCTGCTGACAAATATCTTTACTTATTCATTTTTGTCTTTCGGTTATCTTCAGAACACCGTATATATATATATATGAACTTGTGGCTCAGGTGGTCAAGAATCCACCTTGAATGTGGGAGACCTGGATTTGATCCCTGGGTTGGGAAGATCCCCTAGAGAAGGGAAAGGCAAGCCACTCCAGTATTCTGACCCGGAGAATTTCATGGACTGTATAGTCCATAGGGTCACAAAGAATCAGACAAAACTGAGCGACTTTCACTTTTTCTTTTCTTTATATATATGTGTGTATATATATATGTTCAGTTCAGTTCAGTTCAGTCACTCAGTCGTGTCTGACTCTTTGTGACCCCAAGAACTGCAGCACGCCAGGCCTCCCTGCCCATCACCAACTCCTGGAGTTCACTCAGACTCACTCACGTCCATCGAGTCCATGATGCCATCCAGCCATCTCATCCTGGGTCGTCCCCTTCTCCTCCTGCCCTCAATCCCTCCAAGCATCAGAGTCTTTTCCAATGAGTCAACTCTTTGCATGAGGTAGCCAAAGTACTGGAGCTTCAGCTTTAGCATCATTCCTTCCAAAGAATCCCAGGGTTGATCTCCTTCAGAATGGACTGGTTGGACCTCCTTGCAGTCCAAGGGACTCTTAAGAGTCTTCTGCAACACCACAGTTTAAAAGCATCAATTCTTCAGCGCTCAGCCTTCTTCACAGTCCAACTCTCACATCCATACATGACCACAGGAAAAACCATAACCTTGACTAGACGGACCTTAGTCGGCAAAGTAATGTCTCTGCTTTTGAATATGCTATCTAGGTTGGTCATAACTTTTCTTCCAAGGAGTAAGTGTCTTTTAATTTCATAGCTGCAGTCACCATCTGCAGTGATTTTGGAGCCCAAAAAAATAAAGTCTGACACTGTTTCCACTGTTTCCCCGTCTATTTCCCATGAAGTGATGGGACCAGATGCCATGATCTTCGTTTTCTGAATGTTGAGCTTTAAGCGAACTTTTTCACTCTCCTCTTTCACTTTCATCAAGAGGCTTTTTAGCTCCTCTTCACTTTCTGCCATAAGGGTGGTGTCATCTGCATATTTGAGGTTATTGATATTTCTCCCAGCAATCTTGATTCCAGCTTGTGTTTCTACCAGTCCAGCTTTTCTCATGATGTACTCTGCATAGAAGTTAAATAAGCAGGGTGACAATATACAGCCTTGACGTACTCCTTTTCCTATTTGGAACCAGTCTGTTGTTCCATGTCCAGTTCTAACTGTTGCTTCCTCACCTGCATACAGATTTCTCAAGAGGCAGGTTAGGTGGTCTGGTATTCCCATCTCTCTCAGAATTTTCCACAGTTTATTGTGATTCACACAGTCAAAGGCTTTGGCATAGTCAACAAAGCAGAAATATATGTTTTTCTGGAACTCTCTTGCTTTTTCCATGATCCAGGTGATGTTGGCAATTTGATCTCTGGTTCCTCTGCCTTTTCTAAAACCAGCTTGAACATCAGGGAGTTCACAGTTCATGTATTGCTGAAGTCTGGCTGGGAGAATTTTGAGCATTACTTTACTAGCATGTGAAATGAGTGCAATTGTGCGGTAGTTTGAGCATTCTTTGGCATTGCCTTTCTTTGGGATTGGAATGAAAACGGACCTTTTCCAGTCCTGTGGCCACTGCTGAGTTTTCCAAATTTGCTGGCATATTGAGTGCAGCACTTTCACAGCATCATCTTTCAGGATTTGAAACAGCTCAACTGGAATTCCATCACCTCCACTAGCTTTGTATGGTATATATGTATATATATATATGTTATATATGTGTATAATATGTAATACACACACATATATGTTATGTATGCATATATGTGTACATATACATATACAACATATACATATGTATATGTATTTTTGTCCATAATTTACATTTACATTGAACCCAGGTCTCCTGCATTGCTGGCTGATTCTTTATCAGCTGAGCCACATGGAAAGCCCTTCCTAAAATCTTCCGTTCCTAAAAACTTCCTAAAATGTCTTTAAAACTCTGTATTCTCCACTTACTATCCAGAACTCTTTTGCCCCTAAAATCATCTTATTTCCCAACTTCCATCTCCTTCCCTGGAGTAGAGGGTGATGCAGGGGCAGGGCATAGAAGGTAGGTGAAACTCTCAGCTTCATGCATCCAGTGAAATTTCTCCACAAAGGGAGATAATTTAAAATTCTGTAAATTGAGTCTTATGATGATATGGATGTGAATTGAAATCCCAGACCTGGGCTTTACCAGTAGTGTTACATTTGGACCATTTTAGTAGCTATGAGTCTAATTTTTTTTTTTTAAAGTTGTAACAGTGGTATTTAATCTTACCTCATGAGATCTCTGTTTTGATTGTATGATATGAGATAGGCAAAATGTGCAGTGTATAGTAACTTCTTTCCCTATATAGACTTTAGTGAGCAGACGTCTTTGCTTATATCCTGAGGATACCTGGTTTCCTAAATCTTCTTGAAAATTTTGTGTGATCCTTTTTCTATCCTTCTCTGGTCCACTCCAGTATTCTGGCCTGGAGAATTCCATGGACTGTTTGGTCCATGGGGTCACAAAGAGTTGGACACAACTGAGCAACTTTCGCATACACACACATACTGGTCCCAGTGAGTAAACACTCATTATATGTCTAGATCTCTCAGTGAGCGCTGACTGCATTCAATACTCCCCAACACAAACATGAGAAGAGTACTTCATACCCTGTGAAGCCAGGCAAAGTTTAAGAGCCTTAGCGTAATGAAAGTGATTTAAAAAAAAATTGGCATTTCTAATCCACTGAGTTAAGTGACTATGATTCACTAGGCATTCTACAGAGGGTGGGGGTCTGCCAATAGCAAAGTTAGTGGGTTTGATCTGTTAAAATTCTATTCTATTAGTTATAAAATGGACGGTAAATTTTAATGCAAGGTGCTCATCCTAATCTTTTCTTTCTTTCATTCTTGTATTAATACTCCTTATGGTCACTTACTCTTGTTTGTTTAATTTTGTTTTTCTTTGCTGCCATTCATTCCCACTTATTTTCATCAGAATGCCTCCCTAACTCTTAGTCCATACAACCTGGGAGCTGCGAATCCTACCTGTGTCTCTAAGACTGGTATTCCACTTAGGGTTCGCTGTTCAGACAGCGTTACAGAAGCCATACGGGTTGGTTCAGGGATAGTATGCGATCCAAGAAGAGCAAATACAGCAGCTGTCCAAATTGGAGAAAAGAAACGGCCTGTTGCACCTGGCTTCCTTTCCTTAGCATAATGCTTAATTCCTGTAATCTAACCTGAGGTGATACTAGGCTGGAGATGGGCTGACAGCTGTGTTGCTATGGAATGAAGACAGAGGAAACCATGTAAATAGTGAAGGAAAGTAAAATTCAATCCCAGTGATACCGTTTGAAGTTCTGGCTCAAGCTGTGTATGAGGTTGCCTTTTGACATATATCCATGCCAGTAAATTCCTCTCTGTTTTTCTTTAAGCCAATTTTAGTTAAATTTCTATAACCCACATTATAAGTGTTCTTAACTGATACTTCCTTCTACTTTTCTTTAGTAAATGGTAATTTTCAACTCATTCCTTTCTGCTCTGTTTTCTCTCTCTCTATTCTCTCCATGTATCATTTCCCTCACTCTTTGTTACTTCACAGTTTAAGTTGAAATTATGAAAATAGCCCCACATAAACAAAAATTCTTAAAATCATTTATTTATGATGCCTTTCTTTCCTTGAGGTTTCACTTGCCCTTTATATCTGGTGTACCTTTAACTAATTTATATCATGCTTCTTAAAGGACCCGACATGGCACCATACACCCCATATGCACTCAAAGTATTAATTGGAAATAATGATAATGATCAACCTCATGAACCATCTTAAACTCTGTCCTTGTTCACCTGGCAAGCTGTGAACATGAAAAATGGGCAGAGAACTATTCACTAGGAAGCAAAATTAATGAGCAGGGACAATATCTAATTCTGTATATTTTTTAATCATGTCTGTTACAGTTCTCACTCAATGCAAATTAGTAACATTAAGAACAGAACTTGTAGGTCTCTTATAAGTCCATGGGCCATGTCCTAAAAGACAATGAACCATTAGGTTACAACAGTCATATTTTTCATTTGTTCTTTTTTCCTTCTTTCAGCTTTTCCTTAGAAATGTTGAAGAATTCTTTTAAAGTACTTCAGAATCATCACCATTTTCCCATTTCTTTAACTCTATCAAAAGCAGATGACATATTGGATTCTCTTCCAGGGCATTTCTTATGGATTTATAAAGCTATTTTCATATAACCTTGACAAACCATCTTCATTTTTATTCTGAGCGATTTCTCACCTCTCTGAGATACTGCTTCACTTGCAGAACTGTGAGCTGGGAAGAACCCAACATGGTAAAAACAAATGTGCATGACCTGGATGTGGCACACAGACCTTTCCAGGGTCAGTCTGAGGGCTCAGAAGGGGGATCAAGTAAATCCTTTGTTTTCCCTTTTTCTCGTTCAGTCTTTGATGATGTATATAAATGCACATGAAGGATAAAAGTGGTTACAGAGCTTGCTTTCCTTTTCAATGGCCTGTCTCAAGGAGATCAGGGGAGATGACATATTTTTTGGATATTCTTAAATTCTGTATCAGATGTTATTTTACACACTTTTTCCATAAGACAGTTCCAGTGATAGAAATTAGTCATTGTGATTGATTTATTACGTATCCTATGACCAAATTATGCTTGTTTTAAAACAATCTGATATATACATAGATACATACATAGACAGAAAAAGACTGGAATGACATGCCAAGGGATGATATATTGGTTTCTCAGTATGCTAAGCTGGGTGATTTTTATTTTTATTTTTTTAAATTTACTTTCTAGTTTTCTACATGTTTATATTTAATAATCTTACATTAGCTTTTCATAATAATCACATAATAAGTAAAAAGAAGACATATTTTTATTCTTACTCCTTGATATTTTTTTTTCTTTTGTGTCCAAAGATTTTTAAATGATCATGCCCATCGAACTGTATGTAAACTGTTTCCCTGAATTAACTATAAGAGTAGCTCAGAAAAAGAATATTCAAGAGTATTCAATTTAAAATTGTAATAGCCATTACTGCCTACTCAGACTATGGAATGATTTTTCTTTAGTACATAATCTTTTTTCAACCAAATGAAATTGATGGGCTATTTGTTTTTGTAAAAAAAAGGCATTAAACATGACATGAAAAGAGTGAGGCATAGAAATATAGTAATAATTTTGGAGTGTCTAAGACAGATGTGCCCCACTTCCTTAGGAGGCAAAGAAGTGGAAAATGGGCAAAAAAAGTTTGAGATTTCCTAAAAAAATGTTCAGTAGGGACTCTACCCACTTTCTGCTGAATTTAAATGCACTAAGGAGAAAATCATGTAAGATCCTTTTCTGTTAAGAAGATGAGGAAAAATAAAGGTAGAATTCAAGTGAACTGATTTCCTTGTTCAAGTTATTTTTAAAAATGTAAGTAGGTAGATATTTCCTCTCTGCAGCAAATTTTAAAATATGTAATCCAATATAAGCTGATTTACATTCAGAAGCATGATGTAATATTGATTTGTACATACATATACCATGTGTTTAAACTGCCTTGCTAAGGTGAGTCTTCTAGTGAATCTTGCCCTTGCTAAAGAATAGTTGAAGTCACAGTTGAAGCTGTGCTGGGTTAAGGCTTATTTAGGTTCACCAATTTGAAATAAAGAATATTTTATAATTTTGCTTTTTTGAACAGTTATTGTTGGTTAACAATGTTGTCCCATAGAAGAAGATATAACAGAATGAAAAATACTTGAAAACTTTGTATTCTCTCAAAAGCAAATATATGAATCTTGTCCAAAAGTTTTTCAAACTTTGCCATATATAATGGCTTTGATAAAGGTTTTGTTTTCGTTTTGTTTTAGCTATAAGGAAAACCTGACTCCCAGCTTCACGGCTCCAGAAAATGGAATCTAAGCCAATGAAAGTAAGAAAGATCTATTTAGGATAGTAATATATAATGGCAAGGTATCTGAAAAAGAGCCTTTCATTTACCGCAAGATATATTGACAGTCTACTTTAATCCTTGGGATACACATACAAAGTCACTGTAAGACACTTTAGACATATGTAAGCCTAACTCTTATGTTTTTAAGTTCTTGTTACTACAGTAATGAACTTCAAATACATCAAATAGAAAAGATCAGTCACAAGCTTACACACTTAGAAGTTTCTCTGCTAGGAGCATAGTCTGGACTTGTAGGGACACTTTATTACTGGTCTGTAGGGGGAATCTCCTCTGAAATAGGATGAAATGTTAGACTCTTCTTTCTTTTATGTATTAAGGTAAAGGAACAATTTTAGTGAACTATGTAGTAAGTGACTATTCCCCACTGGTTTCAGAAATTTAAACATTCCTGTGCAAGTGGTCCTGGCCACTTTGAACTTTTAGTTTCTTGAAAATTAAATGTATTCACACATTATGCCATTAAAAAAATTTGTTTGCCTTGCTCCTGAGATAAAATAGAACAGCCCCATACTAAAAAAAACATCTTTAAATGGTGTAGTAGTAGCAAGAAGAGCTATTATGAATCAGGAACATTCTGGGGTTTTTATATTTGTTTTTTTCTGACAAGCATATCAGTTGATTAATTATGTATTAATTTTCATGCTATTAAGAAAACAGTCAGATCACTCAAAGTACCTACTCTATGCAGCTCTGATTCTGTTGTAGAAGAATGTAATACAGTGCACTTTTACGTTATAAACATTATTGGCAAAGAATGAGAAACAGGAAAGAGAACAAAACTTTTCCATTTGAGCTTTTAAAGGATTTCTGAGGCCTACTCTTTTTTTTCTTTTTCTTCCCTATGCATCAATCAGGAAATGTGATTATAATTCAGAAAGAATTATACACTTAACTACATACATAAGTAAGAGGTTTCACTGGGCTACCGGCTTTGAGGTTCAAGTGGCATTTACAAAATCAAAATCATGAGACAGAGGGGACAAGGTTACCATTACGGAGGCACTGAGACTCAGACAAGTGCCCTCAGGGAGTTAATATGGTTAAGGTTACCCATGTTAAGCGACATCTTATAAAAATTCTATCTTGAGTATTACTTCTATTTACTAGAACAGGCTAATTCATTTGTGTCAAATGGGACTTTTGGATATTCAATTTTTTTTTCACTGTCACCAAAATTATCTCAGAGGAGCAGCTCTGACAGGTCAATCATTGCAGATGGTAAGTGCTTTGTTAATTATACATAAATTTAGAGACAATTGTAGAATGTCTTGCCTCAGGAGAAATTTCTCTCTTCCTGTTTGCCTCTACCAAATTAATTTCCTGTTTGTGAACAGATAACAATCTCAGCCATGTGGTAGAAATAGCTCCTTGCTCAAATATGCAAGTGTAAATAAGCAAAGAATATCACAAATAAACAATGCCACTCTTTTAAAATAATGCAATGTGTGTAATTAGGAGTATGCAATTACAACAGTGTACAGCTCTCAGTGTAACAATTAGGTTTTCAGTTAAGTGTAATTTGTTCCAATGTAAATGTTTTTCCTCAATTCAGAAGATTCCCTTGAGTTGTTTCAATAAGCGTATTTCTGCAAAGACTTGCAGTAGTGCATTGCATTCCATTATACAAATCAGAAAGGACAACTATATTATGATAAACTACTGAAATTTTGAAAGTACAGGTTTCCAGTGCTGTCTTGAGATAGAAAAGTAGAGATGATCACCTTCTGGGAACTGTTGACATATAAGAATGCCTTTGTGGTAGATACAGAATACACACACACACATGCACACTTCTTTGTGATGTGACTTCCATAAAAAGTGGAGCCTTGATCCCCACCTCTTGAATCTGGGCTGACCTTATGACTTGCCCTGACCAGTCTGGTACAAGTGATGTTATTTGACTAGTGAGGTTAGGTCTTAGGAAACCTTGGAATTAGGACCTGAGATTGTCATGTGAAGAAGCTAGTCTATGGAGGAGGAGAGCCAGGTGGCAAAGAGACTCCCAGAGACAACTCAAAGCACTGGCAAACATGTGAGTGAGGCCTCTTGGGTCTTCTAATCTCACTGACCCCTGCCTGAGTCCAGCAGCACACTGAGTCAGCTCGGGTGAAATATGCAGATGAACTGTTGAGTCGACTAACAGAATTGGTGGAAGGAACTAGCCTTTGTAGTTTTAGCTTCTAAACTCTAGAGTGGTTCTATGCAGAAAGACCAGTTGAAATTGTTGTCCTAGTTTTCTCCTACCATCACAGTATTCGGTGCTATGACAGTATTTTGTTTTCCCAGTCAATTAGACAACTGCCTGCCAATGCAAAAGTGGGCTTGATTCCTGGCTTAGGAAAAGCCCCTGGAGAAGGAAATGGCAACCCACTCCAGTATTCTTGCCTGGGAAGTCCAATGGACAGAGGAGCCTGGTGGGCTACAGTCCATGGGCTTGCAGAGTTGGACGTGACTGCGTGACTAAACCACAGTAACAAAAGTTTACTCTGCTTACAGAGTTGTGAAACACCATTACATTTTTAGTAGAAAGAAAAATGACTGAGAAAACCAGAAACTTAGTGCAATAACATTTAAAGTAAATTACAGATGGGAGATCATCTAGGTTGATAGATTGAAAACTGTACCTTTCAGATTACAAAAGCAGGGAGGAGGAAGATATTCTTCAGGACTATTCCAGTGGTTATGATGGAGGAGGATGGTCTGAATTTCTCATGCTTGCTTCAAGCACACCAGCTTTATTTTTATTTATTGTATTCCCATGTGCAAAAGAAATTCTGTTAGATGAAAAGTGTAAAACCACTGCAGTTCAGCCCTTAGACTTCTTCAGAGGATCATATTAAGGCCCAGAAAGAAGGCAAATCCTCAGTGATTTGGCTTCTTTCTACTTCCCTAGTATTCTGTCTGTCTGTCTCATGGGTCATCAAACTCCTACCCTGAACCTTTCTTTCCCCTAACTCAATCCTGAAGCTCTACTATCAGGTACAAGTTGCTTTTTCCCTAGATCCCTGTCTTGGGACAAGATGTATTTCTGTATTCTGCATGCATCATCTCTGTTAGGAAACATTCTTGTGACTGCCCTCTCCCTATCAATCCATGTTGAATGTCCTCTTTACTATTTCAATCGCCTTTTCTTTCTTTGCATTACAAATACAAAGGCCTAAAACAGGGAGAAGAAAGATACTGTTTACCAGTTGCAATAAACTTGTGTTTGCTTTTCTTGTATTAAAGACTGAAAGAGTTTGAGGGCAAGAAACGTGACAAATTTATCTCGTACCACCAGGGCCTGGCACAAACAGATGGTGTGCACCACATATGTGTGGAGTGAATGGACAGAAGAATGAAGCAATGAAATTTCTAAGTGATTGAGGGGTTTCTCTTTCACCAGACCTGTCAAATGAAAGATTAGCTACGTGCTAGTAATGTTAATGTTCGGATTAAAAAGGAAGTGGGAGAAAGGTTGTGAAGGTCCTTTTATATCATATATAATAGGTGGACTAGAGAAGACTTTAAGCAAAGAAATGCCTTTAGAAGGATTCTTCTGGCTTATCTGTAGAATAGTGCTTTCTTAAGGTGAAAAATTAGAAATAAAGAGATCACTTAGGAAGCGGGAAAATTTCAGTGATTTTTGCATCAGTTCAGTTCATTTCAGTTCAGTAGCTCAGTTGTGTCCGACTCTTTGCAACCCCATGAACTGCAGCACGCCAGGCCTCCCTGTCCATCACCAACTCCTGGAGTCCACCCAAACCCATGTCCATCGAGTCGGTGATGCCATCCAACCATCTCATCCTCTGTCGTCCCATTCTCCTCCTGCCCTCAATCTTTCCCAGCATCAGGGTCTTTCCTAATGAGTCAGCTCTTCGCATCAGGTGGCCAAAGTATTGGACTTTCAGATTCAATATCAGTCCTTCCGATGAACATCCAGGAATGATCTCCCCCAGGATGGACTGGTTGGATCTCCTTGCAGTCCAAGGGACTCTCAAGAATCTTCTCCAACACCACAGTTCAGAAGCATCAATTCTTCGGTGCTCAGCTTTCTTTATAGTCCAACTCTCACATCCATACATGACCACAGGAAAAACCATAGCCTTGACTAGACGGACCTTAGTCGGCAAAGTAATGTCTCAGCTTTTGAATATGCTATCTAGGTTGATCATAACTTTCCTTCCAAGGAGTAAATGTCTATTAATTTCATTGCTGCAGTCACCATCTACAGTGATTTTGGAGCTGAGAAAAAGAACACCAATTTTAGAAAGTAAGGAGTAAAAGAAAAGTGAGATTTGGAAGTAGAAGCCCTGACTTCAAATCCTGGGAGTGGCTTTTACCATATACTCTAGGTTCATTATTTGCTGAGATTGTCAATGTCTTCACTTGTGAAATGAACATTATAATTCAAACTTAACATGACTAAAAGTATTAAATTGGGGAAACATGGTTATACAGTTATAATGCACTATAAATTGTTATTCATTAACTATGAATTATACAATTGGAACCAATAATATTCACTTTTAAGGTGCTATACTGGCATCTTTTTAAGCTGAAAAATCCCATAAATTTTAGTTTTATATTAACATCCCCCTACTAACATATGTCTGATTGGTCCTCATTATACTACAACACTAAACTGAAAAGGTCTTCTGGTTTTTCTTAACTGGAAAAGTACACAATAAATGGAAAATATCCCAGTAAGAGAAAAAATTATTTTAAAAAAAGAGTAACTGTGTCACAGGATTGAATTCAGTTATTATGCTTATTTGGAAACTGTTTCAGTTGTCTATTGCCACGTACAAACCACTCCACATTTTGGCGTCACAAAACATCCACCATTTAGCTATGCCTATGGATTCTGTGGGTCGGGAATTTGGACAGAGTACAGTGAGAATGATTTGTCTTTGTCATATGATGTCTGAGACCTCAGCTGGGGAGATTCAGGTGACTGAGGCCTAGAATTATGGGGATGTTTTTAGACTTCCATCTGTGAGGCTCGGACTGGTGAGACTGAAAGCCTGCATGAAGCTGGGCCTATTGGCAGCCTTCAGGGAAGTCTCTCCATGTGCCCTGGGCTTCTCTCAACATGGCTAACTTGACATAGTCAAATTTCTTACTTGCAACTAGCACAGATATTTTCAAAATCAAACAGAAAGTACATGGACTTTTGTCACTTAGCCTCAGAAATTACAAAGGGCCACTGCCACTGTACCGTGTTGATTAGAGCAGACCCAAGCCAATCAGGATTCAAAGGGAGGAGACATAAACTTCACTCTCAATGGGAGGAATTCATGGACACGATTTAAAACTCCACACTGTTTCACTGAGGGAACGTAATAGGGTTATTTTATTTTATTATTTCTAATAAAATACATACTAGTTAAACCATGTATTATCCATGTGAAAGTCCTTGAAAAGAAAATAGGAATTTCCTCTGAATTTTGAGTTTTTGTTTTTCTGATAAATTTTTCCCAGTGTCCCTCAATAAAACTGAGGTAGAGAGAAAAATGTAGTCCCCTGCAACATTGAGTGGATCTGATCTTGTAAATTCATGTAAAATTCTATTTTATGATAACAATAATGCTTTCAATGATGATTAAAATAATTACAGATATTATTAAATAACAGCTTTGTAAAGTAGTATACAAATCCATTTATATACATTACTTTAAGATGAACATACTCTTTATCATACCCATTTTAGAATAAGCAAACTGATATAGCTGAGAGGTTTCCAACTTTTCTGTGTAATAACATTTTGAGATAATAAGGTAACAAAATTTTTAAATTTAAATCTTTAGAAAATAAATTAAAAAAACAAAGTGTTATGAACTTCAAAAATATGTATTAAAAAGCAAAACATAAACACTCTTCAAACTAAAGTTAGAGCCACATACACAGAGAATGTCAGAGTTCCTGGAAGAGGTAGCTAACCCAGCCTGAAGAAATAAGTTCCCTTGAGGAAAGAGCATCTGAACTTAAAGAGTAAGTAGTGTTTATCTGGGCAGTAGAGTAGACCATTCTGGTTTAAGAATGTGAATTAAAGAAGTGGTGAGAGATCTTGTTGGAGCGGTAGGCAAGAGTTAAATATCAAGGAATTTTACCTGTCATGTTATATGTATTGGTTTTTGTTTTCCAGTTAATGAGTATAGTGACCAAACTTGGTAGTTTGTCTTGGACATACTAGTTTATGCCCATTGTTCCAGAATAATTAGTAACTGTGCTCCTTTCACTAATAAAATGTTCTAGTTTTCTTTGGAAACAGAAAAATGGTGTGGTTTGGCTACTAATCATCAATATTCTTTACAAAGACGGAAGGGAACTAATTTTTTATTTGGCTGTGTCAGTTCTTAGTTGCAGCACATGGGATCTTCACTGCCTCGTGTGGGATCTTTCACTCTGGTCCACAGACTCTCAGTTTTGTTGTGTGGGCTCAGTTGTTATGGCATGTTGGCCTAGTTGCTCTACAGCATGTGGGATCTTAGTTCCCTGACCAGGGACTGAACCTGTGTCCCCTGCATTCCAAGGTGGATTCTTAACCACTGGACCACCAATGAGGGAAGTCCCCAAAATATATTTTTAATTTGTGACTTACAGAGATTTGCAAGATCCTGGAAAAGACTGAAGTTGATCAAGAAATTTTAGGATGGCTGCAAAGATTCATGGGAGAAATTTTGAGATACTGAATTGTAGTAGGAATAAGATGAAAAGTACAGATTGTAGACATCTAACCACATTTGATGACTGACTATATGTGAAGGATAAAAGAGGCAGACCTGTCTCCTAGATGTTTTAGGTAGGTGATTAGCTGGTTGCTAGATCTGAGACTGAGGTAGAAAACATCTTCCTCATCATCTGCTTTGGGTTTATTATTGGTTATGGGTTTGGAGTGAGTAATAAAACCTATCTTAAATGATATACATTTTGTACAATGTGAATATAATGAGATTTTGTGCAAAAATACTGACCCTAGACCAGTTATCACCAAGCTTTCTTGGATTTTATATGGAAATTAATTCTAAAAATAAAATAGTACAAGCATAAGAAATGAGGTGGATTTGACAGGGTACAAAGAAAGCAGCTTTATTCTTCTTTCCTGCTATGTTTTCTGAACTGAAATTTCAGGTTGGTCCTCAAAACTTTTCCAGTAATTTCCAAGGTTTCAATGTCCTCATTAGAAGTGTCCAGTCCAGACCATTATTTCATAGCATTGATAATCATCCAATTTAAATTTTCCGTATACTGGCTTGGGTCAACTTATGCTCAGAGTCTGCAGTAAGCTGGGTGAGCTCACAGTGAGAACAGGAGAAGGGACTGGGTGCACCCTTAACTTTTCTACTCTTCCCGCAACTTATCCTTCTTCACATCTTTCACTACTGTGCTGCTCCTTGTCCCTCCAGGGATGGGCAGAGGAGCCAGGGGAAATTAGGGTAGACAAAATCTTGAATGAGAGAATCATGTGCTTTACCAGTATTTGTTGGATGAGAAATACTTCTACATTATGGAATCTTTTGTCTTTGGAACACTCGTGCAGGTTCCCTGGAGCTTGCTCCTCTAGGGTTGTCTTGAGTATAGTTTGCTGATAAAGACAGTGCACCTTATGTCTGCTTAGACTTCCTCTCAGTGCCTGCTTTCACAATTGGATGAAAACTACTTGAATAAAATTCATTATAAAACTCCCTAACAAATGTGTGAGAGAAAACCATCTGGTTTACCAAGGTGGGAATATGACTCGTTCCTGTAAGAGGATGCTATCTTCATTCCGCTGGGCTTCCTGGTGGTTCGGTGATGAAGAATCCACCTGCAATGTAGGAGATGCCGGTTCGATCCTTGGGTCAGGAAGATCCCCTGGAATAGGAAATAGCAATCTGCTCCAGTATTCTTGCCTAGGATATCCCACGGACAGTGAAGCTCAGAAGGCTACAGTCCGTGGGGTCATAAACAGCTGGACACGACTGAGCACACACACATCTTCATTCCGCTACCGTGTGTCTCTCTGGTCAGCCTCCCTCTTACAGAATTTTTCTGACATGAGCCCCTGTGTTCCCCAAACTCCAGAGATAGCTCACAGTCTGTGAGTGTGGTTCCTTGAAGTCGTTCTGTTTAATTACAGAAGGACATAGGGGAAGCAAAGAAGATATACTAGTCTTCCAATATGTTCCTCCTTAAAGGAATTCTCTACAATCTCCTTGATGAATTTCCTACCTTCTCCTCATACATTTTTTTTCCTAAGCAATGAGCTAGTCAGGTTTGCTTAATTAGCATATCTTTCATAGATATCTGATCTGGAATCTATTTTTTTCTGCTTTTTTTGAGTCTAAACCTAAAAATCTTTAAGACAATAAGGAAATTTGTATTTAATATTCTGATATATTTACCAATGTGTCTATTGTATAGACTATTGAACTAAAATAATAAACATAAACTAAATTATATTTAAGAATTATAAAAAAGGTGAAAATACTCTATAAAATATAGGAACTTTTTATTAACAGTAAAAACACTTTTATCTCAGTAAAATATTAATATTTACTTGCTGAGTATAAAGTGATTAATTTAAAAAAAATCTTTAAAATTTTTGAATATAGTCTCCATGTTAGTGACCAAATATCTGAATTTTAAGTTCAACCTATTTTCATTCTTTATATTAATGACTTTTATGACTGAAAGACAATTACTCTCAATAGTACACAAGTATGAAGGGAAGTACATGACTGATTATGTTTACTATATTACTCAATCATAATACATACTTTTCAATCATATCAACTAATTATGCAACAATTTTTATTGAATTTTTATCTGTAAAACTTCTATCTTTGCTCACATAGCTTGGTTTTCTCATAAACAAATTTGAAAGGCTTTCAATTTTAACACATGACTTCAAGATACACTGGAACATTTTCTTGAGCACAGATTAGAAAATTCTGTTTCCATTTTTAGGGTGCACATATGAAAGTTGATTTGGTAACAGAATTCATGAAATGATCAAAACACTTTCAAGCATTCATTTTCTAAATACTTTTTTCTTGTACTTTTTTTTTTTTTTTAAAGCAGTGATTTTCTCATTCCTTGTTAAAGCAGTGGGTGATTTGAAGGGAAAGAAAGATTAAGTGGTCATTTTTCAAAATTATTTTCTAAGTTGCATAGTTTTAACAGCCAGCCATCATAAGAAATATTAGATGCTTGTTTCTTTTTATAGCTTTCTTTAAAACGTGAATAAATTTTTCACTCTGTATTTTATTTACTTATATATCACTTTGTCTATTTTTACAGTGAGATGACCAGTGAATCTCATGTAATACAAAAGATTCTTAGAGCTTCTCTGTCATTCAAAGTATATCTTTGTTATTGTTATTCTCATTCAACTGTCTGCTGTACCTATATTATTCTAATTTCAGCTTATTGCTTTAATAGCTCCCCCTTCCTAAGACTCACAGAATGAATTTCCAAGTGTAGTGATAGCTCTTCAGACTTCCTCTGGAATAACTCTTTCTGTCTGTCTGTCTGTCTGTCTCAAT
Organism: Budorcas taxicolor; assembly: GCF_023091745.1. Lineage (NCBI taxonomy): Eukaryota > Metazoa > Chordata > Mammalia > Artiodactyla > Bovidae > Budorcas > Budorcas taxicolor. The sequence continues at coordinate 75,765,128 of NC_068916.1, forward strand.
TCTAGTCTGATAAACTGCTCCATTCGTGGCTGTCCTTGCAGTTAAAGTGTTTTTCCCACTTAAACCATTTTCCCCTTCTCTTACTACTGTTGACGATGTGCTTTTTGGATACATTTTATTATAGCTCCCGTAGTTGTTATTTTTACATGGGAAATATAAAAATATTTTTTTCATAGTTTCAGCAATGTTTTCCAGGCATGTGACAACACTATTTACAAACAAAATAATGCATTTTAATCTGTTGCCACATCATTTGCCACACCATTATCTCAGTCATTTTTACTGTGTCAGGAAAAATAATGTTTTCTTAAAGGGGAAATTTTTGTCTTTCATAAGAAAAGACTTCAAAAGAGGTACTGAATGCTTTTAAAATACATTGCTAGTTGTGATATCTTTATTTTAACATCACTGGACATGGAACAAAGACTGGTTCCAAATAGGAAAAGGAGGACGTCAAGGCTGTATATTGTCCCTTTGCTTATTTAACTTACACGCAGAGTACATCATGAGAAATGCTGGACTGGATGAAGCACAAGCTGGAATCAAGATTGCCAGGAGAAATATTAATAACCTCACATATGCAGATGACACAACCCTTATGTTATAAAGTGAAGAAGAACTAAACAGCCTCTTGATGAAAGTGAAAGAGGAGAGTGAAAAGGTTGGCATAAAGCTCAACATTCAGAAAACTAAGATCATGGCATCTGGTCCCATCACTTCATGGGAAATAGATGGGGAAAGAGTGGAAACAGTGTCAGACTCTATTTTTTGGGGCTCCGAAATCACCGCAGATGTTGATTGCAGCCATGAAATTAAAAGATGCTTACTCCTTGGAAGGAAAGTTATGACCAACCTAGACAGCATATTAAGAAGCAGAGACATTACTTTGCCAATGAAGGTCTGTCTAGTCAAGGCTATGGTTTTTCCAGTAGTCATGTATGGATGTGAGAGTTGGACTATAAAGAAAGCTGAGTGCCGAAGAATTGATGCTTTTGAACTGTGGTGTTGGAGAAGACTCTTGAGAGTCCCTTGGACTGCAAGGAGATCCAATCATTCCATCCTAAAGGAGATCAGTCCTGGGTGTTCACTGGAAGGATTGATGTTGAAGTTGAAACTCGAATACTTTGTCCACCTGATGCAAAGACCTGACTCATTTGAAATGACCTTGATGCTGGGAAAGATTGAAGCGGGGAGGAGAAGGGGCTGACAGAGGATGAGATGGTTAGATGGCATCACCGACTCAATGGACATGAGTTTGTGTAGGCTCCAGGAGTTGGTGATGGACAGGGCCTGGTGAGTGGCAGTCCATGGGGTTGTGAAGAGTCAGACTCGAGTGAGTGACTGAACTGAACTGAACTGAACTCGTTTGTATCTCAAGGCAACATAAACACTTAAAGCAAATTTCGTCTGTATTTCAAATGACCCCTAGATAATTCCAAAATTTTCATTAATTTCTCATATAATTTGATGATTTTTAAAATACTTTATTTATTTTTGGCTGTGCTGGGTCTTCATTACCACACAGGGTTTTTTCTCGTGGTGAGCAGGGGCTCTCTAGTTGCAGTATGCGGGCTTCTCATTGCGGTGGCTTCTCTTGTAGAACATGGTGTTCTCTAGGTGTGTGGGTTTCAGTATCACAGCATGTGGGCTCAGTAAGTTGTGGCTCCTGGGCTCTAGAGCTGAGGCTCAATAGTTGTGATGCATGGGCTTAGCTGCTCTGTGGCATGCGGAATCTTCCTGGATCAAGGATTGACCCCACCCATGTCTCCTGCATTAGCAGGTAGATTCTTTACCACAGAGCCCCCACTGAAGCCCCTGATTACATTTTTAAACCTAGTCTTGTGTGTTCTTATTGAAGAGTAAAGCAAGTGCTGGCTTAACCATGTTCTTGTTGCCTATTTGGACTTCCATTATTTGTACTGTCCTAACTGTGTGGTTTATGTGCAGTGGTCTTTTAAAACTATATCACCAGTTTAGGGAAGTTAGTTTGTTCACAACTTTAGAACATAGTCTGTAAATCCATTTAGCAAGGCTCACATAAACATCTACATATCAGTATGACGAAAGTGAACAAAAGAGTGAGGATGTTTCCTTCATTCTCCTGTAGAACTTTACACTTCCCTCAGGATAGCATCACAGGACATCACACCCTAAGATCTACCCCACAGACCCAATGAGGGACCAGAATCATTCTACATATTTCATATTAATAAAACCCTTAAAATTATTGGATTATATTCTCTAATATTTCCTTTGTGCTCACCAGCACATGTTTGCACATCCTGTGGTGTATAGATTTAAAAAATATATATATTCACAAGCTAAAAGTTGAAAGTCATGCTTTATTTGGTGGGAAATTCTAGAACTTCAAGCACGAGAGACAGGATCTCAAGTTACCCTGAGAGAACTGCTTCAAGGAGGCTAGGAGACAGGCGAGCCAGGTTATACAAAGTTTTGCAACAAAGGGCAAGTAGTCTGAATATCAAAAGACTAGTATAAATTAAAGAAAACTAGATATCTCAAGTTAAGGAATTTTTCACTTTCCTATATATGGGAAGAGTCTGCGCTCATGGAAATCACTCATTTGATATGTACCTCAGCTGTCTGGGGCCAGTATCTTCTGTTTTCACATCCTGAATTTTCTCAGGGCTCACTGTGGAGAGTGGCTACAGTCTGATAGTTGCTAGATGGCAGGTATTCTTTCCTTCTCGAGTTCTCTCAGGGCTCACTGCCTCATCATCCATGGTGGCTGCAATTGCTGTTGATTGTGACAATGAATATTCCATTTCTCGGGTGTCAGTCTGATCAGGCTGTATAACAAAATACCATAGGCTGAGTGGCTTATACAAAAGGAGGCATCTACTTCTCACAAGTTCTGGAAGCTGGAAAGTCTAAGATCAAGGCACTAACCTGGTCACACTCTGGTGAAGACCCTCTTCCTGGTTCACAGTCAGTACCTTTATGCCATGTCTTTACACAGTGGAAGGGCTAAAGAACTATGTGGGGTCTCTTGTATGAAAACAATAATCTCATTCATGACAATTCCACCCTTCCAGCCTAAGTACTGCCCTTAGACCCCACCTCCTAATACTATTATCTTCAGGGGTTAAGTAGCAACATATGAATTTGGGGTGGGGCACACAATATTCAGATCATAGAAGCTGATGTACACATTTCATACTTTTAAGAATTTTGTTCTAGATCAAATTCCTCCAAAGATGGGGACTTCACCTCCAAACAAGAAAATTATTCTAACAATTCTGAGAAGATCTAAACGCTAGAAATTCCATCATCATCCATATTCAAAAATCTATTTACTTATAACTTTTGCCTACCAGTCCTAGCTAGTAGGACTGTGAGGGAAGACACAGAAGAAGAACTTTTAAAATATTTTGTTATTTATTCTCTAATGCACATTGTGTGTGTGTGTGTGTGTATGTGTGTGTGTGTGCGCTCAGTCACTCAGTCATATCTGACTTTTTGTGATCCCGTGGAGCCTACCAGGCTCCTTTGCCCATGGGATTTTCCAGGCAAGAATACTGGAGCAAGTTGCTGTTTCCTACTCCAGGGGATCTTCCTCACCCAGGAATCAAACCTGTGTCTCTTGTGCCTCCTGAATTGTCAGGCAGATTCTTTACCACTCCGCCACCTGGGAAGCCCCAGTGCATATCATGCAGGTTATCAAATGACTCGCATGCTTAACACAGTTATCACTCTCATCTAAGCAGAGATTTCTTTCAATGTATTTCCCAAAATAGTTATCTAATAGAACTTAAATGATATGTCATATTAAATGACAGTTCATTCACAAACTCTGTTTCATCGTGTAATTCACAAGTAGAGAAATTCTGTAATTCTCTGGAGTAGTTACTCTGAATTGACCCGCAGATACTCTGAATTGACCCACAGATACTCTGAAACTTATATCTCTTTAGCTCTTTTGATTCAATTGGAAAGAACTCACTTCATCTCCCTACAAATAATGCCCTTACTAAAAACTGTTCCTTCATTTCCATAGCATGAACTGATGCTGTCTTTGTGGTCAAGGTTTGCTCTTGTGCCATTTTAATGTTAAACTGAGATCAGGGAGGAGGCTCTGCTGGAAGATTTCATTATGAGTGCCATACGGAAGACAATACCTCAACATATCATCTAGAAAACTCTCCAGACTTTCTGAAAGACAGACTGACAAGAGACTGTCACTTCTAGTGGTGTGATTTTAGCCTCTGAACAATAAATATGAGAACAGTGAAAGGTACACAGTCAAAAATCCTACACACTCGGCAAAATGTAATCCTAGAGTTAACTGTATTAGAGATTGTCCCGGTTTATTTGGCCCTATAGTCTTCTCAAAGCATAGCATATTTTTCTTAAGAGGATTTTTTTTTTTTTTTCTTGATGGCAAATTCTCAGAACAGTGGACTCTTAGCAGGTGGCCTGACAGTAAACTCACAGGTGGGTGTTTCAATTGCCTGTAAACAAAGAGTCTGTTTGCATTTCATAGCAAGATCACATAAACAGTTTCTTCTAGCTGTGATCATATATCTTTTACTCATTAACATAAAATTAGATGACTTCATAAGATGACCCCAAATTGAACACTTTTAAGAGTGAAAGTGTATGTTGATAACAATAAAGTTAGGACAAGAGGCACAGACCAGGACCATCCCAGGAAAACTTGGATATCTGATCATTCTATGTAAAATGTATGTTGGCCAACAAGACACAGCCAGAGAACCCCAGGCTTTTCATAGAAGTGCTCCCCTAACTTGACTACATCAGAATCCCAGGGTTGGTTATAAAAAATGCTGATGCCCAGGCCTCACTTCTTAGATAGTTGGATTGCCCATATTTTTAGGTCCCTGGCTGATTTTGTGGCTTCTCAGGTGGTGCTAGTGGTAAAGAACCTACCTGCCAATACAGGAGGCATAGAGACCTGGGTTCGATCCCTGGGTAGGGAAGGTCCCTTGGAGGAGGGCATGGCAGCACACTCCAGTATTCTTTCCTGGAGAATCTCATGGACAGAGGAGCCTGGCAGGCTACGTTCATAGGCTAACAAAGAGTCAGGTACGCCTGAAGCGACTTAGCATGCACAGGTGATTCTGATGGTGACAGTAATCAACGAAAACTAGTATAAACTTCTCTCTGAAATTCCTCTACATTGTATCTCACAGTGAATTTCTCATATACACATAGCCTGTTTATCCTCTATTTTGTTGTTGTTTAGTTGCTAATTTGTGTCCAGCTCTTTTGCGACCCCATAGACTGTAACTACCAAGCTTCTATATTTTTAAAAATCTAATATGCGTGTTTTCCACATTTTAATATCTTGAAAATATGTGTACTCTCTACAATTGTTTGGGAGGGGAAACTTTCCCCCTACCCCTCTTGCTTCTTTTGGCTGATCTAATAATTTAATAGACATGAGACAGATTAACAGGAAAAAAAAAATCTAATTTAGTGTGTATGGAGGTCTCATAGACTTAGAAACTAAGGAGCAACAAAAGCAGGCTGTTTAAATACCTTTTAGACAAAGAAATAATACATTTAAAAGCAATTGACAAGACAAACTTAAACTTGCAACTAATTAGTGAGGAAACTAAGGACGGTTTATTAACACAGATTTCTCGACCCTGAACTCCCTATATCTGGTGATAAGGATGTCACTCTACCTCCTAGTGCAGGGATTATACCTGGGAAGTTTATTTCCTTTTTTCAGGGGAACAGAGAGGAAGATCAGTGTCCTTCTTGCTCTGCGTGTTCCCTAAGTAATTTTAGTTCAAATTAATTAGTATGCCACTTTTGTATATTTGGGGGCAACCTACCCTTATGCTCACCATGAATAACAACATCTTAATATCTGGATATAGTTTTTATTGCTGTGCTTCGATAGACTTTGTTTGTTTTTCCTGGAGGCATGACTGGACAACTGTAGCCTACCAATGTTGACATTTTGGTGAATAAACCACTTGAAAATCAAGGAAAGAAATAATGTGAGATCTAGTTGCTATCTGAGCATTTTCTATTGATACCTTCAGATACAAGTAAAAAAAAAAAAAAGAAGCATTTAATTTTACATAATGGAGGCCAAAAAATTTGAAGAAAATTTCTGGAGGCAATACTGGTGTGGAGTAGGGGCTCTTTTGTGAAATAATTCATTACCAGTGACTTTGGTGGCACAGAAGATGATACCCTGTAAAAAAATCCAGCCACTGATAACTCAAAGTTGAAGAATGATTCAGAATAATTGGATACAGGCTAAGGAGTTAAAAGAATTCCTTAAAGAAATTGTTAAGCTTAAATTTGCCTTATCATGTATAAGAATTCTATGATAAAAGAGTTCTTTCAATTGAAAATGACAAATTCAGTATGATAAAAAATTTATTATTTATTTGGCTGAATTTGTATTTTTCAATGATACATAGGAAATATTGATTGATAATATATGGTATATGCACTAGTCAAGAAGAAAAATAAAATAAGTTAAATCCTTTGGGCAATTTTGTTATTTCACTGAGACAACACATGCCTCAGAGTGAGTGTATATCAAGGAACATTAATATAAGTTAACCTCAGTTTCTATGTACCTCTAATAATATGAACATTTCCTCACAATGTGTTTGAATTCAGTGTTGAAAGTTTTTAAACTATGTTACTCTAAAATAATCAAAGTAATTATCTGACACTCTATCTGGAATGTCTTACATTAGAAAAAAATTAGCTGAGTGATTTAATGAATTTTCAAGGGAAGTTTTGAGTCTGCATAATGATAAAAACAAGCCAAAGCCTGTTTAATATATGATTCCACTGTATGGCCACACACACAGAGACACACAGACACACAGACACACACACAGACACACACACAGACACACACACACATACATAACAGCAGTCCCTTCCAAACTTAATAGGATGCTTGCAAAGTTTTTAACCACCAAAAGCAGTCAAGATGAGGAGATTCAGGCCTACATAAGTAGAATGTTTGGTCCCAGCCCCCATCTTCCACGACTTTCCTCTCCAGTTGTCTTTCTTTTCAGACTATGCAGGGAAGCCCAGCTGCCAGCAGACAACAGGCTGAACGGTAGCCAGCTGCTTTATAACTGTGTTAGCCAGAAGCCCTCATGAGAAATATTTTTCCTGGAAAATAAATTATAACATGTCTAAGTGGTGCCTGACAAAGCTAAACAGGAGGCATGCTGCTCTATTGCAAATTCATCTGCAGTCTCTGGGTAGAGAGACAAATAAAAGCACTTCATCAAAATCAGTCACAGAAACCCAGAAATACCCATAGGAGACCACTAAACTCTAAATACCAATCAATTTCTCCAACTTTTTTTTGTCAAACTTGCAGGTCCTTTTAAGCACTGTCTTCTTGAACTGACTCGCAGCAGCTGGCTGGTGTGGAGGAAGATCAGAAGGGGTCCAGTTTGGGGCCCTTCTGTGACACAGTGGCTTACCTGACTGAGGGCCCTTATTGCTGAAGGGGTTTTTCATCCTTAGAACATGAATTAAGTATGGTTAAAGCTAAAAGTCTGCTTTTACTTCTATGTATTTGCAATATCTCTACTCAAAGAGGTTTGCCTATATATACTAGGAAATAATTTAAAGAGAAAGTGTATTAAGAAGCTACCCCTCTGATTGCAAGTTTAAAATTGCACCTGGGAAAGCAATTCAAAATATAGCCCATAGATATTTTAATATTTGCTGATCCCAGAATAATCACAGTTTCATTCGGGCAAGGTATTGATGATTTAATGAGATGCTACTCTCAGTCTTGACCTTGATTTAATCAGGGTCTTGTGATGGTATTTAATCAAAGTACTTACGATGCACCTATTTTGCTAAAGGCACTTTGCTAGGTACTGCACGGATGCATCATAATATATACCTTCCAGAAGTTTATATTTTCATTCTAATAGTCAGAAGAGATTTTTTTCCAGGCTGTGCATATGACTAGTTGTGTGACCATGAGAGAATCTTTTATGATGATGATTTAGTGGCTAAGTCATGTCTGACTCTTGCGACCCCAGGGATTGTAGGCTTCCAGGCTCCTCTGTCCATGGGATTCTCCAGGCAAGAATACTGAAGTGGGTTGCCATTTCCTTCTCCAGAGTGTCTTTCCGATCCAGGAATCGAACCCAGGTCTCTTGTATTGAAGGCAGACTTTTTTACCGACTGAGCTACAAGGGAATCCCAAGAATACAGGAGTAGGTTGCCATGCCTTCCTCCAAGGGATCTTCCCAACCTAAGATTCAAACCTGGGTCTCCCTCATTGCAGGCAGATTCTTTACTGTCTGAGCCACCAGGGAAGATTTTTTTCCAGGCTGTACATTTTACTAGTTATGTGACCGTGAGAAAGTCACTTAGTTTTTATTAAACAGGATTTTAGCATGTAATTTATATATAAAAAGCTCATTAAAAAAAACCTCATGAATGGGAAGACCCAGCCAGCAGAAACATGGAGAGCATCAATCAACGGTAGAGATGGAGATGAAGTGGATGGGTCCATAAACATTTGGAGAAAAACTCAACAATTCTACCAAATGTTACTTACTAAACTAAGGACGCCCCATTACATTTACATTGATTCTATGGAGCTGGTAAGATTTTCACTTGGACAACTGAAAGATAGGGCTCTAGATGTGAAATATCATTTAATCATTTAATCTCAATAGCGATCAGTCTTCTCTATAATGAACTATAGGTAGCACCTTTGTGACCCATCTCTATTTCAAGAATATACAGAGTGAAAACAAAGGTGTGAAAATACTTGGAAAGCAAAATTCTGTTTGGATGTGCAAGGCAGTGTTATTATTTGCATAAATGTTTTAAGTACTATAGATTCAAGTAAGCAGGCCACTCAGCTTTTAAATGGTCTCTTCTAATAATTGAAGCCATATGTAATTTACATAATATAAAATTAAAGATGTTAAAAGAGTTAGAAAAAATATGACTATTTTCTTAAATGCATCACATTCAAATTAGAGAAATCTAAGGCCCAATATCACAAGGTCAAAGTAATCTTATTCAAGCCTCACTTCAAATTGCCTTAATTTACGAAATAGATTCCTCCATGAGAACATTTCCAAATGAGGTAATGCTAGAGCAATTCCATCCATAAAATTAGATATTGTCTACATGTTGATAAACTCTAATTTTGTGCAGATTGCATTCGATTTATTGATTTTTCCCCATGGCTAATAACAAAACATAATTATGTTTATATTAAAGAATAATTTGATAAAGAAGGGACAAAATAGAGGTTCTTAGCATAAAAATGTGAGCCACTTGGCAAATATGCAACATATTGTGGGACTGACAGAGAAGTCTGTGTTATATGAGTATAATTGGTTAACAAAGTATATTTGGTTAAAAAAACAAATAAAACAAAGATGATTTCACAACTTCAGGAAATGTTTTGATTCAAGTTACTTCTTAAAAAATAAAATTAAAAGTCATGAAAAAAGTTACTGTCATATTTCAAAAATGTAGCTCCAAAAGCAACTATGCTCTGTTTTTTGGGAAGAGAAACTCAGTTGCAGATCTTCAATTCCATAAAATGGTTTGTTCGGTAAAAAGTAAACATTAATGAACTCTGCCAATATTTAACGTATACTTCATGACTCATGGAGCTGTATCATTCTGAAACTTACCTAATTGATTCTGATCATATGTTGTATGTCTCCTTATATGTTGTTTCGACAGATTTCATAGTTAAAACCTGACTTGAAAGTAGGAAGCCTATCAAAAGTTTTATCATTTAAGTAAAGTTTAAGTAAGTTGTTTAAGGTATGCTTCATAAACGTTGGTTCTGTGAGTAACTCTCAAACCCACAATAATCCCCTTTTTTGTTATACACTTATCTTTTAATGGCAAGATATATTATTTTAAAAGCACTAGAATTATATAAAATTTTACAGCAATTATAACAAAGGATGGATTTGTCACAGCTCAGTTGGTTAATGTTAATAATGCTAATTTGGTTTGTAAATACAGAAATATTTCACTGTACCTAAATATAAGTGTAGTTTAGATTAAGGAGGATTGGAACCAGAAACCAGAGTTATTAGTAACTACACTGTTCAGTTGCCAAGTCATGTCTGACTGTTTGTGACCTGATGACTATAGCACGCTAGGCTCCTCTGTTCTTCACTATCTCCTGGAGTTTGCTCAAATTCCTGTTTGTTGAGTCAATGATACTAGCTAACCATCCTCTGCCTCCCACTTTTCCTTTTGCCTTCAGTCTTTCCCATTATCAAGGTCTTTTCCAATGAGCTGGCTCTTCACATCAGGTGGCCAAATTATTGCAGCTTCAGTTTCAGCAACAGTCCTTCCGGTGAATATTCAGGGTTGGTTTCCTTTAGGATTAATACCTTGACATGCACCAAGTCTCTGGTTTGCTCTTTTTCTACAGGTTCTGCCCACCTGACTCTCACCCCATAGAGTGGCTTTTTCTAATTTTTTGTTTGTTTGTTTTGGTTTTTGTTTATCTTGCATAAAATAGTTTTTTCAGAACTGGAATTTTGTTAAAACCAACAAAGCGACTTGAACCCTATTGACCCAACTCAAAAATTCATTTAAAGAAAACTTGATTAGTCTACTATAGGTTAAGTAACTACTCTACTCAACTGATTTTGGTTAGGGAAATAGGCTTACATAGTCCAAATATGTAGAGGTGAGGGGGAGGAGTAGAAATTTCCTAAACATTGTAATTGGACTGGGCAAGTGCCCAGAAATTTTCTATTCCATTGTTAATTCACCAATGTTTATTTTCATGGATTGTAAATATTAAGATGCTGGAGGCACAGTGCCATTGCTATCTCTTGGTCTGTGTTAACTTCTTTGTGATAAGGGTATTGCACATATGAAAATGCATGCTTCAAAGAATGAGAGGCACATTCTTTCTATTTGGGACCACATCTGAAAAATGGCCAATCAATAATTAACCGAAGTTAGTTCCTATACCCTGACTATAGTTCGTTTCTGGAAAATTAATTAAAAATAATTTTTTAATCATAGTAAATCTCTAGAAAAAATAACATTCTATAAATGAAGATTGTCTGAGACCAAGAGGAGGGGAAAATATTAGACTTTTTGCTAGCTATTTCAAATACCAGCCTAAATAGTGAAATGCAAATTAAGAACTTCAGTTCTAAATATTTGTAAGTCATTTCCCCAATCCTACATATCTATTATAGTTAACATAGCTAACATTTATTGAAATCATACCAATGTGTGAAGTAGGATGCTTCTTTACATGTATTACTTCATGAAATTTTAAAAGGTAAATATATTTTATATTCACATTTGAGCATCAGACTGTTTGAGTTGCTTGTGAAAGGTCATGAAACTAGGAACTAGAAGGACCAGAATTTTAACCCCATTTATATCTGAAACTAGAGTGTAGTTCTTTGTCCAATGTTTTACATCCCCAGTTTTTTTTTTCAATGCTTACTCACATGAAAAACATCTTCCAGACACATATTAGCAGGATTTATCATATCTACTCTCTTTTTCCTATGTAAGACCTTTTCCATTCATTTCTTCTAAGTGTGGCCACTTAATTTCTAGCATTTTGTCATGTTAAAAATTATTCAAATAATTTTTTACTTATTATTTACAGATGTTTCTCCTATGAATCTAAATACTGTTATAACTAAGGATCATGTAAATCAAGATTTGTTAAATTAGTAAAACTAGAACTACAAAGGCTAATACAATATGGTAGTGTAACAGAGGTGTAAAAAAAATATTAAAATCCATTTGAAAAATAGGGGTATAATGTTAGAGAAGAAGATTATGATATTTTAATAAATGTGTTTCATCTCTATGTTATGTTTAGGTGTCTTTTCTATGCATTATAAATTTGATTAATATGGTTAGTACCTAAAATTCAAGCAATCACCTTGTTAGTTTTTGTTTCAGGGCTTTGAAATGTGTTCCTGTCTCAATCATGCCTCATCATGTCCTGTCATGTAACTTAATTCAGCCACAGTCCTCTAAAATACTCTCTCCCAAGATTAAAAAGGCCACCAAATTCAGATTCCCTATTACCCAAATGGTAATGAAGTTTAAATAAATGATTCCTGTGCAGAGTGGAGCAGCGGTTCACAGGTATTCCAAGATAAATCCTTGGAGCACATTTCCTCATATTAATAGTGTGATAAACCAGAATATGATTAGTAGTATTCTGGATCAGGCACTTAATGTTTGATAAAGGTGAGTTGATCTGAGAAGATGAGTAATGCTAGAACCCTCCTGCAAACAGACAATCACATACATACTTTTGGAACACAACCCAATTGTAAGGTCGTATCCTTACCTTGTGGTGCCCCCTTGCCAGCTGAAGTTATGAAGTATACACTGTATATAAGCACTATTCCAATGGGGTATTAGTTATAGGTACTGTTGAAGAATTTTACAGTATAGTAAGGAGTTGCAATGATTTTAAAATAACACTCAAATTACTAAGACACTTAAATGAAATTAAAGTTGATAAAGTTAGTTTGGAATAAATATGTTCTTAAAACAGCATAGTTCCTTTATTTACAAAGACTGTGAAGTACATATGTTTATTTTTTAGCATTTTATATGAATGTATGTTATGCAGAAACACACATAGAAAGTTAAGATGCAAAACACTTGCATTCAACAGTAAGGACAGCTATTTAAAAGCAAAAGGTGAAGTAGATTAAGAATGGATGCTGAAAGGTAATAATCTGAAGCTACCAGAGAGGAGTACTACTACTTCAAACTGGATAAGAAATACTATTTTTGACAATAGGGGAATATTGATAAGTATATTTAATAAGGGCCTGTATATGCATATACTTTTACAGACCTTAGCTATGATTGGTATACAATTCAGGAAGCTATTGTTTTAATTGCCAACTAAGAGATAAAAACTATTTTTTTTCTGTGAATATCAATATTTAAACTAATTTTCAGAATCTTTGGATATAATATTGATTTTGTAGCTCTTCTATTTTTCTTTTGTGAACATTGTTGGTTGAAGGTTAGGAAGAACTACCTTCACTAAGTACTAAATTAATTAAGGAGTTGTTTCTAAAAAGTATGTGAGTGAGAATAGATTCTAAAATAGATAGAGTCTTAAAAGCTAGATATTTCTCTCTCTCTACTCTTTTTTTTGCTATGCTGGATCTTCATTACTGCATATGGGCTTTCTCTTTTGTGGCGAGTGGGGCCTACTCTTCATTGCAGTGCGCTGGCTTCTTATTGCGGAGAAGGCGATGGCAACCCACTCCAGTACTCTTGCCTGGAAAATCCCATGGATGAAGGAGCCTGGTAGGCTGCAGTCCATGGGGTCGCTAAGAGTCGGGCATGACTGAGCGACTTCACTTTCACTTTTCACTTTCATGCCTTGGAGAAGGAAATGGCAACCCACTCCAGTGTTCTTGTCTGGAGAATCCCAGGGAGAACGGAGCCTGGTGGGCTGCTGTCTATGGGGTCGCACAGAGTCGGACACGACTGAAGCGACTCAGCAGCAGGCTTCTCATTGTGGTAGCTGCTGTTGTTGCAGAGCACAGGTTCTGCGTTCATGGGCTTCACTAGTTGCAGCTCGTGGGCTCAGTAGTTGTGGCTTGCAGGCCCTAGAGCATGCTCACTTCAGTAGCTATGGTGCGAGACCCAGTAGTTGCAGCTCACAGGCTCTAGAGTGCTGGCTCAGTAATTGTGGCACATGGGCTTAGTTGCTCCACTCCGTGTGGAATCCTCCCAGACTAGGGATCGAATCCAAGTCCCCTACACTGGCAGGCAGATTCTTATCCAGTGTACCACTGGGGAAAGTCCTCTTCAATATATTTTTAAGAAATTATTTTAATTTCCTGAACTTTTAGGAAAATCATTCATCACCCTCTAGTATCCTCAATCTGTTAGTAAAACTATTTTGAATGCCCCAATGATACTGATTTTGATTCACCACCAAAATGAACTATGTTTATTTGAGATGTGACATCCACCCCAAATTCCTCTAACATCAGGCTCTGAGGGCATAATCTGGATGTTGGTTCCTCAGGACATGGTAATTTGTCACCTTCTTTCTATCCAAGATAGTTAACAAAATGCCATCTATACAACATGTTTTCTCTCCCTGGGGGTCTGTTTTTTACTCCTATTTTTAAATAAATGCATTAGAAATAATATTAAGGAAAATTTTCTCATGACTGAGAGTGAGATATAAAATATTGTGCTATTTTCTTTCCTCATTGTGACACAAATATGAACATAATCCCTGAGAAATAAGATGGTTGAGATCTTATAATATCGTGCTCTCCTAATGACAGTTTACTTATTTCATCATTGTCCAGATGAAACAAAGAATGTGATTTGCCAAATAGCCAAGGAGAAGGAAATAGCGACCCACTCCAGTGTTCTTGTCTGGAGAATCCCAGGGACAGAGGAGCCTGGTGGGCTGCCATCTATGGGGTTGCACAGAGTCAGACATGACTGAAGCGATTTAGTAGCAGCAGCAAGAAAGTACTATTGCCCACGAGACAGAGTTTCCCAAGTATGTTTAGCAGAGGGACAAAATATAACATCCAAATGATTGGCTGTCATTAAGAGTAACTACTGTGGAGATGCTAATGCTCACAGTATGGTTACCTCTACTTCACTCATGAGGACACTAAAACTTAGAGAAGAAGATTTCTATCTAGAAATCTGGTCACCAGCTCAAGCTCTGTTGTCACTTTACTTAACCCATCAGATATAATAAGCAAATATTTCTTTAAAAAATATTGTATATCAAAACCCAAATCTAAAATGAGCAAAGAAAGACAAGAGGAAAACGTATTGACCTTAAAATAAAATAGTAGCAGTATTAAGAATATGATGGGTAATGGCAAACGTTCATTGGAGACTTCATATCTATCAGGTTGTGCATATATATCTCATTAGATCCTCACAATAAGTCAATGGTTAAGTACTGTTGTCTTTTATTTTCCAAGCTTCCCCAGAAAATGGCAAAGATAAGCTTGTGATTTAAAAAAAGGCAGTATTGCCATCCCACATTCTATACAACTGTACCTTGATTTTCAAAGCCTTTACCATGCTTCAAAATCATGAAAACCGTAGGTGTATGTGTGTTTGTGTGTGAGTGTGTGTATTTCCATGTGTTGTCATCTGTTGTGGTTTTCTTAGAATAAGAGTACCAGGTACATGGGAGGGCTCACATATTTTTGGTACTGATCACTATCTTTCTCCTGTTATGCTTCATGCTACAAAGTAATAAACTCCAGCCACATAATTCTGTAAAATCTCTTGCCATGCCATGCCATGGGACTGATTATATGCACATCTTTCCCATCTTAATACAAGTTTCATAAAGAGGGCATCATGCATTGTTCATATCAGACTGTCCATAATGTTTGTCATATTGAACTCTCAACACTATTTTTAACAAATGCTATAAGCATGATGAACAGTATACACATAACTTTAGCTCTATTTCAAAAGGCACAGAACTACCTAAATATATCAAAACAGAATTCTCCTATATGTGCTTTATATAGAATCTACTTTTCTTCAATGAATGACCACCTACAAAACTAAACTGCTGCTGCTAAGTCGCTTCAGTCGTGTCCAACTCTGTGCAACCCCATAGACGGCAGCCCACCAGGCTCTGCCGTCCCTGGGATTCTCCAGGCAAGAACACTGGAGTGGGTTGCCATTTCCTTCTCCAACAAAAAACTAAACTAGAACAAGCTTATTACATTACATAATTTTTCTTAAATATGTAAGATCAAGGAGGTCTCAGAGCCATTTTATTTAATACTCCTTTGTTATACATTTCTAAAACAATCAACATAATTCTATGTTAATCATATTTCAATGCTTAATTTCTCTCAATAAACAGTGTTTCAAAATATTAGAGAAAACAGTACTTGAAGATGTGCTTTGCAAAGCAAATGCAAGCTTTGTAGTTACAATCTGTCTTTTTAACCTTTGATCATGTCAGGGATAACAATATATTTTAGCACTTCAGGTATCCTCCCAGATAAGTAATAACTGTGAATGATTAAAACATGTTGTCAGTAAATTTCATTATAGCTGTTCTTGTTAGAGTTATGTTAGTTTGTTACCAGACTTTTTGCATCAATAGAAATAGAAGATCAGTTCTCAATAACTCTGTTCTTAAATTGCCTAAAAATCCCTTATCTACAATATGACAAATAAATAATATTTTCAGTGAGCATTTTCTCCTTTTGGACTATATTAGGAAGATCAGAAAAAAGCAATGAAAGTGTTTCCTAAAACAGTTCCATGGTATGCAAATAGGAATGGTGCCCACTGCTTTAATAAATGAAGCACTGCGGTGATGGTTTGGAGGAGTGCTAGCTCTACTTAACATATGCATTCATCTTAGCATTCTTGCATTTATTCTGTTTAGAAGATGGCTAAATCTCAGTGGAGAAAGCTTTAATTTGCTTTCAAATGCCATTGGCCTAGAATGCTTTGATCATACTGAGATTTGTCCAACCCCTGTCATGGCAATTCTCTGATGATTTCAGGCTGATTTGCTTTGTACATCAAAGGCATAAAAGGACCTTTCTACAACACATACTTTTGGCTCAACATTTTGAAGTCTCTTGAATACTCATGAGTCATGTTGTTATAAGAAGTGGCCCACTGTTAGACACTTAGAAAATAGTTGTACCCAGTGTTTATTGCTTTTTCTCAAAATCAAGGGTTCTTATGTGGCTATTCCTCAATTATGTTACTATTGCTTTGAAATAAATATTACTTTAAACATATAAAATATGATTTCTAAGTTATGTTCTAATGCTAGCATGTCAAATTTTAATTTTGTCAGATATAAAACTCTTTAGGTAATAGAAAAATTTAAAGTTGAGAACAAAAATCAGGTCTTTGAAAAGAGTGATCACAATGGTTTACCATCCACAAGTTTCCAAATTACATTTTGGATGCTGTAATAGCAAATATTCTAGAGAAATAGAAATAACTCTTGATTATCTGTTTATATCAGGATGCAAATCTCCTGTAGATTTTTGTTCCTTTTTCTCTATTTGTCTTTGGGTAGTGTGTGTGTGTTGAACAGAAATGAACAGAAAAAAATAGAAATGTGAATTAAATTTAAATTGCTCAGTTAATATTTATACAATAAGATATTAAAGTCAAAGAGAGTTTTATCTATTGATTCTTATAGCAAACTAGTTTCACACTGAATTTTGGCATTGTATATATACTGGCTCATTTCTGTTTGACACAGCCAGAAATGCCAATATTTTTTATTTTATTTTATTGGAAGGGGTATCTTTATAGGAGCCCATAGGTTAGTGTTGTCAGGTTTAGCAAATAAAAATATAGGATGCCTAGCAAAATCTGGATTTTAGACATACTTACAGTAAGAAATTATTTGTTATTTTTTTCAGAAATCCAGATTTCACTAGGTGCCCTGTATCTAGCCATACTACAGTAAGTGCCTTGATAAACCAATTTTTAGACTTTTTAGCCCAGCAGAGTCTTGAAAAATTTTAAATAGGGGTTGTTATAAAATGAGCAGTCATAAAATTTCCAAGCTGTAAGAGTCTAAGGTAGGTTAGTTTTGATTTCTTATTTGTATAATAAATGAATGCTTATTTCTATGTAAATATATATATAAATATATTCTAGCCTTCTCTCTATATGCATATATATGTATATGTGTATGTGTATATAAATTGTAGATAAAGGGCCAGAGGGCCAGAATGACAAACTATGGTTGGAGGTTAATAATATTTAAAATAATTTTTTTGATATTCTGATATTCTGGATATTTCTTAATTTTGGCTATAGTAAGATAAAAATCCTTGACAGTATAATTTTTGAAATAAAAAGACCCTACCTGCTGAGAGACATGAGAGTGAGGTTTAACTAAGGAGCACGAAGAGTGAGCAAAGAATCTCTATTATTTCAACTTTATCTTTATTTTTCCATATTTTACCATTTTAGTCTGTTCTCTAGGGTGTAAGGAGAAGGAAATGGCAACCCACTCCAGTACTCTTGCCTGGAGAATCCTGTGGACAGAGGAGGCTGGTGGGCTGCTGTCCATGGGGTCACACAGGGTCGGACACGACTGAAGTGACTTAGCATGCATAGCAAACTAGAATGCTGGAAAATGTGCTATTTCCTTTTATCATTATCACCATCACTGAATGAAAATAAATACTGTTAGTATTAGGAATGTTGCAATTTAGATGTGAAATATAGGTTATCAAAATAATGACAATGGCTGGCATTTATTAGTAATGTACAATATATCTGGCTTCCCTGATGGCTCAGCTGGTAAAGAATCCACCTGCAGTGTGGGAGACCTGGGTTTGATCCCTGGGTTGGGAAGATCCCTCAGAAAAGGGAATGGCTACCCAATCCAGTATTCTGGAGATTTCCATGGACTGTAGTCAGTGGGGTTGCAAAGAGTTGGACATGACAGCCAGTTTCATACTTTACAATATATCTGGCAATTTCCCAATGAATAGCTTTCAGAAGTATCCTTAGTTAGATTCTTTTATTACCATGGTTTTACAGATGAGGAAGCTGAAACGTAGGTGAATAAACTGTATAAAGTCCAAAGGCAAATAAATGATCGTCACATCCTATGTTTCCAGTCTTTGTGCTCTACTGTCTCCCATATAGAATATTTTACTTTTTCTAGTATTAAGACATTTTATTGTAATTTTAGGTTTAGAAATTTTTTCTACTGATAATTTATGTTTTCATGCTGAAAGATCTATTTCAGTTTGCAATAACATAGTAATTTAAGATTTTCATAATATGAATCTTTGGGTTTACGGTATACACTTATTTCACAAAGATTTTAAAATGGCTGTAATGAAGAAATGGTTCCATTACTTAAATATTATAGCAATTTACTTTCCATTTATTTAATTTTAATGAAAACATTTAGTAAATGTTTTTCTCTTAAATCTTTTTTTATTATTTGTAATTAAGATATATATATATATACACACACACATATATGTATATATTAGAGAACATGTAAAACTAATAGATTTTATAAAATTGCATGTTCAAAAATCTCTGATGACCATAGCATTTTCCCAAATAATATAATATCTACTATTAAATCTCGTATATGTTCTGATGACTGATTAAAGTCTGTAGGATATATGTTATGATTCTTCAGTAATTCATTAAAAGTGATATTGTTTAAAAAAAATGTCTTTGATGAAATGCTTACCATATAATTTCAGTTAATATTTTAGCTCCTACAGTTATTTATGCATTGAATTATCTTCAGAACTTATAACTTAGCAACGTGCAGATACATCAATTGGATTAATTTTGGGTGGGTTTCAGTCAGTCAATTGAGTTGCTCAGTCGTGTCCAACTCTTTATGACCCCATGGACTGCAGCACGCCAGGCGTCCCTGTCCATCACCAACTCCCAGAGCTCACTCAAACTCATGTCCATTGCATCGGTGGTGCCATCCAACCATCTCATCCTCTGTCGTCCCCTTCTCCTCCCGCCTTCAGTCTTTCCCAGCATCAGGGTCTTTTCCAGTGACTAGTCTATTATTCGCATCAGGTGGCCAAAGTTTTGGTTTCAGCTTCAGCATCAGTCCTTCCAATGAATATTCAGGACTGATTTCCTTTAGGATGGACTGGTTGTATCTCTTTGCTGTCCAAGGAACTCTCAACAGTCTTCTCCAACGCCACAGTTCAAAAGTATCAGTTCTTCGATGCTCAGCTTTATTTATAGCCCAACATACATGACTACTGGAAAACCATAGCTTTGACAAGATGGTCATAGAGTTGCTTTAACTAAGGCATAAGCCCTGAAAAGACTAAATGAGATCATAAAACTAAAAATGTTGAAAATATTTAAATATAATACAATATATTTTTCAAAATGTATTAAAAAATGAATTGATATTGAGAGCAAAGAAGTAATATTTTAATCCTAAATTCCATTCATAACTGTTACTTCAATTTTTCTTAAACCTTGTGAAACATGAGTTGTTGAAGCTGTATTTTAAGCTTTTATTTCATAACTTGTTTTACTATTAATAATTCAATTTTTTATTCATAGTGAGCTTTAAAATTAATTTAATAAAGTTATAGTTCACCTATTAAAGTTTATAATAAGAATGACCTGAATGCTAAATTATTAAACTCTTCAGATATTGTTGATGAGAATTTACTGCTATGAACAAATTGAATTCCAACTCTGCGAATATGAATGTGGGTAGAGAGAGAAAATCTAACCCCCAGAGGTGATTGTCAACTCTGTTTCTGTCTTGTTTTCAGAAACATTAAAGTATGGGAAATGTTCATCTAAAAGCCAGGAAAATAAAATATATTCCCCCAAATGCAAACCTGAGCCCAGGTGTTTTGTTGTGGGTTTGTGTTCCTTATATTCATGGAGTAATTTCTTGGTTTTTCATTGCTTCTTTAAAATGAATCAATTTACTGCATTCTACAAAATGCCAGTGATCTCTATCAGTAATGAACGTTATCAAAGGTTAAGAGTAGTGTCAGATAGAAAGTACATAATTTGAGCTAATTTTGAAATGGAATCATATATCTAAGCAGTGCCTGCTATGCATTTCCTACATTGCTCTCAGCAATTTTATAACAATTATTCTGTTTCTCTAACTATTTACAAGGACACGGCCCCTCTTCATTTCATTTTTGGCTCTATGGAAACAGCCTTTGTGAGAAATCTGGATTCCATTCTCAGTATAAATGCAAGCTGACTGGCACCAAATCTATGAAGTAGAACATTTATACAGTATACTCAGCCAAAACAACTCACTTATAAGGGAAAAACAATCATTTGGGTCTGTGAATTGGTTTCCCCTGTTGATTTCAGTCCCATTAAATAGAAACAGCCTCAATCTCCATGTTTAATTGTTCTCTAGTTCTCTCCTGATAATAAGTGGAAATTATACCAACCCTCATTTAAATAGCAAGAAAATAAATGAGCCTAGAGCTAGAGTACAATTTCTACAACATGGAGAGTATAAAAAAACCTTTTTAGAAATTATTACATAAATGATCTGAAGTGTCTCCAGTATATACAACAAAAAGTCAAGAAAGTATTTAGATTGCTATATGACCTTATTTCTTCATCTAAATTCTGATTGATACACACAAACAAATTTATAGTGGTATTTGTGGCAAGTATACAACATAATGGTCCAAAACAAACCCTCTTTTCTTAAGAAACCATCGAATATATTTTTGTAAACCTTTTTTTTAAGCAATAATACTTCTCATTTAATGAACATTTATTATGTGCCTATTATATTTTTATTAGTGATGTGTACACGGGGTCGCTAAGAGTTGGACACGACTGAGCGACTTCACTTTCACTTTTCACTTTCATGCATTGGAGAAGGAAATGGCAACCCACTCCAGTGTTCTTGCCTGGAGAATCCCAGGGAGGAGGGAGCCTGGTGGGCTGCCGTCTATGGGGTCACACAGAGTCTGACACGACTGAAGCGACTTAGCAGCAGTAGCAGCAGCACCCTTCTGTTACTTCATATAGCAGCGTATGCATTGTTGTTCCCATTTAACAGAACTGAAAAAAAAAAATCATTAATTTAGAAAATGCACATTGGGAACTATTCTGTTAATATAATCTTCTAGTAAATAAACCAGAGATATAAAAGCAAATAAAATTTGTTGTAATTCCTGACCTCTCTGAGCCTATTTCCTGTTGACAGCTGGTTAAACAATATGCTCAATAATAAGCTAGTAAGTACTTGAACTCAGCTTCCAGCTACTGTACTTTTGTATTCTAGCTTGTAGATGAGTGGGGCATATTGAGCAGTTGAAGTAATTATACAGAAAATTCTATGTAGCATCATTGTTTTTATTCTTGCCACTTCTGTCATCAGATCATTTAAACACACATTAATTTCATTTGACTTAGGGTATATGTTATTTCCAATCATGTCTGTGAATGAGATGTTCTCAAAGATAAAATGAATTGGTATTTGACTTGAGCCTTGAATTGATCTTGGATTATAAACAGTGGGAAAAAAAGCATCTGTTACTTTAACACATAGCAGAGATTTTATTAATATGCGGAGAAGCTATGTGCAATATGTAAATGGAAATCTCTCATTGTAATATTCTTTCATAGTTCTAAATGGTGCCATGACTGAGGTCATGCCATGATGTTTAGCTTGGTTTGTGAAACTGTAATAGCTTGGCTTTTTTGACAGATTTTTCATTTAAATATTTGGCTCTACTTACATAGGAGGTTGCCATCATTTGTAAGCTTTCCTCTTTTTCGTCTTGTAATCTCTGCAGGATGAAAAATGTTCTGATGCTATGGAAATTATTCCAGCACAGATGCCTTTAGATTGCAGAAATTGCTTTGGGTTGTTTAAAGCAAGACATTTTTTGATTGTTTCCATGATGATTGGATGCTTCATTAACCCCTTTATTGTTGACATCCTATGGAGACTCGATATGCAGTCTTAATTATTTTAAAAGACAATTCTTTGTTATTTAGCTGGTGATTAAAAACACATTAAAAGATGGCACAGAAAGACTATTTTTGTTCATTACCAGATCTGAAAATCTAATCATGTAGTAAGAGACTAATTTTCACATAACTCTTAAAACAATAAGTACACTACTGTAGACATTATTTGTGCTGCCTATATCAGTTAATTAAGCAAACCACATGAGAGAGAGTGAGAAGATGATTATTTTCTATTAATCAAATGGAAAAGTCAAGAGTAGGCACTTTTATAAATGCTTTTAAGAAAATATCCCAGAGTGAATTCATGAGATGAACCTAAAATATTTGAATGCAAGTAGAACCAATGTGAAGAAAGAATAACGATGGAAAGTACATGAAGTTAATTTCAAAGAAAAAAAAAATGCCCAGTGATGGAATTATATGTGTTAGGGGGAAAAACTTGAGGGCAGAGATACTGTATTATTCAATGGATGTTAATATATTGCTAAGTAAAATAATCACACCTGATCCTTTCATAAGTACAACCCACTGACACCTTCACGCTAAGAGTGACATGCAAACATTTATTTCACTGTGTTCACATACTAGAATCTGCCATTTCAAATAATCAGTACAACTTTAATAATAAAGGGAAATTGATCACTGTGAACATATTTCAGAAGAAATGGCATATTCCACCTAGAACATGAGATTATTTCCGTTATGTATCAGTTACTATAGTTGCTAAAGCTTTTAGGAAGAATGGTTTTAACTTCAAGTAAGTCCCCACCTAGCCTGAGTTCTCTTTAAATGTTTTATTTATTCATTTTTAAAGTGTCTCAGGTACATCTGAATCTTTGTGACCCCATGGACTATCCATGGAATTCTCCAGGCCAGAATACTGGAGTGGGTAGCCTATCCTTTCTCCAGTGGGACTTCTCGACGCAGAAATCGAACTGGGGTCTCCTACTTTGCATGCCATATCTTTACCAACTGACCTATCAGGGAAGCCCTGTTTAATAATAAGTCTTCTGTGAGTAGATATTTCAGCTTAAATGCGATCTCCAGTGTTTAATATGCCTGGTGGGCTGCCGTCTATGGGGCTGCACAAAGTCGGACGTGACTGAAGCGACTTAGCAGCAGCAGCAGCAGCAGGCAGTGGACTAAGTAGCTTTACATACACATTTTAAACTTTAGCTGAAAATTTACCAGATAGATATTATGTCCATGATATAGATGAAGAAAGAGACTTAGATTAAAGTTCATAGTTAATCGACAATATGTGGGTTCTCTTGAGTTCCAAAGCTGTTGAACTAACTAGTGTGCAGTACTGCTTGCCTCCCGGTCCTCCATGTGTTTTGTTTTTCCAATTTGTAAGAGATAAGGATCTAAAAATAAGATTTTTTAATCATATGTACATTAGTCATAAAATGTTAAATCTCGAAAGGCATTTGTAGTCCTTTTTTTCTTTTTAAAAACTATGCCATTTTCCATTGACTCTCTTATTCATTTAACCAGCATTTATTCTATTGTTGTTATGCTTAGTGACCAAGCCTCTGTGGTATTGGCTCCTGTGTAGATAGTTGCCTGATATTGGGCTGTGTTTATATGACTTAATTCCCCTCATTCTCCAAAATGACATCTGATCTTGACGTCTCATAGGGAAGGGTACAATTTAAGTTAATTAAAGTCAAGCTCACCCTTTTTTTATTATACTTTGATTATGCATACACAGACAATCTAAATAATCTTCACAGTTGAGATTTTGCTTTTCACTGTTGAGCCATCTAAAGGGAGCTAGAGCTTTTTTTTTTTTTTTTTTAAATCTCTCACATCTGTGTGTGTGTGAGTCTGTTCAGTCATGTCTGACTCTGTGATCTCATGGATTGTAGACCTTCAGGCTCCTCTGTCCATGGGATTTCCCAGGCAAGAACACTGGAGCAGATTGCCACTTCTTTCTCCAGGGGATCTTTCCAACCCAGGCATCAAATCTGTGCCTCTTATGTCTCCATGTTGGCAGGTGGATTCTTTACCACTGCGCCACCTAGGAAGTCCTCTCACATATAAGTGATATCTAATTTACTTTTAATTGAAGGCGTGTAAAGCAACTGGCGTCTGTTAAGCATCAATTGGATTTCATATAAAAACAACAATCTCCATTAATAAATTGACCAGATGGCAACTTAGGTAAAGTAAGGAGATGGATAGCTTTCTAAAACCAGGGATGTCTCATGTAATGAGGGCCAATTGAAAGGTATGAGTGTTCTTATTTTGCTGAATAATAAATTCGTGTAAGTTATACATGAACTGTGATGCATGAGTTTTCACTGTACATTCTTGGAGGATCAGTCTTACATTCTGGTACATAATCACCCTTTCAGAGTGAATACTTTAATCCATCACATTGGAGGGTGGAGTGATTTAAAGGAACAGGCATGGTTTAGGATGCGGAGAGAGAACATTTCATTCAAAGCTTTAAGTTTTGATAGTTTTGATAGAATACTACTTTATAAACACAAACTAGACACACTATCACAAAGAATAGAAACCCCCCACCTCTCTCCCAGGGCTTGAAAACAGCCTCTCTGCAAGGTAAAGGAACAGCAGAGAAGAGCAAAACAACATTCTATCTCTGATGACCAGTTACAGCAATGACAATGACTTATAGCCCTATGGCACTCCTGGGGTAAATATAAATATGAATATAGACTATATAAATACATGCTCTATGGCTTCAGCCTTACTTTAGAAACTATTTCTAAAAACCATTTTCAATGAATGATATGACATTTTAGAACAAAAATTGGGAAATATAATGAATATTAAAAAGGAGCTTAAGCATTTGAAATCACCTGAATTATGAAACTATATGAAGCTATTCTCTGTGAGGAAAAAATGAAATTTTCAGATGGGTGAAGTCAGAGTGGAAACAACTAACGAACTGAGAGATGGAATTAGCAACCAAATAAAGATATTATTTGCCTTACAGAAAATTCAGTAATGTGTTTGTTTGCCCTTCCAATAATTAAAGATGTAAACACTGGTAATTACATAGTTTGTCAACTACATTCTTTTCTCTTTTATTATAGCAATAGAAAGAAAATATAGAATGGAACAAAATACCTAACTCAGAGAATTAAGTTGGAATATGGTCAGTTCTTCGTGAACAGCAAATGAAATGGACAACCAGCAATCATCCAATGAGTTGGGTGGTTCCAATCCAAATAATTTAATGTAAATAAAATGCTGTAATCTTGGTGTTTCAAGGAACAACCCATTGAAACAACCCACTACCATTAAAGCAGCATCTCATTAACCTTTTAAACTGGCATTCATTAAATTTTTAATTCTTCAGTCCACTAGAAGATCACTGTAATAGCAGAAGCTTATAGTTCATGCCAACTCCACTATGCTATAAGAGGAATGATACAGTGTGGCTCCAGGACAAGGAGATGCAAAGGACACAGTAATTGTCCAATGTTACTTCGAGCCTTGCTGCTGCTGCTAAGTCACTTCAGTCATGTCCGAGTCTGTGCGACCCTGTAGACGGCAGCCCACCAGGCCCCGCCGTCCCTGGGATTCTCCAGGCAAGAACTCTGGAGTGGGTTGCCATTTCCTTCACCAATGCATGAAAGTGAAAAGTGAAAGTGAAGTCACTCAGTTGTGTCTGACTCTTCACAACCCCATGGACTGCAGCCTACCAGGCTCCTCCGTCCATGGGATTTTCCAGGCAAGAGTACTGGAGTGGGGGCCCATTGCCTTCTCCAGCTCATGCCTAGATGGTATTTATTTATAAGTTTAAGATATTTTCTTATAGTTGTAATATTTTTCTTTGGGCATAGAAATTTTAAAATGAGTATAAGTCTGCATCATAAAACTGAAAGTTCTATGTTTTCACTGATCTTTATTTGCACTTAATTGTTACAAAATAGAAGTATTTATAATATTAATTTTCATGTAGTTATATAAGTTGAATTATTATAAAGCAAACATCTATTTTCAAGAGCTAGAACTTTGCTAACAATCTCAGAATTTCCTCCTGTGTCTCCTTAACAAAAACAACTATCCTGAGTTCTATTGTAGTTTTTTTTCTTGTATTTATTATGTTATTTTAAAAAAATTTAATTTAAAGGAAAATTCTACAGGTTGTACCTCAATCCTCTTTTTCTACTATGTGATGTATCTTCTGAAGAAGCCCACCATTGGAATTACAATACTGATAATGCAATACTAATATTATAATCATCAATAAGATGAATGAAAAAGGTTTATATTTCTTATGCATAATCTTTCCCCATATCAGCATTGTTAGGGCTATATATGACTGTTACATATTATACTCTTGAATTAAACTATCATTATTTTTGGCTTCAGAAGAGACTATATATTAATTCTCACTGTGGCTCAGCAGTAAAGGATCTGCCTACAATGCAGGAGACATGGGTTTGCTTCCTGGGTTGGAAAGATCTCCTAGAGGAGGGAATGGCAACCCACTCCAGTATGCTTGCTGGAAAAATCCCAGGGACAGAGGAGCCTGGCAGGCTACAGTCTGTGGGGCCACAAAGAGCTGGACACGACTGAACAACTGAGAACTACTATCAGTGTTTATATTGATCGCTTTCTAGTCATGGTGGTGGTCTTAAGCTCATATTATACTAATTTCCTAAAGATACAGTCCTAAAATCAAAACTCCCTGAGGTTTTGAATGATGTTGACCATTTAGCTCTGTCTGCCTTTTGTACTTGAAAGTGAGTTTTGCTGAATACAGACTCCTTCATTTACTTTTCCTTTTTTAAAAAAAATTATTAGCTTTTTTAACACCAAAAACATTTTATATTGGGGTATAGCTGATTAACAATGTTGTGATAGTTTCAGGATTACAGCAGAAAGACTCAACCATACACATACATGTATCTATTTTGTCCCAAACCCCCTCACATTCAGGCAGGCACATAACATTGAGCAGAGTTCCATGATATACAATAGGTTTTTCGTTGGTTATCCCATTTTAAATACAGCAGTAAGTAAATGACCTTCCCAAAGTCCTTAACTATCCCATCCTCCCAGCAACCATGATTTCATTTTCTGTCTGTGAGTCTCTTTCTTTTTTGCAAGTTCATTTGTATCATTTCTTTTTAGATTCCAGATAAGAGATGTCATATAATATTTCTCCTCTGTCTGACTTATTTCATTCAGTATGACACTCTGTAGTTCCATCCTTGTTGCTGCAAATGCCCTTTCTTTCATTCTTTTTAATGGCTGAGTAGTATTCTGTTGTATATGTATGCACCACATCTTCTTTATCTGTTCCTCTATCAGTGGATATTTAGGTTCTTTCCATGTATTAGCTATTGTAAACAGTGCTGCAATGAACATTGGGGTGGATGTATATTTTCAGGCCATGTTTTCTTTCTGCATATATGTCCAGGAATGGAATTGCAGGGTCATATATAGCTCTATTTGTTGTTGTTGTTGTTGTTTTTTAATTTAAATTTATTTATTTTAATTGGAGGCTAATTACTTTACAATATTGTATTGGTTTTGCCATACATCAACATGAATCTGCCACGGGTGTACACGTGCTCCCCATCCTGAACCCCCTCCCACCTCCCTCCCCATACCATCCCTCTGGGTCATCCCAGTGCACCAGCCCCAAGCATCCTGTTGTTGTTTTTTAAGGAACCTCCATACTGTTCTCCATAGGGGGTGTACCAATTTAAATTCCCACCAACAGTGCAGAAAGTTTCCCTTTTCTCCACACCCTATCCAGCATCTGTTGTTTGTGGATTTTTTTGAATATTCCTCACATTTTCTTTCCTAGAGTATCTTTAATATACAATTCTGTTTTCTTCTGTCATAAAAAAGTCACTGTCAAAATTTTTGTGATAGTTTAATTTCATTTGCCTTTTAATGCCTAATACTATTAATTTTCTTACAAAATATTTTACTTTAATGTTTCTTAAACTTAAAAGAATATATCTTGGTGTTTATTCAGTTCAGTTCAGTTCAGTCACTCAGTCATGTCTGATTCTTTGCGACCCCATGAACTGCAGCACTCCAGGCTTGCCTGTCCATCACCAACTCCTGGTGATGCTCAAACTCATGTCCATCGAGTTGGTGATACCATCCAACCATCTCATCCTCTGTTGCCCCCTTCTCTTTGTGCCTTCAACCTTTCCCAGCATCAGGGTCTTTTCCAATGAGTCAGTTCTTCGCATCAGGTAGCCCAAGTATTGGAGTTTCAGTTTTAGCATCAGTCCTTTGAGTGAATATTCAGGAATGATTTCCTTTAGGATGGACTATTTGGATCTCCTTGCAGTCCAAGGGACTATCAAGAGTCTTCTCCAACAACACAGTTCAAAAGCATCAATTCTTCAATGCTCAGCTTTCTTTGTAGTCCAACTCTCACATTCATACATGACTACTGGAAAAAACCATAGCTTTGATTACATGGACCTCTGTCGGCAAAGTAATGTCGCTGCTTTTTAATATGCTGTCTAGGTTTCTCATAGCTTTTCTTCTAAGGAACAAGTGTTTTGTAATTTCATGGCTGCAGTCACCATCTGCAGTGATTTTGGATCCCAATAAAATAGTCTGTCACTGTTTCCATTGTTTCCCCACCTATTTGCCGTAAGTGATGGGACCAGATGCCATAATCTTCATTTTTGGAGTGTAGAATTGTAAGCCAGCTTTTTCACTCTCCTCTTTCACTTTCATCATGAGGCTCTTTAGTTCCTCTTTGATTTCTGTAAGGATGATGTTATCTGCATATCTGAGGTCATTGATATTTCTCCCTGCAATCTTGATTCCAGCTTGTGCTTCACCCACCCCAGCATTACACATCAATCAAATCAGTTAATTGCTCAAGCACCAAAGATTTACCACAGGCTCTATAAAAAGGGCTGCATATTGAGTGCAGCCCTTTAACAGCATCA
Source organism: Budorcas taxicolor (assembly GCF_023091745.1). Taxonomy (NCBI): domain Eukaryota; kingdom Metazoa; phylum Chordata; class Mammalia; order Artiodactyla; family Bovidae; genus Budorcas; species Budorcas taxicolor. The sequence goes on from NC_068916.1 coordinate 75,794,524, forward strand.
TCTTTGAGGATCTGAAATAGCTCAGCTGGAATTCCATCACTTCCACTAGTTGTTCATAGTGATGCTTCCTAAGGAACCTTTGACTTCACATACCTGGATGTCTGGCTCTAGGGGAGTGATCACACCATCATGGTTACCTGGGTCTTTAAGATCTTTTTTGTATAGTTCTGTGTAGTCTTGCCACCTCTTAATATCTTCTTCTTCTATTAGGTCCATACCATCTCTGTCCTTTAGTGTGCCCATCTGTTCATAATTTGTCTTAGTTCTTGGTACATTGTAAATGCTGTCCATGGGTCTTGGATTTATTCTCAGTGGCTCTGTCTGCTTTTAAATGGAAATTCGAGGAGATTCAGAATCCCTCATTGTCTCAGACTATCTTTAGTAATATTAACAGTAAAAATAGTTCCTCCTTGTATCTTTATATATGAAAGCCATTGTGAGAGTTTATATTAGATTACCTTATTTAATTCTCATAATAATATACTTAGGCATTGTTATTACCTTTATTTTACAGATTATTTTAAGGAAAGTTTTATAAGGTACCCAATATTTTACATGTAATAAACTTGGAAACAAGATTCAGTAAACCAGTCTGATTAATTCTTAAGTTCTTTATAACTCTGAAATCAATAACATGTTTTAGAGTCCCATTTTTCATAGTGTATGGCAAAATTTACTCAAACACAAGGTAAATTTTTTTTCATATTTTTGGTTTAAACAAGTAATAATTCATTTTCTCACCAAAGTCAAGGGCAGTTCTAAGTCAAATCTGTTAGTATCTACTATTAAGGTAATTGTTTCATTTTCCTCTGTGATACTACTCTTTTTTCTAGTTTTAGTTATTAACTTCAGTCAGTCAGTCAGTCCAGTCGCTCAGTCGTGTCCGACTCTTTGCGACCCCATGAATTGCAGCACACCAGGCCTCCCTGTTCATCACCATCTCCTGGAGTTTACTCAGGAGAGTCCATTGAGTCCATTGAGTCCATGATGCCATGCAGCCATCTCATCCTCTTTCGTCCCCTTCTCCTCCTGCCCCCCATCCCTCCCAGCATCAAAGTCTTTTCCAATGAGTCAACTCTTCACATGAGGTGGCCAAACTACTGGAGTTTCAGCTTTAGCATCATTCCTTCCCAAAGGAAGGAAATCCAAGGGTTGATCTCCTTTAGAATGGATGGGTTGGATCTCCTTGCAGTCCAAGGGACTCGCAAGAGTCTTCTCCAACACCACAGTTCAAAAGCATCAATTCTTTGGTGTTCAGCCTTCTTCACAGTCCAACTCTCACATCCATACATGACCACAGGAAAAACCATAGCCTTGACTAGATGGACCTTAGTCGGCAAAGTAATGTCTCTGCTTTTGAATATACTATCTAGGTTGGTCATAACCTTTCTTCCAAGGAGTAAGCATCTTTTAATTTCATGGCTGCAATCACCGTCTGCAGTGATTTGGGAGCTCCCAAAAATAAAGTCTGACACTGTTTCCACTGTTTCCCCATCTATATCTATTATTTAAAAATTATTTTATTGAAGTATAGGTGATTTACAATGTGTTCATTTCTGCTGTACAGCAAAGTTACTTAGTTTTACACATATATTCATTGTTTTACATATTCTTTTCTATTATAATTTGTCACAGGAAATTGAAATAGTTCTCTGTGCTGTGCAGGAGGACCTTGTTGTTTATTCTATATGTAATATTTTGCATTGTTAATACTAATCTTTGTTGTATGTTCAATTGTTATAATGAAGTTCAAGAGAACTTTTAACTTCACAAAGTTCCCTCTTCTGTTATGAATATTTTTTGTGAAATATTCAGAAACATCATATCTTATATTATGAGGACTTTGATCGTTTACATATGATGATTTTAATGTCAGATAGAAAAGATAAGTGCTGAATATTATCAGTCAAAATACAATTTTAGTTGCTGTAGCTCTATAAGACTTTGAAACAGATGTAGGAATGAAGTAGCTATTGGCCAAAATTCTAAAGTGTTATTACCTGGTAATTTTTGGTAATGACTCAAGATCCTGATAAAAAGGCTATATAACTGGCCTAGGTTTCTTATCCTTTGACATTTATGGGTTTCATCGTCACCATGCAAGCCATAACTTTCGTCAGATTTCTTAAGAAACATCAAATGTCCTCTTACATAATGATTTTATTTCACACGTAAGAGAAACCTGTTTTCTTCACCCTTTCTTGCCTTTATCCTTATCCAAAATGGCTATAAATGGATCAAAGCCAAAAATTCTCTAGAACTTTGCAACAAAAATGATTATCTGGGAACTAAAGAAATGACAGAAAAATCCATATGAAAATAGTGAAACATTTGATTTGGAGAGAAAGTATCATTTCTAAAGTCAATATATTGGGATAAAGGCACATTCAGTACTTTCTATGTGTTTTTATTTTGTTCTCATTCTATCTGAATATTGACTTTCCATTACACTGATGTACATCATAACAACAAGTTTCTGACTTTAGAATGTTAATATTTTTTCACAGAATGCTTACAGTTCTGATAAATCATGTCAAACATTGGCATTAAAAAGTAACTTAAATCTGAACCATCTTCTAAATACCAAATGAATTAATCTTAATTTGTCAATTGAATAAATCTTAAGTATCAAATTTATAAATAAGCCTGTTTTGGATGCCTTAGTTTTTGTTTGTTTTCTGTCTTTAATGCTCTTTCATATAAGATGAACATATTCTCTTAATGAAAGTCAGGTCATATGATATAATAAGTAGTTGAATATTTGTGAATAGAATTGTTTCTGGGATATGTGGCCATTTTAGATAAATATTTTTATGAGTCTTACTATGCAAAACTATATTTATTTATGGAAGGAATACTACAAGGTATAGAATCATTAAGCATGAACTATCATTTCAGTTGTTTTTCAGACTACAATGTTATATGCTTGAGATGTTCCCCGCAAGTCTCATTCATCTGTAGTGTTTGTGGGAACCATGCTTAAGACATGATGGAGATCATATCTAGAACATTTAGTTTTTTTCTGTGGTAGAGACCACAAAAGTACATGTTGCTTGGTTGAATTGTAACATCCAAAACTACTAGATTATTATTATTGTTGCTAAAACTTATTACTATTAAGTTGTTGTTATACTTGTGTTTCCATATTGATTAATATTCATCAAGCATATTGTCTTTTATAATAACATCTTTACATTTGTGTAACAGAAATCATCACTAGAGATTTGAAAACAAAATAACATTATCAGCTTTACTTTCAGGTAATAGCCACTATTCAGGTGAAATTTTTAATTTTCAAGGCATTCTTCATCCCAAAGAGGAGGTGACTAATTTGAATTCTGCCTTAAATTTTGTGAGCAGTTTGGTCATTGATGAGTGACATAAATGCTTTTTGTAAACAATCTGATTTTCACATTGATCATGCCTTCTAGTTAAAATAATATTTAATAAAGGCTTTGCTTTCTCTTTAATCAAACTTTAGTGGCAGTTTGGTCTATTCATTTATCCATTCTCATTTTTTATACAAATATTTTTGATTATTGCCCTCTGGTCCAGCGCTATGCTGGATATAGACACTGTAATGATGAGCACTCACAGACACAGTAATCAGCCCCTTGGTTTTGACACTGATGTGGTAAAGACCAATGTTATATTTCTTAGTGTATAATTATTTCATTTAACTTGTCACTTTAATAGAGCATCTGAAGGGGATATCAGAGTCCAGTGAGAGTTTAAGAGAATTTGGTCTTGCTAAGAAGACCTAGAAATTGATGAGATTAATGAATATGCAGGAGATAACAAGAGGAAGATGGCAGGAGAAGGAATTCCAGGAGGAAACAGCATAATTTACTAAAGATCTTTTGGAGCTCATGGTCTCAGTTGGGCTCAGTTTTGGACATTTTGGACTTGACATGCAGCCATGATATTCAAAAAAGATTTCAAGTGATTAGGGTATTATGAATCTAAAGCTCTGGAGAGATATGTGTAGAGAACAATTGAAGACATGGATATGCACTAAATTGTGAGGGAGCAAGTAGACAGTGAAAAGAAGAAATGAATTTGGATAGAGCCTGGAGAGATTATGACAGCAGTGCCTTGGTAGGAACAGCTGAACTTGTGAAGGAGAGAATGCAGAGCTGGAAAGGCAGGGGGACCACAAGGTGAATGCTTTGAAAAGGGGGAAAGAACTTTTCCTTATCCGAAATAATGACATCACCAAAGCTCTGCTTCCTGTGTTATTTCATGGTTTTTGTTGGAATCAGATAATTTTGAAGTCTCATTTAATTATTTGTAAGATTGGTAGAAAGATCCTCAGGCTTCAAAACCTTCTGTTGCAGAGAGATAGTGAGTGTGCAAATGTAATTAGAATTTGTTATTGCAGGTCTCAATACAAATCCCTTTGTAAGATTAGAAGTTAGTTAGGCTCTTCTGTTACTGAAGAGCATGCTCCTAACACCTGTGCCTATCATGGCGGTGGGCTTACTTGTTGCTGCTACTTATTATTGCATTTCACTTGATCTGGGTTGTCCAGATTCCACATAAGATGACAGACAGCTGAATAATTGAAAGCACATAAAACTTGTATACTGTCGGGCCTTCTTTTTAGCATCTAGTCTGACAAGATGACTCAAAAAAATAGGATGATAAATCCTTAGGAAGGTAAGAGGAAAGTTCTCATGACTGAGGCTTCAAGACGGAGAGAATCTGGTATACAAGTCTGTGAATTATAGAAATCTTCACTGGTGTAATGAGCCCTTTACTGTAAGACAGTAACAAGCAGAATTCAGCACAGAATCTCTAAACTGGTAAAATGTTAAGATGTTTAGAAAATTAAAATATTTTTATTAATTCCTTGTAAATGGTAACATTTGCCTGGATACCTGAAATTTATGTATTAGATGAACATGAACTAGTTTTCACTTTTCTATTTAATGAACATCAGAAACTAAGATCAAGTAACATTTGCTATTAATAAAAATGGTGTTATAATTTTTGCTTTCTTGCATTTACCTTTAGCTAATTATGCTTTGAGAAAATTTAGTTCGTGATGTTGGGGCTAACAAGTTTCATATATATTAAATTATTTCCTTGTAAGAACTGACCTTTGTGGAAATACATGCACAGAGTTAGGAGGGTTTGGAATTAATCTGAATGACAACTTATTAAAATGTGTTCCTTATTTATCTGCATTTAAGCATAAAGTCTGTATCTTTAAGTTATAAATTTTTATATATAGTATCAAAGTCTTTAATTTTTTCAGTTCATATGAACAAAATCTTTTCCTCAAGCCAAATAAGAATAAGCCTACAAATAATCACTACAAAGTTAGAAATATGAATATTGGAAAACTTTCCAAAAGAAAATGATTTTTCATAAAACTATTCATTCTACTACCTCAAATGCTATTTCTAACTTAATAACAAGTGAAATGAACAGTCTTCAAAATTAGAAGATCAATGTAATTATTTTGAAAAATAAATAATTTTAATCTAATTTTATATTAGATATCTAATCTAATCATATATCATTTCCCCAAATATCCTTCATTATTGTGAAATATAAAATATTGGTTATTGGAAAAGGATATATAACCTCTTCAGAAAACCATCCTTACTGATGGAGAAAATCTTTTAGAAACTCAAGGCATGTTGGCCTACATTCACTTAAGGTATAAATGGTTCTCTTTGTTATTATATATTTTTTCTTTTTCTAGTACTCATCACTGTGCCTGGTATATTGTTAGGATTAATAAGTACTTGGTGAACAGGTAAAAACAAAAGCACAGTGCATTAATAGTTTCTAGTTGGAAAGTTTACAAGTTTTAGAAAAAAAAAAAGAATATATAGTTTAAACCAAAGCAATCATTTAGGTTAAAATGATTAACCTAATATAGAGAAACTGCATTGTCATTTCTTTGCTTTTACCAGAATAAGACATAAAGCCAACCCCTGACTGGGACATGAGCAGGGAGAGATTAGAAGTTGAGATGCTCTCGGAATTTTTTTGAAGATGTTACTAGCGGGGAAGAGAGCTATCATATTGTGAAAGAGTGACGAGATGAAAGAAGCTTCTTCTCTTCACAATCAAGATCAGAAATAAAATTGAAAAAGCAATGGAGAAGTGAATCATAAAATGTTAGCCTTATGTTAAGGAAAAGGGTGTAAGAAAGAGCTATAGGGTGCAAAATAGCCCTTACCTAAGACTAACAAGAATTGAACTTGCTTACTGAAAATACACACACACACAACACTCACACTCACAAACACAACCCCCCACATACCTACATTCACATACATTCCATAAATAGAAATGAAAACAATTCATAAGCACTAGCTAACATTACATTGTGTGATGTAAGATATAAGTACAGGGATGGAAGTGGCACCGCCATGCTTTAATCAACTCAATATCCTGGCATCTTGCTTCTCTCATAAAATATGGGCACAGCATCTCCATTCAGCTACACAGAGGTCTCATGTTACTTTCATGTATTGCTAGTCAGGTTAGGGATAGAAATCAAAGTAAAGGGAAGCAATATGAGGCCTGCAAAACAAACGACAAGATCAATCTTGACTTTCTTTTTAAGTCCAGAAAGAAAAAGAAGCCTTGATCAATCAACATATATTTATGGAGTGAAAAACTCATTAAAATCTTAAATGTTAATTTTGACCTGAGAATATTTTGCATTCTTTTAATTAGACCTTTAAGCAAATATATTCTATTTGTGAGCTCTTATGAGTTAGTATAATATTAATCACTGAGTGTCTTGGTATATGATCTTATAGAATACATTTTATTTTTAATTTGGATAGATAAGACCACTATCTTTTATGTTTATTATGGGCAATTAAGTATTTGGCTTTTCTAAAAAAAATAAATAAATACTTCTCATTATTGAAATCAAGGGTAATAAATGAGCTCTACAAATGTGAGAAGAATTTGAGAAGAAAATTATGCCATCTATTTTTGACTCATTTTCTTTTTGGAGTCCAGTTACACCTTAATCATTTTAAGTTACTTTAGAAGTTAATTTTTTCTGCTGCAAACACTAGCACTGAGATGAGACAGGCATTTATAATTAAATAGACATTTTTTAGGCTTGACACAGTTTAAGAAATTACCAAAGATGTTTAACATGTAGGAAATTATTTAGCTATTGAAATGACCTGGCTTATTCTGTTTGAATTTTCAGTCTCAAAATGTTTAGGAGATCCTCAGAGAATAGGCTAAGATAGACATGAATTTAGTCTGTTTTAAAACTTGAGTTTCTAGGGTGATTCAATTCAGACTTTAAAACTTACTGTAGTAGATTAAAAATAATTCACACCCAATACAAAAGAAAATTTTGGTTAAAGCATGGGGAAATTACCTGTTAGTGTGGAGGGGAGAAACAACATCCAAAAGAAGTGATTATCAAAAGGCTGACCATTATGTACTGATATGAAGGGTACTGAACTTCTAAAAGTAGTATAGAAGTACTGTGCTCCAGCTAACAAGTTAAAATCCTTTTAAAATGTCAGAGAGATGATCTAACGAGGCTTCTCCATTTCTAATTCTACACACTAACAAGGTTAATCAAACCATGAAGTAACAGTGAGGGCTTTCACAATTAATGTTGTAAAATACATAAACCAACAGCTAATTAATCAGCCCTAAGGTTACTGTATTGCTTGTGGAAAATTAGTAATAGCAAAGATTCATGACAGAGAGAGAGAGAGATGACAGGTCACGCTCTGTGAGTTTCAATTTTAACTAGCAAAGACTGTCAGAGTTATACCTAAGGTGCTGTAGTCTTTTTTTCTACCAGCAGTAGAAGCTTGACTAGCATTAGAAACAATTATATTTTGAATATTTTTATAAGTTCAAGTAACTATGTCCCTTGTTTTTAACAATAAGAGACAAGAAAAAAATAATATTTATATTTCAGATTTCTCTTCCAAATAGCATTACATCAATTTACTAGTAAAAGAAAAGCTGGATTAAATACATGAAACAACTTTGCTAGATGATATATTTAACCTTTTAAACATTATAGCAAAAAGGTTTTACTTTGTTTTTAAAATATATGCCAACTTTTAATTAACAAACAGTTCAAGAAAGATGAGAATTAGAGAGATTAATCATAATAAATTAACTACATGAAAACATTTCTGTAATTCTCTTATTTTATATATAGAAACTGAATTTATCAAGTACAAACCTTATTTCCTTGGGGAGACCACATTTGACATTCTAAATAAAAGGGAGATAAAGGTAATATTTCAAGTATATCTCTATGTTCTATTTTTCAGTGGTGTTACAACTTAAAAAAATAGAAAACACAAGCAAACTCTCTCACTCTCTAAAAAAGGAGACAAGTAAGCAAACAATATAGCCAAGCCGCATATATTAAATAAAGTTGAATATGAAGCATTGGCAGTGTAAGTAGAAACTCTTGACACTGAAACTTAGTGTATAGGGGGCGACTGGTGGTCAAAAGCAGTGGATCTGAATTGAGAAAGTGGTTACAAGATAGAGATAAAAAAGATTGGGAAACACAGTCATACTTTGGAATAAATAGTTGGTGATGATCTGAAAGAACTGGGCACATATATGGAAAATATTGACCATATTATGTTAAATAAAACTATATGATTTAAAAAGTTCTATAGTACATCTTCAAACATATATAGCTAATATTACATTTAATATATAACATATATACACAAGGTATACAATGTGTATTCACAATATTATAGATCTACAACATGCAATATTACAAATACAATATTTATGTAATTTTGTACATAATAGTATTATAAATAATCTTTCATGCATAAATATTTGTGAATCCATGAGAGAATACACACCAAACTGTCAACACTGATAGTATCTAGAAAAAAGAGTGCATGAAACAGGATGATTAAGGATAACTAAGGAGTTTTCCTTTTAATTGTAAATATCTTGGTATGATTTCTGTCTTTTGCATATAATGCAAAGTACACTGATCACTTGAGATGATTAGCATATGAAATATATATTTTATATGGGAAGTATACAAATGGTAGGTGTTCAGTAAGTGCATTTCAGAAATAAAATATTTTTAGGTACTACTATTTTTAGAAATGATGAGCTTTATCAGTTTATTTGATTAGATGATCATAAATGCAACTGATTACGATGCTGTTGTGTGGAATGATCAGAGAAACTGGAATATCGGGAGCATGTTTAAATCCAATAGTGGTTTAGAGGAGAATGAACATGAATTAGTATAGAACAAGCCTCTCAAATAAATTTTTGTATCTCTTTCAAAGTTAAGGAATATATAAAAATAAATATAAATAAAATATTGATTCCTATTAGATCTCGTTAAAGAAAAAAGTAGAAAAATTAGTGATTCTATGGAAAGAATTATGGATCAACAGAAATAAAGAATCTGTCATTGTAATATTTGTGGGTTATGTGACATCTTCAAAAAAAGCAAAGGAAAAATAGGTATGTAAAATGCACATTTTAGTTTAGAAAGTGATTTTTGTTTGGTTTTTCTTTTTTTTTTTTTTTTTGGTTAGGGGATGGAATTAGTTAGAATACCATAAAAATTAAGTTTAGTTTTTTACTTATTTGAAATTCAAATTTTTTAATATATCACTTTTCAGTTCAGTTCAGTTCAGTTCAGTTGCTCAGTCGTGTCTGACTCTTTGTGACTCCATGAACTGTAGCACAGCAGGCCTCCCTGTCCATCACCAGCTTCTGGAATTTACTCAAACTCATTTCTATTGAATCACTGATGGCATCCAACCATCTTGTCCACTGTTGTCCCCTTCTCCTCTCGCCTTGAATCTTTCGCAGCATCAGGGTTTTTTTCAATGAGTTATTTCTTCACATCAGGTGGCCAAATATTGGAGTTTCAGCTTCAGCATCAGTCCTTCCAATGAATGTTCAGCTTTGACTAGATGGACCTTTGTTGGCAAAGTAATGTTTCTGCCTTTTAATAAGCTATCTAGGTTGGTCATACTTTTTCTTTCAAGGAGCAAGCATCTTTTAACTTCATGGTTGCAGTCACCATCTGCAGTGATTTTGGAGCTCCCCAAAATGAAGTCTGTCACTGTTTCCACTGTTTCCCCATCTATTTGCCATGAAGGGATGGGATCAGATGCTATGATCTTAGTTTTCTGAATATTGAGTTTTAAGCCAAACTTTTCACTCTCCTCTTTTACTTTACTTCTAAAATACTTTCATATGAAGAAGGTTGAGGAAAAAAAACAAAACAAAATAAATGTCTTATAGGCCCAGATAATTTCTGACTATATTTGAAACAAAATAAAATTTAAGGTAAAATGACAGCATTGCAGACTACACTGAAGATACTTCAAAGCATCCTGAGAAACTGGTTCTACAGTTTTATAGAAATGCAAAGATACAGGACATTCTTAAGACAGGGGAGTTTGAAGTATTTAGTTTATCAAGTAACAAAGCTTATTATAACATTTAATAATTAGGAAAGGTGTACAAAATTAAGTAGTACGATGGAAAACGATAGGGAGTTCAGAAGCAGATGCACACACACAAGGACCCCTAGGATTTGATTTAGGAGGCACTGCAACTTTTTGGTTTCTATCGTAACTTCATTTTTTGTTTCAATTTGAATACTTGGTTGATGGGAGAGAGGAAGAAAGGGAGACAAGGGATAGAGGCAAAGGCGGAAGATGAAGGAGAGGGAGAGGGAAATAGGTAATACCAAGTACTGGTGAAGATGTTGATCAATGGGAACAACTCTCATAAATTGTTGGTGAGAGTGTACATTAATATAATTTTGGAAAATGTTTGAGTTATCTTGTAAAGTTAAATAAATGTATATATGAATAACTTACATTCCTATAAAGTGAAAGTGAAGTCACTCAGTCATGTCTGTCTCTTTGCGACCCATAGACTGTAGCCTGCATCAGGCTTCTCCATCCATGGGATTTTCTAGGCAAGAATACTGGAGTGGGCTGCCATTTCCTCCCCCATACATTCCTATAGATATAAGAGAAATACATGGACTAGAGAAAAACATAAATATGTTCATATACAATATTATTTAAGACAGCTTCATATTTAGTACCCCAAAGCTGGAAACAACAAAAATGTCTGTCAACAGTAGAGTCAATAGATTGTACAGTATTCGTACAAGTTGCATAGCAATTACAATCAATGAACTTTATGTAAACAGTATGAATTAACCTTGGAAATACAATTTTGAATTAAAGAAGCAAGACAAAATAATACATTTCAGAGTTACTAAAACTATTAAAAAAAGAAAAGTAAATGAGTTGAGGTAAGACTAGCACTTCCTTCTAGAGAAAAATGGAGGGTTGACTCAAGAAAGATGAGATAGGAACATCTGACTTGCTACTATCTTATAGATCATGTTTTATCAGACAGATAAAACACATTTTTTCTAGACACAGATTCTTTTTTTCTTTAGTAAACGTATATAAATGAAATGATGCCTAAACCAACAAAGGAGAAAAATGTACAGCTTACAATTCAATACCAAACTTATTGATATAATTACATGAAAGATGTTATATGAAAGATATTGTTACTCATTTTATAGTACTTATTAATGCTTAGTTGTTCAGTCGTGTCCAACTCTGCGATCCCATGGGCTGTAATCCACCAGGCTCCTCTGGCCACGGGATTCTCCAGGCAAGAATACTGGAGTGGGTTGCCATTTCCTACTTCAAGTATTTATTAAGCCTTGCATTTAATTTTACATACTTTATTGTACACATATTGCCTTTTAAAAAAGTATTAAAATTAAAAAGGAAAATTTCCATCTTCTGCTTTTTCTAGACCTCCAAGTTAAGTGATAAATTTCACTGTGAATCCCTCAATGTGAAAAAGTGAAAGTCACTTAGTCAGGTCCGACTCTTTGCAACCCCAAGGACTAAACAGTCCATGGAATTCTCCAGGCCAGGCTACTGGAGTGGGTAGCCTTTCCCTTCTCCAGGGGATCTTCCCAACCCAGGGATCAAACCCAGGTCTCCTGCATTGCAGGCAGATTCTTTACTAGCTGAGCCACATGGGAAGCCCCCTCAAGGTGGAAAATAATTACTAAAAGGCTTATGTCTGTTTCTCTCTTTGTATGTATCTTTCTAAACACCACATACATTTTATTTCCAAAATATGAATCAAACTCTACACACTGTTCTGCACCTTGACTTTTCCCACTTATGTACCTCTTGGGGCACATTCCACATATGTGCATACAGATCTGTTTACATTTTGAAAAACAAAATTGTTTATTTTCCATATGGATATAGCAAGTTTATGTAACCACTTCTGCATATATGAGCATTTGGTGGTACTCAGGGTTTTTTTTCCTCATCACATAAGGTGGCCATTAGTACAGTTTGATATAAAATTTGATTTCCAAATGTAGGGTTTGCACTGAGATCCCTGGGACAAAGTATTATAATTCTATGTTGTGATGAATGTTGCCAAATTATCTTCTGAAAAGGTGGTGCTGATTTACTAACATGAAAAGTATAAAATGAGCTCTGAGACTTTTAGAAGATTTTCTTGAAACTTAATCTTGGTAGAGTTTAAAGAACTTTGAAACTTATGTAAATAAATGTTCTCAAAATAGTTGATACATTTTAAAATAAAAATGACTGCTCTTGAAATTATTTTTGCATTAAATATTTAAGCAATACAAAAAGCAGAGTAAAAAAAAATACAAGAAAGAAAATGTCTCACAGTATTCAAGCACAGAGGACTACAGTAAAGGTTAGGAGAACATCATTTGAAGAATCTCTCTCAGAATACACATAGCTAAAGGAGATATAGCAAGGAAAGAATAATTTTAGTAAAATAGGATGATGGTTCATATTTAATGCTATTGTATTTGACTCAAAGAGAAGTTGAAAAATTGGAGGAGAAATTGAAGGAATTGTTATGGTGCAGGTATATTATTTTTTTCCTCATATAAGATATATTATTACTTAAAGTTTCATTTTAAGATTAGAAACAAAAAATCTTAAGAGAAGTGATGTTTAACTGCAATTATTAATATATACAAGGTTTATGATTCCCTAAAGGTGACTCATCTAGAGCCAGGCATCCTGGAATGTGAGGTCAAGTGGGCCTTAGAAAGCATCACTATGAACAAAGCTAGTGGAGGTGATGGAATTCCAGTAGAGCTATTTCAAATCCTGAAAGATGATGCTGTGAAAGTGCTGCACTCCATATGCCAGCAAATTTGGAAAACTCAGCAGTGGCCACAGGACTGGAAAAGGTCAGATTTCATTCCAATCCCAAAGAAAGGCAATGCCAAAGAATGCTCAAACTACCACACAATTGCACTCATCTCACACGCTAGTAAAGTAATGCTCAAAATTCTCCAAGCCAGGCTTCAGCAATACATGAACCGTGAAATTCTTGATGTTCAAGCTGGTTTTAGAAAAGGCAGAGGAACCAGAGATCAAATTGCCAACATCCACTGGATCATGGAAAAAGCAAGAGAGTTCCAGAAAACATCTATTTCTGCTTTATTGACTATGCCAAAGCCTTTGACCGTGTGGATCACAATAAACTGTGGAAAATTCTGAAAGAGATGGGAGTACCAGACCACCCGACCTGCCTCTTGAGAAATCTGTATGCAGGTCAGGAAGCAACAGTTAGAACTAGACATGGAACAACAGACTGGTTCCAAATAGGAAAAGGAGTACATCAAGGCTGTATATTGTCACCCTGCTTATTTAACTTCCATGCAGAGTACATCATGAGAAACACTGGACTGGAAGAAACACAAGCTGGAATCAAGATTGCTGGGAGAAATATCAATAACCTCAGATATGCAGATGACACCACTATTATGGCAGAAAGTGAAGTGGAACTAAAAAGCCTCTTGATGAAAGTGAAAGTGGAGAGTGAAAAAGTTGGCTTAAAGCTCAACATTCAGAAAATGAAGATCATGGCATCTGGTCCCATCACTAATAGATGGGGAAACAGTGGAAACAGTGGCAGACTTTAGTTTTTTAGGCTCCAAAATCACTGCAGATGGTGATTGCAGCCATGAAATTAAAAGACGCTTACTCCTTGGAAGAAAAGTTATGACAAACCTAGATAGCATATTCAAAAGCAGAGACACTACTTTGCCGACTAAGGTCCATGTAGTCAAGACTATGGTTTTTCCAGTAGTCATGTATGGATGTGAGAGTTGGACTGTGAAGAAGGCTGAGCACCAAAGAATTGATGTTTTGAACTGTGGTGTTGGAGAAGACTCTTGAGAGTCCCTTGGACTGCAAGGAGATCCAACCAGTCCATTCTGAAGGAGATCAGCCCTGGGATTTCTTCGGAAGGAATGATGCTAAAGCTGAAACTCCAGTACTTTGGCCACCTCATGCGAAGAGTTGACTCATTGGAAAAGACTCTGATGCTGGGAGGGATTGGGGGCAGGAGGAGAAGGGGACGACCGAGAATGAGATGGCTGGGTGGCATCACTGACTCGATGAAAGCGAGTCTGAGTGAACTCCGGGAGATGGTGATAGACAGGGAGGCCTGGCGTGCTGTGATTCATGGGGTTGCAAAGCGTTGGACATGACTAAGCGACTGAACTGAACTGAACTGAAAGGTGAAAGATGGTTATAATGGCACTTATGCTTATTCCCAGCTCTCTTCCATCCATCAGTTCAGTTCAGTTGCTCAGTCATGTCCGATGCTTTGCGACCCTGTGGACTGCAGTACTCCAGGCTCCCCTGTCCGTCACCAATTTCCAGAGCCTACTCCAACTCATGTCCATTGTGTCGGTGATGCCATTCCTAGCCTACTCTTTAATTATTATATTAACAACTGAAAAGGTTTAAACCATTTTTTATTTTCTGTTATGTAATTATGATAAACATTTGGGGGGTGTTGTGTTGGAGAAGACTCTTGAGAGTCCCTTGGACATCAAAGAGATCCAACCAGTCCATCCTAAAGGAAATCAGTTCTGAATATTCATTGGAAGGACTGACTCTGAAGCTGAAACTTCAATACTTTGGCCACCTCATGCGAAGAACATACTCGCTTGAAAAGACCCTGATGCTGGGAAAGATTGAAGGTGGGAAGAGAGGGGGATGACAGAGGATGAGATGGTTGGATGGCATCACCGACTCCATGGACATGAGTTGGAGTAAACTCAGGGAGTCTGATGGACAGGGAGGTCTGGCGTGCTGCAGTCCATGGGGTCACAAAGAGTCAGACACCACTGAGTGACTGAACTGAACTGAATCATTTGATTAAATCACTTACCATCAATCATTTTATTGTAACACTTTTGTTCTTTAGGACCTTGTTCAAATTCATTTGGATACCTGTATTTTTATTGTTAAGTAGTGTTTTGTAATTTTATATTATAAATAATACTACTTACAGTTAGAGGACACCCTAAAGATGCAGCATATGTAGGCCAAGATAATCTAACAATGAAGTTGTCAGTTTCTCAAAGGCAGGAGAAAACGGCAATGAAAATGATAGAAAACAAATCATAATATTTAAAATTGATCAGTAAGTACATATTTGCAAGAGTCTCAAAGGAGAATATACTAAAAAAATCTCAAAGGAAAATGTTCTAGTGATTCACAGCTCCCTTTTCTTCTTCATGCTCCTCTGCCTTTCCGGCTTTCCTAGCTAACATCTAGCTATCCTATCGTATCCTATCTATCTACCTATTAATCATCCACCCATCCACCCATCTTTCATCTATCTATCCAGCTATCTCACTATCAATATGTTTTAAAATGCTTATTATTTTTTTCATTATGTTGACTTGAAACAAACAAACTGACAGATATTTCTCCAGCAAAGATGGGTTTATTTGGGATCAACAGAGAACAGCAGTTTAGGGTCTGAAGCCATGTCGTCGTGTGCAAGTCCCCATATGGCAAGAGGAGAACTAAAACCTCTCTATAGGGAGGAAAAGGAAGTTGGGAAAACTACAGTATACAAGGAGTCAATGGTTTTTCAATGGCTGAGTCATTGTTAGGAAAGAAATCTTTCTTCTTCCTCACGGACTTTGTTATAGTCACAGGATGTGGGAGATCCCCCTACTGTTCTCCTGACTATTTAACTGAGGTTTCTGTTTATTAATGGGCTTCACAGGTGGCTCAAGTGGTAAAGAATCCACCTGCAATGTAGGAGATATGGGTTCAATCCCTGGGGCGGGGAAGATCCCAACTTAGGGAGGAAAATACCAACCCACTCTAGTATTCTTGCTGAGAAATCCCATGGAAAGAGGAGCCTGGTGGGTTACAGTCCATGGGGTTGCAGAGTCAGACACAAGTGAGCATGCACACACATGGATGTTTATCAATATTTTACAATAAGAAGGATTCTAGTTTTCAGTGACTTTATAATTCTTCTTGGCCCTCCTACTTTGGATTTTCTTATAGGAAAGATACAATGATAGAAAAAAATAATAGAAATGTAATTTAAGCCAGATTACATGTCCAAAATAGACAAAACCTGATTGAAGACATAATTATGTCAAAAACTGAAGCTAAATTTAAAGTGTGTTCTTTTTTTCTGCTTCAGGACCACCAGTAATTGCTCTCATACATTCAGTTAGAATGTTACACTAAAGCATTCTTATACAACATGCTAAAATGAAGCTACATCACAGGACTTTTTTCCATAAAACTCACAATGTCGGCAAATGTCTCTCCTCCCTGGAGAAATTACTTTTTCCTCATATGTTTTGGAATTCAGATATGCACACACACATGCACACATACACACACACCTCAGTGTAAAACTAAATCAGAGATGAAGTGACTCTTATTAGAAACAGTGAAAACAATTTTCCTTGGTTCCTACTTACCTGTATAATATGATTTCTTGAAGAATGAGATCTTAATTATTATGATTTATTCAGCATAAGAGTTCAAAGTTTTGCATTTTACATTTTGATTTGAAGTTTCAAAAAGACTTTTGCTGTGAAAAAAGCAATTTCTATGATTACTTCATGAAATACAGATCACTTGAAATGGAATCAGTATAGCAAGTAAATTTTTGGCCTTAAAAAGCAAGCCTGCCTTGCTTTCTAACGTCATGTTTTTTTCTTTTTTACATCTGATCCCATCTTTTCCTCCTTTGCACGGTGTTAATAAAATGGGAGATGAAGGAGGAATGTTTGTGGGACTTATTATGAAACAGTGAACATTTCCTGGAGGGGCTTATGTACATATGATTCACCACACAAATGGATCTTTGATTATTCCTATAGCTTTATGCAAATTATGATTTGTGATATCAGTGAAGACCAGAAATCATTTTCAATATTTTCACTGTAGCACAGATCAAACCTACTGTGGAAAAACAAGTCAAGTGTTGTGCCAGCTGGTTGCTCTCCCTATCATTACAGAGCACTTTAGGAGGTCCCCTTTTATTCGTGTCAGCTGTATGGTTTAATTTAAAAGTAATTCCAAGCATTTAACATGCTTCTTTCATTTTAAAGAGTACTTCTTGAAAATGAAAGGGATTCAATCACTTTTTGGAGACAGACAGAGGGTACAATACATTTGTAAGTCCCATCAGTGAAGGTCTGATGGTTTCTGATTTAAATAGTTTTTATTAAATATGAAATGTCCAAATTACCTAATCATTGTCTCCTGTAAGATAAACACAGTTTTCCCAGGCCTTTCTCCAGAGTCTTATCTCAGAGCTGCAGGATGTCAGTTGATAATGTTGCCTTCATGTTAGACAAGCAGACAAAATAATTTGATTGTACTGCTTGCCATGTTGTTCTAAGCAGTTCTTTAAGAACTAAAACCACTTTGTTTCTGGTGGCATGACAAAGCCCATTACTTTCATTTTTTTGAACTCCTTAAAAAGCTTCAACATCAATAAGACTGCTTTCAGAGCACACTAGTATAATGTGTTTAGTCTTGTCTAGTTTATCCATTCAGAGGTAGACATAAAACAAAAGTTAGGATGGTAGGAAAAATGTTTTTCATGCTGCAAAAACATGGCAAAATTACAGGTAATTACTTTTTAAACTGACAGTCACTGAAGTGATTGTTTAAAGTTAAATTTTAAGTAAATTATTCAAAAACCTATAAACCTATATCCAAATGCTAGTCAGTAACTTCTGTACTATTTGAATATTTTGCAATGCTCATACAAATGGAAGACTTTAGAAAAAATGATCAAAATAATCTTTACCATTATTTTCTGAATGTAAGAGTAAAATGCTTTAAATTTAAAAATGTGAAATGAGAAGTTTTCTATTTTTACACTCGTGAGAGAGGAGCACAGGAAATGTAAAAATCAACTCAATATAGTGACAGTCTTTTGAAATAAGAGGGTAAATTAAGCAATTGGATATTTTTGAAAGATAAGCATGAATACATTTAAAAATAAAGCTTACAGTCAATGCATAACCATTGGTGACCTCATGCAATGCACATATTTTGAGTCCCTTTTTCTAATTTACAGAATAGGAATATAGTTATAGATGGGTTTCCCAGGTTGCTCAGTGGTAAAGAATTCACCTGCCAAGTAGGAGACCCAGGTTGGACCCCTGGATCAGGAAGATCCCCTGGAGAAGGAAATGGCAGCTCACTCCAGTACTTTTACCTGAGACATCCCATGGACAGAGAAGCCTGGTGGGCTACAACCCATGCGGTTTCAAAGAGTTGGCTACAACTTAGCAAGTAAACAGCAATGGCATGGTCATAGATATGTGAAGGCAGGTCATCTGGTCAACTAACTCCACACTGACACTGATGGACAGGAACCAGCATGTTCCCTGTACTCAGGGAGATTATGTGCTAGTCCAGAGAGCAAAATAAATAAATAGCCAAATCATTGTATACTTAAATGTAAAATTGTGACCGTAATAAAGTACTACAAAGAAGAGGCTCCATGGTTTTCAGTTCAGTTCAGTCCAGTTGCTCAGTCTTGTCTGACTCTTTGCGACTCCATGGACTTATGAGAGCTTATATGAAGGACAGTTTGATGTAGTAAGAGTAGTTAGAAGAGACCTCTGTGAGGACAAAGATGTTGTACTGCATTTTGATTGAGTGAACTAGTTAAATAAAGGATGGAAGCACATTTCAGACAGAGGGACTTAGAATGAAAAGATACTGTCAGGGGTCCTGAAGGAAGAAGTGCCCTTATGTAGACAATGGAGAACATGGTGGAAAATGAAGCTTAATAAAGGGTAGACCAGATAGGGCTCTGGAGGATATTGCAGGATTTTTGGTCTTAGCCCTGCAAGAGGAGCCATCGAAAAGCTTTAGAAAAAAAGGTGATTTCTAATCTGCTCTACAAATTAGACCAGTGTGAGCCACAGTGAAGGTGCTGGGCTTTAAAATGTGCTGTAAATTTTCAAATGTCCCTCAAGTTGTTCCTACATTGATAGTTGTGCTCCCCATCCTTATCATCACCACGTTCTGAAGAGAAATTTACCTGCTTGTCGTTTTAAAATTTTCTGTCTGTCTTTCTTAGAACTAGGGTTAGGTATAACATGCATGAGATTGCAATGCACGATGAACATGTGCCAATTTATTCACACAATGACATTGTAGGACACATTTTTTCAACAAAAGATGCAGTAGGAAGTTTGTAGTTTTAAGTAGGAGAAAAACATACTTAAAATCTTTCCATGGAAAACCAGTTCTTATATACTAATGTGATAGTAGCTCTATTCTTATTTTAAAAGTGTGTTATGATTTAAAAAATGTATAAAATAATGGCAAATGAATGTGTTTATAATGTAAGATTATAAGAAAACAGATTCATTTATGCCGATGATTCATTGCTTGATCTTTTGAGCAACATAAAATGGTTGAATTGACATGTGTTTATGATCCTATTGAGTAACTTCTACAAATATCTGCTCCTTTGAATTGAAATTGCCCTTTTAGCCGTCAAATAACTGTAAACTTATAAACCTAGCTCCTCTGGGATACAGAATCTTTTTGGCAAAACAAAGGCACTATTCAAATGACTGGGACTTCCCAGGTGTCCCTAGTGATAAAGAATCTGCCTGACAATGCAGGAGACATAAGAGATGTGGGTTCAATCCCTGGATCAGGAAGATCCCGTGAAGGAGGGTATGGCAACCCACTCCAGTATCTTGCCTAGAGAATCCCATGGACAGAGGATCCTGGGGGGTTACAGTCCATGAGGTCCTTAAGGTGGACACGACTGAGTAACTGAACACATTCAGAATGGCTACCAAGATCCGTCTAACACAGTGCTATCAGAGACCCTTTAAATTGTGATCATGAAAAGTCTCTCAATGAACTGCTGTTGGCAGCCAGCCATCGAAACCATCACCTTCTGTTTATTTGAGCACCAGTATTGCAAAATGGCACTTTGGGGAAATTGCCAAAAAACTACATCATGATGAATTTACCATTTTACTCTCTTGGTATCTGCCTTGTATTTTACTGCCACAATATTCTTTACTTTGTCCATCAAAGTATAATCACCAAGAATAGTTGTATTATTTACTCATGGTAGTATTGATATATGATTCTTAAAATAGTAAAATTAAGGCAGACTTAAAAAGAAATCTGTACTGATATACACATCTGGTTAAAAGGTGTTCCTCTGCTTTATCTCTAAGTACTTGACTGACTTCTTAATTCTGAGGGATCAACCATAATTTCCAGTGTTTACCAGCAATCATAGATGACTAGCAGTTAAAAAGCCATCAGCCCTGTCACATTTTTCAAAGAACAGAATCCCTTTCCAGATGGTCCTTCATTTGGCTAATGGACAGCCTAAGGGGATAAAAATGTCACCTGTTGTAGCTAGTCAACAGTATTAATAAAAACACAAAAATAGACCATTCATGCAATGGCAACAACCTCAAAACAGATTTATGAGTTCCTTTACTGAGTTAATTTGCAATGATCATCATTTTAGCATTTAAAATTTTCCAGTTCTTCCCTGAATTTTCCAACAGTAATTTTTAAAAGACATCAAAAATAAATATTAGAAAATAAAAACTTATTTCCCAAAGCAAAGCGATGTTTAAACATATGCACCACAAAATCAAGTTAAATATTGATGGGTTTTAAATGTATTTTTCCCATGAAAGTTAATAGTCATGTAAAGGAAAAGATCATAGCCACACAAAGGAGAAACTATGTATAATTTTTGAAACTTTGGTGAAATAAAGGCAACTTTCTTTTTTCTAATTCATATTTACTGAATTACATTTTGCAAACTATAAATCAATGCAACCCAATTATTGTTTCTCAACAAGCTGTTTTTCTTTTTCTTTATTTAACTTTATATTAAGTGA
Source organism: Budorcas taxicolor (assembly GCF_023091745.1). Taxonomy (NCBI): domain Eukaryota; kingdom Metazoa; phylum Chordata; class Mammalia; order Artiodactyla; family Bovidae; genus Budorcas; species Budorcas taxicolor. The sequence goes on from NC_068916.1 coordinate 75,815,789, forward strand.
TACCCTCTATTTGCAATGTGTTCTCCATGTGGTAAAATCTTACTGATGTTTCAAGATCCAGATCATAGATCTCCATCTTCAGGTTTCCATTATTGTTATCCATATATGCAGTGACTTAACACATTCTCAGATGCTCAAAAATGAAAGCATGGATGGCTAATCATTGCAAGAAGATTTTTCTGAAGTCACCTTTTTAAGTCACCCACTGAGGTGACATTACAGAAGATGTTAAAGTCTAATCTATAGGACAATCCAAAATTAAAAATATATTAGTTAAATTGAATTCTTATTAAATAACTTTCTATCAATTTATATGAAAAACTTATATTTTAATTACTATGCAATCGAGAAGTATTACAAGGCAGCATACATTTAAAACGTCCACTGGGAATAAACTAGTTCTGATAGCCTGTTCTATTTCATCTTTTGTTTCAGTGAAGTAAAACTAAGACACACACATTACATAAATGCCTTTTTATGTTATAAAAATGTATTTCAAAAATTATTTTATATATTTCAAATAATTTAGATCCTCGGTTTTTTCTAGTGCCCTACATACTTTTTGTCCATAGAAAACAGAATATATTGAAAGCAAATGTCAGCGCTATACATGCATAATATCATTCTCTTGTAGCTCTATGGAAAGTGGTAAAAAATCAACAAATCATCATAACTTACCAAGCAAGTCACCAACAAAAAAGCAAACTAATACTTTTCTTCCAGGCCTGATTTTGATGCCAGTATCCACTCAGCTACCTTTAATGGTGAGAAAGGGGCACAATGAACAGAGGAAGACTGTCCAGCTAATAGCGTCACAACTAACAAAAAACCATAAGAATTAGAAACTAGTTTGCACACTCAGCCACTAAGTTATGTCAAACTCTTAGCGATTCCATGGACTATAGTCTACCAGGCTCCTTCATCCATGGCATTTTCCAGGCAAGAATACTGGAGTGGGTTGTCGTTTCCACCTCCAGGGGATCTTCCCAACCCAAGGATCAAACCTGTGTCTCCTGCACTGGCAGGAGTCATCTAGGAAGCAAAAGCTAGTTTAGATAGTTGCAGAATTAAATAAGTTGTAAGTTAAAACAATGTTTTAGCAGTAAGTCCTCCTGATAATGCAGGAGATATGGATTTAGTCCCTGGGTCAGAAGAATCCCTGGAGAAGGCAATGGCAATCCACTCCAGTATTCTTGCCTGGGAAACCCCATAGAGAGACAAGCCTGGAGGGCTACAGTACATGGCTTTGCAAAGAGTTAGACATGACTGACTAAACGACAATGACAAAATAGAGTCTTATAAATTGCTTTCTTTCTGTTTGATAATTTTGTAGAAATATATAAGAATCTTCTCAGGGATACTTTAAAAAATATATATAAGAATCTTCTCAGGTATAGTTTTTGAAGTTAAATACAACAATAGCAACTTTGGAGAAGATGCAAAATTCTCCTAAAGGAAATAAGATTCCAAATCTAGCATTAGACATGGAGAAACATGTTCTTCAATAGGAATTTTTTTTGTAAAAGACATGATGCTAGCGTTTTATTTTGTGAAATCTTTGAAACAGTTTTCCAAAGTAATTGATGAAGAATCTTTGCCAAAACCTTCATTGCATTCTTAGCAAATTCATTAAAAAATTTAAAAATAATGATATATAAGCCCTTTTACATAAATTTTTGTTTTAGGTTCTGTAGCATATGAAAGTAATAAGATCTCAAATTGAGGAGTTTTATTTTTTCCACTTGTCTCTAAAATTAAAAAAGTAATAATTAAAAGTTCAGACATAAACACATATATCAAAAAGAGAATCTTCATAGAATATCAAGTAAAATAATCTACAAAAACAACTAAAACAAATGTTGTTATAGAGACTTTATACATCTGCAAGTAGCTGTGCATTTGGTAATCTGCTTTCTACTTTGAGTTCCCAGAGAAATCATGTTACCTAATAATGACCCTGAATGTCATATTTTCATTTTTTTTCTGTATACAGATCAATAACCTACTTGAAGCTTTAAAGAAAAGAATTTGTAACTAAAATTTCTATATTCTGAGATCATTGGCAGTGATATGAATAATGGCTTCATATAGAAATCCCTTACAGAAAGGAAACCATCTCTACAAAAAGAATATTTAAAGGCACACCTCTAAATGGCATTTTTAGGTTTAAGAGGTTTTTTCCCACATCATTTAAGTGTTACTAATGTTAATCCAGAAAATTGTATAAAATTGATCAAAGCCAAATTACTTATTTTTACCTTCAGATTCATAAGGGACCACATAGTGTTGATATTTTTGAATCCCAGGTAAACATATTTTCACACTTTCTGTCTAACTTGCCTCTTTTACTGAGCTGTTCCTGTACCAGTTTCAATTCACTCTTTTCCAACAGGTGCTTTTTGTCTGAAGCTACGGTACTTATGGTACACAAAGTAGAGGAAAATATACCAAGCACAAAAAAAAAAATGTTCTTTAGAGTTTGCAAATCACATAAATAAAGAAAGTCATCTATTACAGTTTCCCAGAAACTTTTGGCACTTAACCTCTAAGGAATCAATTAAAGAACTTTTGGCAATTAGTTTCCAAAGAAATCAGTTGAAGAAATGGATATATTTCATCTTAATAAAGGGTTTAACCATAAAATGCCTAGGTAAACTTTGCTTCTAACTCAATATTAGTTCTAACTGCATTATAAAATAGAGGTTATTATAATTTCTAGCACCCAGGGTTTTATGATGATTGTAGGAAATAATTCATTTTAAATCTTTACATCATTATTTGTGAAAAAAGCAAATCCTCTATGAACATTAGATAATTATAGTGAGGGACATTAGAAATAATAATTTTGAATAGTTTACCTCCATATAATATGTTGGTATAACTAGAAACACTTTTTTAGTTATATGTTAAATGTCTTCTCAGTTTGTGGAATATAAAAGTCTCCATTTTGACCTAAAGATTAACAATTTAATTGGCAATATAAAATATTCTTATCCATCAGTTGTGATCATAAATTTTTGGAGGGGAAAAAACCATCAAAAATGGTACTTGCTTTCCTAACAAGACAACTATAGCATTGATACATGTATACTTTTAAAAAATAAAATAAGAAAAATATAATGACTATTACCTTCTCATTTTTATGAGTATACACAGTCTCATTAGATATGGACTATTTCATTCCCTTGAATAATTCAAGGACTAACAATAGAACATCTGTGTAACAAAGCACTACCCCTTGAAATTTAAAATCTCATTAATGAATTAAAACAATACATTAACTACCTCAATATCATGGAATTAGTCCATTATGAAGAAGATCATTCTTATATAACAAGGTCAAATGGAAATATTATAAGGATGTTGCCCAAGGTCATTATGAACCATAAGCCAAATTTATAGTCTTCTTTTCAGGTTCGATTTTGAAGCTAATTGATACATTTCAATGGATAATACAGCAACTATTTGGTGATAGACTCAATTTTCTAAATGTCTTAAAAAATCTTTCAAACACTTCATAAACGTTGAATTTCATAAATATATTTTCCCCAACAGTGTAAGTTACCTAAATTCAGGAAATCTGTTTGTCTTATTCACTGCTGTATCTTTAACTCCAGCACTAAGGCCTTGGATGCAGTAAATGCTCAGAAAATATATTAATATGTCAAATTTATGTCAAAATTAATACTGAGACATTCAAGCAAGACTAAACAGCTGCTTCTGCAACAATAATTATTTACTATTTTGAAGGCATACAAAAATTGCGTTTAAAAATCCTTTATTGAATATGTGCACAGGAATGCACTAATTACTCTGGAGAGTATACAGCATGAATTGAAATTTATACTGGCCCCAGGAGCTTACAAAACAATATGTGAACTAACAGAAAGCTTGGTAAGTTTTACATACATTATGAGAAGTAAAAATAAGTACTGATGACATAACAATCCATAGTGAATGAAGTACTGCCACTGTGGAAGACAGTATGGTGATTCCTTAAAAAACTAGGAGTAAAACCACCATATGACCCAGAAATCCCACTCCTAGACATATACCATGAGGAAACAAAAAAAATTGAAAAAGACACAAGTATCCCATTGTTCATTGCAGCACTATTTACAATAGCTAGAACATGGAAGCAACCTAGATGTCCATCAACAGATGAGTAGATAAACAAGTTGTGGTACATATACACAATGGAATATTGCTCAGCCATAAACAGGAAAGCATTTGAGTTAGTTCTAATGAGGTAAATGAACCTAGAGCCTATTATACAGAGGGATGTAAGTCAGAAGGAGAAAGATAAATATTATATTTGAACACATATATCCCATCACTTCATGGCAAATAGATGGGGAAACAGTGGAAACAGTGACAGAGACTTTATTTTGGGGGGCTCCAAAATCACTGCAGATGGTGACTGCAGACATGAAATTAAAAGACGCTTACTCCTTGGAAGGAAAGTTATGACCCACCTAGATAGCATATTCAGAAGTGGAGACATTATTTTGCCAACAAAGGTCCATCTAGTCAAAGCTATGGTGTTTCCAGTAGTCATACATGGATGTGAGAGTTGGACTATAAAGAAAGCTGAGCGTGGAAGAATTGATACTATTGAACTGTGGTGTTGGAGAAGACTCTTAAAAGTCCCTTGGACTGCAAGGAGATCCAACCAGTCCATCCTAAAAGAAAGCAGTTCTGAATATTCATTGGAAGGACTGATGTTGAAGCTGAAACTCCAATACTTTGGCCACCTCATGCGAAAAACTGACTCATTTGAAAAGACCCTGATGCTGGGAAAGATTGAAGGCAGGAGGAGAAGGGAATGACAGAGGATGAGATGGTTGGATGGTATCACCGACTCAATGGACATGAGTTTGAGTAAACTCCAGGAGTTGGTGATGGACAGGGAGGCCTGGTGTGCTGTAGTCCATGGGTTGGACTGCAAAGAGTTGGACACGACTGAGCTACTGAGCTGAACTGAGGGTGGAGTTGGAACACATATATATGGAATCTAGAAAAAATGGTGTTGAATAATTTATTTACAGGGCAGCAATGGAGAAAAAGACAAAGAGAACAGACTTATGGATATGGGGAGAAGGGAGGTGAGGGTGAGATGTCTGGAAAGAGTAACATAGAAACTTGCATTACAATTTGTAAAATAGACAGCCAATGGGAATTTGTTGTATGGCTCAGGAAAGTGAAACAGGGGCTCTGTATCAACCTAGAGGGGTGGGGTCAGGAGGGAATTTCAAAAGGGAGACGATATATGTATATATACCTATGGCTGATTCATGTTGAAGTTTGACAGAAAACAACAAAATTCTTAAAGCAATTATCCTTCAATTAAAAAATAAGATTAAACAAATAATGGTTCTGGAAAAGTAAGTAAATGAGTGTGTCAGTGGTGATAAAAGAGAGCTGACATGGACTCAGACTGGATGAAGAAGGCAAGAGAATGAAAGGGTAAGGGAGAGAGAGAGAGAGATTGGATGGAGGGGGGGAAAAGGGAGAGAGGGATGAAAGCAAAGATATTTACAGTTTTAAGGAAAACAGTAAGAAAAAGGATACAGAAGAAACTGGTTGGAATATAAATGGAAAGTAATACATTTGAGATACAGTGTTAGCAGCATTTTCTAGGATCCTGTTTTTGCCAAGTGCATTGGTGACAGTTTTGCTACTATAATATAAAATGGTTAGGGGACCACCGAGGAATATGTAGGTGAAATGCTAGATAATTGAGATTTATTTTAGTGAAGAACAAGCTTTCATGTTAGCAACATGCTAAATGTGATGCTGTTAAAAGTTCATTATAGTGTAGCCAATTATCTGATAATTTATTGGCAAATGTGGTACTTTGACCTGCGTTTAATAATGAGTCATAACTCTTATGTACATGCTTTATTTGAATATAGTATGAAGTATGTATATCATGAATTTTGTGTTTAAGCATTGATGCACTACAGAATTTCATGATATCACCCACTATGGGCTGAGCAAAGTCAGAAGTAAAACTAAGCTTACAGTTTGAGAAAGAGACAAACCACATAATTAATAAAATCTTAATCTAGTGTTTTAAGTGCTTCATTGGTATAAACAAATTACCAAGACTGGTCAGAGAATGTAGTGGCATTTATGCTGGGTTGAGAACAATTCAGAAACCTCCAGAAAGCAATTCACTTGAGATGTGCCTTGAACAATGACCAGTGTTACAACAGATAGAAAAGAAAAAGAGGATAGAGGAAGAAGAGGATAAGGAATAAATTATCAAATAATTTACATATATCATTTGCTTAGTGAATTGTATATATAAAGAAGGAGCTTAAATATTAGTTAGAAGTTGGAAGGGAAAACAGAGTCCAACCAGGCTTTCCACTGAGTTGTATATTGTACATGTCAATTCATGTACATTATAAGAAGTAAAAATGAGTACTGATGACATAATAATTTTCATAGTGAATGAAAAATCAAGAATGTTTCTGGAAAAAATAAGTAAATGGGTGTGTCAGTGGTGATAAAATATGGCAAAAACCACTACAACATTGTAAAGCAGTTAGCCTCTGATTAAAATAAATTAATATTAAAATAATAAGAAATAAAACATAAAGCAAAAAAGTAAGAAAGGACAATGGAATCTTTTATTCTTTCACAGAAAGTTTTGAAACACTACTATGACCCTAATCATCACTTTAACCTGGGGTAAGTTACTTAGAATTTCTTCATCTGTAACAGAGTCAATTAAAAATTCCCACTGGAATTTGGTGGGTAGTCGCTAGAGGTTCCTATAAGAGACTATAATAAAGTAGTAGATGTGTAGAATATCTAAATAGAATTACAATGGCCAAAACTGCACAAAATCTAACTTTAAAATGCCCTTTATATACTTCTGCCACCAGTGTTTCAATTGTTAATGTGCTTTTTAATTGAAGGATTTTAATAAATGTTATTTATTTTTAAATTTTTATTGGAGTTTAGAAAAATATATTTCAAAAGATTTGTATGTGGACAACAGCTTAAGATAATCACAGATCTCATTTAAAATCAAGCTCCAAGTCAGACAAGAATGCTAAAAAATCAATGAGATTAAAGTTTATTGGTAAAGCTGGGAGATAAAGCATAGCCTTATGGCATTACTTTGTCCTAAAATACAGTATTATGTCAAATACATTCTTCTTTATTCTAATAGCTTTTTAATCTTAAATAACTTCCTTTTATTCCTCCCAGTTCCTGTAAAGTATCAAAGGGTCTCCATACTCTTAATATTATGGTAACCTAGAGTTGACTCATAGGAAAAGACTCTAATACTGGGAGGGATTGTGGGCAGGAGGAGAAGGGGACAACAGAGGATGAGATGGCTGGATGGCATCACTGACTCGATGGACATGAGTTTCGGTGAACTCTGGGAGTTGGTGATGGACAGGGAGGCCTGGCGGGCTGCAATTCATGGGGTGGCAAAGAGTCAGCCACGACTGAGTGACTGAACTGAACTGAACTGAACTGATGGTGGTTATAAATTTTATTTGGGATTCAGTATCATTTTTCTGATGATTTCCTAATCCTGGTGGAATTCTCAAAAATGTTTGTTTAAATTGATTTACTTTTTTAAGTTTAAAAACTAGAAACAGAGAATAGCTATATTGCAATATCTGAGTTAATATAACATGTAGGTATCATATTCCTTAGCATTAACTATTAAAGAATAATAAAACTCCAGAAGGGAAAAGACTCAGTAAAAATAGCTGGGATTTAAAATTATATTTTTGGGCCTGTTAATTTATCATACAGAGTAAAAATAAGCCACAGGTATGAAATGGAAACTCTACCAAATGCCTCTGTGTTTCAGTAAACTTAATTATACAGCACACCATAAAATGACAGTAATATTACAGAAGAAAAGTAGCAATTTCAGATGTGCAATAACTGCTTTTTACAAGGGTAGAAATTACATCAAGCACATATACCTATTCAGTCTAATACTATTTTCTAGCAAGAACCAGTGTGATTCACAGTCAAAGGAAGGGAAAGATTTAACTAAGCAGAAATCTGCTTGGTTCAGAAAAGGTTTGCCTACAAACCCACTGCATTGTGAGTGTGTTCATTTGCTAATACAAAGGTATCTTATATAAAAATTCGCATTTAATCTTTAAATATATACATACACAGGTGCTTGTAACAGCTTCAGTCGAAAACCACTATTAATGGATGATTCTTATTTTTAAAGGGTCTCTGATATACTTTTTACTGCATCTGATCCAAGTGTATATCACATAGAATGACTTTATGAGGATAGCATCCTGTTATGAATAATAGAATGAATATCAATATTTCTGAAAAAGCTTTTATGTAATTATGCCAGAAAACTTCCATTTAAAAATCTAAAGGAGTATTATTGAATTTTTGTTTCAAATTGGAAAGATTTTTATTCATTTCTGCCTTCTATTATTATTTTCATTAATTTAAAGAGAACACAGTACCTTTCTTGGTATGTTGATATTGGGTTTCTTGTTTATTAGTTAATTAATACCCCTATCATGACTTTGCTTGATATCTGTGCCTAACGTTTCTATAAAGAAGATTTTTTTGTCACACAAACCTTGTTTAGAATGATAGCTCAGTTGTTCACTGTTTGATCTCAGGGAAATTCTCTAAAATTGAATCTGTTTCCTCATCTACAAAATTAATATATTAATACCTACAGTCATAATAATTGTTATCCAGGGCAGACATAATATATGTAAAGTTCCTACTACATTGCTAAACATAAAGTAGGTGATTAAGTGCTGATAGCTTTTATTTATTCTATTATTATGTATATAGTATAGTACATGCTAGACTGGAGTTCTAATTTCAGTTTTAAATTTCTCTCTTGACCCTAGGCAAATCACATCTTTGTGGCATTGAAAATAGCACTTGATTTTTATCACATCATGGCAAAATCTTCAGATTCTGTTAAAAAGAATATATGCCTTACTATTATATAATATCAGATACTTATGATCACACATAAAAAGTGACAGAGAATTGTGTTTTAAGAAACATAGGATAAAAATACTGTTGTGGAATAAAAAACATCACAGATTATTAATAAAATTGTTACCTGGCTGAGAACATAAAATCGGTTTCTTTGTGGATAAAGGAATTGGAAGGCAAGGGCTATATAAGAGGAAAGTGATTGGAATGCCCTACTTTTGTGCTCATGGAATAAAACTGAGGGATGGAAAGCTAGTTTAAAAGAGAGGAGCTCACAGTCAGTTTTGAATGGACACAATGCACCTCCTGACAATCCTGAGAAACTGGTAGATGAATAAAGTCTGATGCTTCTAGTGTTGTTGGCAGTAGGTTTCTATCAACTGGAATATGAATTATCTCCCTATTTGTTTGTTAATCTTAACATTGTTTTTATCAGATTTCAAAGGGTTTTTCTTTCACAACTGGAGGATAAAAATCCTCTGTGGTTTTGAGTACGTTTCTAGGTGATCTGTTGAGCAGATTCAAGGTGTTCCTCTAGACAGATACGTCGTGGCCTGTGTATAGTCATGTGTGTATACTCCCTCCTTTCGTTCTCCTCTCATTCCTTTCTTCCATCCTAACTTGTCTTCCCTCCTTCCTTCCTATATATTTGCCTGGAGGGATTATTCATTTCTTCTCTAGGGTATATTTACACCTCTCTTTGCCTAACGTTAAAACTAAGGATTATATGCCTACTTTTTTTTCCTCTGAGGATTTTGGGTACAATGACAGTTATACAACCAACAAGTTACATGTAAAATAGAATCAATTTCCTTCCATAATATGTGAATGTATGTTCCTTAGGGATAAAATGCGAAATATTCATATACCTCTTAGATCACTGGTCACACATGCCACAAAGCATATGTGATGACATTAACACAGGAATAATAGTGTATTCTTTGAGGACTGCAAAATATGACAGAGCACTTTTAGAGTGATGGAGATAATTGGTTATTGTCTTCTTTGAACTTGACAATGTACTATGCTTTTGATATACATTGTCTTTGAGCTTACAGCAATCCTGGAATGGTAGATGGTGTGGTCCATCATATGGAAAAAAAAAAAAAGATTACTAAAGCAAGGATTAAATCCACAATAGTAAATAAACATTATGGTGAGTTTAGAGTAACAGATGTATTCTATGATGACTCCAGAGCCACCAAAGTCAAACTTTACCATCTACTTTAAAGTTTTCTATCATATAAGTATAGTCTGTATTTTGTATCTGTAAGAGATTTTTATAAAATACAGAGAAATTCCAAAGATATGCTATTAACATTTTAGGTATCAATTTATTTTTTTAAAAGGAAATCATAATTTTCACACTTATAAGATATAAATAGTCAATAGGAAGAGGTCAAATATATTCTGATGTGTTGTCATTTGAGAATTAAGTAGTGCTTCTCAGATTGAAGTAAAGCATCTATCACCAGCTGTGTGAACTCAGGGGAGAAAATATGTTGTAAGAGTTCATTATTTTTCTCCATTTCTAGCCACTGTCCCTATTCAGGTATAGCAGCACAGATGGTGTTGTGGTAAAGACACATCACACTGTCAGGAGCTGTAACATATGGCAAAAATCTGGCATTCCTCATTCCCACAAGTTTCAAGGTTAAGATAGAAACTTGTCACTTTTCTGACATTCAATTAACTCCTTTCCTTTGTCTTCACCTGAAAATATAAAAGGATCTTTTAAGAGATTTTTCCCCACACTTAACTCATTTCTGCGACTCTACCTACTTTCATTTCATTAGCACTGATCTAATGATTTTTTGAATTATTATAATGTATCCTGTGTTATGTCAAAAATATGTTCTTAGAAGTTATTCCATTAGGAATTGAATTATATTTAAATAAAAGTAGAGAAGCTTGGTGAAGGGGTCAGTGTATAAGGCTTTTGCAAAGTTAAAGTTATATGTACCTTCTCATATGTACAGTTTTCATATGTAATGTTTACTTGAAATAAGGATATGAAAAAATATATTAATATACTTATTTTCATCAGGAAATTACAGGTTACAGGATGCATATAGGAGAATGTTCTTTTCTGATGCTGTAAATTAGAAAGTTTCGTAGAACTAAAATCTCACAAAAGACATGGTGAAAAAATCCTACTAAGAATGAAAAGGCAGTAATTATCTGGCAAAAAAGATAAAAATTTGGTCTGCCATAAAGCACACATAGAAATAAGTCTAAAAGCATGGACTTTCCATCCAAGATTCTTTCTTTGAAATTCAATAACTTATTCATGTTCCTCTCTCATAGTCTTCATCCAGATGCCCAGTCATTCCAGGGAACAGAACAATGAGCCATCTTAGTGAAAAAACTAATTAGAGAAATTTAAAATATGTCTATAGAAGGTATTTAACTCAACATTCTATGTTAAAGGATAATGATTAGTGTGCTTTCACATAAAAGGCTGAATAATTTTTCTCTTTTAGAACTAAACAGAAAGAGTAAATCTGCTTTTAAAAACAAGTGCCATTGGAGTAGAGGAATGGAATTAAATTGCTTGTGCTCAGAAATGTCTCTAGATTTCCAAAATGTTGAACCACAAAAGCTAATATTTATAAGGAGCTGAGGGATGCATTATGTTTAAGACAACATAAAATGTCTTTTTATTATCTCTGAACTGAGATAGATTACTAGACAGACAAGTTGTTTCTCAAAATTATTTTCTCAAAGAGAATTGACAAAGTCTGCTATATTTTTGTGGCCAAAATTGAAATTTAAATGAGAGGATAGTGAGTTTAACATGTATAATCACAAATCAGGTTCCAGAAAAACTCTGAATGATAGAAATGAGAATAAATGTAACAAGTTGAAATTGAAAACATTTCCATTTACATCCCAAATAAACACATATGGAAGTACATATGAAAATAACTGAGTTCTTTATGGAGAGTAAACCTAGAATGAACAGTGTCAAAAGTGTAATATGACCAGAAGAAATCCATTCAATTGTGGTTCACATTAACAGAGCTGTTGTATTCAGAAAAATGAAAGAAAGTGAAGTTACTCAGTTGTGTCTGACTCTTTGCAACCCCATGGACACTAGGCTTTTCCATCCATGGGATTTTCTAGGCAAGAGTACTGGAGTGGGTTGCCATTTCCTTCTCCAGGGAATCTTCCCAACCTAGGGATCAAACCCAGGTCTCCCACATTGTAGACAGACGCTTTACCATCTGAGCCACTAGAGAAATCAATAGGTGTTTTTGTAATTGGGGTTTTATTGCTTCTCCAACTTTATCCTTTACCATTCATTTACTTGCCTTCCCCAAATCCAATCACATTAAACTTTGCTTAGTTTCTCAAAGACATCGTGTTCAATTATTTGAGAGATAGAAAGTCATTCTTGGGTTGATCCTTTAGATTTTACCTTAGAGACCCCATGATCAAGTTAGTTGTCTCTCTGAGGCATTGTCATTGCCTTCTGGACTTAGAATTCTGTCCCTGATCACACTGTTTTTCGATTGTTGGTTACCTTGCTAAATTTCCCCCATTAGACTTTAGACAGTTACAGACTTCACTTTCTTGGGCTCCAAAATCACTGCAGATGCTGACTGCAGCCATGAAATTAGGACACTTCTCCTTGGAAGAAAAGCTATAACAAATCTAAGCAGCATATTAAAAAGCAGAGACATTACTTTACTAACAAATGTCCATATAGTTAAAGCTACGGTTTTTCCAGCAGTCATGTATGGATGTGAGAGTTGGACATAAAGGGAGCTGAGGCTCGAAGAACTGGTGCTTTTGAACTGTGGTGTTGGAGAAGACTCTTGAGAGTCCCTTGGAATGCAAGGAGATCCAACCAGTCAATCCTAAAGGAAATCAGTCCTGAATATTCATTGGAAGGACTGATGCCAACACTGAAGCTCCAATAGTTTGACCACCTGAAGCAAAGTGCCAACTCATTAGAAAAGACCCTGATGCTGGGAAAGATTGAATGCAAGAGAAGAAGGGGATGACAGAGGACAAGATGGTTGGATGACATTACCGACTCAATGGACATGAGTGTGAGTGAGCTCCAGGAAATGGAAAGAACAGGGAAGCCGGGTGTGCTGCAGTCCATGTGGAGGCAAGGAGTCAGACACAACTGAATGACTGAACAACAATAAGACTTTAGGATCTCTGCAGGCAGGACCTTGTCTATTTTGTGATTACTATTGCATCCATCTTCTGTCCTGTCTAGAACATAAATATCTATTCACTGTGTGTGCGTGTTCAGTCACTCACTCAGTCATGTCCAACTCTTTGGAACCCCATGAACTGTATCTTGCCAGGCTCCTCTGTCCATGGGATTTTCCAGGCAAGAATACCAGATCTACTCCAGGAGATCTCTTTGACCCAGGAATCAAATCTGTATCTCTTGTGTCTCCTGTATTGGCAGGTGAGTTTTTTACCACTGTGCCACCTGAGAAGCTCCCAATCATTGAGTCAGATTATTCAAATAAGAAAAGACATACCTCTATCCACTGTGCTCATGCACACAACTGTGAAAGAAAGTGCTCTATTCTGGAATATTTCATGTACCATCAAGTACCTGACTAAAAAATGTGCCCAGATGACCTACCAATAGAGAGAGGAAAAATGTTATCCTCAATGAGAGAAGCACTGAGAAAGACACTGTGTATTTTTTAAATGAATGTACCAGAGAAGAAAAATTATATATGTTGCATGCAGCACCAGAAGAGATAACTAATTTTAAGAGATAGAAGTAACAGGGATGAATTACACTTCACCATAAGGAAACATTATCTGATGATTAACCCTGTCACAAATTGGAGTGGGATCTTCTGGCACAAGTTGTTTGTCATTGGAATTGTCACTTTTGCATATAGAAGAAAAGCAGTTTACAAGTTCATGAATTAGAAAGGCAGTAATACCACATGATTTTATATTGGAGAAATCTTTTTCCCTCTACTCATCTAGGTTCTTATCTGAGAACCACCCCTACAACCCTCCACCCCCTGCCCCCATAATAAAATACATTAACAGAAGAAAAATAGAAGTTTAATAGGATACATATAATAGGTCAATAGTTCCCCCAAGGTGACACAGGGAGTAATTGACAGCCATAGCTTCAACTCAGGTTCTCTATGTTGTTGAAATCATAACTGAAGGAGTACCCCTGCCCAAGTAGCTACAGGTAACTTATTTTAACTGCTGCACACTATTCTCTTGTATGAATATCCTGATAGAAGTAATTTAAAAATTTTATTTTTGAACTTTTTGTGCTATTTTAGGGGTATATTTTTCAAAAAGCATATCATTCTTTTTTAATAACTTTACCCAATCTGATTATCTCTTAATTAGCTAGTTTAATCTGTTTACATTTATTTTATTAATAGGAATTTTGAATGTATTTCTTCATTTTTTTGGTATTTTCTATTTATACTCATTTTCTTGCCCTCTTTTATCTTCCTTTTCTGCCTTTTGTTGAATAAAGCTTTCTATGGTCTGCCATAAACAAATTATTCTCTTCTCTCTGCAGGTTTAGAAAATATAGATTATATCTTTCAATGTCAACTTTAAATTTTTAATATATATTTTGATCAACAATATGTTTGATCAGTAATATATTTTGATCTATCAAGCTTTGTTGTTGTTCAGCCGCTAAGCGGAGTCTGACTTTGTGACTCCGTGGACTGCAGTATGCCAGGCCTCCCTGTCCCTCACTATCTCCTGAAGTTTAGCACCACACACACACACACACACACACACGTTATATATGAAAGTTATTAGATATTGTAATATTGTCCACATATTGTAAAAATTTCTATGTTCACCCTTATCCTTTTAACCAATGCTTTTCCTCAGTCATACTTTTCTTGTAATTAATATTCTTGCTTTAATAATCCTTCTGCTGAGAATTTATGTGATGAAATTTTAATCTTTGTATGACTGGTTTAGCCAGGGATAATATTTTAGGTTGACACATTTTTCCAGACCATGAATGCATTTTTCCATCTGTTTCTATTGATAACAACATTTTCTTTTGGTTTATTTTTTCTTTCCCAGTTAATGCCATTTGTTTCTGGCTTTTAAGGTTTTCAAATTTATCGTTGACATGAGCAGTTTCTCTATCATGTTTAAGTGTGCATTTTTATTTATTCAGGCTGTTTATTGAGCCCTTTGGAGTGCCTTCTGTGTCATCTCATTCTTTGGGAAAATTATCACCATTTCCTTTTTTCTAATATGACTTTCAGTTCATTTACTCTATTTTATTCTTCTGAGACACTTAGCTATAAGCTGGAGAATCCATAGTATTCTGTGTATTTCTTTAATTTTTTAAGTAGTATTTATATACTTGTGTTTGGGGGCTGTGCTCTAAGTAAATTCTTTAGTACCGTCTCAAATTCAGCAGATCTCTATAAAACTATGTGAACTATTTCTAAAGGCTGGTCTGTTTGCTGAATTGGTGGTGGGTTTGTGTTTGTTTGTTTGTTTTCAGGTACATATTTCTTCATTAAGATTCCTTAAAGATCCCTTCCACCAGTCTTTCTTTTATCTTCGCTTAGTTCATTTAAAAACTTGACATTTGTCCCTTGGAGGATTGCCAGCTATTACTAAAGTGTTTTACAGTCTTATCCATATAAACATTTCATCTTGGGTAAATTCAGTTTCTGATTGATTCTTTGGGGAATTATTTTTCTTCTTCATTTTTTGGTTACCAGGGTTGTTTTGAGTGGGAACTTCTTATTTGTTCTCTATCCTTTTTCACCCTCCTATAAGTATGTGTTTCCTTTTGTGTGAATCAGTTTTGTGGTTGCCTCTACTTGTCTTTCAGTGATTTTTCAGGTCCTAGGACTCATAGTAATAGTATCATGCTCTGACTTATAGGTGAATAACATACATGACCATCAAGCAAGTGGGGAACTCAATTCATTTCTCAATTACGAATATGTATCCTTTTACTTTCACATTTCACAACTCCATATATGTGGCAGCCTTAGGGAACAAGTTTTTTTTTTAGACTTCTCTAATAAGCAGGAGGAGCCTTGGCACACAATCCCTGCTTTAAACACTGAGTCTGGCTCTATAAATCTATTTTATGGGAGCAATTTTAATCCCTGTGGCCTCAGAAAAAGTGACCTTTTCTCCTACCTGATTTTGGACTTTAATCCTAGAGGGCCAAAGGATGTTGTTCTACTCATCACCTTTTATTTACGGCCCATGATAATCTCTGTTCAGTTTGTAAGACCTGCTTTATCTTTATAGTGTTTTCTTTATTTTATATATAATTGTTATGTGATTGAGGCAAAGATTGCGTCATAATGTTATTTTACTCTCTTCTCAACAATTCTTCTATTCATCATTTTATCATCTGTGCTTGCTTTTGTTTATAATCATGGAGCACAGTATTCTATTTATGTCAGCATACTGATAAAAATGGAATTGGAGTTAAAACATACTAACACAATATTACTCATGTAAAGTCATGTGTATATGTGTGTGTGTGTGTGTGTAGATAGTATATAGAAAACCAGAGGAGAAACCACTCTACATGGTGTATCTAGGGGGATCAGTGAATTGAACTCAAGGAATTCTGATTTGACAATCATCTGTTAGGTCATCTCAGTGGCAATTTAATTTTAGCAAATCAATAGCATCTGTAATAGGAAATTAGCATTGTTGATTTGAATACTATTGATATTGTTGTTTTGTTTGTATTTACATTGTAAATATTTTTGCTATGTAAGTGCACAAGAGTCCTGTATGTATAGATTTTAACTTCACTCTGAATATGATCTTAATTAAACGATATAATAAATAATGGTATATGGCTTCCCTGGTGGCTCAGATGGTAAAGAATCCACCAGCAATGTAGGAGACCCAGGTTTGATCCCTGGGTTGGGAAGACTCTCTGGAGAAGAAAATGGCTACCTACTCCAGTATTCTTGTCTATCTATAAACAGAAAGATCTGCAGGGTCACAAAGAGTCAGACTGTCAGGACCAAGTGACTAGCACAAACACACAATAAATAATGTTATATAAATACTAGATAAATTTTATTTTACTGGGAAAACCTCCACCATAAAGTAGAATGAGATTGTATGACCTAATCCTCATAATATTTAGGTGAGGGAGGCTCAACATTGATTTTGTTTCCTGAATTCAGAGGAGGGAATTGATAAAAAAAGAAAAAAGTGTTTGTCACAAGTCAAATAAGTGGTATGCCGGGATACACATCTGTTTGCAGAACTCTGGTCCTTATTGAAAAAGAAATATACACATACAACGGGAAAACAGGGAAAAGAAAGATTTATTTTCAGGAAATGGCTTTATTTCATTAAAACTTTAGTGTTAACCCAGCTCACATATTCTCCAAAGATTGAGTGTATACATTGGATTTAAGGAAATCCAAGAAACAAGATCAAAAACTGAGAGAGGAAAAGGTAAACCAAATGATGTAAAAAATAAATTATGAGATACAGAAAATTTCTAGATAATTAGTCACTCAAATTACGTATCATAATAATCCTTTAAATTGTCTATATTATGTTTCCCCACTTTTCTTTTGGAACCAAGTATTTTCAGGTACAGGGAAATTTTCAACATTTCCAAGAATAACCCAAGCAGTTGAGAAACATTATAAGTATGACTCTGCCTGTGTGTATTTTAAAATGGTTTAAATAAAGAAGAGAATGATATTCAGGTTTTCTGAAATTAAATAATTATAAAAGTATTCTATAGGAATTTTTATGATGATGGCAATATTGTTTGAATAGAAATATAGAATTTCATTGAGTATGAAACTGATGTACTACTATAACAAACGTCATTTACCCATCAAGTTTTAGCTACTGCAACCAATTTAAAATGTAATTTTTCTTTTTGGAGTTAAAATTATTCTTATCTTATTTTAAATAAATTATTTGTCACACTTATAGTTTCACAGGGAAAAAATGTCCGTTGTGCCTTTCCCACTCTTTTTCACTGAAGGAAATAATGTATTTTATAAAAAATTCTGATAAGAACTCTTCAATGATAACTAATATTTGATGTTATAAGACAGAAATTAAATGTTTAATTTTTTAACATGTAAAACACTATGTCATGCCTTTTGAGGGAGGATGAGAAACAATTGGTGGAAATAGATTGCTTCTTGGATATAATTCATCTCTTTAGCAACAAGGTTAATTTCAACTTTGTAAAGCATGTCTGTATTTTATCATATTAAATTTACCTGACACTCATGTTAAATTATTTTACCTCACTGCTGCTACAAAAGGTAAATAGCTAGCTATCAAAAATTTAAATAAAAAATAAACAAAAATAGTAAAATTTAAAAAAAAAACTTTTAGTGAAGACATTTGCCAAGTGAAAAAAAAAAGTAGAATGATTAGGATCTAAGCATATCCAACAATACCTTATACTCTACTGGTTATTTAAAAATAAGATATAGAAATGTTGAATAATAGTGGAGAGTAAGTAGACAGCACATATTCAGCACTCAGAATTTTTCACTCATGGAGGCAGCAAATCATCACATAAATAGTATAAAATAAGTTCAGCCATTACCAGTAGGTTTACGTTAAAAATAGTTCCCCCTTCCATCCTCTTAAGTCAGTGGGAATGTACTGAACATCATGCTGCTGTGACATCTATATCATACCTGCCAGGTGGCCTCCTGAATTTAAAATGAGGCCAAGTCATTGTATTCTATTTTTCCTTTTTGTGTGGAGGAAGAAGGGAAAATGTGGATGCTAGATCTAAGAACTTCTTATAATGTAAAAAATATGACTGGCAAGATAAGAAGTCAACAGTTTCAACTGGCTCTTGTACTGACTATGTGTCCAGTCACCTATGTCATTCATTTTTAAATTTCTTTATGGTCTTCATTAAATATAAAAAAAAATCCTAAGAAAATGTAAGAACATTATAAATGATCAATTATATTTGGCATACTACATTTAATGTGGCAGAAAATATTCATTTAAAAAGTTAAGAAAGGAACAGTGTTCCTTAAAATATAAATACTTCAAAAAATATATGAAACTTTAAATGTACCAACTTTCTAATCACTGCTCTAAATGCATTGACTCAACTTACTCCATGTAAAGTAGATAGCATATACTTTCATTCTTATATAAATTTATAATAGCAACAGATGAATCATGACATTTTTCCTGATAATTCTGATTATTAGACTTCTTTGTAGCAAGACTCAAAGAAATGTTGGCAGGCATCAATGTCAGACTCAATGCAGTTCTAAAATTAGAGGTTCTTTGTGTTATTATAATATCATCAGTATTTTTAAAGGTTAGTGACCCCGCATGGCAAACTCTAAATATGCACCAGAGTAAAGTGACCTCCAGTGAGTCATTAAACTCTCTTATCCTTATTTGTTTTGATATCCCTTTCATTTAGAACTTTATACATACACATATACACTTGTGCATGCGTGCGCGTGCTCACAGACACACATACACACAGTTTTAGTAGAATGAGAAGTACATCTTTTCAAAAAATATATTTTTATTAATTATAATTACATGGTTTTAAAAAAATTAAATATTTGGCATTGCTGTGCTGTGCTTAGTCACTCAGTTGTGTCCGACTCTTTGTGACCCCATGGACTGTAGCCCACCAGGCTCCTCTATCCATGGGAATTCTCCAGGTTAGAAAACTGAAGTGGGTAGCCTATTCCTTCTCCAGGGATTCTTCCTGACCCAGGAATCAAACCAGTCTCTGCTACATTGCAGGCAAATTCTTTACAAATTGGGCTACCAGGGCATAGAAATACTTTATGATATTCTCTATCTGTATCTATACAACATCTTTTTATCTATTTACCCATAGATGTTCACTTAGATTGTTTCCATGTCTAGGCTACTGTGGATTAATGTTGTAATGAACGCAAGAGTGCAGACATCTCTTTGAGATCCTGATTTCATTTTCTTTGCATGTGTATTCAGCAGTGAGCTAGCTGGATTATATGGTAGTTCCATTTTTAATTTTTTGTAGAACTTGCATACCATTTTCCATGGTGGCTGTACCAATGATATACTCACCAACAGTGCACAAGGGTTCCCATTTCTTCACATCCTTGCTAAACTTTGGTATCTCTTATCTTTTGATAACAGGTATTCTAACCGGTGTGGGATGATATCTCCTTGTAGTTTTGATGTGCATTTTTCTGATGATTACAGATGTTGAGCTTCTTTTGATGTACCTGTTGGCCATTGGTAACGTCTGTTTTGAAAAAAAAAAAAGTTTATTTGTATAATCTGACCATTTAAAAATCAGATTGTTTTCACTCTTGAGTTGTATGACTTCTTCACATATTTTGAATATTAATTCCTTATCGAATATATGGGTCACACACATTTTCTCCACCTGTAAGTTGCCTTTTTGTGTTGATTGTCCCTTTGCCATTCAGTATTTTTCTAGTTTGATGTAGTCCCATTTATTTGTTGCTTGAGCTTTTGGTGTCATATTCAAATAATGGTTTCCAGGACCAACATATTTTGTTCAGGCAACACCTGTTTTCTATTAGCAGTTGTATGGTTTTTGGTCTTATGTTTAAATCTTTTATCCTGTTAATTCTTTGCCATGTGAAAATCTAATTTTTCCAGAACCACTTATTAAAGAGACTATCCTTGTTTACCTTGACAAATATTAGTTGACAAATATATGAGGGTTTATTTCTGGGTTCTTGAGTCGATTCCATCGAGTCTATGTGTCTATTTTTACCAATACCATACTCCTTGGATTATTATAGCCTGTAATATCATTTAAAATTAAGAAAAGTGATGCCTCGAGCATTTTTTTTTTTTTTTTTTGCTCAGGATTGCTTTAGCTATTCAGTATTATATTGTTTTTGATGTTATTTTCAGTATGATTTATTTTATTTCTTTGCCAGTTATTTCATTTGTTAGTGTATAGAAATGAAACTGATTTCTTTATGTTAATTTTGTACCTGCAACTTTTCTGAATTGTAGATTAGTTTTATCTTTTTTTTTTTGGTGGAGTCTTCAGGATTTAAAAAAAAACACAACACATAGTTTTATCTGCAAAACAAACAGTTTTACTTATTCCTTTCTAATTTGGATGCTTTTCATTTCTTTTTTCACTTAATTGCTCTGATTATGTTTTTAACTACTATGTTGAATAAGAATAGTGTAAGTGGGAATCCTTATGTTGTTTCTGATCATAAAAGAGTCTCTCAACTTTTCATTGTTGAGTATCATGTCACTGTGGGTTTGTCATTATGACCATTACCATCCTGAGATACATCCCTTCTATAAAATTTGTTGAGGTGTTTTTTATCTTAAAATGATAACAAAGACCACCACAACATTGTAAAGCAATTATCCTCTAATAAGAGGAATGGATATGGTGTTTTTTCAAATCCTTTTACTACATCTGTTGAGATGATCATATGATTTTTATCTTTCATTCTATGAATATACTATATCATATTATTGATTTGCATATGTTTAACCATACATCCCTTGATTATGGTGTATTATCCTTTTAATGTGCTGCTGAAATCAAGTAAGTATTATGTTATTAACAATTTTTGCATCTATTTTCATCAAAATTATTGGCCTCTAGTTTGGTTTTCTTGTAATATCCTCAACTGGCTTGGGTAGAAGATTAATGCTGGACTCATAAATCAGTTGGGGAGTGTTTCTCTCTCTTCAGTTTTGGGAGCATTCTGAGAAAGACAGGCACTAATTCTTTAGATGTTCGGTAGGATTTACAGGGGAACCCATCTCGTCCTTGGCTTTTCTTTATTAGGAGATTTTGATTATTGATTTGACCTTCTCACTTGTTGTTAGTCTGTTCAGGCTTTCTATTTCTTCATGGTTCAGTCTTGGTAGGTTTTGTGTTTCTAGGAATTTATCCATTTCTTCTAGATTATACAATTTGTTGGCATATAATTGTGCCAAGTAATCTCTTATGATCTTTTGTATTTATGTGTTATTATAGTTCAAGTCGGACACGACTGAGCGACTGAACTGAACTGAACTGAACTGATAGTTCAAGTCCAAAATTTCTTACTGATTTTCTGCCTGTATAATTTATCCCTGCTATTAGTATAGGTTGTCTATTTTTCCCTCATATGTTTTATTATTTGCTTAATATATTTAGGTGCTCTGAAGTTGAAAGTTTATATATGCAGCATCCTCTTGATGAATTGATGCCTTTATCATTATGTAATGACCTTCTTTGTCTCTTATTACAGGTTTTTGGCTTAAAATCTATGGTATCTTTTATAACTACCAAAGCTTTTTTTTGGTGAGTCTTTTTCTTATCCATCCATCACTCTTCATTCTGATTGGAGAATTTAAGCCATTTACTTAGTATTAATAGGTAAGAACTTACTGATGCCATCTTATCGATCATTTTCTGGCTTTTTGGTTGGTTGTTTGGGTTGTTTGTTCTCTTCTCCCTCTCTTGCTGCGTTCGTTTTTGAATTGACTTTTTTTTGTGGTTCGTATGATTTGATTCCAATGTGTGCATGAGTGTGTGTGTATCTAATATTGGTCTTTGCCTGCTATTACCATGAGAGTTACCTAAAACATTTCTCATAAATCTGTATGTAAATCTGCATTTATATCCATATATAGCAGTTTATTTTACTTTAACATCTTTTACTTCAGTTGCATACAAAAATCCTACCATTTTATATTCCCTATGCCTTCTGCATTCTGTATGTCTATTACCCAATACATGAGTGGATGAGAATTCTTCTGAGTCTCTTGATATATGGTGGTGGATCCCATAGGTCTTACAAAGTAATTCTGTTTATGGATTGATGCCAAATTATTGTTGTTGAGAGTGGGATATTAAAAAGGACATATTATTCAACCATGTTCTCCAAACTCCACTTCTTTTCAGAGTTACATACTTAAATGTCTTATGGATATCCTATGAATATTCCATAACCATCTTGAATTAAGTCTTCAAGTCAAACTTATTTTCTTATGCATATTGTGTCTCCAGATTTCTGCTTCTGGTTAATGGCATAGATACCTCACATCAGTGAGGTGCTCAGTGACTTTTGAAGTTACCTGGAGTTATTTCTTGCAAATCCTCAGTCACTTAACTCTATTGATCCGCATTAAAATGTATCTTAAAATATTCATCTTAAAAGAAATGCATCAATTCCGTCACTTCAGTCATGTCCCACTCTTTGTGACCATATGGACTGTAGCCTGCCAGGTTCCTCTCTCCATGGTATTCTCCACAAGGATACTGGAGTGGGTGGCCATGCCCTCCTCCAGGGATCTTCCTGACCCAGCGATAGAACTCACATCTCCTGCATCTCCTGCACTGCAGGTGGGTTCCCTACCCACAGAGCCATCTAGGAAACCCTCCTAAAGGATATATTTTTACCTAAATATTGCAAGACTCTCCTAGAAATCAACCTCTACCCAATTAATCCTCTCTGTTGCTATTAAAATTTTCTGACAATCATAATAACAGAAAAAACTCTGCATTTTTCCTACTTAAAATATTCTGACGGTTGTATTATTTATAGAAGCAATTGTCAGTCTATGTGAGTAAATTTCCAGATGGCATGGAGAATAAGGAAATAGGATAGATCTAGATCAAATACCATGTATACTCTTTTCTAAACTAATCTGACATCTACGGCTTGGGCACCTTGGCTTGTTGCCCTTTCTCCACTTTAGAAAGAAAGCAACCCTTTACCTGTTATGGCACATTGCTTGAGCAAATAGAAACCTATTGCTGAACAGAAGCACCACTCAAATTGTTAATATTAGTTTGAGAAATGTAGCTAAAGACTAGACAAAAAATATCTTTGTGAGTGAGACAGTTGACTATTTTTTGTTTCCAGTAAAATTCACCTGGTAGACCATTACAAGTATTTTTTTAGTTCGATTTACAATTCAGAAGGATTTATAAGAATTGAATGCCAGAGTAGAACATAACTTTTTCTATACCTATCTACATGTTAATGACAAAATCTCAAGATACATATATAAATTAAAAAGAAGCAAAGATTTCATGTTTATTTTAGCAGCAGAACATCTTTATTCATGGATATATAAACTAATTATGAATACAGCTCAAATAAAATTGTGTTATTTTAAATAATTCTTGATTGAAATCTATAATATTTTGTGTTGCACAGTAGTAATAATCATTCTGAAAATTCAGGCTATAGGGAAGCAATATCCAGAGTCTTGTAGAAGTAGAAATTTTTTAAATCAATTTTATCATTTTAATAGAGCTTTATGATGGAATAAACTGTAACATATTCCCAACAGTAAGATATTCCCTGATATGACTATAATATGAGAAAAATAATTTCATAGGGAAAAATGGAGTAGAATTCAAGATGAACAATGTGTGTGTGATGTCAACTTTAAAGAAGAATTTATCTTCTAAAGAGTTAATGATTTTCATAGTGACTGTAGAAAGAAAATTTTATTCAATATGTTTAAGATTTATTTTAAATATTTTATTTTTAAATATAGAATTATTTCTAAATCCCTAGAAAGTACATTCTTTGCTACTGAAGTTACAATGAAAATTTGATATCAAGCTAACTTTAAGAATGTTGTCAGGTAGAAACACAGACACTGAAACATAGAATCAAGTCAAAATTACTTATTCAGCAATACAGATTTTTTCATTTTAGCATTCTAATCTCATGTCCCACCATTTACCTCTCACGTAGCAATTGTGCCAGATAAGTCACTGTGACTTCTCTAGTCTCGTGGATTCTCTGTCTTCTGCTTGGGATTGTCTGCCATCTCCATTTTACTAGACCAATGCTGTGTGTAATTTTGATGCTAATCACATGACAGTCACTATTACATTGTAGATTCACATTAATAAAATTTACTGAATTAATGAGGTGTGCCAGGCAGTGAGCTAAGCATTTCACAAGACACACTTTCTTTAATCCTTATAGCAACCCTGACGATTATGATGCTCAGACTCAGAGAGATCTGAAAACATCTATAGCTAAGTTAGAAGTCAGCCTTGTTGGTTAAACGAATAGCCAAATAAATACTCAGCTGTGGTTGCTTTTGTCTGCTTGTATGACAAGATAATGTCAGGCCTGTAAACTGTTTGTTTGGTTGTTTGGATTTCTTTTTATATGAAAAGTCATTACACTTTATTGTAATAACCTGCTTAACGCCTCTCTCCCCTGATAAATTAGAGAATGCAATGACAACCCACTCCAGTACTCTTGCCTGGAAAATCCCAGGGACAGGGGAGCCTGGTGGGCTGCCGTTATGGGATCGCACAGAGTCGGACATGACTGAAGCGACTTAGCAGCAGCAGCAGCCCCTGATAAATAATAAACTTCATTGAGTCAGGGATTGCGTCATATTCATTGTGCTCAACTTTGATCAAAGTGCCCAGCATATGTGTTCAGAAATAGATATTTAATCCACAAATAGCCTATCCTATTTAACTTTTTAGCCAACCCTGATGATCTGAGATCTGAAGCTCCTCTATTTTCTGCTGTAATTTATAGTTGGCCCTCCATATCCTCAGTTCCTCTGTATCTGAGGATTCAACTAACCACAGGTCAATTTCTGGAAACTGAAAGAGTAGAAAGAAAATTGAACTTCTCTCAACTTGTTCACAGTTATTCCATAAGTAGATTTTGCTGATATTTAAAGACAATAGTGGATATAAATTTATTATTTGATGCATTAGATGTGGTTGAAAATTATGTTTAATTCTAAT
The DNA here is from genome assembly GCF_023091745.1 of Budorcas taxicolor. Taxonomy (NCBI): domain Eukaryota; kingdom Metazoa; phylum Chordata; class Mammalia; order Artiodactyla; family Bovidae; genus Budorcas; species Budorcas taxicolor. Next base: position 75,841,491 of record NC_068916.1, read on the forward strand.
CGTAATTAATATTCATTGAGAATATGATTAGTACAAATATGCAGTGACAAAATGTACAATAATAAACTGGCACACATTTCGTATTAACAAAGTTTTTATGTCTTCCACATTTTACTAAATGTCCTGCTTTACAAGCCAAAAATCCAGAAGCATTGGAATTCCCCCAAATACTTTAGTATATGTGAATCCCATGCCAAGATTATTTCAGATAATTAATTAATTAGGTTAATTGAGGAGGGAAAATAAGCATGGGTATTTGTGAATTCATAACAAATACCTTTTACCTAAAAATTCAATTATGTAACCTGGGTCTGGTGAATTAGCACCATCATAGAAGAGGCACTGGGAGAAGAACACTCTTGAGTGTCCAGATGAGTTGACATTTGCAAAGAAAATTGTTATGAAGTTTGCTGTAATTTTCTATGAAGACACGAAACCACAAGTTGGCAAGTTCAGTTCAGTTCAGTCACTGACTCTGCGATCCCATGGACTGCAGCATGCCATGCCTCCCTGTCCATCACCAACTCCCGGAGTTTACCCAAATTCATGTCCATTGAGTCAGTGATGCCATCCAGCCGTCTCATCCTCTGTCATCCCCTTCTCCTCCTGCCTTCAATCTTTCTCAGCATCAGGGTCTTTTCCAATAAGTCAGTTCTACGCATCAGGTGGCCAAAGTGTTGGAGTTTCAGCTTCAACATCACAAGTTGGCAAAGCACACACTATTTATCAACTCCCTGTTTAAAGTATGTTTCTCTTTTAACATCTAAACATTACCTGTGTCAGTGCTTTCCTTTCCAAAGTTTGAAATTGTCATAGCTTGTTTTTAGAAAAACAGTGTTGCAGTGTGTGACATTGCTTTTGAATAGAAGGACAAGATTGTCCAGGCTTAAGATAGCTGAAGTAAATGGGGTGGGTGATCCAAAGTCCCTATTCACTTAAACAGTGGGTCAGATCCTTTGATGATGTATACCTGGGTAACTCAGCTGGTAAAGAATTTGCCTGCAATGCAGGAGACCCTGGTTCGATTCCTGGGTGGGGAAGTTCCTCTGGAGAAGGGATAGGCCACCCAGTCCAGTATTCTTGGGCTTCCCTGGTGGCTCAGATGGTAAAGAATCTGCCTGCAAAGCAGGAGACCTGGGTTCAACCCCTGGCTTAGGAGGATTCCCTGGAGGAGGGCATGGAAACCCCCTTGAGTATTCTTGCCTGGAGAATCCCCATGGACAGAGGACAGGAGGGCTACAGTTTACCGGGTCGCAAATAATCAGATACAACTGAGCAACTAAGCACAGCACATCACAGCACCTGTTTTGGAAACCTTTGAGAAACTAACAGTTTAAAAAGAAGGCAACACATTCTTGAAATGGTTATTCCTTATATTTTGAAATGACGTCGTATTTGTAAGAAATTGTTACTTGGTTCATAAGTTGGTTATTAAGCCCATCGTATTTTTTGCTTTTTCTTTATTGTGGTAAAATATACAGGACATATTTTATTGGAGAAGGAAATGGCAACCCACTCCAGTATTTTTGCCTGGAGAATCCCAAGGACGGAGGAGCCTTGTGGGCTACAGTTCATGGGGTCGCAAAGAGTCGGACACGACTGAGCGACTTCACTTCACTTCATAATTTTTATGGGTATGATTTTAAGTGTATGATTCAGTAGCATTAAATAAACTCACGTTGTTGTGCAACCATAATCACCATCCATCTCCAGAACTCTTCATCTGCCAAAACTCATTCTGCTCCCATTAAACATTCTGACTCCTATTATCCCCCAACCCCAGTCCCTGGTACCACTATTGTAACTTTTGGTGTGTGAATCTGATTACTTTAAGTACCTCATATAAGTGTATTCATATAATACATTTCCTTTTGTTACTGCCTAATTTCACTTAGCATGTTATCCCCGAGGTTCAGTCCTTTTTAAGTTTCAAATGTTCCATTGTAGGCACACACCAAATTTTGTTTATCTATTTATCTGTTGATGGATACCTGACTGCTTCCACCTTTGGGTTATTCTGAATAATGCTGCTATGAATATGCATATACACATATTGTTTTGAGTCCTCGTTTTCAATTTTGAGTGTGTGTATATACCCAGAAGTAGATATTCTGGAGCATATGATAATTCTATGTTTAATTTTTTGAGAAACTGCCATACCATTGTGGCTTATTTTTATCCAAAGGAATCCTCACTGGTTTTTTGTATTTCTGTCTCATCTCACTCTCTCCACACAATTAGCATCACACATACACATACGCACTCTTCCTTTCCTCTTTATTCAGATTAGTTTTAGCAGAGGAGAGTCATTATGAAGCCCATTAATCTTCATTTTTCACAGCAAGATTCATTTTATAGGACTGGAAGATTCAGAAATGGAACCACACAGCACTTCGTCAGCAGCTAGGATTTCTAAATGTGATGCCGAGTGAAAATTAAACACAAGAGACCAGACAGCAGCTCTAATAACTCAGTAATTTCTAAATAAATAGACTGAGATTGATGGAAATGAAAACAGTTTTCTCTAACAAGGGAAAGTGTGCTGGGTAGTAATACTTGCCTCAAATATGCTTTGCATAAGGGATTAAAATTCCTGAAAGCCTCTCATTTCCCCATCAGAGAATTTGTTTCTTCTCTCAGTCAAATCGTGGTTAATTATCATATTTCAAGGAGCAGCTCATTAATTCATTAACTAAAAATAACTAGATATTTATGTAGGAAGATAACACATAATAACGGATAACTTGAACAGCTCTGCCAACGTAAATTTTCTTCCAATTTCATGAAAGTTTTAGGAGGTGATTGCATGCTGAAAGTTTATACCAGCTGTTAATTTCCACTTTAAGAATTTAAGAAATTTTGAATTTTGGAATGAAATAAATTTAAAACTATACCCCAAGGAAAATCCTTCTCTTTCCATTTGATCAATTTTGTTTGGCTGTTCGGTGTTGACAAAGAAAGGTGCAATCAAGGGAATAAAAAACTGGAGAGGAAAGAAATAAAGTATTAAAATGACAAACTAGGTCAAGGACCTTGAAAAAGGGAACAGTAGGATAAAAACCCTAGAGAACTAGGGACCTTATCTTTTCTTTCCTCAATTCCAAAATATGCCCCTCATTTAAAAAAAGACAGAAAAAGGTACTTTTATATTTTAGCATACTATTTTAAAAGCTTCTGCTGCAAAGTTAACCCTTTCATTCTTAAACTACCAATGATTGAGAAGTATAATTTGCTTCTTTTAATTATTTTATTGAAAGATACTCAATGAAGTTCATATATAAGTTTATGATGAATTAAAGACTAGTGATTAAACCAATACTTGGTCACTATGCAACCAAAAAGTACATAATTTTAATTTAGAGAAAGTTTGATTTACATTACATTTTATGTTTCATGACAAATGTATGTTTTCCAAGCCCTGACACAATTTCAACTACTGCATTAATTCATGTATAAGAAACAGAGGTAAAATAATCTGGAAATATAGATTTTAAAAGAGGAAGTTAAAAATCAATTTTTATAGCAGTTTAGATAATCCCCTCGTGGCTCAGATGGTAAAGCGTCTGTCTACAATGTGGGAGATCTGGGTTTGATCCCTCAGTCGGGAAGATTCCCTGGAGAAGGAAATGGCAACCCACTCCAGTACTCTTGCCTAGAAAATCCCATGGACAGAGGAGCCTGGTGCTGGCTACTGTCCATGTGGTCACAAAGAGTCGGACACAACTGAGCGACTTCACTTTCTTTCGCTTTCTTTCTTTAGATAATCCTTAAATGTAGTTTACCCCTATTAAAGAAAAGAAGATCAATCTATTTAAAGACCATTCCTACACAGACATGAAGAGCTCTGATTTTCCCCTTGTCCCCACATTATCCTCACTGCCTACCTCTGAAGGAAGTCTCATACACTGCAAAGATATGTTAACAGTAGTAAATCTGTTTGGCCTTTTACAAGCATGGCCACTGAGTCAGGAAGCACAAGTAGAGACATTTAAATAGTATTATACTGTTTCACTATTTTATGTATAGATCTCATGGACAAATGGATTTAGTCTACATCAGTGCTTCTCAAAATTATAATATCTTGAGGAACCTACTAAAATTGAGATTCTGATTCCATGAGTATGGAATGGAGCCTGAGATTCTATATTTTTAACAAGCTCCCAGATATTATTGATGTGCCTGTTCCATGAGCCACATTTTGAGTAGCATCATTTTATAGAAAATATCTATTGATGTGCCTGTTCCATGAACCACATTTTGAGTAGCATCACTTTATAGAAAATATCATTTGCCTTATTGTCACCTATAGTGATTTCTTTGAGGTACAAATAAAAGGATATAGCCAAAAAACAGGAGGAGGAGAAGGGAAGAAAAAGAGAAAGAAGGCTTATTTCATTAACCAAGGATAGTGACAGCCATTTTTCCTTTATAATATAACTATGTAGAAGCTTTGCATTGGGGCAAAGGAAGGCTTTAGAACATCACTACATACTTATAAGTAAAGTTTTAGACCAAAATAAGTTTTTGATAAATATTGAAGATTTAGTGATAAGATGGCCAATAAGGTGCCTCTTTTAGAGCACTGGATACAACTGAAAAATTCCGTGTTAAATGATAGACTTTAAAATATCAGGGATGAAAATCAACAATTAATAATAAAGAAAAAGAAAATGGCAAAAATATATATATATATGATCAAAAAAGAGTTCAAAACAACTCACCAAAGCTGGAAGAAAATGAGAATTTGATATACTAGGAGGAAAAATGAGACTAAAAATACTTTGCGGAACAACTGTGGAGTGAAAGAAAACCTGGGAAGATGGTTAAAGTGAAAGTGAAGTCGTTTAGTCATGTCCGACTCTTTGGGACTCCATGGACTGTCGCCTACCAGGCTCCTCTGTCCATGGAACTTTCCAGGCAAGAATACTGGAGTGGATTGCCATTTCCTTTTCCAGGGGATCTTCCCGAGCCAGGGATCGAACCTGGGTCTCCCACATTGCAGGCAGACGCTTTACCATTTGAGCCACAGGGAAGCATATGCAGAAGTTAAAAATAAATTACAATAACTTGTGCCATAAAAGACATGACAGACATTTTATAATTAAAATGCTAGCATCTGATTGCTTGGCTGGGGACTTACATGGGAAAGGTAACAAGAAGTCATTTGAGCTAAGTATTAAAAGATGAAAAATGTCCCATCCTGTACTCCTCCTCAACAAGAGAAGAAAGAGAAGGGACTTCCTTTGGGATCCAGTGGTTAAGACTTTGTGCTTCCAATGCAGGAGGTGCAGTTTTGACCCCTGATTCAGAAACGAAGATCCCACATGCCCTGTGTGCTGTCCTTAGTCACTCAGTCATGTCAGATTCTTTGCAACCCTGTGGACTGAAGCCGGCTAAGCTTCTCTGTCCATGGGGATTCTCCAGGCAAGAATACTGGAGTGGGTTGCCATGTCCTCCTCCAGGGGATCGTCCCAAACCAGGGATCAAACTCAGGTCTCCTGCATTGCAGGCAGATTCTTTATCACCTGAGTCTCTAGGGAAGCCCAAGAATACTGAAATGGGTGGTCTATCCTTCCTCCAGGGGATCTTCCCAACACAGGGATGGAAGCCAGGTCTGCCACATTGCAGGTGAATTTTTTTTTCATTTTAAAACTGTCTGAGCCACCAGGAAAGCCCAAGAATACTGGAGTGGGTAGCCTATCCCTTCTCCAGGGGATCTTCCCGACCCAGGAATTGAATTGGGTTCTCCTGCATTGCAGGTGGATTCTTTACCAGCTGAGCTACTGTGGCATGGCAGAAAAAAAGAGAGAAGAAATAGCATAACAGGCAAAGGAAAACACTTGAAAAGGTAGGTTAAACTAAGCCAGGTCACTAATAAGTGCTGGGACAATTGGTTTTACTAAGGAAGGCAGATACCTGTGTGTGATTATAGGCGTGCGTAGGAGGTGGAGGGTAAAGAGAGATTATGTATGCCAATTCATTTGGGGGAGGGGGGTGGATAAGAGAAAACATTTTGTTTTTGTTGGTTGGTTAGGAGAAGGATATTTTTATGCTCAAATTGTATAAAGCTATTTGGACCAACTTCAAGCTTCTTTGGAAAAGAGGAATACTACTGGTGAAAATAGATCAAACAGAAAGAAGAGTGGTATAGAGAACAGAGAAAGGAATGATTACAAAAATAGAATTTGATGCAACATTTTGCAGATATAAATACTTTACAATCTATATGCAATAAATTTTTAGAGAAAGGAAACAAGGAAAACTGAGGAATAGTAATATCTTACAACTCTGGAAGGTTTTCCTGGTGGCTCAGTGGTAAAGAATACATCTATAATTCAGGAGACGTGGGTTTGATCTCTGGGTTGGGAAGATCTCATGGAAGAGGAAATGGCAACCCACTCCAGTATTCTTATCTGGAAAAACCCACGGACAGAGGAGCCTGGAGGGCTACAGTCCATGGGGTCACCAAGAGTTGGACATGACTTAGCAACTAAACAGTTATGGTGACTTTGACCTCAAGTATCTTCAACTCTGAGAAGCAGGTCACAGGTTAAATCACAAAGTAAAATTGTATTATAGTGTTATATTGCTCCTTTCTATTAAAAGATATTAGTTATAAAAGTAGTAACTTTCATTAAAACATCCCTTAAACAGCACTCCAAAATCTTTATGAATAGTCTGGTTGAGAATAATAGTAGAATAAATCGCTGGTTTGATTTTGCGTTTTTCTCTTACTTTTTCCCCTCCCATAAAATGATAGACCTAAGCAATTACGTAGTAAATTGAGGGAACCAATCATTTAAAAGTCAAATCCCAAATAATAACAATAACACAACATGAAAGGAGAAATGTATAAATGCAAAGTAACAATTTTAATACATATGGTTGTATCCTGTCTGTCTCATCTATCAGCCAATATATTCCAGCATATGACTTAGAGAAGGGAAATGAGTTTGGTCTTGCAATTGACTTGCAAATACTATCACAGGCAAGTGGAATTCAATGGAAAACCACAGCAGATAGACATTTCTCATTGACTTTCATTAGACGTGCAGCTTGAAATAAGAGTGAGAAGACGGTGCCTCAGGGTTTGGCCCTGTCTTTCTGCAGGAGAGCTGGTGGAATAAAGGAGAGCTCAGTAGATGCATATGTGAGAAGTGCTTAAAAATAGTGTTAATTTTCCCCTAAGTCACTGTTTACAAAACAAGTAGAATAAATAAGAGAAAAATATCAATTTATCATTCTCAAAACTATATTCTTAAAAATGACTGACAATGTTTGAATAGAGTAAAAATTCATCCAGTGAAAGAAGTTATATATATGTATATACATACATATATATATATATATGCTCTTTTCCTATAGGTAGGTGTTATCCACTTTTCAATTTCCTAGGTACTGGTATTTTATGAGAACATGCTCCCGGACTACTTTTATAATTCACATCTTGCATAAAACCATATAAATATTGACAACTGAGAGATTTCCATTCACCTGCCAAGTGATTACTGCCATTATTAGTAACAATACATTCTGCTATATGAAATCATGTGATAACTGACATACTTCACATTATTTGGGAGTTTTCACATAAAATTGGTTTCATATAAATTTTATGCTAAACTATTCTAAATTATTGTAATTCAAATTCGTAAACACTTTTAAAGATACATTTGTAGTTTCACTTCTAAAAGTTGGCCTAATTTAAATCCGCAAACTGATAGCGTTATAGTCTTATCTATTTGTTGACCTGCCTATATTTCTCAAAGAAATTAAAGCTAAAAGAATTAAATGCTTCTATAAAATAATAACAGAATACTGACCTTAATATTATATACTTGCATATAAAATCTTATTAGAATTGTTACTTGTCTTCACTCTTAAATCTTTAATACAATTGGGTAGATTAATGACTTTAAACATTTTTTATTAGCTGAATAGTCATGCATAGTTTTTATTATACATGATGTTACCATAGTTATTTTGCTTTTAAGAATGTGACTTTTGCAGTACTTACACAGATGGTATTATTACACAAAGCCTGACACAATAGATCTATTTAGCACACTCAATAATTAAGATTACCTGCAAAGAGCTAAAGGCATATGTTCCCAAGAAGAGAAACCCTACTTAATAATTTTTTTATTTTAAAAATGCCCTATTTTTCTTACTATAAACTTCAGGGCTTTGTAGTACCATTGACAAAAACAACATTGTCCCAGTTTATAGACTGATGGATAGACATTATAACATAAGATAAATCATCAAATAATCCTGACAGAAGAAACAATGTGTATTTTTTAAAATGTCATTTTTGCAGTTCTCTGTAGAGTATAAATATGTTTTTTGCTATTTTCTACCCAATAATGAGAAAATTCTAAGTTTAAGTAGAAAATTTGTATCACCATATAACTGATGGGCTAATTAAATTAGGTTTCTTGCAGGTAAAATTAATGACCTAGAGTTCTCTTCTTGTAAATAAGCTCTTTTTAAATACAAGGCCATAACTAAATTGGTATTTTGCATAGTAGCATCACTAAGAATGATAGCAGTTTTATGAATTTGCGTAATAAGCTCTTTAGAATAGATGACTATAGTCTTCATTTATTTCATCTGAGAAATCCAAACTGTTATTACCAATATTAAATGTAATCATATTAAATCCTAAAGCATTATTTGAATTCATTGACACAAAGGCAAATTATCATAAAATGTTCTCTTAAGTACATTACAGAGGAAACAAACACCCCAGCCATTATTTCTGACAGAGGACAGAGTATTAAAATGTGACTGGATGATAGCCCAGCTTGGGCTTACAGAATTAATGAAGAACAAATGTTCTAGGTGATGTGTATGCATGACATTCTCTCTGTGGGATGACCTTCATTCTTCCTCAGTTAGCTAATGAGGATTTCTTTGTTATTTTTCTTGCTGAAGGACCTCAGGGCCTTGTATCATTATTGAGTGAACACAATGTCACCTCAGCTGGCAGAACTGTTTCGTCTCTTGTCAGGAAGAGAAGTTTCCTTATGTCATCTGGAGAAAGCACAACAGAGGAACTGGCAATTGAGACCCAGACATTTCAATCAGTAAACTTGAGCCAGTGGATGTTTCAACTGCTAGAGTTGTTCAGATCTGAATATTTAGCTCTCTTGTATATCTCTTAGAATTTAGGGTGTTTGTTTTGAGTGAAGAAAAGTCACACTAATCTATACTTAGGATATTTCTTATCCAGTTGTCATGATATTTGGTCAGGAGACTTCTATTTTTATGCTATTATGTATATGACACACACACACACACACACACATATGTATGGGGTACTTTTGTTCCCCAAACAGCATTGATACAGACTCTCTAACCCAAATTCCCAAGTAGATTTAACTGATGGGTGCGAAAAGGGAAGAGACGGGGTAGGGAGGGATAGAACTGTGTAACAGCTTATTGAATAAAACACCAGCATGACATTTTCATTTTAAGCTTTAGTTTTCTGTTCTTAGAAAAACAAAAAGCATTAGGATGAGATGGTTGGACAGCACCACTGACTCAATGGACATGAGTTTGAGTAAGCTCTGGGAGTTGGTGATGGATAAAGAACCCTGGTGTGCTGTAGTCCATGCAGTTGCAAAGAGTCAGACATGACTGAGTGACTGAACTGAAATGAACTGAATGCATTGATAGGATTTCCCTGGTGGCTCAGTCAGTAAAGAATCTGCCTGCAATGCAGGAGATCTGCATTCAGTCCCTGGGTCAGGAAGATCCCCTGAAAATGGAAATGGCGATTTATTCCGCTATGCTTGTCTGGGAAATCCCATGGACAGAGGAGCTTTGCAGGCTACAGTGCAAGAATAGGACACAACTTAGCAGCTAAACCACCACCATCAATGTTTTGGTGTTGTGAAAATCAGAACACTAGAAGATGCTATGTACAATGACAGTCATAACTTGTATCAGCAAATATTTTCAAAGGCTGGGTTTTATGGAGGTTATGTATTAGCTCAGACTCTGCAATGAAATGCATTAAGGTGTGTATGTATCTCTCTACAGGTTAAATCCTATTGTTTAACTGTTGAGCTTTTTCCAGTCATTTGAATGTTATTCAGGGGCCTGCTAATATAAAACAGTAGCAAATGTAAATTATAAAACCCATCTTTTTTGATGCTAGTAATAATAGTTAATGGCTAAAGTTATACAAGTTTACAAATACAAAATTACTCCATGTTTATATTTCTTTTTCTTTAAAAGATTAAATTATAAGAAGGTTTCAGCCAAGGTGTTCCATGATACAGCTCATAAAGATTTGGCTCCAGGTTGCTAGAGTATCAGACCTAGATGTAACAATGTCTAACTTATAAATCTGTGCAAGAGAAAAACTTTCTGAGCTTCACATTTCTCTCCTTCATAAAAATAGACCTAGAAAATGAACTCCAGGTCCTAAAGGGTTAATTAAATGATATTCAACGAGAAACTGCTTTGAAAACTGAGTCTACCATCATTTATCAACATATTAAAATCAATGTTTATAAATTTTGTCAATTACCTTGATATTTCAATCAAACAGATTGAGTTGAGAATTCTGACCAAACCACGAAGAATTTATAACTTCTAGATAAGATAGTGCTAAGGGACTAATTAACTTGGTTTACCAACTATCTTTGTGGCTTCCATAGATTTGGTGCTTTATATCTGTTCTACGTGCATAATCTGAATATGTCTTATTTTGGACAACCTGATAATATATTTAAGTGATCTTGCTTTGGTGTTCTGCCTACTTCATCCCCTTCCTGCCAGAAGTCTTCCTCCCAGGGGTGCACTTTTCAAATACAAATCAACAAATCTAGAATCCGCATCCTTAACCACCTAACTTACTGGTCTCTCACAATCAGGCCACTGTCTGCTCTGATCACTGAAGGATCCGGGACTAGACAGCAAGGGCAGCCCCTATGCCTCTGGGCTTTCTGAAATTATCTAAATTAGTCAATTCTAATCCTAGTAACTCTACCTCACCTATGCTTTTTCACAGAAACCATAAAAAATGGTTCTTGACCTTCTCCCTCTGCCTAATGACAGACCCTGGTGTTCTCATGTGCTCCCTGCCCCCATGGTTTGATGTAGCATGCCCCCTCCTCTTGGGAACTAGGAGTAATAAAAATCTCTTTTCAATGTCCATTTGTTTCCTGATTTGTTGGTTTTACTAAATGTTTTCTACTAATATATTATTTTTTAAATGATTGGATTATTTTCATACCTAGGTATGGTTAAATTTCAGAGAAGGCAATGGCATCCCACTTCAGTGCTCTTGCCTGGAAATTCCCATGGATGGAGGAGCTTGGTAGGCTGCAGTCCATGGGGTCGCTGAGTCGGACACGACTGAGTGACTTCCCTTTCACTTTTCACTTTCATGCATTGGAGAAGGAAATGGCAACCCACTCCAGTGTTCTTGCCTGGAGAATCCCATGGATGGCAGAGCCAGGTGGGCTGCCATTGTGGGGTTGCACGGCATCAAACACGACTGAAGCAACTTAGCAGCAGCAGCATGGTTACATTTGGGCTTCCCTCATAGCTCAGTTGGTAAAGAATCTGCCTGCCATGCAGGAGACCCAGGTTCAATTCCTGGGCAGGAAGATCCCCTGGAGAAGGAAATGGCAACCCACTCCAGTATTCTTGACCACCACCACCATGAATGAATTTACTTTAATATGTTAAAAGATATAAAAATAATTATTTAGATAACATGCATTTCCCATGGCAAGGTAGTCTAACAAAATAACCCAAAAAAGTAATATGATAAACATATTTCAAGGTCCTTTTATTTAGATTTTCTTATTTAACTTTCTATATGGAGATTATTTGAAGCCTCATTTAAATGATTTATTTATTGATGGGCTTGCCTGGTGTCTCAGTTGGTAAAGAATCAACCTGCAATGCAGGAGATCCTGGTTTCATTCGTGGGTCAGGAAGCTCCCCTGGAGAGGGGATAGGCTACCCACTCCAGTATTCTTGGGCTTCCCTGGTGGCTTAACTGGTAAAGAATCCACCTGCAGTGCAGGAGACTTGGTTTTGATCCGTGGGTTGGGAAGATCCCCTGGAGAAGCGAAGGGCTACCCACTTCAGTATTCTAACCTGGAGAATTCCATGGGCCATCATAGTCCATGGGGTCACAAAGAGTCGAACATGACTGAATGACTTTCACTTTCACTCTAAACTATTTCTAGGCATAAGTAGGAGGAAATTACGATTTTACGTTCTTTTCACTTTTTGAAAATTCAATGAATATTTGTTATGTACCTTGTACAGTGCTGGGCACTATTCTAGACTTTGGGGATATAATAGCAATCAAAACTAACAAACATCTCTATTCTCACTGGACTTATATTCTAGTGTCAATACAATGAAAAGATAAATAAGATACTATCTTTTTACATTGTCTCATGTAGAGGTAGATAGAGGGAAAAATAAGGCATTGAAGACTGACAAAATATGTTGATATTTGTGCATCTGTGTGGGAGGTCAGGGGAGATAAAATCACCAAGCACCTTGAGAATGTGACTTTTGAATAAGAATCCAAAGGAAGTCTGGGAGTTAGCTGTGAGGATATCGGGAAGAAAAGTATTTCAGGCAGAAGAATAGCAAGTGCAGAGATCCTAATTGACTAATAAGGTCAAGGATCAGAGTAAAGGCTGCTATCACTAGGACAAAATAAGCTGGAGGAAAGGTAGGGCATGAAGTAAGAGGGGAAATGGGAAAGGAAAAGAAGATCAATGGGGCTTTGAAGGTAACACCTGGAGATGGGAAGCATCTGAAGCAACTGATCAATATGTTAACTAATTTTTCTGCTCTATTGAGAGAATGCAATAGTAGTTCAAGGGCAACAGCAGAGAGAGTTAGCAAAGCTATAGCAACCACTGAGGGGAGACAGATCACCGGGACTTTGGCAGGAGAGTGGCTGTAAGAATAAGTAATACGTGGGAAAATTATTTAGAAGGAAAACTTAATTTTTAAAAAGTAGATTGCTTGTAGAGTATAAGAGAAAGAGAATCTAGATGACACCAAAATTTTAAGCCTAGAAAATAGATGTACTAAGGATTGAAATAATAGTTTGGGGGAGATAAATTTCCTATGGTCAGCTTTGAACGTGTTAAGTTTGAGATTCTTATTGAAAACCCAAGTGGAAATGTAAAATAGGGAGCTTGATAGGTAGGCAGTGTATGGATATATCCAAGCCAGATGTAATTTGAAAGTCATCAGCATATCAATTATATTTAAATGCATTGGAACTAGATAAGAGGAGAAAGTATATATGATACAAATTAACACATTATCATGAAGTAAACGTGCATATAATTACTAACTGTGCCATAAAAGAATATTATCAACATTCAAAAAGCATCCCTCATGTCACCTCCCAAATAACGCATACTTGAAGGATATTTCACTGAGTATATTTTTTGTTTGGCAGTTCTGTCCATTTACACATTAGATATATCATTCAAAGTTCTCTGGATTTCATTTTTTTTTTTTTGTATTGCAAAACCAGTTGTCATTCTGTTGCTTTGATCATAATATTTCTTTTTTCCAGAAACGGCTGTTTTTAAATTTGTAATCTCTTTTTTCTTTAAGATATTGTGCTATGAGGTGACTAGGTGTGGATTTCTGTTTGCTCACTCTTGCATTTGCAAAGCTTTGTGAATACTTGGCTGGATGTGTTTAGTTTCGGAATATTCTTAGCAGTTATCTCTTCAAATATTTCTACCTCATTATTCTTTCCTATTCATTCGTAGATCTAAACTTTCCTCTTGTATCCTCTGTATTCTTATTCGTATCTTCCTTATTTTTCATCCTTTATTCTCTTCATTCTTCTTTTGGGGTGTTTTTTGGCACGTCCTTTCTTTCAGCTCATTAATCTTCTCTTTAGCTGTGTTCAACCAGTTCATGATCTCATCTCTTAAATTTTTAGTTCAGTAATTCCCAGTTCTTGAACATCATCTGCCAAAATGATCAGTCTTGTCTTTTATATTCTTGAAACTAGTACAAATAAATAGTTTAAAGTCAAGATCTCCAGTATCTGGAGTTTCTGTGCATCTATTTAATAGCTGATTGTGCTAGGTTTGGGATTTTTAGTTTCTTTGTTTTATTTTTATTTTCTCTTGTTCCCTTGTGTGTATGGATATTACTTATTTTGTACTTTGAGAACTTTTAAAGAAATGTCACCATCTTTCAATCTTCTTGAGGCAGTTATCTTACTTTTCTGTTTCATTTGTTCTTGCCAGCATCTGGAACCAGAGTACCTCAGTCACATCAAAGCTGAGGTGAAATCCTCTTGAGTACCTGTTTCCCTTTCTTTCTCTTACTATTAAGGTATAGCCATTTGAGATACAAACCAATGTAAAGAAAGATCACCTGGGAGCCTTTATACACAGATATTCTATTCTTAAACCCAGATGCTCTCAAAAACATGGCTCAGCCTCTCAGTAATTCTTAAGTAGATGGTAAATGCCCATAGGAGAAAAGCATCTTCAAATACTAGGGCATATAATTTAATAATTTTAAACTGTCATTGCTCTTCTTAAGATTTTGAAAAATAATTGTGCTTTTTGCAAACTTTAGCCAGATACTTATTTTGAGAAAACAGTATATAGCTGAAGCTTTACTTGTTTCTTAAAGATATATAACCTAAGCTTATCTTTCATTCAAAAGATATAAACTTCTATATAATGTCCCCAAATTTAGACTTCACTTTTAGCCCAAAAAAGATGAATGATAACTTATGATTTTTACCAAGTAAGAAAGAATGATGATCTAGAGAGTGTTCCAATATGAAATGTTCCTCTTACTAGAGGTTATTACACTGAGCACACTCATGAAACTTGCCATAGGGCTATGCCAAGGCTAGCATGATTAGGGAGGGACATTTGAAGCCTCTGAGTCGTGGAACCACATTGCTATGGTGACCAGGGAGCAAGAATGCCTCACAGAGAACATAGTGAAGGAAGACACACATGCCATGAACCGGAACCAAAACAAAAACAAGATAAAATAAAACAGAGTGGCCTATGGTAGTTTCATATTCAAAGGGAACGCTGAGATTAACTCTGAAACCTGTTTATTGTTCCTTAAAACTTCCCTCAGAATATATACTGCCTTGCTTTGAATTCCTTTCCATGCCTTTTAGTACTTTGAGGATTAACCTTTGATCTATATAGAAACATTGGGGAATAGGAGGAAACCTAAATAAGCTTGATTCAGTTTAAACAATTGTAGCACCCAACAAATATCCAAGAAAGTTGTCATCTGGTATTTGGGGTTTATTGTTCTCAGCTGGTTTTCCAATATGACTACTTTAAAATTCTTGAAATTGTGTGCTGTATTATATGAATATGCACATCAAAGAAAATGAACATTGTTCTAAGAACAGCAAAATTAATTAGCTATTTATTATGATATCTACTTAAAAATTTTATTTGTCTAGTTTTGAAAGCAAGCAAAAATGTCCAGGCATGGACTAAGCATATAAAGCTTCATATTTTTGTCCTTGTCTGTTTCGTATCATTAAGTTATCACAAACCATAAGATAACAGTACATTACAGGTGGTGTAATCCATTGTAGTAGGCATTATGTTATGATGTTGGGAAATTGAGAATCTGTTCATTTTCTTATGTTGGCCACCTGCTATCATGTTAAAGTTAATAGCCCAAGACTGAAGAATGAAATTAAATGCAGATTTAAAAAGTAATGTTGTAATTTGTATTACCTTCTGAACAAATGTCTTCATTAAAGAAAATCATTCCAGTTCATGCAGGATTCTGAGTCAATGTCTGCAGCTACTATCAGTAAGGAAACTTTCTAGTGGTCAGGTAAATTTTTGTTCATTTGTACTAATTTCTATTGATGAGACTCTTTGCTTTCCATGTGTACCTCAAACATTATTTGAGAAGCAAGGCTTTCAGTTCAGGGGAGAACTGAAAGAGAGAAACTGCCAGTGGTTTTCACAGAAATAAAAAGACCAGAATATGACAGAATAAGTAGAATAATATGAAAAACTTAAATATGAGCATACATTCAAGCCACCTAGTATGTAAGTGATATGATAGTAAGTTAAGATCCAATTTTTCTCTAGAGTAGTGCAGTCGGTCTAGAATCATTCAAGAAGGTCATCTGAAATTCAGTATTTTAAAAGTCTAAATTGAAGCTAGCTCTAGAAAAAAAAAATCAGTTAAGGTCTTTGCCTTTTATTTTGCTCTTTCACAAATTGGTAGTCAAATCAAAACTTATTATAGAGTATATACAGAAGTATGGAGATTTATATATTGAGTTTAAGTAGATGTTAATTCTTTAATCTTTGAATCTCCCCAGCATTAAAAATCAGACTTGTATATAGCAACAAAAGATGCATGACTACTTAAAGTTTATGTTCATATTCAGGTTTTTCTAAACATACTAAATCATTAGACTATTCTTTGAAAAGTCACAATTTTTTTGCCATATACAGTAATTTATTACATTGTAGTTTATATACCTTATTATTCATTTTTTACTTTATTAATTTCTTATTTATTTTAACTTTATTATTTTTATCTCAAAAATAAGTCAAAAATACCTATCAGCTGTTAGTTATCAGGACACAGGTGTCTACTATACATTCATTCCAGAGTCCTGTAGGGGACACATTAATACAATAAAGAACAGATGAGTGAGCATATGGTTTGTTAAGTCGTGTTTATAATAATTAAATCCAGATCACATTTAAATAAAGGGTCAGTAGCACACAAATTAGAAATTCTGATTTAACACTTTTTAGTGGTAAGAGGTTAGGGGCATTGCTACCAGTATGAACAGAAAAGCCACATGCCATGAAATAAACCATTCTAATTACTAAAATGTTGAAAACAAAACACTGTGTAAGAAGGTATCACATTTCAAAAATATGTTTGATGTTTCTATGAAATTTTTACCGGATGGCCAGAGTTGCAACCGGAGAAGGCAATGGCACCCCACTCCAGTACTCTTGCCTGGAAAATCCCATGGACCGAGGAGCCTGGTGGGCTGCAGTCCATGGGTTCCCTTAGAGTCGGACACAACTGAGCGACTAGACTTTCACTTTTCACTTTCATGCATTGGAGAAGGCAATGGCAACCCACTCCAGTGTTCTTGCCTGGAGAATCCCAGGGATGGGGGAGCCTGGTAGGCTGCCATCTATGGGGTCGCACAGAGTCGGACATGACTGAAGTGACTTAGCAGCAGCAGCAGCAGCAGAGTTGCTACAAATAGATGACAGATATAGAAGTATTTCTCAATCTAGGGTGCATGTAAAACAACAAAAATGTATGGACAAGAGATTTAATACAGATAAAGTGAAAATACATATATGCTGGCTGAATAGCTATTTTAACATCTTTTCCCCCTTAATTTCCTATATCTAACCTAGTTTGGAAGGGTCATATGTATTGACTTCTTAAACTAATCAGAATAAATGTACTGAAGTTTTTTACAATGTAGATGATTTGGAGAAGAGACTTCAGAAACCATTTCACCAACAGGGTTTTCACCTAGAATTTTTACTCATTCATCGTATTTATAGAAACCTCCTAGCCTAGATAAATGTTTTTCAACTCTTCTCAGAATTAGCAATCTAGTTTTTATGGTCTACCCAGTTCCAGTGAACTCCCCAAAAGGAGGAAGGATCTAGTCATATCCATTTTGTTAAGTAAATCTTAAATCTCAAAAATACTAATAGAGATCACTGAGGCTTCTACATGAGGAAAACTTTATTTGCTTCCTTCAAACTTCACATTAGAGAATGCTACTTAGTGTGAAGGTTTATGATTATTGAAAGATCACTGAAGAGTCACCAGTAATCCAAGGACACAGTATTTTTGTTTTTTTAATTCTAGGCATAGAAAAACAAGAATTAATTAAAAAGAAATTCAGGTTAATAAGTTGCATGTTAAAAATGAATGTAACACTGTCAGTTAGCCGGGTGGGAAGTTAGCATAAGAAGGGACAAGCTATCTCCACTGGAGAGTATGATCACCTAGTCAATGTGTGGCAAAAGGGGTATGGAGGGGATGGTTGCCAGGGAAACTGGAAAACCAATACATCAGACTCTAGTTTTTCTGACTGACAAGACAGGGTGGAATTCTTGAGGAAAGATATTGGTTTAAGCTCCTTTTATTTACCAGGTGAGCTCAATAAGAATCACTTAGTGAAACCACGTCATTGTCACTGCGGTTTATATGTTAAGTTGCTGTTAATTTTGAATTCCAACAGGAACCATAGCCTTATTAAGATAGAATAGTATAAGAAACAGTATGAATGTCACTCCTGACCTCGCTTTCTAGAATTTGTCAAAGAAGGGTTCAGTTCAGTTCAGTCGCTCAGTCGTGTCCGACTCTTTGCAACCCCAAGAACCACAGCATGCCAGGACTCCTTGTCTATCACCAACTCTCAGGGTTTACCCAAACTCATGTTCATTGAGTCGGTGATGGCTTCTAACCATCTCATCCTCTGTCGTCCCCTTCTCCTCCTGCCTTCAATCTTACCCAACATCAGGATCTTTTCAAATGAGTCAGCTCTTCGCATCAGGTGGCCAAAATATTGGAGTTTCAGCTTCAACATCAGTCCTTCCAGTGAACACCCAGGATGGATTTCCCTTAGGATGGACTGGCTAGATCTCCTTGCAGTCCAAGGGACTCTCAAGAGTCTTCTCCAACACCACAGTTCAAAAGCATCATTTCTTCTGCACTCAGCCCTCTTCATAGTCCAACTCTCACATCCGTACATGACCACTGGAAAAACCATAGCCTTGACTAGATGGACATTTGTTGACAAAGTGATGTCTCTGCTTTTTAATATGCTATCTAGGTTGGTCATAACTTTCCTTCCAAGGAGTAAGTGTCAGGCACAATTGCCTCCACTTATACTCTTGGAGCTAAGGTGTTCATGGTACAGTACTGAGTAGAAGAGTATTATAGGCTCTTCCAAAGACCCTCTTTGGAAGAAACACATGGATGGCTTCCATTAATACTTAATTAAATATGTGAATAATTATGGTGACTAAAACTCTTATTGCTTAAAGCTTTATTTCCTTTGCAAGCTAGTTTATTCTTTAAAGGTAAGTATGACTGATTTTCCCTAAAGGAAGGATTCCTGCAAACAATGTGTGAAAAACAGAATTTTCCTGTGAAATATCAGTTTCTCAACCCTATCACCTCTACCCTAATGTCTCAGCTTCTTCCTGTTCCTCTGAGTCCTTCCCACAGTTCTTTCTGGTTCAAAGTTACTGAGAATCCTTTAGACTTGACATCTTCCCAATTCTCAGAAACCAGGATCCAAGGAAAGGGAGAAATACATGTGTTGAGTGGGAAATTGTGATTCTGAATAATCCTTACATTCCATGCATAAAGCAGATGTTCAATAAATTTTAACTGAATGAAACAAATTTCAAAAAGTTGTAATAGAATTGTTCTCATTAGAACATTAACTTGCTCATCAAAAATCATTGAAATTCGCCTGGACTTATCTACAAAGAGGGGTCAAAGCTTTCTTGTCTTGTTTTGCTAATATTTTTTGTTGGAACAATTCTTTCTTTCTCTAAGTATCCTCAGGTAGATTCCAAAAGGCAACAACTCAAATAAATGAAACAATTCCAACACATGTGCATATATTCTAGAAATATTCTTTAAATTATGATTACCTGTCAAGATACTGGTATTAAGTATAGAATCTTAATATTAGCTAAACTTTGAGGTAGTTTTAACATTTCTGAGTATTTCTCAATTGTTAATCAGATTATTGGCCCTCCATTGCTAAGTTAAAGGAGAATCTTCACTAAAACTGAAAAGATTTGTAATGTTTCAGAAAAGTCACTGTGCTGTGCTTAGTTGCTCAGTCATGTCTGACTTTGCAACCCCATGGACTCTATAGCCCACCAGGCTCCTCTGTCCATGGGGCAAGGATATTCATGTGGGTTGCCATACCCTCCTTCAGGGGATCCTCCCAACCTAGGGATTGAAGCCAGGTCTCCTGCATTGTGGGCAGTCTTTACCATTTGAGCCACCAGAGAAGCCCAAGAATATTGGAATGGGTCCCCTATACCTTCTCCAGGGCAACTTCTCAACCCAGAAATGAACCAGGGTCTCCTGCATTGCAGGAAGATTCTTTACCAGCTGAGCCATCTGGGAAGCCCATGGTCATTGGTCACTGGAAAAGTCATTGGTCATTTTCAAATTCATCCCCGGTGTGATATAGATAACGTATTTTTTCTTGCTTTACATTGTTTGGATCCATCTGTGTTTATCTTAAAGCTAGAAACTAAGCAGAAGCAATTTGTTTAATTATCTTAAAATTTTTAATGACATAACATTCTGGCTCAAATGGGGCATGTTATAAAGCACTTTGTTTTTCTATTTAAAGCATTTGCTTCAGGTATTTGTGATTATTTTGGTCTTATGTAACATACCTTTTTCTTTCTTTGATCATAGAGTATAAGGCAAATAGAAACAGATTTTGACTTTATTTCTAAAACATGAACATAGAATGTATGATTTTAAAAGATGTGGATTTCCACATAAAGAATTTAACTATGATTTTAAAAGTATGTGTAGTACTTAGTTGTAGTAAAGTTGAACCCAGATACACATGTACTTTTTTATTTTTAATATATTTTAATGGTCAGTATGTTCTCTAATACCTGTACTACCCTAGACTATGATGCTAATTTTAGAAATAAAACTAAACATGTACAAAATTCTTCTAGACTGGTGTTACTTTTGCTACAAAAACCCAAAGCATTGATTATTATAGTTATGAATAAAGGAAAAACAGAAAAATGCCTTCCTCTAGTATTATTAGAAAACTAGAAATAGTTTTCTGGCATATGGATTAATTTTCCTATGTAGTCACATCTCAGAACTCATAATATTTTTTAGTTTATGTTTTCAAGTATTGTCAGACAGGAAGAAAAAAGTCACTAAGTGCTATTTTTCTTCATTTGTTTGTTTTGATTACTTGTTGTTCAGTCCCTCAGTTGTGTCTGACTCTTTGCAAACCAATGGACTGCAGCACGCCAGGCATCCCTGTCCACCACTAACTCCTGGAGCTTGCTCAAACTTGTATGCATTGAGTCGGTGATGTCATCCAACCTTCTCATCCTCTGTCATCCCCTTCTCCTTTGGCCTTCAATCTTTCCCAGCATCAGCATTTTCCCCAATGAGTCAGTTTTTTGCAACAGGTGGCCAAAGTATTGGAATTTCAGCTTCAGCATCAGTCCTTCCAATGAATATTCAGGACTGATTTCCTTTAGGATGGACTGGTTGGGTCTCCTAGCAGTCCAAGAGACTCTCAAGAGTCTTCTCCAACACCACAGTTCAAAAACGTCTATTCTTCAGTGCTCACCTTTGTTTATGGTCCAATTCTCACATCCATACATGACTACTGGAAACACCATAGTTTGATTAGATGGACCTTTGTTGGCAACGTAATGTCTCTGCTTTTTAACATGCTGTCTAGGTTGGTTATAGCTTTTCTTTACTTTCATGGCTGCAGTCACCATACGCTGTGATTTTGGAGCCCACGAAAATAAATTTTGTCACCTTTTCTATTGTTTTCCTATTTGCCATGAAGTGATGAGATTGGATGCCATGATCTTAGTTTTTTGAATGTTGAGTTTTAAACCAGCTTTTTCATTCTCTTCTTTCACTTTCATCAAGAGGCTCTTTAGTTCCTCTTTGCTTTCTTCCATAAAGGTGGTGTCATCTGGATATCTGAGGTTATTTATATTTCTCTGGGCAATCTTGGTTCCAGCTTGTGCTTCATCCAGCCTGGCATTTCACATGATGTACTCTGTGTAAGTTAAATAAGCAGGGTGATAATATACAGACTTGTCATACTCCTTTCTCTATTGGGAACCAGTCCATTGTTCCATGTCCATTTTCGCTGTTGCTTTTTGACCATCATACAGGTTTCTCAGGAGGCAGATTAGGTGGTTTGGTATTCCCATCTCCTTAAGAATACCAGACTTTGATTACTTGAGTTACAATTGTCTTTTTCTGACAGATCATCTGCCAAAGAGGAAAATAAGTACAACTGCTGTCATCACTAATGCTGATCTTTTTTAAAAATTTTAGTCAAAATGTATCAATTTATGTGGGAATATAGAATAGATTTTTATTAACAAATTGTTCTGAAAAAATGGAACATGAAATACAACTAGATGAAAATAATTAGAATTAAGAAATGGAGAGGAAAAATATAATAGTTACAAATTAATATAAATTTTGTTTGAAACTAAATACCCCCAAAATATTAACTTTAAAATTCTAATTATTTTTATTTTGAAGCATCTCTTAGTCCAGTGCTTATTAACATTTAATGTGAAGTCATCACTTCTGAGCATCTCTGTAAAATGCAGATTGAGATTCAGTAGGCCTGGGTTGGAGCCTGAGATTCCAACAAAATATTGTTGACATTGTTGATCTGTGTACATCAGTTTGAGTGACAAGGGTCTGTAGAACAACCTGAGAATTAAGTTTTTAAAATATGGAGTATCAAAAAAAAATGGAGTATCTAATATAAACTTAAATACAAGGATGATAACTAGTTAAACTGAAGAGATATTTGAACAAAATATTGAACAAAATTTCAGGATCACAACTAAAATATTGAAAAATAGCAGACATTGAATTATCATCCTATACATTCTATACAATATGCTATTGAATGTTACCAACTATGAATAGAGGATGAAAAGTGGGAAACACAACTGTCGATGCCTTGAAGAGTGATACTCTGAACTGCTGCTGCTTAGTTGTTCAGCTGTGTCTGATTCTCTGTGGCCCGATGGACTGTAGCCCACCATGCTCCTCTGCCCATGGAATTTTCCAGGCAAGAATTCTGGAGTGGGGTGTTATTTCCTACTCCAGGAGACCTTCCCAACCCAGGGATCAGACCTGCATCTGTGTCTCCTGCATTTGGCAAGTAGATTCGTTACCACTAGTGCCACCTGGAAAGCCCAAGATATTGAGCATCTGAATTTTATTTGAACCATTCTTAATTTGGCTTCCAAAGATGGACTTCACAGTTTTTTTACCCTTCTAAAAAATGTGAAAGATTTCATTGTGACCAAATGTGCAGTTTTTCAGGTGAGAGTAATCAAAGATTCCAGATGTCAAACAGTTGTAGGAACAATAGTCTGAAGAGATAATGAAGCCTGATTCCTCAGTTATAAACTTCAGGAAGAAAAGAAGGGTGTATATATATATTTTTTTATGTATATATGTGTGTGTGTGTGTGTGTGTGTGTGTGTGTGTGTGTGTGCATGCTAAGTTGCTTCAGTCATGTCTAACTCTTTGCAACCCTATGGACTATAGCCCACCAGGCTCCTCTGTCCATGGGATTCTACAGAATACTGCAGTGGGTTTCCATGCCCTCCTCTAGGGATCTTCCCAATCCAGGGATCAAACCTGGGTCTCCCACATTGCAGGTGGATTCTTTATCCCTGAGCCACTGGGGGAAGCCTCATATGTATATACATGTATATATATATATATGTAAGTATATTATGTGTGTATAGACAGAAACATAGATATGGATATAGAATATATAGAGATATATTATATATTTTTATAATTATATATGTGTTGTATATTAATTTTTATTTTACATATAATTATATGTATATATAATCTATCTATCCTATATCCATAATTATATATAATATCTATCAATATATCCTATATCCACATCTATATTTCTGTCTATACACATATAATATACATATAAGCACATGCATGCATATATGCACATATGAATACATAGATATACACATAAGTATGCTGTTTATAATTTGCTAACATACTTAAATCATTTAGTCATTTAAGAGTAAAAATATTGATTTTTATATTACTCTATTTGCTATATTTCTTTTGTATAATATATATATATACATGGTAATATAATAGTTGAACTCATACTGAGGAAAAAATGATCTGTAGCCTTATTTCAGTGGACCTGGGACTAAAAATGGCTGCACTTATGTTTTATATATTTTACCCACATTTATCTTGAATTGTAACCATAACAAGTATAAATACATTTATCATTTTAAAAATAATTATACTTCAGTTGTCTTTGCAAAATATTTTATGAACAGAAACATGTAAAAATATTTTAGAACTTGAAATTGTATTGTCATAAAATTTAGAAATAAAAAGGAGCAATCAGACTGTATTAAATCAAAAAATATACAAATTAGATATATTGCTATAAAATTTAATATAAGATAGTTATTTTATTTAATCATTCTAGAAGCTACAAAAGATAGATCTCAAATTAACTTAGATTATATTTCTTGGGAAAGCAAAAAAGATAAATCAACAATAGAAAATAAAGCATAAATTATCTTCGAGTGTCTTCCAGTATGATGGTTTACTTGGCTAGTTGTTTGAACCTCTGAAGAAGATGGTTTTGGAAATTAGAGGTGATAGGAATAATTATATGGGGAATAAAGATTTTATTTAACTCAAAAGTGATTGCCAGTCTTTCAAGGAAAAGTGTGAAGTATCTCAAAAGTATATCATAAGCTATGTTCATAATCCAACTGATGACAATGTCATTTCTGTATAAATTATCCTGTTTGCAATTGGCAACATTTCACATATATATCATATTGTCAAAATTTCAAATATGTATATAAAAATAACTTAAATAAGTATTAATTTTAAGATCCCTATAGGGGACAGCCTTGTTATTAATACCATGAAGAGCAGATGCTGTAGCATATGGCATACTAGCTCATATTTATGTTAATTTTATGTAAATAGGATTTTAATACAGCAACATTAATCTGTTGTTGCTTTGGTTTTCTGATATATCACTTAACCCTCTTTTTGGATAAGATTAATGTAGGTAGTTTAGACTTTCTCAGAAAGTTCCTTTTTAGCAGTGTAAAGAGCAATGACTTACTTAAATCTTTAATACATATGTTTAAATAGAAAGTCAGACCCATAAAGAAACTAAGAATTTGTCTAAATCTCATTCTCCTGTTCAATTGAAGCAGACTTTAAGAAATAAAAAAGAGAATCAAATATGCATGTATCAGTGGAGGAAATGAGTATGTATCCATGGAGCAAATAAACATGTTTGCTTTAGCTAAATAGCTATCAATTGGATAGGTAAAATAGAGCAGAGGACAATTCTCCCAAGTTACATTTTAACTTGCGAATCGTATTACAAGAAAGTATACATTTCTTCTATTTTGGAAATTAAAAATTTAAGTGGAAACTATTTTTATTAAGGAGATTTTAACTTTTTAAAGATCATATTATCTACTTTTAAGTTATAAGCATGAAGATGCATCCAGTTAATTTATTTAATAGTAATGCAACTAGAAACATTTACTTTTTAATTGATATAATTGACATATGACATAATATTAGCTTTAGGTGTTTGTATTACTTTTAGTTTAGGTGATTTGATCTATATTCAGTTCAGTTCAGTTGCTCAATCATGTTCGACTCTTTGCGACCCCATGATTGGCAGCACACCAGGCCTCCCTGTCCATCACCAATTCCCGGAGTTCACTCAGACTCACGTCCATCGAGTCAGTGATGCCATCCAGCCATGTCATCCTCAGTCGTCCCTTTCTCCTCCTGCCCCCAATCCCTCCCAGCATCAGAGTCTTTTCCAATGAGTCAACTCTTCACATGAGGTGGCCAAAGTACTGGAGCTTCAGCTTTAGCATCATTCCTTCCAAAGAAATCCCAGGGCTAATCTCCTTCAGAATGGACTGGTTGGATCTCCTTGCAGTCCAAGGGACTCTCAAGAGTCTTCTCCAACACCACAGTTCAAAAGCATCAATTCTTCGGTGCTCAGCCTTCTTCACAGTCCAACTCTCACATCCATACATGACTACTGGAAAAACCATAGCCTTGACTAGATGGACCTTAGTCGGCAAAGTAATGTCTCTGCTTTTGAATATGCTATCTAGGTTGGTCATAACTTTCCTTCCAAGGAGTAAGCGTCTTTTAATTTCATGGCTGCAGTCACCATCTGCAGTGATTTTGGTGCCCCCCAAAAATAAAATCTGACACTGTTTCTACTGTTTCCCCATCTATCTGCCATGAAGTGATGGGACCAGATGCCATGATCTTCATTTTCAGAATGTTGAGCTTTAAGCCAGCGTTTTCACTCTCCTCTTTTACTTTCATCAAGAGGCTTCTCAGTTCCTCATCACTTGATATATGTATATGATGTGAAATGATCACCACAATAAATCTAGTTAGCATCATCAGCACACATAGATAGATTGTTTTTCCCTTGTGATTAGACTTTTAAGATCTACTCAGTTAGCAACTTCAGGTATACAGTATGGTATTGTTTGTGAACTATTGTCACATTGCTGTCCATTGCGCCTCCAGGATTTATGCATCTTATAACTGGTAGTTTGAACCTTTTGACCATTTCCTTTATTCCCCTGCCGAACTCCTCTTTTGGTATCCAACAATCTGTTCTCTGTACCTATCAGTTCAGTTTTTTTCTATTTTAGACCACAAATATAAGGTGATATTTTATAGTATTTGTCTTTGTTTGTTTTATTTCACTTAGCACAATGCTCAATTTTTTAATTGTTATACTTTGCAGAATAAAAATATAACACCTAATATTCTTATAGATGAACTATAAGAGAGGCAATTTACCATTTTTGTTCACTCAGAATTATAATAACATTATAATGAAAGAAGAAATGGAATGGAATATTTAATATTATTGGTGTTTTGATATTTATTATAAATTAACAGCAATTCATGCCAATGTATTTTAACTTTATTTCATTAAATTATGGATTATCATATTATACTATATTTAACATATCTTATAATCCAACATTAAAGGTCATTTAGAAGAGAAAATGAGTCGCCTAAATTTCAGTCCCATAATAAATTTGTATTGGTTTGTGGTCTGGATATGGAGGAGTCTGGAAAGCAAATTGCCTCTAATATTTACCCACCAAAAAATAATTATTTTGAAGCTATTTAACAGATATTGTTTTATTTTTTTCTCCTCTTTTTTCTTTCTTTTATTATTTTTTTCTTTTTTTTTATTTTAATTTTTACTTTATTTTACTTTACAATACTGTATTGGTTTTGCCATACATTGACATGAATCCACCACGGGTGTACATGAGTTCCCAAACATGAACCCCCCTCCCACCTCCCACCCCATATCATCTCTCTGGATCATCCCCGTGCACCAGCCCCAAGCATCCTGTATCCTGCATCGAACATAGACTGGTGATTCGTTTCTTACATGATAGTATACATGTTTCAATGCCATTCTCCCAAATCATCCCACCCTCTTCCTCTCCCTCAGAGTCCAAAAGTCCGCTCTACACATCTGCGTCTCTTTTGCTGTCTCATGCACAGGGTCATCATTACCATCTTTCTAAATTCCATATATATGTGTTAGTATGACCAACCTAGATAGCATATTCAAAAGCAGAGACATTACTTTGCTGACTAAGGTCCGTCTAGTCAAGGCTATGGTTTTTCCAGTGGTCATGTATGGATGTGAGAGTTGGACTGTGAAGAAGGCTGAGCACTGAAGAATTGATGCTTTTGAACTGTGGTGTTGGAGAAGACTCTTGAGAGTCCCTTGGACTGCAAGGAGATCCAACCAGTCCATTCTGAAGGAGATCAACCTTGGGATTTCTTTGGAAGGAATGATGCTAAAGCTGAAACTCCAGTACTTTTGGCCACCTAATGTGAAGAGTTGACTCATTGGAAAAGACTCTGATGCTGGGAGGGATTGGAGGCAGTAGGAGAAGGGGACGACCGAGGATGGGATGGCTGGATGGCATCACAGATTCGATGGACATGAGTCTGAGTGACCTCCAGGAGATGGTGATGGACAGGGAGGCTTAGCGTGCTGCGATTCATGGGGTCGCAAAGAGTCGGACACGACTGAGCGACTCAACTGAACTGAACTGAACTAATACTGTATTGGTGTTTTTCTTTCTGGCTTACTTCACTCTGTATAATCAGCTCCAGTTTCATCCATCTCATTAGAACTGATTTAATGGTTGAGTAATACTCCATTGTGTATAGGTACCACAGCTTTCTTATCCATTCATCTGCTGATGGACATCTAGGTTGTTTCCATGTCCTGGCTATTATAAACTGTGCTGCGATGAACATTGGGGTCTCTCTTTCTATTCTGGTTTCCTCGTTGTGTATGCC
This sequence comes from Budorcas taxicolor, assembly GCF_023091745.1. Classification (NCBI taxonomy): domain Eukaryota; kingdom Metazoa; phylum Chordata; class Mammalia; order Artiodactyla; family Bovidae; genus Budorcas; species Budorcas taxicolor. The sequence continues at coordinate 75,869,724 of NC_068916.1, forward strand.
CAGCAGTGGGATTTCTGGGTCATAAGGCAGTTCTATTTGCAAGTTTTTATGGAATCTCCACACTGTTCTCCACAGTGGCTGTACTAGTTTGCATTCCCACCAACAGTGTAAGAGGGTTCCCTTTCCTCCACACCCTCTCCGGCATTTATTGCTTACAGATTTTTGGATCACAGCCATTCTGACTGGTGTGAAGTGGTACCTCATTGTGGTCTTGATTTGCATTTCTCTAATAGTGAGTGATGTTGAGCATCTTTTCACGTGTTTGTTAGCCATCTGTATGTCTTCTTTGGAGAAATGTCTATTTAGTTCTTTGGCCCATTTTTTGATTGGGTCGTTTATTTTTCTGGAATTGAACTGCATGAGTTGCTTGTATATTTTTGAGATTAGTTGTTTGTCAGTTGTTTCATTTGCTATTATTTTCTCCCATTCAGAAGGCTGTCTTTTCACCTTGCTTATATTTTCCTTTGTTGTGCAGAAGCTTTTAATTTTAATTAGATCCCATTTGTTTATTTTTGCTTTTATTTCCAGAATTCTGGGAGGTGGATCATAGATGATCCTGCTGTGATTTATGTCAGAGAGTGTTTTGCCTATGTTCTCCTCTAGGAGTTTTATAGTTTCTGGTCTTACATTTAGATCTTTAATCCATTTTGAGTTTATTTTTGTGTGTGGTGTTAGAAAGTGATCTAGTTTCATTCTTTTACAAGTGGTTGACCAGTTTTCCCAGCACTTGTTAAAGACATTGTCTTTACTCCATTGTATATTCTTGCCTCCTTTGTCAAAAATAAGGTGTCCATATGTGTGTGGATTTATCTCTGGGCTTTCTATTTTGTTCCATTGATCTATATTTCTGTCTTTGTGCTGGTACCATACTGTCTTAATGACTGTGGCTTTGTAGTAGAGCCTGAAGTCAGGCAAGGTGATTCCTCCAGTTCCATTCTTCTTTCTCAAGATTGCTTTAGCTATTCGAGGTTTTTTGTATTTCCATACAAATCTTGAAATTATTTGTTCTAGTTCTGTGAAAAATACCGCTGGTAGCTTGATAGGGATTGCATTGAATCTGTAGATTGCTTTGGGTAGTATACTCATTTTCACTATATTGATTCTTCTGATCCATGAACATTGTTTTAAAAGGTCAGTTTTACGTTCGTGTAATTATGAAACAGAAATAAATGCTACTTCGCTTTTGTAGTTTGAGCAATTCAATCAAGATCAAGTCAGATCCTGAAAATCCATGTAATTCTAGTCTAAGATGAGGAATTAATTTAATACTACGTGAAGCCAATTTCCACAAGTAAAAGAAACCTGCATTGATTTAAACATATGAATGACATTTTTCTGGGCAATTGATGGATATTTGAGAAGGGCCAAACACTATTATAGAATAGAATGACATTAGGCCCCTAACTCCCTGAATTTTGGATAAATCCAAATTTCAACAACTGGTTTTTAATCTTTTGGACTCATTGTTATGCATATGAATATTTTGTGGAGTAAGTATACATAGAAATGTATTTTAAAAGAATGCTTGGTCCAGGTTCCATGCATGATACTGGATGCTTGGGGCTGGTGCACTGGGATGACCCAGAGGGATGATGGGGTGGGGGGGAGGGAGGAGGGAGAGGGGTGCAGGATGGGGAACATGTGTACACCTGTGGCACACTCATGTTGATATATGGCAAAACCAATACAATATTGCAAAGTAATTAACCTCCAATTAAAATAAATAAATTTATATTAAAAAATAAAAGAATGCTTAAATTGAAAACCTTTGTTGTTTGACAGTATTGGAAATTATGATACAAAATACTCATGTTAATTCTGATGAACAAATTAATTGATTATTAGAAAGAGTCATGTTATAATGTCACTGACATGTAATATTGTCATTTTATCATGATTTGAGAAGAATGTATCTTTTAATGAAACATTTAGGGTCAGAGAGCAGTTTGAAAAAAGAATATATATGCCTTCTCACATGACCTCACAATGTTAATGAGCAATGTTTTTCTGGTTACTCAAGTTACCATTTAAAGTCTAATCGTAAATATTGAAGTTAATGATTGCTGCTATCCCACAAAAACAGTTTCAGTGGCTGAAATGTAATTACTTTTAGAACATCTGATGAAGTATATAAAATCTCCAAACTGGAAACCTTAATTCTTCAAAAAGCCAAGCCATTCTTTGTGTTAAATACTCAATTTATTGTTTCAAAGTATATGTGATATTCTGAATTTAAGTGGAGAGGCATAGGATGATATCTGGTTTGTTTCATGACATGTAATATTTCCTGAAGTGGACAGTGATACAGATATACTTCATTCGAAGAATGCAACTGATTTTATTTTGGGTGCTTATAAGTTTGCCACTATAAATGCCATTCGTGTGCATGGATTGTCATTGCAGCCTGAAAATATTGTTTATTTATGTTTTAATTTATGTTTTATTTCTGTTTTAATTTATGTTTAATTTATTTTTTATGTTTTGACAAAAATAAAAAAGAATCCAAAAATTTTGCCATACATATAATATTCTGAATAACTAAAGTAGAAAATAATTTCCTGACAGATATACAATAATGACATTTAATTTGGGAAATGACATGGAAGTATAGAGAGGCAGAAAATGAAGTTTGTGTAATATCCTAAGTTATCTAGGAAATGGCTTGATAAATGATCTACAATAGGAACACAAAAATAAGTCATACTGTTAAATGATTAGACACCTTATTTAGGGGAGAGCCATCATTTTGAAAGGTCAATAAATTCTTTTTATTCTCAAAATCTGTGTTTATTGGGATGTCCTGGGAATTTACAATCAAGCCATAGTGAAAGGACAACTCATGTCATCATCAGGAGAATAGGATCAGATCATATATCTTACTTGACAAGAGCTGGCAATTTAACCTGACAAGATTCTTGCCAATGAGGACAGTTATAGGAGTTCCGCTGCCATGGCAAAGATTTGACATGTCATTGAGGGATGTTGTGCAGAAGCCTGACAATAAACCAGGACTTGCTAATGCAGTTTAGGATTGCTGTAAAAATTTATTAGAAACCAGAGACTGTAAAATTACTATACTTCTTCAGAACTGTTTTTCTTTCCCTTGCTGAATATTTATGTGATGTTTAGTGCACAGCACATGTTTTAAGACTTGTTCCTGATGGTGTAAAAGAAGTCTATTATAATGCACATGAAATTGCACGAAATTCAATTAAATGCATGAGAGAGTAAGTAGAATGTCCACCTGTAAGCCCATTTTGACGAGATTTTTTTTTCATTGATGGTTTTAGTGTCTGCAAATTTAAGGAGTTTCAATAATGGCACTTATATTTTAAGAAACAAAAGATATTTACATTCAATCAGGGATTAATTTAACAGAACTTAAAAGCATATGCAACTTGGAATAACAGAATTTTGTGTGTTTTATTTAGAAGGGATGAAGATAAAATCTAAATGTAAAGTTACTATTAATTGGCAATGCAATTATGATTGCTGGATGAATTTATACAATTCTTATTAGCCACTAAAAGAAAACAGAAAAAGGCAAGGTAGACACATTACAATTCTCTGTTGTTTTTGCAGTAAGCCAGCTCTTTGAAAGATACTTCCAAAATACTAATTCCTAGATATAAATCAGTAAATGCCATACCTTCTCACAGTTCCAAATATGACTGAGCCACTACTTTATGAATATCAAGAAATGATTTAATTTTCCCACCCAACCCTTCCTGTATACGTATCATATTCTAGGCAATCTGCTAGCTATTATGAGAATGTAACTACAAGGTACACAGTCACAAAAATGCAGCACAGATAAGAGTTTGAGAGCGATTCATCATGATGGATAATAACCTCAAAGTGACTGGACAACATGAAGGCATAATTAAGGGAAGATATCCATCAATTTTAATTTTGGCTACTCTACCTTCCAACTGTACTTTAGGATCTTTGAGGTATCTTGCTCTTTAAGATGTCTTTCACTTGACAAATCCTTTGTAGACTTTTACTCAAACAGTTTTAACCGTTTTATTCTCTGCTGTCTATTCAGTCTTTTGCTGACCTCTTCAGTAAAGAATAAACCCCATTCTGACTGTCCCCAACAGGAATAACACTGTCACTTCTCTCTGCCACAAGTACCTGGAGAAAGGCACGTAAGAGTATTTGGGAGGAAAGAAATATATTGGGAACACTCTGCAATGGTTGAAAGACTGACAGGACGATCAGGCATACCTATACAGAGAATGCAGTTTGGCAGTCAATCCATCATTGCTTTATTCCCATTTAAGAATGGAGCAATTTTTGCCTTGAGGATTGTGACTGCTCACTGAGTTGCATTTCAGACTCTGCTGCATTTCCTCTGCATTCTGCAGACTTGGCATTCTTACTCCACTTCACACTAATTGTGATTGCTGACTCGTGCCTGGATGGGAGGCTGCCAAAAGGGCAGGTATCCCAGAGAGACATCATTACCCAGGTTGGCAAATACCTGAGAGCCCTATTTAATGATACAATCTTATTTTTACAGCATGGGGCAGGCTTCAAGTCTCACAGCATCAGTTTCTGACCGTAATACTGTTTGGCAAAAGCCTTTCATATACTTTTGCAAACTAAAAAGAAATAAACCATGGGGATATAGATCAATGGTAGATGGATCACATACCTGGGAAGAGTTGGGAAGATGTGAATAGCTCTAGGGTAAACATATTTATCTAATTGCTGGAGAATAAAAGTGAATTCCTTGCCGAGAATAACTTGAGAAATTATATACATAAAAAATAGCTTTTTGTAGAGAGCCAGACTCTTTTTTTTTTAAACCAGGTTTTTCTCAGATATTCATTCTGCAATTGAGGTCATTGCTAAGTCATTGAAAACTAGATGGAATAGGTATGACAAGGGGCAGAGAAGCTTTGTAGCACCCAGCAGGATACACAGGGTAGATAGTCTTTATAGTCATTATTATGTTTTAGTATTGCATTTTCAAAAAACTAAATGAATTCTCCTTTTCTTTTACTCAAATAATGATTTTTAAATGAAAAATAATAAAAGTATGTGGTAAAACAAACATCTAATAGTATAATGAATAAGTTCTCCTTGCTCAGAATTCAAATCCACACAACCAATGGCAACCATTGTTAAAAATTATACATATGAAAACACATAAATATTTGGGCTTATCACACATACATAAACACCAGTTTAAAATACATAGTATGTGCAACATATCAACAATCTCTGGGTCAGGAAGATCTGGAGAAGGACATGGCAACTCACTCCTCTATTTTTGCCTGGAGAATCCCATGGACAGAGGAGCCTGGAAGGCTACAGTCCATAGGGTTGCAAAGAGTTGGACTCGACTGAAGCAAACTTAGCAAGCAAACAATCAAGTATATATCAACACATACAGGCCCCTTGTGTGTGTGCGTGCTAAGTCACTTCAGTTGTGTCTGGCTCTTTGGAACCCTATGGATTGTAACTCACTAGGCTCCTCTGTCCATGGGATTCTCCAGGCAAGAATACTGGCATGGGTTGCTATGTCCTTCTCCAGAGATCTTTCCGACCCAGGAATCGAACCTGTGTCTCTTACATCTCTTGCAATAGCAGGTGGATTCTTTACCACTAGACCACCTGGGAAGCCCATTGGTTGCTTGGTTTCTTTTAAATAACTAAAAAGTAAGATAATACTACATTATATGGATCAGCTTCAATTTCATTGTGCCGCTAAGATTTATTATTGATACTTCCAAATATGAATCATGTGTGCATACTTTTGAGCATTTAAAGGAGAAAATGTGTTGATTAATTTCTAGAAATGAAATTACTGGTCAATGATTTGATGATTCAATGTTTTTAAGTATATGATTAAATCACCCTCAAAAAATCGCCCCAATTAACAATTGCCACAGTAAGTAGAAAAGTGCTTGATGTTTTACACCCTTGCTAATACTGTGTATTTTCAAATTTCATCATTTTTAAAACTGATAGGTAGAAAGTAGATTCTTATTTACATTTTTTAAAGTGTCAGCTAATGGTTGAATATAAGAACTTTAGCAAAATCTTAATGTGGATGAGTCAAGCCCTCTTTTAATCAAATTAAATTAACCAGTATAGATTTTATCTTAATAGATACTAATTCAAGACCACCAATGAAAATTATTGTGGATAATTGTGGTTTTGAAAATTAATGGCAAAAAAAGAAAAAAATTTAAAGATACAGGCAGCTAATTAAATTCAATTTAAATCAATCTTTGGTGTGATAACTTGAGTATCTAGCTGCAGGCACGTATTATGGCAGTAGAATTTTTATAGCAAAAGTCCGGAAGTGCAGAAAAGTTTCAAGTGAGTGAACAGCTGAAAACAAACAAAAAAAAAGTTTCTTTGCTATAAAATTAGTGTAGTTTCATCACAGAAGTGAATTTTGTCAAGAATGATAGTGTTTCATTGTGCCTAGTTAGATATTCATAAATCTATAAGTATTCAATATAAAAATCCAAAATACACGGTAAATACCTGTATTGTACCATTGTAGTTGGTATCTATTTAAACTGTCAATCATATGAAACTTTTTATTCCATGATGGAGCTCAAAGTTTGACTCGTACTCTACTTTTTCCAGACTGTTAGCTCACAAAGCAGGCCTTCCACTTTCTTGTTAAATCTCATCTATGGTTTTACAAGTGACTCAGTACATTCAAAGAACAGCAAAGGAATCATCATCATCTCTATGCAGGACAAAACCTTGCATAATACTAGTCTTTTCCTTGTGACACATTTTAATCTTCCTACTACTGAGAATTTTTTCTTGTTCTCTTTTCCTACTTTTTAGGTTTCTTGCTTAAGAACAAAGCCCACATTTCTTAGAACATTCAACTTTATATTTTTAGAAGATAAAACTTTTGCCAGGTGAGAAACATATCGATTTTTTATGTGGAAAGAGTCAGATTCTCAGTTTCTCCATCTGCTCTCTCATGTTTTCTTACCACTCTATTTGTCAAATAAGAATTTGTTCAAGTTGAACCTACCAGGTAGAGGGAATGATTTTAACATGTCTGTATATAAATAAACAACACAGGTAGAAAGAAATCGTGTATCCTAACCCATACTAGTGCCAATAAGTAGATTAGTTACCAAAAAAAAAAGAAAAAAATATTATTTTTTCTTTTCATACATAGTTAAATGACTCTAGGGGTTGGATTTCATTGTATAACTTCATTACCAAGTGTAGTGACAAGCAAATTCAAAACATTAATATCTTATTTGCACAAAATGTATTTTTCATTTCCCACCATGTCCCACAGAGAGATGTAATCCAGGCTGTCCTGGTCTCTATTATAGGGTCTGTTTGAAAGATAGAGTTAATTGAACATTGTAAGAAGGGAACAGAGTGATTGGAGAATTGTCATGTTATTGTCCCAGTCTAGAAGTGACACACACGATTTCAAACAAAATTCATCCCATGGGTCTGCCTAAATGACAGAGGGCTGTGAAGTCAAACATTACGTTTGCATAGAAGAAGAAGAAAAGAGGATTTTGGTGAAGGCTAGTAATTTATACAAAATTATCTTTTCATAAAAAGGAAAATTTCTTAAATGATATAATGACCTATGAAGCTGTAGTAATTAAGAGAGTATATTGTTGACATAGATTTGAACTGATTGACCAGTGGAATAGAATAAAGAAGTCAAAAAAGATTTCTCCTAAATTAGAACTTTGATGTCTCACACAGATGCTTCTTCCATAAGGGAAAAAAGCAGAGACCGTGTGCTGGAGGCAGATAAATTATGCCTAAGGAAAGGTATTGGGCTCCCCTGGTGGCTCAGAGGTTAAGCGTTTGCCTGGAATGTGGGAGATCCGGGTTCAATCTCTGGGTCAGGAAGATCCCCTGAAGAAGGAAATGGCAACCCACTCTAGTACTCTTGCCTGGAAAATCCCATGGAGGGAGAATCCCTTGGAGGCAGAATCCCTTGGAGGCAGAATCCCTTGGAGGGAGGAGCCTGGTAGGCTACAGTCCATGGGGTCGCAAAGAGTTGGACATGACTGAGCGAGTTCACTTCACTTCAAGGAAAAAAATGACATTGACTCTTTATTTCATACAAAAACTTAGCTCACTATGTTACATATAAAAGAAAAATTCAAAGTCATAGTAGAAAGTATAGATAAATATCATTTAGAATTTAGATAGAAATTTCTTAAAAGAAAAATATAATCCCTGAAAAAGGTAGGAGTTAGACACACTAACCCCCTGCATGCATGTAACTCTCAATTCCCCTAAAATTTAACTACTAATAGCTTACTGTTGACCAGAAGCCTTGCTGATAACACAGTTGATTAACACATATTTTGGATATTATATCTATCATATACTTTATTCTTAGAAAAGAGTAAGCTAGAGAGAAGAAAATGTTACTAAGAAAATCATTAGGAAAATATAGTACTTTACTGTGTTTAAGTTTATGTCATCTGTTTAAAAGATGATGGAATGATACAAACAAAACATTGTAGCTGTCATACATACCATTAACACTGGACCTCAAAAATACTGCACAGTAATAGAAATGTTTCTTTGAAAGCAAAGTTATAGAGCAGAGAAAACTAACACATTATTAGTTTTATGTTGTCTATCACTCACCTTATGTCTATGTAAGGACAGGTTAACCACTTCAATAAATCTTGCACAGGATATACCACACAATGAACACTTAGGGGGAAAGTCACGATGTTGACACAGAAATGACTCATAGTTCTTGCTGTACAGTTATTAGATTTTCACATGAAACTATACATGTATACAACGGATAAGTTTATTAAATGTAGAGCATGGTGATTACTAACCATTAAGTGGAAATAGATCATCATAAAGGTCTTCACCCTTGCCATCTTCACATTGAGTAGGCTAAGGAGAGTGAGGAGGAAAGGTTGGTCCTACTCACAGCTGCAAGGGGTAGATGGGGAGATGAGAGGCAGGTACACTCTGTAACTTTATGGAAATATGCCATCATATCTGTATGACTTTTTTGCTTTTCCATATCTCTAAAAAAAACATTTCTATATAGGACCAAATCCTTCTGCCATTTGTTTTAGTTTCAGGGCTTGTATCATAGAAGAGTTTATGTTGAAGTTTACAAAGAAGTCGAGTGATTTGAATAATCAGAACCTTTCTGCCACATTGTATAATGTCAATTTGTTTTCCGGCCCTGCTTCTTCTCTGTCTTCTTCCTCATTGTCTGGCACTGGATCAGAAGCACGTATCCCTATCAGGTCATCTTCTGTTAGTTCCTCTGGTGTGGTTTCTATTAGTTTTTGAATTACAATAAGATCCGTATCTTGAAACCCTTCACATTCTACTTTATATATATACATATATATATATATATATATATATTTTTTTTTTTTTTCCATATCCACAATCTCTTTCATGATTTCCTTGTTTGGCTCTGTAATAAATCATGTGAAATTAAGCACAGAATCTAGATATAGTTTTCTCCAGTAACAATTTATTGTTGTGGGTTTGATGACTTCCATGGCTTTTTCTACAATGATGATGATATCTTCAGTGGTGTAACCCTTCTAGACTTTCATGATGTGCTATTTCATCAGAGTTCTCTTCCACACCATTGACAGTCCTTTCCATAGAGTACCATGGGTTGTTGTTGTTGTTCAGGTGCTAAGTTGTGTCTGACACTTCGCAACCCCTTGAACTACAGCACACCAGTCTTCCTGGTCCTTCACTATCTCCCAGAGTTTGCTTAAACTCATGACCATTGAATTAGTGATGCCATCCAACCATCTCATCCTCTGTCACCCCCTCCTCCTCCTGCCCTCAATCTTTCCCAGCATCAGGGTCTTTTCCAGTGAGTCAGCTTGCTGCATTAGGTGGCCAAAGTATTGGAGCTTCTGCTTCAGCATCAGCATCAGTCCTTACTGTGGATAAGAAGCCTTAAAAGTCCTTGTGACTCCCTGATCTAGAGGCTGAATTAGAGACACGTGTTTTGAAACAAAATAGAACAATTCAGCAGCTTCATTGTTGAATTCATAGGGTTTTGGGTGGACAGGGACATTTTCCAGTATCAAAAGGACATTAAAAGTCAGTTCTTTGCTGGCAAGATTCATTTCCTGATTTTAGAGACAAAGTATCAATAGAACTAATCTAGAAAAACTGTCTTAGTCACCAGATAATGCTTTTCTTGTCATCTTGACATTTTTTAAGCAAAATTATTTTTTTTCCTTAAAATTGTCAAACCGTATTTTTCTGGCATTAGATCTTCCAGCCTTATATCCTTTGTCTTTCTTTTAATTTAAGTTGCCATGTATTGGCTTCAGGTTTTCCTCCAGTCATATTAGAATCTATAGGTATCTTTTCTAATATCAACTTGGTAATATGAGGTAAGTTATTCTGCAAAAAGATAATTGTTTACACACCTGCTGATGTAGCTGCAGGAATGGCTTCAGGAATTTGCTTTTCCTTTTTTTTACAATTGTCCTTACACAGGATTCACTTATCCTGAAATGGGGCAACAGCAGGTGCAGACCTCACTCTATGATACATCTCAAGTAATTCAGCTTTTTCCTGTAAAAAAAAAAAAAAAAAAAGGAAAAGCAAATTCATTCATTGACTTATTTTCTATGACTGCTTCAAGTTACAATAGCAGAGTTGAGTAGTTGAGAAGGAGGAGATCATGTGATTTGCAAAACCTACAATATTTACTACTTGGTCCTTTACAAAAAAGTTTTCTGACTCCTGAAATAAATGGTCCTCAAACTTGTTCTTTACATGTAAAGTTAAACATTTGGAATGTATAAAATAAAAACTTCTCTCTCTTAAGTGAGTGGCTGTTACAATAGAAAGCCCTGGGTTAATGAATACCATCTCTGTCATACATTAACAAAAATATACTTATGGTCTCAAATAGCTAGATACTTGTACTCATTTTCTTCATTATTCATACCCTATGGGCAGTAGATGAAAAAGGGTCTTGCTGTTTATGAAATAGTAAAGAAAGTTTAGGAAAAAAGTGAATTGAGAAGGCACAAGTTTAATATAAAAGTTACCTCCAGTGTACCTCAACAACAGGACTTGAATAGCATTAAACAAAAAAATCAAGAATTTGTTTTCTGTTCTTTCATAACCATTAGTTATTTTATCATGGTTTAGGGGAAATTTCTATCTACTTATGATCGTATTAAACCGATAAACAAGATTTAATATTATGTTTTCTTCCACATGGGCATGGATAGGCAATTCACACTAAAACAATTTATTTGACGTTTGCTCAAAAAAATAACCTATATAAATACATTTAAGGAATGTATAGTTTGTGCTTTACAGAGTCACACCTGCATGAAATGATAAAAAATACACTGATTGAATTATAGATGATAAAATCATTCATTATTCAATGAATTTGCAGCCTTTCTATTAAGAACGACAAAAAAATTATCAAATTAAGACAATCATCAAATTAAATCCTCAGAACTATAAAGCTAATGATCTTTTCAGTTTCTCTCTCAAGATTTTTAATATATCTCAATTTGGTTTTCCATTCATACATGTATGCACTCATACATACACACATATATATAAATATATGCATGTATATATATGTATTAGGATAGACTGTATATAGTGAAGATACAGTGGAAGTGAGAAATAGATTTAAGGGACTAGATCGGATAGATAAAGTGCCTGATGAACTATCGATGGAGGTTCATGACATTGTACAGGAGACAAGGATCAAGACCGTCCCCATGGAAAAGAAATGTAGTATTTACTGCACCATAAATTAGAATTACTATGAGACTGTTTAATAAGTCAGCTTAAATAGAAAAAAAAAGGGAGGGGCAAAATAGCTGTCTGGGGAGGCCTTACAAATAGCTGAGCAAAGAAGAGAAGTGAAAAGCAAAGGAGAAAAGGAAAGATATTAGCATCTGAATGCAGACTTCCAAAAAATAGCAAGGAGAGATAAGAAAGCCTTCCTCAGCAAACAATGTAAAGAAATAGGGGAAAATAACAGAATGGGAAAGACTGGAGATCTTTTCCAGAAAAGGCAATGGCAACCCACTCCAGTGTTCTTGCCTGGAGAATCCCAGGGAAGGGGGAGCCTAGTGGGCTGTCGTTTATGGGGTCGCACAGAGTTGGACACGACTGAAGTGACTTAGCAGCAGCAGCAGCAGAGATCTCTTCAAGAAATTAGAGATACCAAGGGAACATTTCATGCAAAGATGGGCTCAATAAAGGACAGAAATGGTATGGACCTAACAGAAGCAGGAGATATTAAGAAGAGGTGGCAAGAATACACAGAAGAACTATACAAAAAAGAGTTTCATGACCAAGATAATCACATTGGTGTGATCACTCACCTAGAGCCAGACATCCTGGAATGTGAAGTCTAGTGGGCCTTAGAAACCATCACTACGAACAAAGCTAGTGGAGGTGATGGAATTCCAGTTGAGCTCTTTCAAATCCTGAAAGATGATGCTGTGAAAGTGCTGCACTCCATATGCCAGCAAATTTGGAAAACTCAAAAGTGGTCACAGGACTGGAAAAGGTCAGTTTTCATTTTAATCCCAACGAAAGGCAATACCAAAGAATGCTCAAACTACCACACAATTGCATTCATCTCAAACACTAGTAAAGTGAGAATTTAATCAAAATTCTCTAAGCCAGGCTCCAGCACTAAGTGAACCATGAACTTCCAGATATTCAAGCTGGTTTTAGAAAAGGCAGTGGAACCAGAGATCAAATTGCCAACATCTGCTGGATCATGGAAAAAGCAAGAGAGTTCCAGAAAAACATCTATTTCTGCCTTTGACTATGTGGATCACAATCAACTGTGGAAAATTCTGAAAGAGATGGGAATATTAGACCACCTGCCCTGCCTCTTGAGAAACCTATATACAGGTCAGGAAGCAACAGTTAGAACTGGACATGGAACAACAGACTGGTTCCAAATAGGAAAAGGAGTATGTCAAGGCTGTATATTCACCCTGCTTATTTAACTTATATGCAGAATACATCATGAGAAACGCCGGGCTGGAAGAAGCACAAGCTGGAATCAAGATTGCCGGGAGAAATATCAATAACCTCAGATATGCAGATGACACCACCCTTATGGCAGAACGTGAAGAGGAACTCAAAAGCCTCTTGATGAAAGTGAAAGAGGAGAGTGAAAAAGTTGGCTTAAAGCTCAACATTCAGAAAATGAAGATCCTGGCATCTGGTCCCATCACTTCATGGGAAATAGATGGGGAAACAGTGGAAACAGTGTCAGACTTCATTTTGGAGGGCTCCAAAATCACTTTAGATGGTGATTGCAGCCATGAAATTAAAAGACACTTACTCCTTGGAAAGAAAGTTATGACCAACCTAGATAGCATATTCAAAAGCAGAGACATTACTTTGCCAACAAAGGTCTGTCTAGTCAAGGCTATGGTTTTTCCAGTAGTCATGTATGGATGTGAGAGTTGGACTGTGAAGAAAGCTGAGCACCGAAGAACTGATGCTTTTGAACTGTGGTGGTTGGAGAAGACTCTTGAGAGTCCCTTGGACTGCAAGCAGATCCAACCAGTCCATTCTGAAGGAGATCAACCCTGGGTGTTCTTTGGAAGAAATGATGCTAAAGCTGAAACTCCAGTACTTTGGCCACCTCATGCGAAGAATTGACTCATTGGAAAAGACCCTGATGCTAGGAGGGATTGGAGACAGGAGGAGAAGGGAACGACAGAGGATGAGATGGCTGGATGGCATCACTGACTCGATGGACGTGGGTCTGAGTGAACTCTGGGAGTTGTTGATGGACAGGGAGGCCTGGCATGCTGTGATTCATGGGGTCGCAGAGTCGGACATGACTGAGTGACTGGACTGAACTCCATGGACTCAGAAGTGTTAGGAATAACATAAAGACCATTCCTCCATACCTGTCAGTCTTGGTTACTATCCAATAATTATTCCCACTATTATCAGACTTCTTTAAGAACATCACCTCCATAATTCCCCTAACTCAGCTTTGCACTGTCCCTTGGCTCTTCAAAAATCCCCTCTCCCCCACGCCCCAGCCACACACACATGCACACACACACACACAGTGTACACCAAACAAACATCTTCTCTGCTCTGCTCTGGGAACACTTTTTTCATGACACCAGTTCTGTCTATATAGGGAGCATATAACCTTATTTTAACTGAATCTTGACTCCTTAAGGACATTTTCCCTATGAAATAACGAAGACAAACTTGCCTTACTGTATGGTCCACATAGCTGAGGAGGGGTAGTAACTTCAAAGTCCTCACTCACCAGAACAGCTCAGGACCTTCCTTCCTACATCCTCACTTGAACTATTGCTCCTTTCAGAACTATAAAACTCAGTAAGCTACTTCTCTACATAATTTCTCATCTATCAATTTTCTAGTCCTTCTTTCTCATTCATTGAATATTTTGATACCTGTTCCTCAATTTTAAAAAATCACTCCAATGGTTTCCGCTGTTATGAATATGACTATAGAAAGCCTATAGAGTGTCTTAGCAATTCAAGTCCAGAGATATGACCTCTTTTCAACATCAGTTTCCCTTCCTAATGCCACACAATGAAAATTTATCCTTACTCATTCTGCTTATGAAATCCACACACCCTGAAATCCTACTCTCTGACGATAGCCTTCATAGCAAGTTATTGTTCTTTTGCCGTGTTATACCCACCACAGTGGTTCAACTTCATGAAGATCATCAATCCCTTGACTCCTTTTTCCCAGCAACTTTTTGCTTGCTTTGTTAAACAGCTAAAATATACATGCTTTGGAAACGCCCTCAATTCATGTGCTTCATTGCTTTTCGAATTCACCTTTCTGGAGAAACAAACAAACAGAAAATTTGGATGAGTTCAACTGTTCTTCTACTCAACTTGATCTGGATTTCTCAGTGCTTACAGAAACAAAATGAAACATAACAGAATACTTTTAACTGTATCAGATTTATTTTCTCCAGCTTCAAGGGGGCTTATCACACTATATAGAGATATTTTTCAGTTTCCATGTTCATTCACAGAGAAAAATAGCAGTATAAGTTAGAAACCCCCTCAGCTTCTGCTACCCTATATCAAAATTTTACACATTCACACGTGCATCTTTTTCTAGTTAAGACAGGAATGCTGCCTTTCTTTATCATGCTTGTTGCTCTGATTCTGTATTCCTACTCATCCACTCCTGCCTCCTCATATGCTTCATACTGTTAATTTGCCCTCTTCCTCTGGTATCGTCAACCACCTCCTCTATTGTTTTTTTCCCTGTGTGCAGGTGAATGTTCAAATTTCAAGTTATTCTCACCCAACTTTATACTCACACTCAACAAAACATCTTCTCTCTTTTAAATTCAAGTTGCCTGAGAGAATTGTAAACTGCACTGACTGTTCCTTCTTTACTCACTGTAATTGCTTGGCTTCCTGAACAACTGCAAACCGACTATGCTTTCTACGGTACTTCAAAATTTTTCTCAACAAAGGCACTCATGTTTCTAAATAAAATAGATAGCATGTTGTTCTTTTCTTATATGATGTCTCCGAAGTGTTAAAATGCCTTATTTTTCCCATTGTTCATTAAAATATATTTTACACACAGTAAAATTGACCTTTTTAATGTACAGTTCGAAGTTTGACAAATGTATGCATGCATGCCAAGTTACCTCAGTTGTGTCCGACTCTTCGTGACTCCTATGGAGTGTAGCCCACCAGACTCCTCTGCTCATGGGGCTCTCCAGACAAGAACACTGGAGTGGGTTGCCATGTCCTCCTCCAAGGGGTCTTCCCCAGCCAGGGATTGAACCCACATCTCTTGTGTCTCCTGCACTAGCAGGTGGGTTCTTTACTACTTGCACCTCCACAATTATATAACTACCATTAAAGTCAGTATACAGAATAGCTGCATTGTTTCCAAAATTGTTTCTGTGCTCTTAGTAATCCATCTCCCCCTGCTCAAAGTTCTGACACCACTGATCTGTCTTCTGTCCTATAACTGTGATTTTTCTAGAATTGTAAATAAATGGAGTCATATACTATGTTGCCTTTTCAGCCTAGCTTCTTTCATTTAATATAAAAATGCATTTGATACATACTTCACCATCAAGTTGTGTGTGGATTAGTAGTTTGCTCCTTTTACTGCTAAGTAGTATTTACTCTATGACTGTATCAGAGTTTAATCATTCACAAATGTAAGGATATTTGGATTGTTTCCAGCTTGGGGCAATTAACAATTCTATGTAAACTTTTAGATACAGATATTTGTGTGAGAGTATGTGTTTTTGGTAAATGTTTAGAGGTGGGACAGATAGGTTACATTCAAAGTGTATGTTTAATTTTATGAGAAACATTCAGACTGTTTACAACATGGCTGTACTTTCTGCACTACTGCCAGCATATTACGTGTGTTCCAGTTGCTCCATAACCTAGCTATTACATGGTATTATCAATTTTGTTTTGCTTTTTTTTCTCAGTCAAATATATGTGTAATGGTATCATATTGTGATTTTAATTGCATTTTCCTAAGAAATAATGTACTTATTTTCATGCTTATTTGCCATCTGAATGACTTCTTACATACGCATTTGTTCAAATACTTGTTCATTTAAAAACCCAGGTTATGTACTTTTAATTGAGTTTTGAGAGTTCCTAATATACTCAGGGTGAAAGTCTTTTATCAGATATAATATTTGCAAATATTTTCTCTCAATCTATGACTAATTTTTTCATTATCTAGTGTTTCCCAGAGTAGAAGTTTCTACTTTTGGTGAAGTCTGGATATCTATTTTTTATTTTATGGATTATGTTTTTGGTGTCATAGCTAAGAAATTTCACCTAATTTTACTTCCCCTATTTTATCTGTTAAAGATTTTATAGTCTTAAGTTTTACTATTAGCTCTATAATCAGTTTGGGGAAACAAATTTTTTAAAAATATTTGATATGGATCAAGGTTTAATTTTTAGCATATGAACATTCTTTTTTTTTCATTTTTTTTCAGAATCATTTGTTGAAGAGACTGCCTTATTTTTTGGTAAAAACAAGTCTGTTGAAATATTTGTTTGGGTCTATATCTGGACTTTCCTATTTTATCAATTTATATGCCTTTTCTCAATACTATACTGTCTTGATAATAGTGACTTCATTATTTATCCTGAAATCAAGCCATATGAATGCTCTGATTTTTTAAAAAATTATTTTGACTACTTTATTTCAGTATCAACTTGTCTGAAAAAATACCAGCTACTAGTATTTTGATTGAACTTGTATTTGATAGATAAGTTTGGGAAGAACTGGCATCTTAATATTAATTATTCCAACCAGTAAACATGGTGCATCTTTCCAGTTCTTGAGATTATATTTTTAACTGGAATTTTGAGTGATTCTGAAGCTGAAACTCCAATACTTTGGCCACCTGATGTGAAGATCCGACTCACTGGAGAAGACCCTCATGCTGGGAAAGACTGAAGGCAGGAGGAGAAGGGGATGACAGAGGATGAGATAGCTGGATGGCATCACCAATGCGATGGACATGAGTTTGAATAAGCTCTGGTAGTTGGCGATGGACAGGGAAGCCTGGCGTGCTACAGTCCATGGGGTCACAAAAAGTCGGACATGACTGAGTGACTAAACTGAGTCTTCTGTAAATATTGTACATGTTTTGTTTTATTTTAAGCTGTATGTCTAAGTGCTTGGTATTTTCAGTGTAAATATAAATGGTACCTCTTATAATTTCAATTGCCAGTTGCTCATTGCTCGTATATAAAAATAGGATTGATGCTTTTGAAAATATTGATATCGTACCGTGCTATCACGGTAAATTCACTTTACATTCTACTACCTTTTCTGAAGATTCTTTGGGATTTTCTATGTAGATAATCATGCAATTGGTGAAGCTTTCCGTTTCTTCCTTTCCAGTCTATGTGCCTTTCCCCTTCTTCCTTTATCTCACTTGCTACAATTTGCAGTAGAATGTGGAAATTCTCTGGCAATCCAGTGGTTAGACTGCACTTGAATGGCTGAGGGCCCTGGTCTGGGAACTAAGATCCCACGAGTCTCACACAGCAATGCCAAAAATAAACAAACAAAACCTTGTAGAATGTTACACAAAAGGACCACTTCTCTCTCTGACCTTCTCTCCTTGGTTTTCTGACACCGATATCTACTGATTATTTTTTTCTACCTCTCTGACTACTCCATCTTAATCTCCGTCAGTCCTCTTTCCTCTCTCTTCTGAATGGGTTTTTCTCACTCTTTTTTTCTCTTCAGTTCATGCTCTCTTCAAACTGTTGTTCAACTGTTGTGATTTTGATGTATATCTAAATGCTGTTTACTGCTGATGCATTCATTCTTCTGAGTTCCCTTTGAATACTTACTTAATTTCTCTGATTCTCAAAGACATTTCAGATTATGTAGGTCAGGAAACAGTTTTTTTCTTCCTTCTCTTTTACTTGCTTCATAATAATTTCACCAACCACTCAGATAGTCAGTCATAAAACCTGAGAATCTTGTATGGTAACTCCTTTATGCCTAAATTTTATAAGACTAAATAATATAAAATTGTCTTTTTTATTTATCAAAACAGTTAAATATTGGCAAGTCCATATGGTTTCACTTAATAGATTCAACCTCTCAATTCTCATGAATATTTTTAAAATTCATCCATTTTCATTCATCCCATTGCCACTACCTCTATTAATAGATTTCATCATCTCTATCTGAAATATATAATAGCCATTTAACTGATCTCTCAAGTGACCCTTGTCTAGTTTCTATCATGCCTTCTCCAGTATTTTCTTCAAACTGCAGTGACATCTTTATTTCTGTCCCATCTATTCTGTTTACACGTGCATCCTTGGAAAACCAAGAACTTCAGTTTTGTATCTCTATGTTAAATATTATAGTATCATCATCTGCTTGTTTTAAAGCCCAGCAAGAATATCTATGGGAGGATGTGTTATAAAATATGAAGCTATTTACAAAATGTTATCTATCATTACCTGGTGTGGTTAAAATCCATTCATTTCCTGTCAATGAATTACTTTGATGTAAATCAAACCAACAAAACTGCCTTTTATGGTTAGAAAACACCATACTGTTTAGCTCATTTCCATTGTAACCACAGGACTGTTTATCAATAATATCATCCAGAATTACATAGTATTTTCTTATGAATAAACCTTTACAAATTTCACATGGGTGAATTTCGTGTTTAAGACAGCATGTCCAGACTATATACATTAGATTTAATATGACAACTCATCCACTCAACTGACTTTCAGATTAAGACATTAAAATAGATGGAGAGATAAATTGGGAGCTTGAGACTGACATGTACAGTACACACTATTGTACATGAAATGGATGACTGATAAGGACTTAGTTTATAGCACAGGGAACTATTCTCAATACTCTGTAGTGAGCTATATGGGAAAATAATTTTAAACAGAGTGTATATATGTGTATGTATAACTGATTCACTTTGCTGTACAGTGGAAACTAAGAAAATGTTAAATCTACTGTAATCCAATAAAAATTTTAAAAAGAGAGGTTAAAATAATTCTTATACTGTCATAATTACAATCTCAATTTTTAACAATCTTAAAATAAGAATATACAATAATTTTGATTTGTATAACTCAGTGCATAACAATTATACATAA
Organism: Budorcas taxicolor; assembly: GCF_023091745.1. Classification (NCBI taxonomy): domain Eukaryota; kingdom Metazoa; phylum Chordata; class Mammalia; order Artiodactyla; family Bovidae; genus Budorcas; species Budorcas taxicolor. The sequence continues at coordinate 75,889,385 of NC_068916.1, forward strand.
GCTTATTACATAGTTTAACAAAAAAAAATACTTTTAAAAGTTACTTGTTTTCATAACAAATATGAAAAAGCCTTACTGTTCATTCAGTATTGAAAAATTAAATCAGTATCCATTCATGGCATATGATATTGTGCACACTGTCTATCTTTTGTAAGCTCCCTAAGTTACCAAAGTAACCAGCTCCTTCTGGTAATTTTGAAATACCTAAATATTTGGAAACAGTAGGCCAAATGAAGAGAGGTAATATCTAAATGTGTATTTTACATTGAGCTCAAACATTAGACAAGACCAAGAAAAAAATATCATTATGGTAGAGGAGATTTTGCAGGTAAAGTTTATCAATTAAAAACACCTGTCTTTCTGTTCTAAATACATATAAAGTCACACAATATTTTGACTCAGCACTCTAGAATAGGAAATTTGAAAACTGAAACATTTTAAAATGAGGATAAAAAGAGACAGTGCTCAATAAACATTTAAGTGAGTAAATAAATGAATAAACTATTGACAACTTGGATGTGTGATAAATTTTATTTAGAAAACCTTTTTGGTGGCTTTCATCAAGAATCTTGTATTTACATGCACCCTTTTGTAAAGGGAAAACTCTTAAAAGGTTACTAACAACTTCAATTTTATTTTGTGGTCTCTCTCCATAAACCATAGACTAGTAGTCTCCACTTTCTATAAGTCTCAAATGGTGTAATTGCTTTAAATTGTGATCACCTGACCAGATGCCTGAAAATTACCTGATCTACTTAATATAACTTGTTTAGCTGAACCAATTTAATTTCCAGGCCATATGTTCACAAAATTATTTCACTTAATCCATTTCAAGGTGGCTTCCTCTTTTGCACCTTGCTGATTCACCTTCCTTTGATTGATCCAATTCTAGAGTAAGAAATGACCTACATGAGAATTTTAAAATAACACTGCTCAATGATCAAAAGACACATTCTATTCATTTTCTCAGGCCAAACATTTCAGGAATAATAAGTTGTTTTTAAATTATCTTGTCTTTTTCCTTCATAGAAAATGAAAGGCTTAAAAAACGTATGTCCTGATCATACCTACAAATTAAAATATGAATATTGGATTATCACAGAAGCTATAATAAATTCCAGTCAAATCAAAATATGATCCATTACATTTTCTGTAGTAATTTATTAAAAGTCCCCTTTCATTTTACATGTGCTGAGCAAAACTGAACATTTAACTAATATGATAAGAATTGATGTAAGTGACCATTTTCCACTTAGAAATTTAGGCAGTTTTGTTTTCACATCTTTCCACATTAATTTGTTTCTTAAAGATTTTTTTGACTCTACCTGACTTTCAGTAGTTTTATCTAGACAGCCAATGTTTATTTCAAAATCTAATTTTCTTTGGAAACATAGATTCAAAAGTCACCATTCTGTTCTGTATAAATTAAGCCTGACTTTCCTCCTGTTCACTTTATGTGATCATTATATAAAAAGGGAAGTAAAAGGGGATGGTGGGACACTATCTCTTTGCATTAATTTTCCTTTTATTTCCTCATTTCTAGAATCATGATTCAGTCATCTTAGTCTTTTCTTATGTTTTCCATATTATTAGAAGATATGACTTTATTTTGTTACAGAGAGATGCTTATTGATTAATAGATGTGAAAAATGCCAGTTTCTTTACATTTTCTTATATACAAGGTTCTGGCCTACCTTTAATAAGCTCATTTTTACTCACTAATTGGAGTGGTCTAACATTGAGTTTCAACAATTTTTGCGGGTATCTTTAAAAAATAAAACAACATCTTTAGTGTTTCAAATAAATCATTAACTATGAGATCTTTGTTTTTCAAAGAAGAACCATTGATATTAAATTTAGATCATCGACAATTTATTCTTCAAAAGAATCAACTTGATTTATGCAGTCTGACTTTCAGTAAAAGGGCTTTAGCCCTAACTCTGGGAATACTATAACCTTACTATGTCCTTAATTCACAAAATATAACAGATGGGTGGAAAGTTCATTAATCTTCGCATGGAGTGTTATACCATTTGAGCTCTAACGGATATGAATATGTGAGACCTGTCAACCCATATTGATCACCTATTCCCTTCTGAATGTTTTAAATGTTTCTTGTTAGTGGAAAGCACATGTCTCAACTTTATTCCCAATAAAGTAATAAAATATTATTTGTTGGTTAACTAAAAAACAGATATGATTTAATCTATAGGGTGTTTAAAGAATATTACATCATCTAAAAAATAGATACATTAACATATATTAAACCTAAAGTACTCTAAGTTCTGTGATCAAAAAAGAAAATTATATCACTTAGTCTGCAAACTTAAATTATATATTCATTAATTCAACAAGTACTTGTTAAATGACCAAAATATACAGAATAATATAGGGGATATATAACAGATGTTGTTGGGGATCTATCAAAATCTCCATACTTTGATCATTTCTACATATATGTCCACCATCAACTGTCAGCACTTTTCTTTGTATGAGGGCTTTTTCTGGCTATCTGGCTGCTTTATTACCTCTAGGACAAGAGGACCACTTTCTTCCCAGAAGCAGCTTTAACCAAAGACTGATGAGAATTGATATATAAATATAAATCTCCTCCCATTTCATGTTGGATAAATATGGCACGTGTTTTGCACTGGGTCCCAGATTTCTCTAGCAGAATTCAATTACATTTACCCTTAATATTAACTTGCTTACAAGTAAACCCTAAAGTGGCTGTCTTCTCTGTCTTGCTTCCCATTCTTCTGCTTTTATTTCCAACAATGATGTTCCGTTCATTTGACACCTTGTCTTAAGGTTTACTGCTCAGGAAGCCAAACTAAGACAGCTAGATAGGTGATATAGATATGGGTATGCTGCTGCTGCTGCTGCTACCGCATAGACGGCAGCCCACCAGGCTCCCCCGTCCCTGGGATTCTCCAGGCAAGAACACTGGAGTGGGTTGCCATTTCCTTCTCCAATGCATGAAAGTGAAAAGTGAAAGTGAAGTCGCTCCGTCGTGTCCGACTCTTAGCGACCCCATGGACTGCAGCCTACCAGGCTCCTCCGTCCATGGGATTTCCCAGGCAAGAGTACTGGAGTGGGGTGCCATTGGCTTCTCCAAGATATGGGTTTAGATTTACATAATTCATTATCATTGTTATCATCATCAGGATTCTGGTCTTAAATTCTGATTTGTATTTCAAAAATAATTAATTCTATACATTGGGGCCATAGCTTATAGTTAGCATCTCTTCCTGTTTAAAGAGCACTTTTGTTTTTTAGTCACTCAGTCATGTCTGACTCTTTGTGACCCATGGACTGCAGCATGCCAGACTTCCCTTCCCTTCACCATCTCCCGGAGTTTCCTCAAACTCATGTCCACTGAGTCAGAAATGCCATCCAACCATCTTGTCCTCTGTCGTCCCCTTCTCCTCCTGCCTCAATCATTCCCAGAATCAGGGTCTTTTCTAAAGCATCAGCTCTTTGCATCACGTGGCCAAAGTATTGGAACTTCAGCTTCAGCATCAGTCATTCCAATGATTATTCAGGATTGAGTACTCCTCTCCCAATTTGGAACCAGTCTGTTGTTCCATGTCCCATTCTAACTGTTGCTTCTTGACCTGCATACAGGTTTAAAAAGTGCATTAGTGATTTTCAATATTTAAAATGGTGGTTATCCTGAGGAAAAATTAATTATATCAAGGAACAAAAAGAGGAACATAAATTAATTAGTTTCATGTTGATAAATAATTTATTGACAGAATAATGTCTTATATATTTTAAACATCAGAATATGATTAATAAAAATAATTTATTTCAGTTTTAATGTTAGTATCCTTATATTTATAGTCAATTTCAGTTGCAAATAAATGCACAGTTTTGTCTTTATTTCATTTAATGAGAAAAGCTACAAAGTAAAAGTAGGATTTTTAAAAATAAACATTTCCTTCTAAATTTTTCTAGATTATTCAAATCTAATTCAATTATAACTCCTAATTATTCTTAAAAAGATCAAATTAACATTTACAGCATTAGAAAATTCTTAGGTTGTTCCTCAGGCTGCAAGAGATGTCACTGAAGGAGATGAATCTAAAGCTCTGGATGCTGTGTTTACATAGTGAAATGCTTTATAAAAAATAACTTGAAATAGTTGAAAGCTCAAAAGAATTTTCAAAAATCATACTGAGAGTCCTGTATACACTTGTGTACACTTCATCTAGCATTCCCTAATGATAGTCTCTTACTTATCCATAGAACCTTGTCAGAACCAGGAAACCAACATTCAGTTCAGTTCAGTCGCTCAGTCGTGTCTGACTTTTTGCGACCCCTTGAACCGCAGCACACCAGGCATCCCTGTCCATCACCAACTCCAGGAGTCCACCCAAATTCATGTCCATTGAGTCGGTGATGCCATCCAACCATCTCATCCTCTGTCGTCCCCTTCTCCTCCTGCCCTCAATCTTTTCCAGCATCAGGCTCTTTTCAAATGAATCAGCTGTTAGCATTAGTATGATATTAACTGAAATATAGACTGTATATAGATTTCACCAGTTTTTACATGCTCTCTTTTTGTGTGTATATGTATGTGTGTCCATGTGTGCTTCTGTGAAATTTCATGATAGAGGTAGTTTTGAGAAACCATCTCCACAATCTGGGAGACAGAACTGTTCCATTACCACAAAGAAACTACTTAATGTTACCCCTGAATAAGTCTATCCTCTCTCAACCCTAATTCTTGGCAATCATTAAACATTATAACTTTTTTGCTTTGAAAAAACACTATATAAATGAAATAATCCAGTATGTAAACTCTTTAAGATAGGTTTTTTAAAATTCAGCATAAAGTTCTTGAGATCAAATAGCAGTAGTTTGATGGTTTTTCTTGCTAAGTAGTATCTCATTCTGTGGCTATTCCACAGTTTGTTTATCTATAACATGTTGAAGGACATCTATAATGAACATTTGTGTACAATCATTTTTGTGAACGTAAGATTTCATCTCTTTAGAATAAGAACTTAGGGGTGTGGTTGCAAGCTATAAGTATGTGTTAGCTTCTACAAAATGCTAAACTGTTTTCCAGAAATGCTGTACTGTTGACACTCTTAGCACGAATAGGTGAGCTCCAGTTTATTTTCATTCTCAGTGTCTGTTAAATGCTTTTCTGGCTATCATAAAAATGACATGGTAACTCTAGAACGATTCTCAAACAACCTTAGTTGTTTGTGCATAAAGTCATTCAGGGAGTTTAAGATGCAGATGTCTCCATTATTGTTAATGATAATAGCCACAGTTTATTGTGTGTATAATGGGCCAGGTTGGCCCTAGGCTATTTAGTTCCCATAACAACCCTTTCAGGTAGGTTATTATTACCATCTTAATGATAAAAAATGTCTCAGAGTGATTTAGTAACTTATTGATGATCACTCATACAGTTAAGGGTAGTACCTGAGTTCCAAATTCAGTTTGAATTCAAAATCAAAGCTATTACATTAAAGTCACACAGAAGATAAGAGTGACTGAATATTTCTGTGCCATAATTATGAGTTGAAAGTTATATAAGTTCATGAACAGGGACTTGGCATGGAAGAATGACAGCAATTAATTTATTTAACTCTGCTAAAGTTAGTTTTTAAAATGCTCATGGCTAATTTGCAAGGTGAAAAAAGTTTAGGCCATCTCAAATATCTTTGAAATATAAAGATCAAAACCACAAAGTTATGAAGGCTAATATTGTTTGGCAGAGAAGAAAGAATGTTTTAATTAAATGTTTCTCATATATATGTAAGCTATGTTATTTCTGGTATCAGAAATTTACTAAACTGAAACCAATAAAAAATATTTTTAAAGTAACTACAGCATGATCCTTTCTACATAAAATTTGGAATATTACATCTTGTAGCACACTTATATTTCATAGAAACTAAACTTTATTAATGAATGTTGCTATGAGTATCATATAATCAAAAGACCATAATCTCACTTAAAATAAACACTTTTAATAGAAAAAAGCTAAATTTTCTATTTCTTGCCATAAAGCAAGAAATTATGTTGGCTATTCACTTAATATAACAAGCAGCCCATTTAAAAGACGTCTATGTAAATATTTGATGTACTGAATGATGTTGGATTTGTACTCAGCTTTTGCTAACATGTTAGCATCTGTCTTCAATCTGTTTAGAAGAATGAGCTCTCAGGTTGTTTTTACTATTTTTAATATTGCAACTTTTTCCCTTGACAAGAGGGAGAGTTATTATAAAATGTGCTTTCTTCTAACCTTAAGAATTATAATTTAAAATACCAGTTTGTAGGCTAAACTTTTAATCTAGATGTACACCTAGGTCACCTAGCCTATAGCAGTAAAGCATTGTGTCACCACTCAAATGTAATTGTTCTTATGGAAAAACTTTATTACTTAAAAACTATATCTCAGATGCAAAATATTTGCCCACACCACCCCCCACCACATGCACACATCTCTATGATTGGAAATAAACATTCACCAACTCTGTCTTAACTACTAATAACCCAAAGTATATTTATGAACTGTGTTTCCCTGCCTTCTGCATATGTATCTCAGATTTTCTCTTTGTAGGACCCAAGAGGCTTTGTGAAACTTCTTGCTGCCGCTAATTTACTTCTATAGATAAAAGTGTGAAATTAATAATCCACCCTACAATAGCCTCCATTACCTTGCAATACTGGACCTCTTCTGGCTTCCATGTAGCTCTAGCCTCATAGCTCTCACATCTCTATTTTTTGACCTGCTCTTGGGCTTTCAAGTGGCCATAGCTCTTCCCTGCCTCAGGAAACCCACAGTCATCCCTTCCTCCTGAAATGGTTTTGCCCAGCTTCCAGCTGTTCACATCAATGTGTCCCTCAGGTTTACTTCCTCATACTTCCAAATCTACATCAGTGTTCCTGTTATATTCCCTCATACATCTTCCAGTTTTAGTTTATAATTATCATTACAAAGCAAATTGTTATTGATGTGAATGTTTGGTTAAAGGCTGATTTGTCCATTAAAAGGAAACTTCATCAGGGAATGGCAAATGTTTCCTTAACATATTTAGTTCCTCACTTGATGACAGTTGTACAGAAAAAGTTCAATAAATGTTTATCATGTGAGTCATTGGTTCATAAATACCTGCTCTGATAGCTTACAGCAAATTTCTGAAAAGGTCACTGTTAAGCAAACCTTATGTTTTAAGATAGACTTCCAGGTCAGAGTCGGTCAAGCATCAAGTTTCCAAATGAGGTATTCACTAAACTGAACAAAATTGTACAGTAGCTTTCTATAGGCTAGAAATACATGTCTATTTACCTAATTCATAGACAATGTTATAATTATTAGGAAAATTATATGATCTAGGTAAGGTCTCAATAGAAGAATTCTCTTTGAGCAAGTAAATATGTTGAGCAGCCAAGATTCCCTACAATTATGCTAATTGTAAGGCCAACTGGGATTAAAAAATTATCTAGGGAAAACAAATCAATCTTTTATTTCATTACACTGTTGCCTTTCATGAAGGTTTTACTTGCATGTCTCTATATTTGAGGCATTATGGCTGTAATTGGGAGTTTGAAAAAAATATATTATTTTCATTCTTTAATGAACTGTTTTCTTAGAGAAAAAATTAAAATCGTACTGTATTTGGTAATATATTCTATGTCAAAGATGGCTATTCACATATTACCTGAATAATAAAAGAAGGTAACAAAGGTATTAATCATTTTATTTGAGTGACAAAATATTTTAATTGTCCACAAATTTTAAAGGTTCAATATGATTTAGTCCAATGACTTTATTTATTAAGTCAGTATTTGGCTAGCTTTCTGAAATGTATAACTTTAAAATATCTTTGGTTTGGTGTTATTCATATATTTCCTGAATTAGGGGTTTAATATGGTTATTAAAAATGTACTTAACATTTTAACTCTTAAAAATAGATGCATATTTTAAAGATCATCTTAAAACATATTTTATGTTGGATCGCTATTAGAAAGCTCAGTCACCTGGATATGTAATATGATTTCATTGACAATGTTGGAAATTATATGTTTTAACTTAGAAACCTGATGATTCTGTAACTTAAAAGCATATTTCAGATATAGTTATGATAACCTAATATAATAAACACAAAAAGGAGTCCAATGACTCCAAATACATAAATTACATGAATTCTGTATATAAACTGATTATACCTTTTATATTTCTTTAGACTCCAAGAATATGCTAGAATATGACCTTATGATTCCTTTTTATAATGATATGAAACTGTGATTGCTTAGAATAATATGAAAGTAGTGCAAATGTTTCTTGCCTGGAGAATTCCATGAACAGAGGAGCCTGGCAGGCTATAGTCCATAGGCTCACAAAGAGTTGGACATGACTGAGTGACACACAGACTCTCACACACACACGGTGCAAGTATATATTTAGGTTAATGCCCATTAAGACTATTCCTCCCAACATAAGAATGATACCTCTTCACCAAAATTAAGGGTTATCTGACATAATCATATGTCAATTTCCTAAAAGAAGTAAACAAAATTAAATGTATCCTTGTATTTAGTTCACTTGAAGGCCAAATCTATACATTTCTCTACAAGAAAACAGAAAACTGGATTAAAAATTTTAGTGGCTATTTGATTTCCCTGATTTAACTATCTTCTGAAGTGTATAGATCTATATGATCAATATAGATAAAATTAGTTTTCCTATCTGTGACTGCATCAAGTGAAAGTAGCACCAAATAAGAAGGTACTTAGGTACACTTGGAATTATTAATAGATTATGGTCAATATGATACAAATGAAAACCACTTTGTAAGACTCCAAGGGAGAGCTTCAAAAAGACAGCCATCCTTCAGAACACTTGTATATGTTAATTAGAAATCCAGACACACCTCAAGTGGGCAATTCTGTAGAATAAGCCCTGGGGTCAAGAACAACAGACACTGGTATTTGCAACATTTCTTAGCAATTTTGTCAAGAAGGGTTATCGCCTAAAGGGTATGAGATGAGAGCAACAGCAACAGTGTGTTAGTTCCATTTTTATTGACATTTTAATGATGTTAATAAACAAGGAAGAGAGTTCATCCATTTATGTAATCCTCACCCACAAGTCCTGGAGAAGGAAATGGCAACCAACTCCAGTATTACCTGGAGAATCCCATGGACAGAGGAACCAGGTGGGCTATAGTCCATGGGGTCGTAAAGAGTCAAGACATGACTAAAGCGACTAACAACACAACAATACACCTACAAGTAGGGTCCCGACTATCACTCCAGCATTTTCGCAAAGGACAGATCTCCCAAGCAATGCTAGAGAGAGGAGGTAGCAGACAAGCAAACTGATGATCAATATTCTTCTCATGTTTCTTATAGCTTTCAACTCAGCATGCTTCTATCATTTAGAGTTTATTGAAAGTTAGCTGAAAATTACTGCATGTTTTTCTATAATTTCAAACTAGTGAACTTGGAGGGTGCACAGATTTTAAATTAAATTCAATGGAGACTAGTTTTTGCAGAAAAGGAAAAAAAAAATCTTAACGGGGTAAGAAAATGGGATTTAGAGTAGGAAGACAAGTGAATGTTTTATAAAATTTGTACTGACTCACAACAATCAGAGTACAATTAACAGTGGCTTAGGGATTACTCTTTAAAGATGACAATGGCTGTGCCATGCTAATTTGTACAAGCGTCTCCCAAGAACTGAATGGCTTGTTTGTTTACTAAAGATTTCCTACAGGTTATCCCAGTTAAGCTTGATAGCTTGCTAGCAAAGAGTTCCTGCCCAAGGGCACCTCATAGACATTTCATGTTATGGTAAATAGCAATATAAATGTTACATTTACACAGTAAATGGAGGAAGATGCCACAGGAAGATGGCAGGGTAGAAAGATGTGCACTTCTCTCCTCCTGTGAGAACTCCAAAACTACAACTAGCTGCTGAACAACCATCGAGAAGAGGATGTTGAATCCCACCAAAAAAAGATTCTCCATGTCCAAGGGCAAAAGAGAGCCCCAGAAAGATAGTAGGAGGGACGAAATCACATTTAGAATAGAACCCCATACCCTCCCCTGATGGCTCAGACAGTAAAGACTCTGTCTGCAATGCAGGAGACCCAGGTTCGATCCCTGGGTCAGGAAGATCCCCTGGAGAAGGAAACGGCAACCCAATCCAGTATTCTTGTCTGGAGAATCCCATGGACGGAGGAGCCTGGCAAGCTACAGTCCATGGGGTCACAAAGAGTTGGACACGACTGAGCGACTTCACTTTCCATACCCACCAGAGACACTTGGAGGACTCAAAGAAACCTTGTGTGCACCAGGCCCCAAAGACTTCGCAGAGGCTGAGCCAGAACTATGTTTGAGTGTTTCCTGTGGAGGTACAGGTCAGCAGTAGACTGCCACAGGGGCAGGGGCTTTGGGTGCTACAGACCTGGGTATGGCATAAGCCCTCTTGGAGGAGATTGCTATTAACCCCACCTTAGAGCCACAGAACATAGACAGGACTGTGGAAACAGACTCTTTGAGGGTACAAACAAAATCTTGTACACACCAGGACCCAGGAGAAAGGAGCAGTAACCCCACGAGAGGCTGACCTAGACTTGCCCATTAGTGTCCAGGACTCTTTGGCAGAAGAATGGGTCAGGGGTGGCCTGCTGCAGGATTCGGGACACTCAGTGCAGCAGTGTATTCATGGAACCTTTTGAAGGAGGTCACTGTTATCTTCATGACCTCCACCAGAGTTTGGGCTCAGGTCAAACAAGAGGGAAGAAACACAGCCCCGCCCACCAACAGGAAATAGGATTAAATATTTAACCAAGCATGACCCCGTGCATCAGAACAAGACCAGTTTTCCCCTCAATCAGTCTCTCCCATCAGGAAGCTTCAATAAGCTTCTTATCCTTATCCATTAGAAGGCCAAGAGAATGAAAACTACAATCACAGAAAACTAATCAAACTGATCACATGGACCACAGCCTTGTCTAACTCAATGAAACTATGAGCCATGCCCTATAGGGCCATCCAAGATGGATGGGTCATGATGGAGAGGTCTGACAGAATGTGGTCCACTGGAGAAGGGAGTGGCAAACCACTTCAGTATTCTGCCTTGAGAACCCCATGAACAGTCTGAAAAGGCAGAAAGGTAGGATACTGAAAGATGAACTCCCCAGATCAGTAGATGCCCAATACACTACTGGAGATCAGTGGAGAAATAACTCCAGAAAGAATGAAGATACTGAGGTAAAGCAAAAACAACAGCCAGCTGTGCATGTGACTGGTGATGGAAGTAAAGCCCGATGCTGTAAGGAAAATATTGCAAAAGACCCTGGAATGTTTGGTTCATGAACCAAGGCAAATTGGAAGTGATCCAACAGGAGAAGGCAAGAGTGAATGTCAACATTCTAGGAATCAGTGAACTAAAATGGACTGGAATAAGTGAATTTAACTCAGATGACCATTATATCTCCTTCTGTGAGCAAGAAGCCCTTAGAAGATATGGAGTAGCCATCAAAGTCAACAAGAGAGTCTGAAATACAGTACTTCCTTTAGATGAAAAAGTAGGAAATCAAGATATACCTGGAGTAACAGGTAAATTTGGTCTTGGAGTACAAAACGAAGTAGGTCAAAGGCTAACAGGTTTTACCAAGAGAATGTACTGGTCAAAGCAAACACCTTGTTCCAACAACACAATAGAAGACTCTACATGTGGCCATCACCAGATGGTCAATACTGAAATCAGACTGATTATATTCTTTGCAGTGAAAGATGGAGAAGCTCTATACAGCCAACAAAAACAAGACTGGGAGCTGACTGTGGCTAAGATCATGAACTCACTGACAAACTTAGACTTAAATTGAAGAAAGTAGGGAAAACTACTAGACCATTAAGATTTGACCTAAATCAAATCCCTTATGATTATACAGTAAAAGTGAAAAACAGATTCAGGGGATTAGACCTGAGAGAATGCCTGAAGAACTATGGACGGAAGTTCATGACATTGTACAGGAGGCAATGATTGAGACCATCCCCAAGAAGAAGAAATGTAAAAAGGCAAAATGATTGTCTGATTTCAGTTCAGTTCAGTCACTCAGTTGTGTATGACTCTTTGCGACCCCATGAACAGCAGCACGCCAGGCCTCCCTGTCCATCACTAACACCTGCAGTCCACCCAAATCCATGTCCATTGTGTCGGTGATGCCATCCAACCATCTCATCCTCTGTCGTCCCATTCTCCTCCTGCCCTCAATCTTTCCCAGCATCAGGGTCTTTTCCAATGCGTCAGCTCTCCACATCAGGTGGCCAAAGTATTGGAGTTTCAGCTTCAACATCAGTCCCTTTAATGAACACTCAGGACTGACCTCCTTAAAGATGGACTGGTTGGATCTCCTTGTAATCCAAGGGACTCTGAAGAGTCTTCTCCAACAGCACAGTTCAAAAGCATAAATTCTTTGGCTCTCAGCTTTCTTTATAGTCCAACTCTCACATCCATACATGACTACTGGAAAAACCATAGCCTTGACTAGACAGACCTTTGTTGGCAAAGTAATGTCTCTGCTTTTGAATATGCTATCTAGGTTGGTCATAACTTTCCTTCCAAGGAGTAAGCATCTTTTAATTTCATGGCTGCAATCACCATCTGCAGTGATTTTGGAGCCCCCAAAAATAAAGTCTGACACTGTTTCCACTGTTTCCTCATCTATTTCCCATGAACTTATGGGACCAGATGCCATCATCTTAGTTTTCTGAATGTTGAGATTTAAGACAACTTTTTCACTGTCCTCTTTCACTTTCATCAAGAGACTCTTTAGTTCTTCTTTGCTTTCTGCCATAAGGGTGATGTCATCGGCATTTCTGAGGTTATTGATATTTCTCCCAGCAATTTTGATTCCAGCTTATGTTTCATCCAGCCCAGCATTTCTCATGATGTACTCTGCATATGAGTTAAATAAGTAGGGTGACAATATACAGCCTTGAGTACTCCTTTTCCTATTTGGGACCAGTCTGTTTTTCCATGTCCAGTTCTAACTGTTGCTTCCTGACCTGTATAGAGGTTTTTCAAGAGGCAGGTCGGGTGGTCTGATATTCCCATCTCTTTCAGAATTTTCCACAGTTTATTGTGATCCACAGAGTCAAAGGCCCTGGCATAGTCAATAAAGCAGAAATAGAAGTTTTTTTGGAACTCTCTTGCTTTTTAGATGATCCAGCAGATATTGGCAATTTGATCTCTGGTTCCTCTGCCCTTTCTAAAATCAGCTTTTTTGTTGTCTGAGGAGGCCTTACAAATAGCTGTGTAAAGAACAGAAGTGAAAGGCAAAGGAGAAAAGGAAAGATATACCTATTTGAATGCAGAGTTCCAAAGAATAATAAGGATATATAAGACAGCATTCCTCAGTGATCAATGAAAAGACATAGAGGAAAATAATAGAATGGGAAAGACTAGAGATCTCTTCAAGAAAATTAGAGATACCAAGGGAACATTTCATGCAAAGATGGGCACAGTAAAGGACAGAAATGGTATGGACCTAACAGAAGCAGAAGATATTAAGAAGAGGTGGCAAGAATACACAGAAGAACTGTACAAAAAAATCTTCATGACCCAGATAATCACGATGATGTGATCACTCACCTAGAGCCAGACATACTGGAATGCGACGTCAAGTGGGCCTTAGGAAGCATCACTACAAACAAATCTAGTGGAGGTAATGGAATTCCAGATGAGCTATTTCAAATCCTAAAAGATGATGCTGTAAAAGTGCTGTACTCAATATGCCAGTAAATTTGGAAAACTCAGCAGTGGCCACAGGACTGGAAAAGGTCAGTTTTCATTTCAATCCCAAAGAAGGCAATGCCAAAGAATGCTCAAGCTACACTCATCTCAAATGCTAGCAAAGAAATGCTCAAAATTCTTCAAGCCAGGTTTCAATGGTATGTGAACCATGAACTTCCAGATGTTCAAACTGGATTTAGAGAAGGCAGAGGAACCAGAGTTCAAATTGCCAACATCTATTGGATCATTCAAAAAGCATGAGAATGTCAAAAAAAACATCTACAGAAGTAGATGTTATTGACTACACCAAAGCCTTTGACTGTGTGGATCACAATAAACTGTGGAAAATTCTGAAAAATTCTGTGGAAATACGAAACCACCATACCTGCCTCCTGAGAAATAGGTCTGCAGATCAAGAAGCAACAGTTAGAACAGGACATGGAACCACAGACTGGTCCCAGATTGGGAAAGGAGTACATGAAGACTTTATATTTTCATCCGGTTTATTTAACATATATGCAGAGTACATTATGCAAAATGTCAGGCGGGATGAAGCACCAGCTGGAATCAAGATTGTCAGGAGAAATAGCAAAACCCTCAGATATGCAGGTGACACCACCCTTATGGCAGAAAGTGTATTAGAACTAAAGAGCCTTTTGATGAATGTGAAAGAGGAGAGTGAAAAAGTTGGCTTAAAATTCAACATTCAAAAAACTAAGATCATGGTATCTTGTCCCATTACTTCATGGCAAATACATGGAGAAATAATGTGAACAGTGAGAGACTTTCTCTTTTTGGTCTCCAAAATCACTGTAGATGATGACTGAAGCCATGAAATTAAAAGGTGCTTGCTACTTAAAAGAAAAGATATGACCGATCTATATAGCATATTAAAAAGCAGAGATATTGCTATGCCAACACAAATACATCTTGTCAAAGCTATGGTTTTTCCAGTAGTCACGTATGTGAGAATTGGACTGTAAAGAAAGCTAAGTGTCGAAGAACTGATGCTTTTGAACTGTGCTGTTGGAGAAGACTCTTGAGAGTCCCTTGGACTGCAAGGAGATAACCAGTCCATCCTAAAGGAAATCAGTCCTGAATATTCATCGGAAGGATTGATGCTGAAGCTGAAACTCCAATACTTTGGCCACCTGATGCGAAGAACTGACTCATTGAAAAATACTCCAATGCTGGGGAAGATTGAAGGCAGGAGGAAAAGGGGATGACAGAGGATAACATGGCTGGATGGCATCACCGACTTGATAGACATGAATTTGAGTAAACTCCGGGAAGTGATGATAGATAGGGATGCCTGGCATGCTGTAGTCCATGGGGTTGCAAAGAGTCAGACAAGACTGAGTAACTGAACTGAACTGAACTAAACAGTAAACAGTCTGATTATCAAATCTTCCTCAGCTTCCCTCTGTTTAGATGCTTATTTTCAAGTCAATTTTATAACAACCCATGTGTTGGTTCACATCTCACATACAGGACAATTTAAAAATTAAAAATAAATATCAAACATTAGCAGAAAAGATAGATTTACCTCTACCTGTGATGTTGCTGTAATTAGACTGAACTCAGTCACTTTTGTCACTTTTTAATAGGCTGATAATTCTCAATTAGCATACAGTGTAAAAAATGCTTTGCTACTGTAGAAGTGTGGCAATGATTTGTCAAAGAGAAATTATATCATCACCTTACCTCATGTGATTTCCAAATACTCAATGCCTGTCTTACATTTTAAAACATATTAAAATGAACATGTCCTGGTGTCCAAACTTCTAATTTTGATTCTTTTTCCTTCTCTCTCTAAGTTTGACTTCTTGACAGATATTGGCAATTGATGTTAATAGCCATAGTTTTATGAGAATTCACTCTATGCTCACACCATCTAAACATGAGTTAAATTACCTTCTATTGCTTGCTAAAAATTTTAATTAATAAAAATTTTCAGTATTTTAAAATTGCAGCATGATATTTTTAAAAAATTAGGAAAAGATAAATAGCAAAGATACCACTTACTTGGTTAAGGGTAAGCCATTCAGAAGTGAAATTTGTTTTATAAGTTATCATGAGACTCAAACAACAAAACTCAATAACCATAAAACATTTCTAAGAAAGCTTCATAAGGTATATTTCAAAGGGAAAAGCACTTACAAATACAGTAAGAATAAAAATATTATTGGACATAATCTTCAGTCACCTCATTGCCTTACACAGAAAATTTTTGATTTGCAAGTTGAAGCCTGTCTTACTCAGTCTTAACCCGTGGTCATCACCACCATCACTCCCACCAAAATTATCATCATAATCCTCACCATCATAACCACATTTTCCTTCTCATTCTCAGCTTACTCCTCAAATACGTGGAAGTCTATTATGTGCCAAGCACTTGTTTAAGACCACAGAACTAATACAAGTTCCTTTTCAGCTACAACTTTATGTCTATTTCTCTGGGTTCTTAAGTACTTGCAAATGTTCTTAACTTACTAAAAATTATGCCTCTGCATTTCCATATGTGCTAAAAATGCTTTTGATGAATCCTTTGCAGTCATCTGTAGAACTAAAAAATATATTTTAATTCTTATTTAAACACACTGGTTAGATTTATATTTTAAACAAAGATAGTACTTGACAGCTTTGCTTTTGAACAGAAAAATGCATTTTAAAAATAAACTTTAAATTTGAGTTAAGTGTACATTCAAAGAACATCTGGATTGTTTCTAGTTTTTGGCTATTGCAAATAAAGCTGCCAAGAGCATTCATGCACAGGTTTTTGGACTAAAACAGTTTTCATTTCTCTGGGACAAATTCCCAAGTGTGCAAATGCTGGATCATATAATAGTTACATCTTTAGTTTTATAAGATACTGCCAACTTATGTTTCAAATAATTTCAAAGAATTTGCCAAAATGGCTGTACTGTTTTATATTACCATCAGCAGCTTATGAGTCATCTGGCTTCACTTTGTCCAAATCAGCATTTGCTGTTGTCAGTATTCTTTATTTCAGGCATTCTGATATGTAATAGCTTATTGTAGTTTTAATTTAGGTTTCCCTTATGGCTAACAATGTTGAATATGTGTGTGCTTATTTACCATTATCTTTGGTGAAATGTCTGTTCATTTTTAGTTCATGTCTTTTTCCCTGCTTCCTTTTTTTTTAAAGAAAATACTGCAGAGTTTGGAGAAATCTTTATATACTCAACATATTAGTCCTTTGCTAAATAAATGAGCAAAATTTTTTTTAATCCATTTCTTGTCTGCTGTGTGTGTGTGTTTGACTTGTGTTTTCATCCTTTTAGTAGGGTCTTTGGGAAGCAAAGGCTTAATTTTGAAGAGGTACAATATATTGATCTTTCCTTTTATCAATCACTTTTTGATGTCAAATTGAAAAACTCTTTGCTTCACTGTAGATCCTAAATATTTTCTATTTTTCTAAAAGTGCTTTAGTTTTATATTTTTACATTTTAAGTCTGTGATCCATCATGACTTAATTTATTTACAAGTATGAAGCTTAGGTTGAGATTGATTGGTGGATTGACTGATTTACCTCT
Source organism: Budorcas taxicolor (assembly GCF_023091745.1). Lineage (NCBI taxonomy): Eukaryota > Metazoa > Chordata > Mammalia > Artiodactyla > Bovidae > Budorcas > Budorcas taxicolor. The sequence continues at coordinate 75,906,719 of NC_068916.1, forward strand.
AAATGGTATTCTTCCTCTAACTAAATTGCTTTTTCTCCCTTGTCTATCAGTTGGGCTGTTTATTTGGATCTGTTTCCTTTCTCTGTTCTACCAATTCATGTATGTATCCCACCTCCAAACCACCAATACCACACTATTTTGATTCATGTAGCTATATAATAGGTTTTAATAGTGGATGGATTTAGTCCAACTACATTATTCTTCTTTTTCAACTTTAGTTTTCTATTCTAAGGCTTGTGATGAGGCTTTCCAGATAAATTTTAAAATAAGTTTGTCTATATCTACAAAACATCTTACTGAGATTTTGATAGAAGAAGTGACATTAAATGTTTAGATCAACTTGCGTAGAATTGGCATCTTTTACTGTTGTCTTCCAGTACATAAACATAGCTTTTTATTTTTTTAAGATTTTCTTTTATTTGTTTTATCAGCATTTTGTAAATATCAGTGTATAAATCCTATAGAACACATATAATTTTGAAGAGTGAAATGCTTTCCCCCTCCTCTACTTGAACTTTATTTACAAATAACAAAATTCCCACCAATATTAATTTAGGGGAACCAAAAAGAAAAAAAAATGGTTACAAATACATACAGGGACAGGAAGAGGAGTTGGTTAACACTGAGGAGGAAGAAGTAGGAAGAGTCAGTATTTCAATGCATGTGGAAAGTGCAGTAAGAGCTACTTTAAAAATTTTATTTATTTTAATTGGAGGCTAATTACTTTACAGTATTGTGGTGGGTTTTGCCATACATTGACATGAATTAGCCACGGGTGTACATGTGTCCCCCATCCTGAACCTCCCTCTGCATCCTATCCCTCTGGGTTGTTCCAGTTCATCAGCTTTAAGTGCCCTGTTTCATGCATCGAACTTGGACTGGTCATCTACTTTACATATGGTAATATAAATATTTCAGTGCTATTCTCTCAGATCATCCCACCCTCACCTTCTCCCACAGAGTCCAAAGGTGTGTTCTTTATATCTGTGTCTCTGTTGCTGTCTCGCATATAGGGTCATCATTACCATCTTTCTAAATTCCGTATATATGTGTTAATATACTGTATTAGTGTTTTTCTTTGTGACTTACCTCACTTTGTATAATAGGATCCAGTTTCATCCACCTCATTAGAACTGATTCAAATGTGTTCTTTTAAATAGCTGATTAATATTCCATTGTGTCTATGTAGGACAGCTTTCTTATCCATTTGTTGCTGATGGACATCTAGGTTGCTTCTATATTCTAGCTATTGTAAACAGTGCGGCAATGAACAGCACTCTTTCAGTTCTGGTTTCCTCAGTGTGTATACCCAGCAGTGGGATTGCTGGTTCATATGGTAGTTCTATTTCCAGTTTTTTAAGGAATCTCCATGCTGTGCTCTATAGTGGCTATACTAGTTTGCATTCCCGCCAACAGTGTAAGAAGGTTCCCTTTTCTCCACACCCTCTCCAGCATTTATTGTTTGTAGAGTTTTTCATAGCAGCCATTCTGACCAGCATGAGATGGTACCTCACTGTGGTTTTGATTTGCATTCCTCTGATAATGAGTGATATTGAGCATCTTTTCATGTTTGTTAGCCATCCATATGTCTTCTTTGTAGACATGTCTGTTTAGCTCTTTGGCCCATTTTTTGATTGGATCGTTTCTCATCTGGTATTGAGCTGAATGAGCTGCTTGTATATTTTTGAGATTAATCATCTGTCAGTTGCTTTGTTTGTTTTAATATAGTGAATATGAGTATAATACCCAAAGCAATCTATACATTCAATGCAATTCCTATCAAACTACCAATGGTCATTTTTCATAGAACTAGAACAAATAATTTCACAATTTGTATGGAAGTACAAAACACCTTGAATAGCCAGAGCAATCTTGAGAAAGAATGAAACTGGAGGAATCAAGCTGCCTGACTTCAGACTATACCACAAAGTTACAGTCATCAAGACAGTATGGTACTAGCACAAAGACAGAAATATAGATCAATGGAACAAAATAGAAAGCCCAGAGATAAATCTACACATCTATGGACACCTTATCTTTGATAAAGGAAGCAAAAATATGCAATGGAGAAAAGATAATCTCTTTAACAAGTGGTGCTGGGAAAACTGGTCAACCACCTGTAAAAGAATGAAACTAGAACACTTTCTAACACCACACACAAAAATAAACCCAAACGGATTAAAGATCTAAATGTAAGACTGGAAACTATAAAACTCCTGGAGAAAAACATAGGCAAAACACTCTCTGACACAAATCACAGCAAGATACTCTATGACCCACCTCCCAGAGTAATGGAAATAAAAGCAAAAATAAATGATTGGGACCTAATTAAACTTAAAAGCTTTTGCACAGTGAAGGAAACTATAAGCAAGGTGAAAAGACAGCCTTCAGAATGGGAGGAAGAGCTATTAATTTCGTAGTGTATCCTGTGTTGAAAGTGCTTCTGCATCTCTGAGGCGGAGGTGCTTCTTCCCACTCCCCTGCTGGTGACTAGACTCTGGGGCGGTGCTGCAGTGACTTAAGGAGTTTTGGAACCCAGCCACAGACACTCAGAGTGCCTCAGATTTACCTTAACGCCCACTTTTGCCATCTCACAAGGAGAATCTCTTCACTGTCAAGAGGTCGTCTGCATACATGGTCAGCTGCTGCTGCTGCTAAGTCACTTCAGTCGTGTCCGACTCTGTGCAACCCCATAGACGGCAGCCCACCAGGCTCCCCCCATCCCTGGGATTCTCCAGGCAAGAACACTGGAGTGGGCTGCCTTTTCTTCTCCAATGCGTGAAAGTAAAAAGTGAAAATTGAAAGTGAAGTCACTCAGTCATGTCCAACTCTTAGCGACCCCATGGACTGCAGCCCACCAGGCTCCCCCATCCATGGGATTCTCCAGGCAAGAGTACTGGAGTGAGGTGCCATTGCCTTCAGCTAGTGGTTGCCAAAGGCCAGAGCCTGTCAGACCTCCAAACCATGGGCTCTAAGACCCTGTGACCAAGGACAGACACCCAAGTCCTCTCCAGGGCCCCTAGGTGTTCTGAGGGGTCACCAGTATAATGCCAGGGTTGGTGTGAGAAGGACCACAAACCTTTCTGAAGTGTGTTTCCAACTATAATATTGAAGTGCTGTTTTTCTGTGAAATAAACACATCGCTGTCTTGGAAATTTCCTTCAGGATAAACAAGAGACTTAAAGCTAACAGAGTGAAAGCTGAAAAGCAAGATGCTCTTCCAAAACTGATATGTAGAAGCTTCATTTTTAAAAGATACTAGAGACACTAGTAGCATTGCTCATTCAAGGTACTGTTAGGTGGTTGCTACCAATTAAGTATTTAAACTTTGACAAAAACCCTCTGAAGGCATGTATCACATTGTATTAACTGAAAATGCCAAGCTGATTCTTTTTGTGGCTCCATACAGGTATTTTTGTTTTGGTTTACTTTTTTTTTTTTGCATCATTCCGAATTTGTAAACCATGCTATTTTAAAGTACATTTTGCTCTGTAGTCAGATAAAAACGTGTTTTGAGCTCTGGTTCTTCTGCCAAGTCGATGAATTGCCTTAGACAGTTTAACTTCTTTGATCAGTTTACTTGGATCTTCTGTGGAAATAATGGCGTCTCCTTCTTGGAGAAAGGAGGATTCTAATTGTGATGATTAAATGTGGTGCTTATCACCTATACTTTTAATCATGAGTACCTTCTCACTCTCATAAACTTACCTGAAGTGGAAGGTTATTCCTATAATGGAAGCAAGTCAAACAGCAGTAAAAAATATGGAGCCATCGGGGAGGTAGAATAGACATTCATATGGTTTAATTTAGAGGTTCAATAGAGGTCTTTCACCCAAAATATCTTTCATAATCTTTGATATATCTAAAATCTTCTTGTTAAATTGAAACTCTGTTTCTGTTACTTTTCTCCTAAAATTCAGATGCTCCTGGGCAGATAAGATACTTCACAGGTGGCACTAGTGGTAAAGAACCCACCTGCAATGCAGGAGACTTAAGAGAGTTGGGTTCACTCCCTGGGTGGAGAAGGTCCCCTGGAGAAGGAAATGGCAATCCACTGCAGTATTCTTGCCTGGAGAATGCTATGGACAGAGGAGCCCTTGTGACCATGGGGTCACAAAGAGTCAGACATGTCTAAGCGACTTAGCACATTGATACTAACACCATTTTATAACTTGCTTTATCTACATAGTTTGTACATGCAGTATTTTATCATAACAGAGAAGATCTATTTCTCATAAAAAGAATTTTTGGTTGGTGAGCCTTGAAAGTAAGAAATGGCCAAATTCTAGCAAGAATAAGACAGGACACAAACATCTATTTGTTTATTTTCTGATAAAGGTGACCAAAGTATGAATCAACTGGTTCTCAATCCTCCTGCATTTTAGAATCATCTTGAGACTTAAATACATACAGCACACATATACATACACACACACACATGCATACCTGCATACATACATACCTATGCCATGGCCCTATCTAGAAATTCTATTCTTGTTTAATTGGTCTGCAGTGAGCTTTTACATCAGTATTTTTCATCAGTATTTTTGACCTCCTCACCCTGCCCATGATTCTCCATGCAACTAGGTTTGAAATGTTCCTGTATATAAATTATAGAAACTGAATGAAGTATTAGGTACATTGGAATGATTTCTAGATGGAGATTCAAAACTTTGTGAAAACAATTTGCCTTTTCTAGATTTTTCTCCTTCTTGTTTGGAAAAGTAAAATATTTCTATTGCATTAAATTATAAAGATCCTTATAGCTTTAAAGTTATGTGATTCTAAATATCAAGGATGTTTCAAAATTTTCCTTCTTTTGGCTCTTTGAATCAACATTTGGACATAGACTTAATTTGACAGATTCCCCCCTAAAGGGGTATTAGATTAATGGATGGTTAGAGATAGTTTATATATCCTATCCCCAAAGTAAAGCTTTATCAGACATCCTGAGAGGGTTCTGGGTACATTAGGGAAAATAACATTTCCATTCCAGATTCAATACTGATCCATCAAATCTGTTCGCCTGCTGTCAGCAGAAGTTATTGCCAGATGCTTGAGAGAAATGGCCAGAACATTCCTGAATGCCACTGTTAGCTGCACAGAACTCAGCTGTGGGGAACAGTTCTCTCTTGTTCCTCCAGATACTGCTCAGACATTATGAATTATTAGCTTTAATTATATTTTTAGTAGCGTGGCTCTGACAGTAAGGATCAGCTACTTTCAAATCCTCCACAAATAAGTTGTAGAAACCCAGTCACACAGTTAGCTTAACTCTTTCAGTAATAGATAAATGTTCCAATGTCTAAATAATCCCAAGAAAATATGCTAGAATCTGTGCCAGTTTATTTCCCACTTCTGGAACTATATTGCTTTAATGAATTTCAACTTTTTTAAAAACATAGATTTTGGTGTTTTGGTTACAGAGTAAGTCCAAGTAGCTTCAAGTTCAGAGTGAATGAGTATGGATGCATGAGGCATGCATAAGTTTACATTTAAAATTATTTCCATTTTTAATAATGGGGCTAAGCAGAGTTTTAGCTAAAATGATGGCAGTAAAAGCTATCCCCACTGCCAAGGGTGCTGGTTTTGGCTTCTCTAAGGTTGAACTAGCTCAGAGCATGAATAGGCAACTTCATGAGAGATGAAACGCCAAGTGCTCTAAGGCCTAAATCAAATAAAGATCTAGTTAAGTGCCTAATGAACCTCTCAAGCAGATGTGGACAGTTTCAATATGCTAACTATTGTATTAAGTTATTAGGCAGAAAATGCAAAATAAAATCATATTAAGCCATAACACTAGATATGGAAAATGGACAAAGCAGGATGGAGACTTTTCCAAATGCTTTTGGACTGAACTTCAGTTGAAGCTTTTAGCATATGTATGCTCTGAATGGCTTCTTTTAAAAAATGATTTCAAAGATAGTTTAGACTTAAACCAAGTTAAATCCCAATTGTTTCAGCTCCTCTTAGAGATCTTATTTATTTTTTGATTCAGAGGAAACAAAAATTTTAAGCTTCTTCCAATATCTATAAGTTAGAATTAAATCTGATACTGTTGAAAAGAAACAGCTATCATCTTTTAAAGGTTTCCACCTAGTGGCAAAGTTATTATGAGCAAGAGATAGGACTGCGATGATTAAAGCAAATAGAAACAATCTAATTACGAAACTGTTTAACCCTTACTCTTTAGTAAAGTTGAGAACTGTGCATTATACATTGCAGATACTAATAGCAAAAGTAATCCACTAACCAGGGAATAAGACCTCTTTCTCTTAGGTTCACTTAGATTGCCAGCTTTATTATATCTTTGTGCCTTCTGTGATTTATGAGATTGAACTATATTAAAGATAATAACAAAGAAAAAGGCAGAGAATACACATGTTTTCTTACAAATTCACTATTGGCTTATATAACAAAATCTTATAAAGCTCTTAGAATAGAACTTGGAAATATATCTAGAGCCAATACTGCATTTAGATGACATACTCTTATGGAACTGATCCTAGAATTGTAAGACTTCCATTACTTAGATGACCAGATGCAAGAAATGTGGGTTTTAAATGTTTATACTATTTAAGGCTATCTTTATTTGAAGTATACATTTTAGCAACACACTCTGTAAATTGGCCAGGGAGAGAGAAAGAGGGAGTACATAATTTGGATACTTCCTGTGGACAATCAATCACATGTAAGATTGATAAATCCAGTGATTAAAATGAAAAGAGTACCACAGACAAATGCATGTAATATGGCATAGTCTAGCAAGTTACCTTGTATGTACATTAATCATACTTAATGTAGAAGGCCCCTATCAGTCCACCTTAAGGAAAAGGGCAACATAGTGACTGTTTCACATTGTTTTCCCAACATTTTGCTATGTTGTTTTCAGGTAAAAATGGCTAAAGGTGGCCTTAAGATGCCAGAGAAATACTAAGTGCATTCAGGCACCTGAGCTCATTGTGCTTTTGAAATTGCTCCATTCTCTGCACCGAGTAAACTGACCACTGGGGTTAATCGTCATCAAACAGGGCTTTCTGACCTATCAGAAATTTAGATCTTAGCTTACTTTGTGTTGCAGCATTCTGTGCTGATCTTCCAAGCCTTTACCACGAGCTATAGAAAGCACTTATGGGCTTGGGAAGAGATGAAGCCAAAGAGAGCAAGATTAGCTTCCTGAAGTTTGGCTTTTCTCCTTTTTTTCACATTAGTGTTTTTCTCCACAACGAGTTAACAGAATACGGTGGAGAAAATTCTCCCATAGTTTAAAAAGTTGAACCTCTTTCCTTGCTTAGGTGATAGCACTGACACTTCACACAGAGGGCTAATTTACATTTAATGCTCTGGAAATTAATTACAGAGAATAAAGATAATTGTAAAATCACCCCCATATGCACTTCCAAAAATAAACAAACAAACCACATCATGATTACTTAGCAGCCATCTATTGCTTAATTTTATGCGCAGTGGGAAAGGCACCAGTAGTCTAGAAATGGAGGGAGGGTAGAGAAGAAAGGATACTAATTTGAAATACGTAACAGCAGAGGCAGTTTTATGTGGTAATGACCTGCAGCTTTCCCAGCAGGAGTGGAAGTTCTCAAAGCGTTATGCACTGGAGTGCAAGGACATGTTTGGGTCTAGCCAGGCAGTCAAAAGACTTAAATGATAATTTGACCAAGTTCAAGATTATTTTTTCCTACACCAGTAGGTGGATATTCCAGGCGTAGGTCTATTGCTTTTGCTGTTGTAATGAACTAGTGGCACCATTCAAACAAATTCCTCTGACTAAATGTTTTCTTTAATATAGAAGACTGAAATTCATTTACCTGAGAGGAAGCATCAGAATGTTATTAAGCTTATATTATTGTAGAAATATTTTTTTTAGATGCTGTAGTTAACTTCAGTGGGGCCAATAAAACCCTTTGTCAGATGTCCCTATCTTGTTAGGATTTTGATATATGGAGGACAACAAGTAATAATAATTAAAATAAATATAAATAATATAAATATTATAATAGATACTTATAACATATAATATACTCAAGTTGCTCAGTTGTGTCCAACTCTGAGACCCCAAGGACTGTAGCCTGTCAGGCTATTCTGTCCGTGGAGTTTTCGAGGCAACCATGCTAGAGTGGGTGGTATTTTCGCCTCCAAGGGATCTTCCCAACCCAGGAATCAAACCCAAGTTTCTTGTGATGCCTGCATTGGCAGGCAGATTCTTCACCACTGTGCCACCTGGGAAGCCCAATGTATAATATAAATAATGAATATAAATATAAATAAAGAATATTTGTTCAAATGTCAAACTGTCAATAGACTCTCATAACCTAATTTCCATTTAAAAAAAAACAACCACCTTATTCCCTACTTTCATAATTATTTTTCCACCTAATATTAACTATCTCTCTTTATTTTTAATCAGTTGTCATTATTTATTTATGTGTTTGTTTATTAGTGGTCTACTGTACCTAGAGTGTTCTGGAGCATATCTTTAGTTTCTAGATCAATGCTTGACATACAGCAGGCAATGTTATATGAGAGAATAGGCAGAGTTAAACTATATGCACTCTGTTTTACAAGATTATCACACAGAATATAGTCATACACCAGGTTTTGATCAACAGACAGAGCATCTCAACAAGTAAGAGAAGCCTGAGTTACTTAATTTTTAAAAACAATTAAGAAATTCCCAAAAGAGAGCTGTAAAACATTTAAAATGCACTTAAATGTTATAATAAGCAACATTAGCTCTTTTATTATTTTTAATTGACATACAACATTGTTAGTTTCAGGTATATAACATAATGATTCAATGTTGATATATATTACAAAATGATCACCACAATAAGTCTAGTTAACATACATCAACATTACAGGGATACCTCTGAGATTTTGTAGGTTCTATTTCAGACCAAAGCAGTGACTGAAGGTCACAATAAAGTGATTTATGGGTTTTTGGTTTCTTAGGGCATATAAAAAGTCACATTTATTACACTATACTGTAGTCTGTTAAGTGTACAATAGCCCTGAGAGTCATTCCTCCCAAATCATGCCTCTGCTTTATTACCTAGAGTTTATATAGTATTTTTAATTCTTTGTTTTCATTTCAACAGTTTTCACAGCTTATTTTGGCAGGTGTAGATTTTGTCTCAAGAAGTCACTTTTTTTTTTCTCATCTCCTTATCCATTAAAGTTTTATCATGAGATTGAAACATTTCAGTCACACCCTCTGACTCCACTTCTAATTCTGGTTCCCTTGCTTTTACTTCCTCTACTCAAGTCTTGAACCAATCTGAGGCATTCATGAAGTTTGGAATTGACTTCTTCCAAACTCCTGTTAATGTTGATATTTGGATCTCTAAATATTATTAATGATATCTAGAATAATGAATCCTTTTCATAAGATTGCCATTTACTTTGGCCAGATCCATCATAGGAATCACTATCTATGGACACAATAGCCTTGTAAAATGAATTTCCTGAGGAATAAGACCTGACAGCCAAAATTACTTCTTGATCCATGGGCTGAAGAATGGATGCTGTGATACCAGGCATGAAAATCTCATTGTACATCTCCATTGGAGCTCTTGGGTGACCAGGTACATTGCCAAGGAGCACTAATAGTTGGAAAAGAATATATATTTTTAATTTTTCTGATTATAGGTCTCATCAGTGGGTTTGAAATATTCAGCAAACCATGCTGTAAACAGTTGTGCTGTCATCCATGCTTTGTTCCACTTATAAAGCAAAAGCAGAGCAGATTTAACATAATACTTGAGTCATAGGATTTTTGGAATGAGTGGTCAGTGAGAACTGTCTTCAACTGTGACAAAAAAATTCATCTCTAGATTGGTGAAAATGGGAAGCAAGTTATTTGGTTCCAAAATACAGTGTTGGGACAAACAGAGTTATACACATTCCTAATTCAAAAAGGGGAAAATTGAAGGCAAAAGGAGTCACTAGCCCCCAAGCAATTTCAAGACCCAACCAGTCAGTTTCCATTAGATTTCAAAGTCAGGGAATAGTCCTCTGAGACTTGAGATTCTGCCTTTTGGACCCATGACCATAGCCTCTGCATAGAGCTACTCCTGTACACATGACTCTGGCCTATAGAACTAGGGCTCTCCACTTGGAGTTATACTTCATTCATTTTATTCTTTATTCCTTTTAGACCAGCTGGCAAACATTTCTTAAATGTTCACTGGTAATATTTACCATTTCTCCTGGTAAATATTTCTCAAAATTGGTAGGTCTTCTGTATATGTGATGGAGATTCTCGCCATTAGACAAGAAAGCCATGCACATATCTTTTTGGAATGATCCCATCTTTATTCCCAACTTCTGCTGAGATGGTTGGGTGAATCCCTGAGCCACATGCTTAATCTCTTTAAGAACCCTTTTTGTGAAAGAATACTCTAAACCTTTAATTGTTTTGAGGCACTACGTTCATCCACATTCTTGGCTTTATAGTCAGAATTCATTTTCGTAAAAGTGAATCTCCTAATTCTAGCATCTTTTGCAATCTGGATAAGCTGCAAATTTCTCAAATCATTAAATCCTTGTTCATTTTTGCTTAAGTTCCTTCCTCAATATTTCTGTTTCCCCTTACATTTTACTATAGGCAATGAGAAGAGACCAGGCTGTATTTTGAATCACTTATTTTGGAGTGTCTTAAACTAAATACCCAAGTTAATCATTTACAAATTCTGCTTTCCACGCCACTATAGGGCACATTTCTGCTATACCTTCTAATATTACTACTGTATAATAAGGATCAACTTTCCTACAATTTCCAATAGCATGTTCTTTTTCCTCTAAGACCTCACTATAAGTGCCTTGAACCACCACAGTTTTACTAGTAGTCAGTTCAGATTAGTCTAGGCTTTTTCTATTATGCACCACAAACTTATTCCAATCTCTCTGTCCATTAACCCAGTCTCAAAGGCACGTATATAGTTTGAAGAATTTGTTATAGTCATATCTTACCTTCAGATTCAGTATTTGTTTTCAATTATTATGGCTCAAATAGGAAGTTAGCATAAATTCTGTGACTCAAAAAAACATAAATTTATTTACATCACTGGACTGAAATCCTGGTGTAAGCAGGACCATACTTCTTCTGGAAGCTCTAGGAAGAAATCTGTTCCTTGCCTGTATCAGCTTCTAGTGACTGCTGACATACCTTGGTTGTGGTCATATTACTCCATTTTTCCAGGGAAATACTTTAAAATCTCTCTCTGCTCCATCTTCATATTGCCTTCTTTCAGTGTGCCTGTAATTTTCCCTGTCAACTCCTCTACAGGGTGCCCCACCTCCCCATTCAAGACCTGCCTGGATCAGTCGGTCAGTTCAGTCACTCAGTCGTGTCTGACTCTTTGTGACCCCATGGACTGCAGCACTCCAGGCTTCCTGTCCAGCACCAACTCCTAGAGGTTACTCAAACTCATGTCCATCAAGTCAGTGATGCCATCCAGCCATCTCATCTTCTGTCATCCCCTTCTCCTCCCGCCTTCAATCTTTCCCAGCATCAGGGTCTTTTCCAATGAGTCAGTTCTTCGCATCAGGTGGCCAAAGTATTGGAGTTTCAGCTTCAGCATCAGTCCTTCCAATGAATATTCAGGACTGATTCCCTTTAGGATGGACTGGTTGGATATCCTTGCAGTCCAAGGTACTCTCAACACTCTTCTCCAACACCACAGTTCAAAAGCATCACTTTTTCGGTGCTCAGCTTTCTTTATGGTCCAACTCTCACATCTATACATGACCACTGGAAAAACCATAGCCTTGACTAGACGGACTTTTGTTGGCAAAGTAATGTCTCTGCTTTTCAATATGCTATCTAAGTTGGCCACAGCTTTTCTTCCAAGGAGCAAGCGTCTTTTAATTTCATGGCTGCATTTACCACCTTCAGTGATTTTGGAGCCCAAGAAAATAAAGTCTGTCACTGTTTCCATTGTTTCCCCACCTATTTGCCATGAAGGGATGGGACCAGATGTCATGATCTTAGTTTTCTGAATGTTGAGTTTTAAACCAACTTTTTCACTCTCCCCTTTCACTTTCATCAAGAGTCTCTTTAGTGCTTCTTTGCTTTCTGCCATAAGGGTGGTGTCATCTGCATATCTGAGGTTATTGATATTTCTCCCCAGCAATTTTAATTCCATCTTGTGTTTCATCCAGCCCATCATTTCTCATGATGTACTCTGCATGTAAGTTTAATAAGCAGGGTGACAGTATACAGCCTTGAAGTACTCCTTTCCAAATTTGGAGCCAGTCTGTTGTTCCATGTCCAGTTTTAACTGTTCCATCCTGAACTGTATACGGATTCCTCAAGAGGCAGTAAGGTGGTCTGGTATTCCCATCTCTTTAAGAATTTTCCACAGTTTGTGTGATCCACACAGTCAAAGGCTTTGGCATGGTCAATAAAACAGAAATAGATGTTTTTCTGGAACTCTCTTGCTTTTTCGATGATTAACAGATGTTCGCAATTTTATCTCTGGTTTTTCTGCCTTTTCTAAATCCAGCTTGAACACCTGGACGTTCATGGTTCACGTACTGTTGAAGTCTGGCTTGGAGCATTACTTTTTTTTTTTTTAACTTTATTTTACTTTACAATACTGTATTGGTTTTCTCATACATACTTTGCTAGCATGTGAGATAAGTGCAATTGTGTGGTAGTTTAAGCATTCTTTGGCATTGCCCTTCTTTGGGGTTGGAATGAAAACTGACTTTTTCCAGTCCTGTGGCCACTGCTGAGTTTTCCAAATTTGCTGGCATATTGAGTGCTGCACTTTCACAACATCATCTTTTAGGATTTGAAATAGCTAAACTGGAATTCCATCACCTCCACTAGCTTTGTTTGTAGTGATGCTTCCTAAGGCCCACTTGACTTCGTATTCCAGGATGTCTGGCTCTGGGTGAGTGAATACACTGTCATGATTATCTGGGTTGTGAAGATATTTTTGGATAGTTTTTCTATGTATTCTTGCCACCTCTTAATATTTTCTGCTTCTGTTGGGTCCCTACCATTTCTGTCCTTTAGTGTGCCCATCTTTGCATGAGATGGTCCCTTCATATCTCTTATTTTCTTGAAGAGAGCTCTAGTTTATTTCCATTCTACTTTTTCCTCTATTTCTTTTCATTGATCACTGAGGAAGTCTTTCTTATCTATCCTTGCTATTCTTTGGAACTCTGCATTCAAATGGGTATACCTTTCCTTTTCTCCTTTGCCTTTCACTTCTCTTCTTTTCACAGCTATTTTTAAGGCCTTCTAAGACAACCGTTTTGCCTTTTTGCTTTTCTTTTCCATGGGGATGGTCTTGATCCCTCTCTCCTGAACAATGTCAGGAACCTCTGTCCATAGTTATTCAGACACTCTATCAGATCTATTCCCTTGAATCTATTTGTCACTTCCACTGTATAAATGTAAGGGATATGATTTAGGTCATACCTGAATGGTCTAGAGGTTTTCCCTATTTTCTTCAATTGAAGTCTGAATTTGGCAATAAAGAGTTCATGATCTGAGCCACAGTCAGCTCCCAGTCTTAATGCCTCTTGATTCTATATTTTTTACCTTGCTTTATAAGTAATATATTCAAGCACTTTTACAAGATATTTAGAAATATGTGTTTTTGATTACTTTTAGATGAATCTTATTTTTATTGCTTGGTCTGTGATGGGTATTTTACTAGTATTAGGTTTGGATCTACCACTGGCTTATCAATTATTAATTGATGAAGGTGTAACATAAGGTTTTTATTTTGGTGCTAAAAATCAACAGTGATTTATCAAGTAACCACAATGTGCCCAAATTTTTATACATAGCAATTTGGAAGAATTCATATATTTCTTGCTGACTCGTAAAAGTGTCTCCTTTTTTCCCTCTTGTCATTTAGTGCCTCAGAATTTAAGGCAGAATGTGAAGAAACATTTATTATTCCACAGTAAAAGATATCAGTTTACAAAATAACACACATGCCTATTTAGCTATTGATACTAGTAGGTAAAATCACAAAACTTAAAATTATATCTTTTGATAACAGTCCTGGAAACAATCACACATAATTTTGCATTTCTAGAAGTGAATGATATATACACATGTAATGGAGGTATTTATAATAAATAATTTTCTTAATATCTTTTTAAAAATTTTGTGATAAAAAACTGTTTTATAATGTAGTTGTTAAAGAGAAAACTAGGAAAATCTATTTGTAAATAAATAATGAAAAGAAAAAGAGTGTCTTGTCATATCAGAGCCTTAGGAACTTTCATGTAAATGAAATATTACTCTTTCTTCTCTGCTATCAAGGGAAGGAAAAGGGTGCAACTAAAGGCTAAGATGAAAACCTGTGGGAGAGATAATCTCTTAGCTGTTAGCCCAGTCAATGACACAGAATCAGTATCCTTAAAATTCCATAAAATTGCATGTACACATAGACACATATGCTATGTAGTCAATAGAACAGAACAAAGGAATAGTAAAAAAAAAAAAAAATTGGGCTAAAAAAATCCATCAAGGATACTTTAAAGTGTATATGGGGGAAGGAAAATATTAAAGATAAACAATTCCTTAATTTTGAAAGTATTGATAGTGTCATATTTAGTATTCATTCTGAAGGGGAGTCTGTTGGGACAAATCAACCAATCTGTGTGTTTAGGGAAATACTAACATTGTGTTTATGAGTACCTATTTTGTACCATAAACATGTTATGAATATATGTTTTAATAATTAAAACATATATAAAACCTCTGAGCTTCCCTGGTGGCTCAGAGGTTAAAGCGTCTGCCTCTAATGTGGGAGACCTGGGTTCGATTCCTGGGTCAGGAAGATCCTCTGGAGAAGGAAATGGCAATCCACTTCAGTATTCTTGCCTGGAGAATCCCATGGATGGAGGAGCCTGGTGGGCTACAGTCCAAGGGTTCACAAAGAGTCGGACATGACTGAGTGACTTAAATTTCAGCTTTCATGTACTAGACTCATTAAGGAATCTGAAATTTTAAGTGATAATCCATCCTTGTTAAAGAAATCAGGGAGAGTTTGATAGACTCCAGATCCTAGGCACTTTCTTAGCATCCTTTCTGTGACTGTAACAGCTTCACTCTTAGAAAGGAAACTGTACATTTATTGTATCATATAAGTAATAAAAAAATGGTTTTATCTTGCATTCTTTCATTACTTCATGGCAAATAGACGGGAAAACAATGGAAACAGTGACAGATTTTATTTTGGGGGGCTCCAAAAGCACTGCAGATGGTGGCTGCAGCCATGAAATTAAAAGACTTTTGCTCCTTAGAAGAAAAGCTGTGACCAACATAGACAGCATATTAAAAAGCAGAGACATTGCTTTGCCAACAAAGGTCCATCTAGTCAAAGCTATGGTTTTTCCAGTAGTCATGTATGGATGTGAGAATTGGGCTATAAAGAAAGCTGAGCACCAAAGAATTGATGCTTTTGAACTGCGATGTTGGAGAAAACTCTTGAGAGTCCCTTGGCCTGCAAGGATATCCAACCAATCAATCCTAAAGGGAATCAGTCCTGAATATGCATTGGAAGAACTGATGCTGAAGCTCCAATACTCTGGCCGCTTGATCCAAAGATCTGACCCATCGGAAAAGATCTTGATGCTGGGAAAGTTTGAAGGCAGGAGGAGTAGGGGACAACAGAGGATGAGATGGTTGAATGGCATCACCAACTCAATGGACATGAGTTTGAGTAAACTCCAGGAGTTGGTGATGGACAGGGAAGCCTGGCATGCTGCAGTCCATGGGGTCACAAAGAATCGGACGACTGAGGGACTGAACTGACTGACTGACTGATGTTCTTTCTATGCACTCAATCATGTTCAATTTCTTTCTTCACTATTTCTCTTGAAGCCAGAAGTATGTTACCACCAGCTATACAGGACCATGAGTTTATACAGTGTCATTTATATGCTTCCTAGCTTCCTCTGTTCTTTTGAGAGGTATCTATGAAAAGAGATGCCATCAGATCCAAAAAATGGGAAAGCGTTGTCACTTACTGAAGAATTTTTTTTTTAAATTGCTTTTGGGTGCTAAACAATGTGTATAGGTATGCTGCTGCTGCTGCTAAGTTGCTTCAGTCATGTCCAACTCTGTGCGACCCCATAGACAGCAGCCTACCAGGCTCCTCCGTCCATGGGATTTTCCAGGCAAAAGTACTGGAGTGGGTTGCCATTGCCATCTCCGGTGTATAGGTATTAACTATCCTAATTGTATATTTGACACGTAGTATTTGTTTCATCGTAACAGCAACTGAAAAAACCAAAAAGTCAATCTAAGTAACAATGAACACATACATACTCAATGCATGTTGTCAGCTTGCTTTAATGTGAATAAGAAGCTCTAGATCAACATATTTTTAGCTCTGTTTTAAGCAGTTGTGTATGACTCTGGTATCTAGTTTAGACTATATCTTTGAAGACCAGCTTCAGCGTTTCAAACATTCATCTCTCTAGCATTTCTTTGTGTTCAGAAGCTAATGAGTCAGTTGCAGATCTGTCCTGTTGATCTTCCACATTCTTTTGTCCCTTCTTACTCATTATACTTCTATTTTATAAACGGTACTTAACACGGTGGTCCCCTTCCTTCAGTGGAGCTTACAGCTCTGAAAAAACAAGGAAAACTTTATCCTTCTTATTTTATTTTATTTTTAATTATTTATTTATTTTTTACTTTACAATATTGTATTGGTTCTGCCATACTTCAACATGAATCCACCACAGGTGTACATGTGTTTCCAATCCTGAACACCCCTCCTGCCTCCTTCCCCATAACATCCCTTTGGGTCATCCCAGTGCACCAGCCCCAAGCATCCTGTATCCTGCATCAAACCTGGACTGGTGATTCTTTTCTTATATGATATTATACATGTTTCAATGCCATTCTCCCAAATCATCCCACCCTCTCCCTCTCCCACAGAGTCCAAAGAACTGTTCTATACATCTGTGTCTCTTTTGCTGTCTTGCATACAGGGTTATTGTTACCATCTTTCTAAATTCCATATATATGCATTTGTATACTGTATTGGTGTTTTTCTTTCTGGCTTACTTCACTCTGTATAATAGGCTCCAGTTTCATCCACCTCATTAGAACTGATTCAAATGTATTCTTTTTAATGGCTGAGTAATACTCCATTGTGTATATGTACCACAGCTTTCTTATCCATTCATCTGCTGATGGACATCTAGGTTGTTTCCATGTCTTGGCTATTATAAACAGTGCTGTGATGAACACTGAGGTACATGTGTCTCTTTCAGTTCTGGTTTCCTCGGTGTATATGCCCAGCAGTGGGATTGCTGGGTCATAAGGCAAGTTGCAGGATATAAAATCGACACACAGAAATCCCTTGCACTCCTATACACTAATAATAAGAAAATAGAAAAACAAATTAAGGAAACAATTTCATTCACCATTGTAATGAAAAGAATAAAATACTTAGGAAAACTTTATATTTTATATTTAGAATCAACAAAAGTGCCTCTCATACAATAGGTTGCATTACAATGAATATTAAACAATGAATCATGATGATATCAATATTTTGAAAATATTACAGAAAATAAAAATTGTTGAATTTCAACAATGATGTCTCTGTGCTGCCCATTTACTTTTAAGAGTTATTTATAGGATTAATATAAGGTCTCTGTTAAACTTTTCTTAAAAAGAAAAAGATAAGAGTAGGCTAATGTAATTATGGAGATTTAAAATACTTTCAGAAATTTGAATATTCACCAGAAGCAGATGGAATTAAACAAACTGATTAAGGGAACTCTGCTTCAGTTTACATCCTGCAAAAAGACAGTGGATTGACAAAAATGCAAGTTTTTATTTATGTAAAAGTATATTAATTACAAAAGGAAGAATTAGTGTTTGACCTACATGCAAGCTAAGTGTTAAAAGACTACAAAATATATGTGCATGTCTCATTACAGTCTTACCTCAGGAACAGAATGGATTGGATAGCAGGAGAGAATGTGTGGATATGAGTATTGTCATGGGGCTTATGTCTGTTGGGTTTACTCCTGGGTCGGGAAGATCCCCTTGAGGAGGAAAAGGCAACCCACTCCAGCATTCTTGTGGGGAATATGAATAAGTAGGTAATATGGTATTTTTGCTTATTTGTGAACATGTGGCCTCCTTTCCCAGAATATAACCCAAACAAACAGATTCTTATGATATCTGTTGAGGCTCTTCAATATAAATAGATTTTTTTTAAGTGTCTATCCTACCAGTGTTGGTAAATTGTGTAGCTACCTTTTTATTCTACTTTCATTGGGGAATCATTTGTGGACTACTGATGTGGGCAAATAAAAAGCTACACAGATGTGGAAATTTCTCTCAATCATTAACTGTAAAGTATAAGCTGCAATTAATGTCTATCATCAAATTAGGAGATAATGTTAGTTTTCACACTTCAGTTCTCAGTTTAATGCTTTAACTAACCTTATTAGGGGCTCTACTAGCACATCAAAAAAGGGATCAGCAAAACAAATGGGGTCTCTGGTTAATCTGCTAGACTCCAATGGTAGTTTGTTATCAATATTTTTTTAATAAATGTAATTGTCACTTATTTAATGAGCCTGATTTTAGTATCAACACAAAGCATAAATGTAGGCAACATGTATTATAATTTGCTTCCTTGTATTCTTTATATACACAAGTACTCACCTCTTTGTGTGTGTTTTATATATACAAAACATTCAATTGCATAAAAACTATAAAAAGCATCACTTCATAATTCAAAGTAAATCACCAAATTTGATAATTTGACTTTCAAAATTACCAAATGCAATATTTTGGTTTGTAAATTGTAAACACTTTTTTTGACAAGCTTTTATCTATCTAGCAAAAGGAAATAAAGTGTATGTTCTTTAAAAAAAATTCAATAAAAACTTACTCTCTGCATTTTCTTTTGGCTTTCAAGAAAACATAAAGGATAGGTTTAAATGTCTACTGCTTACAAATGCCTAGAGAGGTCACTGAATGAATACAATTAACTTTTATTTTTCCTGATTGGTGTGTGCCACATTTAACCAGCAGAAATTCCATCTTCCTACACAGAGGAGAAAGCTCCTTAATTTCACAAGTTGGGTTTTATTTAAGCCAGTAAATTGTACATAATATTGTACAATGAATTTCCTTTCCAATTAATTTGTCTATTCTAATCGGTTTGATAGAGGAACTAACTCATTTAACACTTCAGGCAGATGCTTAGAATGTCATTAGGGAATTGACCACTTCATTGCAGTTAGAAAGTGTACTATTTGAAGGTGTAAATGGATACCAGAATCTCCTTTTATGTTTTGGACCTTGGTACTAAGTTGTAGTAGGCCACACTCCCACTGTTAGCCTTAATAGGATTAGTTTGGATATTATCAAAAGAACAATTAACACCTGCTGATACGATCACAGATGGTATCAAAGAGTAAGAGGAACTCAATTTTACAGGGACCCTCATCTCTGGCATTTACAATAAGAGTGCCAATACAAAAATGGCTACAAAATTCAGATACTATTCCATGTAACAATTAGTGGTACAGAATCAAAATTGGTATGAAATTAAAAGCCTCTTTTCTAGCTTGCTTATTCTGAGAAACGGCAACCTATTTGACCATCTGCTCATGCTAGCTTTTTGACTCTGTGCATGTTATTTAATTTCTTTAAACCTATGTTTCTTTAGCTGCAAAACTGCTACCAATAATAATGTCCAAATTCTGGGATTTGTGAGTAACCCTGTTCCTTACTTATGAATGTGAGTCTTTATTGGCCTGATTCTTATAATGTTGTCTTTAATGATTTTATGGACTCTGCAGAAATGTTTTAATAAATATGAACTTAATAAAAATATCTTATGCTTTTAAGGGATAATATTAGCACATTTCCAAAAAAGGTTTATAATATTAATTATGAAGCGGTAGGAAATTATATTACAGGCCTTTTCAACTTTGGAAAGTATTTTTTTTTCTTCTAATAGTGTAATGTACATCATTAACAAATTAGACATGTTGGGATAACTTAATAGTAAATAATAAATGATGGTTTTTAATGTACTGCCATTTCAGTTTATAAGCTGTCTTGTTTTTATTTTAGGGTCCTGCTAGTTACTTAGTTAGTTAGTTCAGTCGCTCAGTCGTGTCCGACTCTTTGCGACCCCATGAATCGCAGCACGCCAGGCCTCCCTGTCCATTACAACTCCCGGAGTTCACTCAGACTCGCGTCCATCGAGTCAGTGATGCCATCCAGCCATCTCATCCTCTGTCGTCCCCTTCTCCTCCCAGCATCAAAGTCTTTTCCAATGAGTCAACTCTTCGCATGAGGTGGCCAAAGTACTGGAGTTTCAGCTTCAGTATGATTCCTTCCAAAGAAATCCCAGGGCTGATCTCCTTCAGAATGGACTGGTTGGATCTTCTTGCAGTCCAGGGTACTCTCAAGAGTCTTCTCCAACACCACAGTTCAAAAGCATCTGTTCTTTGGCGCTCAGCCTTCTTCACAGTCCAACTCTCACATCCATACATGACCATAGGGAAAACCGTAGCCTTGACTAGACTGATCTTAGTCAGCAAAGTAACGTCTCTGCTTTCAAATATGCTTTCTAGGTTGGTCATAACTTTTCTTCCAAGGAGTAAGCGTCTTTTAATTTCATGGCTGTAATCACAATCTGCAGTGATTTTGGAGCCCCAAATAATAAAGTCTGACACTGTTTCCACTGTTTCCCCATCTATTTCCCATGGAGTGATGGGACCGGATGCCATGATCTTTGTTTTCTGAATGTTGAGCTTTAAGCCAACTTTTTCACTCTCCTCTTTCACTTTCATCAAGAGGCTTTTTAGTTCCTCTTCACTTTCTGCCATAAGGATGGTGTCATCTGCATATCTGAGGTGATTGATATTTCTCCCAGCAATCTTGATTCCAACTTGTGCTTCTTCCAGTCCAGCGTTTTTCATGATGTACTCTGCATAGAAGTTATATAAGCAGGGTGACAATATACAGCCTTGATGTACTCCTTTTCCTATTTGGAACCAGTCTGTTGTTCCATGTCCAGTTCTAATTGTTGCTTCCTGGCCTGCATACAGATTTCTCAAGAGGCAGGTTAGGCAGTCTGGTATTCCCATCTCTTTCAGAATTTTCCGCTAGCCTTATATTATTAGAATGAATTGAGAATATTTGGGGCTTTTCTATGTTCAAAACACTTAAATAGCTAATAGGTTGTCTATTCCTTCACATTTATAGAATTTCCCACTTGTTTTTATGAACAAATGGAATGGAGTAAATGCTTGACTTCTTTTTCCATTTCTCTTTGGTTACTTGTGTATTCAGTTATGAGTCTATGTTGGTAGTGTATACTTTTTATTTATATTTTTTCTAGAAAAATGAAGAAGTATAGAATTCTAGAAAAGCCAAAGAGATCTCAAAGTAGAATCTAGTCCTTTGAAATAACATTTAATCAATTTTGATGATAAAATATAATCTTTTAAAATCAATTTCTCTTTAAATTTCACAAAGAAATTTCATATAAATTTACTAGTGTTACATCTTTTTGGTCCTTTCAAACAAATATAGTAATAAAGAAAGAGGAAACAAAAATTTAGACCATTTAGATTTGAAATCAAATGACCAGTACACTTTATACCCATGAGAATATCTACTATTGAAGAACAAAAGCAACAGAAAATAAGTGTTGACAAAGATGTGGAGAAATTGAGAACACTCATGCATTGTTGATGGGAATATAAGGTAGCACAGCCACTGTGGAAAACAGTATGATTTTTCCTGAAAAAAAAAAAAAAAAAACACTATAGAATTATCATATGATCTAGTGTTCCACTTCTGGGTATATAGCTAAAGGAATTGAAAGCAGAGCTATGAAGGGACATTTTTACTGTCCTATTCACAGCAATGTTATTTGTAATAGACAAAACGGGAACATAAAAGCCCCTCAGTCATGTCTGACTCTCTGTGACCCCAGGGACTATACAGTCCATGGAATTCTCCAGGGTGGAATACTGGAGTGGGTAGCTTTTCCCTTCTCCAGGGGATCTTCCCAACCTAGGAATGGAACCGAGGTCTGCTGGCATTGCAGGTAGATTTTTCACCCACTGAGCCACCAGGTAAACCCAAGAATACTGGAGTGGGTAGCCTATCCCTCCTCCAGCAGATCTTCCTGACCTAGGAATTGAACCAGGGTCTCCTGCATTGCAGGTGGATTCTTTACCAACTGAGCTATGAGGGACGCCCCCTAAAGTGGAAGCAACCACTGACAGATAAGTGGATAAACAAAATGTGTTTGTATGATCGGTAAAGTATTATTCAGCCTTAAAAAGGAAAGGGATTCTGACACATGCTACAATGTGGATAAATCTAGAAGACATTATAAGCGACATAAAGCAGTCACAAAAAGGCAAATACTGTCTTACAGTATTATTACAGTATTGATTTGATTACACTTATCGAGGTACTTAGAGTGTAAATTCCTGGAAACAGAAAGGAGATGGTAGTTGCCAGGGTAAAGGAGAGGGAGGGAATGGTGAGTTTATATTTATTGGGTCCATAATTTCAGTTTTTCAAGATAAAGTTCTGGAAATGTATTGGGGTGATAACTGTACAACATACACATGTACTTAATACCACTGAACTAACTGTGGTTAAGATGTGTATTTTACCTCCATTATTCTTTTTAAACAAATAACTGGTAAGTGACAGAGCCAAGCCAAGAAATGCCACCTAAACTAGAAGAATTTGAAATCTTTTTTGTGTTCTAAGTCTAGTGGGTCATATGGGCTTTATATTTCATCCTTAAGATAAATTTCTAGGGATTATTTTTGTGTCCTTCTCTCTTTTCATATGCTAAAAAGAAGAGAAAACATATAAAAGTTCAAACATAAGGCCCTGTTGCAACACCTCATGATTTCCTTTGTAAAATATATTTTTATCCTATTAGAATATTATCCTTTAGGGGGCCTTACCTAACTTCCCTAACACATCACTATACATATCTGTTCCCCTTCAACATACCCACTGTATCCAAATTTTATTTTATCAGTTCCTTTCAGTTCATCGCTCAGTCATGGCTGACTCTTTGTGGACCTAGGCACTGCAGCATGACAGTTATCCCTATCTGTCACCAACTCCTGGAGCTTGCTCAGACTCATGTCCTACAGGTTGATGATGCCATCCAACCATCTCATTCTCTGTCATCTCCTTCTCCTCCTGCCTTCAATCTTTCTCAGCATCAGGGGCTTTTTCAACGAGTCAGTTCTTCACATCAGGTGGCCAAAGTATTGCAGTTTCAGCTTCAGCATCAGTCCTTCCAGTGAATATTCAGGACTGATTTCCTTTAGGATTGATTAGTTGGATCTCCTTGCATTCCAAGGGACTCTCAAGAATCTTC
This sequence comes from Budorcas taxicolor, assembly GCF_023091745.1. Lineage (NCBI taxonomy): Eukaryota > Metazoa > Chordata > Mammalia > Artiodactyla > Bovidae > Budorcas > Budorcas taxicolor. The sequence goes on from NC_068916.1 coordinate 75,930,127, forward strand.
TCCAACACCACAGTTCAAAGCATCAGTTCTTCGGTGCTCAGCTTTTTTTATGGTCCAACTCTCACATCCATACATGACTCCGGAAAAACCATAGCTTTGACTGGATGGACCTTTGTCAGTAAAGTGACATCTCTGCTTATCAATATGCTGTCTAGATTGATCATAGCTTTTCTTCCAAGGAGCAAGTGTCTTTTCATTTCATGGCTGCATCACCATTTTCAGTGATTTCAGAGTCCAAGAAAGTGAAGTCTGTCACTGTTTCCATTGCTACCTCATGTATTTGCCATGAAGTGAATGGACTGGATGCCATGATCTGAATATTTTGAATGTTGAGTTTTAAGCCATCGTTTTCATTCTCCACTCTCCACTTTCATCAAAAGACTTTTTAGCTCCTCTTCACTTTCTGCCTTAAGGGTGATGTCATCTGCATATCTCAGGTTATTGATATTTCTCTCAGCAATCTTGATTCCAGCTTATGCTTCATCCAGCCTGGTATTTCACATGATGTACTCTGTTCAGTTCAGTTCAGTTTCTCAGTCATGTCTGACTCTTTGTGACCCCGTAAATAACAGCAGGCCAGGCCTCTCTGTCCATCACAAACTCTCAGAGTTTACCCAAACTCATGTCCAACGAATCAGTGATGCCATCCAACCATCTCATCCTCTGTTGTCCCCTTCTCCTCCTGCCCAAATCCCTCCCAGTATCAGGGTCTTTTCCAATGAGTCAGCTCTTTATCTGAGGTCACCAAAGTATTAGAATTTCAACTTCAGCGTCATTTCTTCCAAAGAAATCCCAGGGCTGATCTCCTTCAGAATGGACTGGTTGGATCTCCTTGCAGTCCAAGGGTCTCTCAAGAGTCTTCTCCAACACCACAGTTCAAAAGCATCAATTCTTCAGCACTCAGCTTTCTTCACAGTCCAACTCTCACATCCATACATGACCACTGGAAAAAACATAGCATTGACTAGACGGAACTTTGTTGGCAAAGTAATGTCTCTGCTTTTGAATATGCTATCTAGATTGGTCATAACTTTTCTTCCAAGAAGTAAGCGTCTTTTAATTTCATGGCTGCAGTCACCATCTGTAGTGATTTTGGAGCCCCCCAAAATAGTCTGAAACTGTTTCCACTATTTCCCCATCTATTTCCCATGAAGAGATGAGACCAGATGCCATGATCTTCTTTTTCTGAATGTTGAGCTTTAAGCCAACTTTTTCACTCTCCTCTTTCACTTTCATCAAGAGGCTTTTTAGCTCCTCTTCACTTTCTGCCATAAGGGTGCTGTCAACTGCATGTCTGAGGTTATTGATATTTCTCCTGCCAATCTTGATTCCAGCTTTTGCCTCTTCCAGCCCAGCATTTCTCATGATGTACTCTGCATATAATTTAAATAACCAGGGTGACAATATACAGCCTTGATGTACTCCTTTTCCTATTTGGAACCAATCTGTGGTTCTATGTAAGTATATAAGTTAAATAAGCAAGCTGACAATATACAACCTTCACAAGTACTCCTTTCCCAATTTGGAGCCAGTCTGTCGTTCCATGTACAGTTCTAACTGTTGCTTTCTGACCTGCATACAGATTTCTCAGGAGGCAGGTAAGGTGGTCTCATATTCCCATCTCTTTAAGAATTTTCCACAATTTTTTTGATCCACACAGTCAAAGGCTTTAGCATAGTCAATGAAACAGAAGTAGATGTTTTTCTGGAATTCGCTTGCTTTTTCTATGATCCAAAGGATGTTGGCAATTTTGTTTATGCCTCTCATTTTTCCATGTTCTGAATATCTGCTTATTTTCCCTTTCCCTATATATGGGACTCTCTGGAGAATAATGAGTAAAACCAAGTTGTAGTCTCTATCTCTACTCTTATGACATTGATTTCATTTGCTTTGTATTCTGTTTTTTGTATTAGTCCACAGATTTTTTTTTTCTTTTTTTTTTTTTTTGGCATAGAGCTCGGTTAAGAAATCTCTGAAGTCTTATTCTGTGCAGGGTGCTATTTTATATTTCAGGGAGTTAGCAGTATAAAATATATTAAAAGACTCAAAATATTTTTCCTCATTGAACTCACATTGTAGAGGAGATAGGTAATAAACAAGATAAATAAATGCAGCACATATTATGTTCCATATTTGATGAAAGGAAAATAAAGCAGGTAATGCTCAAACTACTGCACAATTGCCCTCATCTCACATGCTAGTAAAGTAACGCTCAGTATTCTCCAAGCCAGGCTTCAGCAATACGTAAACCGTGAACTTCCAGATGTTCAAGCTGGTTTTAGAAAAGGCAGAGGGACAATGAACAAATTGCTAACATCCAGTGGATCATCGAAAAAGCAAGAGAGTTCCAGGAAAACATCTATTTCTGCTTTATTGACTATGCCAGGGCCTTTGACTGCGTGGATCACAATAAACTATGGAAAATTCTTCAAGAGATGGGAATATCAGGCCATCTGACCTGCCTCCTGAGAAACCTGTATGCAGGTCAGGAAGCAACAGTTAGAACTGGACATGGAACAACACACTGGTTCCAAATAGGAAAAGGAGTACATCAAAGCTGCATATTGTCACCCTGCCTATTTAACTTCTATGCAGAGAACATCATGAGAAACGCTGGGCTGGGGGAAGCACAAGCTGGAATCAAGATTGCTGGGAGGAATATCAATAACCTCAGATATGCAGATGACACCACCCTTATGGCAGAAAGTGAAGAAGAACAAAAGTGCTTGATGAAAGTGAAAGAGGAGAGTGAAAAGTTTGCTTAAAGTTCCAACATTCAGAGAACTAAGATCATGGCATCTGGTCCCATCACTTCATGGCAAATAGATGGGGAAACAGTGGAAACAGTGGCTGACTTTATTTTGGGGGGGCTCCAAAATCACTGCAGATGGTGACTGCAGCCATGGAATTAAAAGACACTTACTCCTTGGAAGGAAAGTTATGACCAACCTAGACAGCATATTAAAAAGCAGAGACTTTACTTTATCATCAAAGGTCCATGTAGTCAAGGCTATGGTTTTTCCAGTGGTCATGTATGGATATGAGAGTTTGACTGTGAAGAAAGCTGAGCGCTGAAGAACAGATGCTTTTGAATCGTGGTGTTGGAGAAGACTGTTGAGAGTCCCTTGGACTGCAAGAAGATCCAACCAGTCCATCCTAAATGAAATCAGTCTTGGGTGTTCACTATTAGGACTGATGTTAAAGCTGAAACTCCAATACTTTGGCCACCTGATGTGAAGAACTGACTCATTGGAAAAGACACTGATGCTGGCAAAGATTGAGGGCAGGAGAAGAAGGGGACAACAGAGGATGAGATTTTTGGATGGCATCACTGACTCAATGGACATGAGTTTGGGTGGACTCCGGGAGTTGGTGATGGACAGGGAGGCCTGGCTGCTGCGATTCATGGGGTCGCAAAGAGTCGGAGATGACTGAGTAACTGAACCGAACTGAACTGAATGTGATATGAGGTAAAAAGCTGTTTGAGTATGTAGTACCTTTTAGATAAGGTGCCAAGCGTGATCATACAGAGCATGTGGCTTTTTTCAACAACAACCAAGTTAAGGGGAATGTATCAGTTTGTTAGGATCACCATAACACAATACTAGAGATGAGTGGCTTAAAAAACAGAAATTTATTTTCTCACAGTACTGGATACTGGAAAGGCAAGATCAAGGGATCTGTGGGTTTGATTTCTCCCTGAAGACTCTCTCCTTGGCTTGCAGGTGACTGGCTTCTTGCTGTGTTCTCACATGGACTTTGCTCTGTGCACACACATCTGTTCTGCTTTTTTCTCTTCTTATAAGGATATCAGTCATATGGATTAAGCCTCCACCCTTAACAGCCTCTTCCTTGCTTACTGACTTTAAATGATAATTTCTTCAAATATGGTTACATTCTGAGGTACTGGGGTTAGGACTTCAACATATGAGTTTTAGGGACTTCAACATATGAACGATTCAGTTCATAACAGGGTGGGAAAGAGTCATGTAGTTCTCAGGGGCAGTGCATTTCAGAGAGAAAAAGAAAACAAAGGCCCAAAGTAGGAGCATGTCTGAGAGTGTTCTGGTAGTATCAAAGGGGCCAGTGGAACTGGAACAGAGCAGAGAAATGATACAGTAGATGCGGCCAGAGAGTAAACAGGGCCAGATCCTGCATATCATTGTAAGACCTTCTCTTCTCATTTTGAGGTAGGAGGTTCAAATGCAGATTTATTGAGGCCACAATCCATGTTCTTTTCTACCACATGACTGTGGAAGAAAGCACATGTTTAAAAAAGAAAAAAAAAGGAAATAAAGAAATAGCTGAAATAACATACTCTTGTTTGTGGTGGGGGTGGACAGACTTGCCTTGGAGTTTTATATATATTTTTATGGTCAAGCTAATAAGATTTACTGACAGACTATATGTGTGGTATGACAAAAAACATGGATGCTGAGCCACTGGAAGAATGTAGTTATCTTTGACTTAAAAGGGAGGAGCAGATAAAGCAGGTTTGGGGAAAATAGAATGAGATTTCAGTTGGTCTGGAGAGAGGATCACACCCAACGGAGTGACTTGACTTTCACTTTCAGTATTCAACAATTTAAATCTGAGAACTCTATTAAAACATAATTGGATATGGCAATAGGAAACTGCATGGATATACTTAATCAAGTAAAAAGAGAAAGCATTCAATCAATAATACCTGCAGATTATAACTGATGATGAGAAGTTAAAAGAAGGGAAAAGAGAGGAGAAATAAAAGAAGAGATACTGTGTTTCCTTCACAAAACTTTCCAAAGTTGATGCAAATTGCCAAAATTATGATAGTATTAGTACTAGGTGCTCTGTTAAAAAACAGATATATTATAGTACCTGTATTCCGAGAATTTCAGCTTATGTCAAGGTAACCTTTACATATGTTGACTCTTCCTTGCCAGCCTTCCATGCCACATGTGGATGAGAGAGCAAAAAAGCTGTGTTCTTGGCCAGCTACTGACCTTTGGATGAGGTGAAGATATCACGCCAAATGTGGTTCTTGTCTTGCATCCTTCACTAAAACTAGATGTAGGTAGTATTTTATTGAAACCTATATGTGTCTTCTGAGCCTTGACAGCCAACTTTTAATTGTAGTTGAGCTGCTTCAATAATATGATCACTTTATATGGTCTTTTTGGAAATTAGGATCTGTCAATATTAGTGCTCATAGGATCCAGGCAGATAGATATCTTATATAAATGAAATAATAATTAAGAAAAAACCTGAAAATAACCAAGAGAGAATGGCTGTGATAGGCTGAATAATTCTCCCCTACTAAGTGCTCAAATTAAACATTTTGAAATGTGGGAATTATCCTGGATTATTGGGGTGAGTCCAAGTAATGTAAAAGGACTGCCTAAAATGTAGAAAGGCAAGAAAGTCAAGGAGAAAGTCATTTGACAAAGAGCCAGAGGTTGGAATAATGCACTTTGAAGTTGGAGGGAGAGACCATGAGACAAAGAATGCAAGGGGCCTTTTGAAGCTGAGAGTGGTAAGCAAATAGATTTATTCTGAAAAGAGAAGAAACAGAACACAGGCTTCCTCTAGAAGAGCACAGCCCTGCTGAGACTTTGATTTTTAACTTCCGAATCTCCAGAATAGAGAATAAATGTATGTGCTTTAAATCACTATGCTTTCTCAAAGTTTTCACGATCATTTTTTAAAACTGAAATTCAGCTTGAAAAAATAAAAACGCACAAGAATGGCCAAGGATTGAGCATTTAGGGTTCAATCCAGACTAAAGACTTCCAGTTGGCAATTACTGTTAAACTGTGATTTCTGGGAAAATATTTTGCTTACTATTTTATTTCACTGAAAATATGTAATAAAAAGCACCATGTCAAATGTGTATAATTTTACATACCATATAAAAAGGGTATGAATAATAATTTTCTCTAATGATAATCCTATTAACTTAAAGTAGAAAAGAAGAAAAGACAACAGTTCAATCCTTTGTCACTCATCATTGGTTTTTCCACTGCAAATTTATATTTAATTTTAAGAGGTAGATTTCCTAATCAATCATAAATTATGTTAGAGGTTCAACTTTCATAATTAACCGTGGCATGTGAGTTTCCTTGATTTTCAGTGTGAAATTTGCTTCTACAAATTATAATCAGTATAAATGGGTAGAACCTTACAAGAAGACATACATTTAAATTGGTATCTTTCTTTAAATTGATAAAGTAATTTTAAATGGTATGCATATAGAACTACAGCTGAAATCTAGAATCAATGCATAAGTCAAAGTATTATTTAATCAAGAAAACTGTCCAGAAAACTAGTTAATCTATTGACACATGATAACTGTATAGTTAGTATTCCCTCTAGTCAATAAAAAAAGGAAAAGATGACATGGGAAATTAACAGTTCTTCAGAATTTGTAATGATCATCTCTCAAATCTCCAGTATAACCTTCCAAATTAAACAGTACTATATTTAGCTAATATTTAATCCATTTCTTCCATAATTGTAGAGATCACATTACTTAAATTAAATCATAATATGGATTGGGTCAGAAATATAAACCAATGAGAAATAAACATAAATATGAATTTATCATAATCAGAATTTTAATCATTAACTAACTTTCAGAACAAGTTAATTCATTCCTGGGGGACTTCTATTTCTGGTCAAAACAGATAAACAGATTTATCTTCTTGCCAAAACAACCAAAAACAAAGCCAAAAAGTTCAGGATTGAAAATATATGAAATGATGGTTTTTCACAACACAAAGTCAGGCAGTGAGGAACAGTGATCACTGAGAGATACTACCCAGATGGTGTTGATATTATGAGAAAGTCCAAAGAGAAGTGTTGTAATACAGAGAACTACAGAGATCTCCAGAGCAGCCCCAGTGTTTAGTAAGTAATGATCAACACATATTTTTAAGGAAACTGCTGCAGCAAAAAAAGAACAATCTGAAATAATTAGTAGAAAGAATATATGGAACATACCCAAGGCTGGGAATACTGCCTATTCCTACCAGCCAAAATAAAGAAACTCATAATTTTCAAGACATTGGATAGACTATCAAAAGGATCTTGCCTCAATAATGGTGAAAGAGGAGAAGGGGACGACAAGGGGATAGGATGGTTAGATGGCATCACCAACTCAATGCACGTGAGTTTGAGCAAACTCCTGGAGATAGTGAAGGACGGGGAAGCCTGAAGTGCTGCAGTCCATGGGGTTGCAAAGAGTCAGACATGAGTTAGCAGCTGAACAACAACAATATTAGAGACTCCTCTGGTCTTGCCAATGATTCCTAAAGGCAAGTCCCTAAAAATGAAAATGTTTCTAAATAACTTGATTATGTTCCAGCAAAGCTCAAAAATTTGTAAAGAAATACAAAAATATGTTGTCAAAGAAAATCATGGTGTCTGGCATCTGGTCAAAAATAACCAGGTATATGGAAGGAAAGGAGGTGCCATAACGAGAAACAGCAATAAAGTGAAACTGACCCAGAACTAATGCAGATGTTATAATTATCAGTCAAGGACATTGAAATAGTGGTTACAATTACATTCCATACACTCAAACAGTAAGACATAAAAAATATAAAAAAGACCCAAATCAAATTTCTAGAGATGAAAACTAAAATATATGAGTTGAAAAAAATACATAGGATGGGATTATAGTTGATTAAACGTTGCAGAAGAGAAGACTGCTATCAGGCCAGGCTGTGCTATGCTTAGTTGTTCAGTCATGTCTGACTCTTTGTGACCCCATGGACTTCAGCCCACCAGGCTGCTCTATCCAAGGGGATTCTCCAGGCAAGAATACTGGAGCGGGTTGCCATGCCTTCCTCCAGGGAGTTGTCCCAACCCAGGTATCAAATCCAGGTCTCCTGCATTGCCGGGGGATTCTTTACTGACTGAACTACCAGGGAAACCCTCAGGCCAGGCAGAGATGTGAATTCTCCAACTCAGAACACCTTACTGGGTCACTTTTAATATCTCTTGGGGGAATTATGGTGAGTTTTTACTTAAGCAGTCAATGTGAGACTGTAAACAACATTATCCAATGTCTGTGCAAAGGATAGAAACTAGAACATGGCCACAGACTATCGTTTATACTCAGGCATCAATATTTGATAGAAAACATTTATATTCTGTGATCAGGCACCACAAGGTTTGATATTTCCAATCAGAACTCACTTTTCTACCAGCAAAGAACATAGCACTTGGTGGGGCAAGACTAAGTATCTGGCCCAGTCTCTGATATCTGAATAAGAGGACCTTGTGGGGGCTATGTCTCTGCTCTTGCTCTGAATAAAGCCTTTTTCCATGTTCCATCTCAGGAGAATGAGAAAGCATGCTGCAAACTAACCCAGTTCAACAGCAGTTTAGCAAAGTACCCAAATATGTCTCCATTATGGCCAGGTGGACCAATTCGTATGCTTTTCAAGCAAGTGGATTCAGATCCTAGTGATGGATCCACAGTCTACCTAAATCAGGAATTGGTGGACTTGCTTCCAGGAACCTCTGTCTCTTGCATAAAGCGCTTCAAAATCTTACCTTTGGTGATTCAGTTTGACCAATTCGGAGGCATTATTTTTAGCACTCGTGTGTTCCCTCTACAGCTGAAACATGTTTTTCTCTTGAGTTTTTAACTTTATATTTTGTTCAAATCAGGCCATAAACAAAGTCCATACATTGCAAGCAATTGGTGTATAAAAAATTTCAATTATCTCTATATTTTCCTCTCTTTTTAATAAGTCAGTCATTTTTAGTATGTTTACAACTATCACTCAATCACTTTTAGAATATTTTCATCACTTGAAAAAATAAACCCTATATACATTTAGTAGGCAGTCCTCATTTGCTCCCAATTATACCATCCCTAGCCAACCAGAAATGTGCTTTCTGTCTTCATAGACTTGTCTGATTTTGGAAATTTCATATAAATGAAATTAAACAATATGTGGTCTTTTGTAATTGGTTCCTTTCACTAGCATACATTTTCAAAGTTAATCTTTGTTCCTGTAATAATCAGTACTTTAATCTTATTATGGCTAAATAATACATCACTTTATGGGTATAACACATTTTCTTTACTCATTTATCAGTTAATGGACATTAGGACTCTTTCCACACTTTAACTGTAGTGAATAGTATTGCTAAAAATATTAACATAGAAATTGCATGTGGACATTTGTTTTCATTTTCATTGGGGATATACTTGATACTGGAATACCTAGACCATATGATAAATCTATATTTAGCCTTTTGAGTACCTGCCAAACTGTGTTCCAAAGTGGTAACACCATTTTATATTCTTACCAGAAGTATCTGAGGGTTCTAATTTCTCTACAGTCTTGCCATTGTTTGTTATATTTTTAAAAATAGAGCCATCCTAGTGGGTGTGTACTGGTATCTCATTGTGGTTTTGATTTGTATTTCCCTGATGGTTAATGATGATCCTGTTTTTAAGTGCTTATTGGCATTCAAGTGTCTTCTTTTAAAAAAGATGTCTATTTAAATCTTAGCGTGTTAGCTATTTGTCTTATTACTGAGTTGTAAATGTCCTTAATATATTCTAGTTACAAAGTCTCTTGTTGGATACATGATTTGCAGATTTATTCCATTCTGTAGGTTATCTTTTAACTTTGATAATGTCCTATGAAGTATAAAAGTTTTACATTGGATGCCATCCAGTTTATCCTTTTTTTTTTCCTATCACCTATGCTTTTTGTGTCATATTCAAGAAGACTTTGCTTAGCAGAAGGTCACGAAGATTTTCTCTAATATTTTCTTTTAAGAGTTTTACATTTTTTGTTCTCATATTTAGGTATATGATCCACTTTGAGTTAATTTTTGTGTATGATGTTACTTTTTTTGATTCAAAGTATCCAATCTCACCATTAAATTAGCTATGGGAATACAGTTTTCTGTTTACCCAGTGTTACTATGAATTATGGAATAGCCCGTATTTATTTGCATGTTGAAACACAGCAGTGTCTCTTGTTCACTTGGCATCCTGGAAAGGTATGACTTTTACCTGTTTCCATTCCTTGTTACCCCTATTGAAATCACTTGATTTCTGCCTAAAATTCCCACAGATCCTTCTTTTATTAAGTCCAGAAAAAATGGTGCATTCTACCCAGGAACTCTGCTTTTTCCTATCATCTATTGATAATAATTGCAGACATACCTGAAATGTACTCCACAGATCATGCCCTTCGGATTTCACATCCTTTATATAGTTCACTAGGGATAGGTAATCAACACAGGCAGCTCTTGAACTTGATAGCCTTAGGTCACCACTAATAATGAAAATTCCTTTCCTGTAAAACATGTTGTCGAGATTGTTTTTCAACTTTTGCACTTTTTCACTTTTCCACCCATTTTTTAGAAAAGATAACCACTAACTTTGCCCCTGTGGATTGTCATGGTTAGAGGGAAAGGTGAGAACGATGATTTTAAAATCACCTTCTGTAGTCACAATTCACTGAAGATTAAACTCTATAACATCCTTCTAGAAATTGCAATGTTTACTGTAATTAATCTTGTAACAGATTTTATACCATACCATTAAACAGTTTTGCTAATATCAACTCTAGAGCAATAGATGCAATTAAAAGTATAATCTAAACTATAGCCAGCATAATTACTACACATATAAGATATCATGATAAATTGAATATTTGAGGTTTATGGTGCTTAATAGTCCTATGAACATAAAGTAGTATGGCCCCAGACAACACATAAAATGGTAAGGTCTTTGCCTATTAAAATGCAAAAAGGAAAATTTTAATCTCAAATGGCATAGCTGGAGGTGAGGGGGTAGGCAGGAAAGATATGCAACAGCAAATCAAAACAAAATCAGAACCGTTCAAAAATAGATGGAGTCCTACTTTATATGCATGGTTTTTCAGTGACTTGAAAGAGAGATGAAGAAATCACAGTAATAAAAAAAAGAATACCATAATTTCTTTGTAATATTAAATCAGCACTTGAAAGAGAAAAGAATTGGTTGCATAACATTTAAGTGATCATTTTAAAAATAAGAACAAGAAAAAAAAGGAAAATATAATTTGTTTTCCCAATGGATGATATTACTTCAGATTCATAAAACTACATATTACATGAAAGTAATTTGAAGATAAAAATTCAAACTACTAAATTCTTAATGAGTAGAAATAAAATTGGGAAAATTAATATGCTTTAAAACTTAATTTTTCATTTTTTGAAAAAATGCTATAATAAAAGAAAATTCAAGCATTAATTTACTTTATACATAAACTTTCGAACAAAAATAAGGCTGTAATACTAATATATACTATAGAGCACTCACTGTAAAAGTATACAGGGGTGAAGAGTTTGATTCTGAACATTGAAACAACACATTGCTGTTTATGTTACAAGGAACCGTCATCTGTAAAATAAATTTCACTTTAAGTATCATCATAGAGTATATAGTATTAAATATACTAAAAAGCATATTACCTTTTCAGTTTTTATGTTAAATAAAATTCAGTAACCATTCTATCAGTTCAGTTCAGTTCAGTCGCTCAGTCATGTCCACTCTTTGTGACCCCATGGACTATAGCATGCCAGGCCTCCCTGTCCATCACCAACTACCAGAGCTTACTCAAATATATGTCCATTGAGTCGGTGATGCCATCCAGCCATTTCATCCTCTGTTGTCCCCTTTTCCTCCCACCTTCAATCTTGCCCAGCATCTGGGTCTTTTCAAATGAGTCAGTTCTTCACATTAGGTGGCCACAGTATTGGAGTTTCAGCTTCAGAATCAGTCCTTCCAATGAACATCCAGGACTAATTTTCTTTAGGATGGACTGGATGGATCTGCTTGCTGTCCAAGAGACTCTCAAGAGTCTTCTCCAACACCACAATTCCAAAGTATCAATTCTTCCGTGGTCAGCTTTCTTTATAGTCCAACTCTTATATCCATACATGACCACTGGAAAAACCATAGCTTTCACTAGATAGAAATTTGTTGGCAAAGTAATGTGTCTGTTTTTTAATATGCTCTCTAAGTTGGTGATAACTTTTCTTCCAAGGAGCAAGTGTCTTTTAATTTCATGGATACAGTCACCATCTGCAGTGATTTTGGAGCCCCCCCAAATAAAGTCTCACTGTTTCCTCATCTACTTGCCATGAAGTGATGGGACCAGACACCATGATTTTAGTTTTCTGAATGTTGAGTTTTAAGCCAACTTTTTTCACTCTCCTCTTTCACTTTCATCAAGAGGCTTTTTAATTCCTCTTCACTTTCTGCCAGCATTTCTCATGATGTACTCTGCATGTAAGTTAAATAAGCAGGGTGACAATATACAGCCTTGACGTACTCCTTTCCTATTTTGGAGCCCAGAAAAATAAAATCAGCCACTGTTTCCACTGTTTCTCCATCTATTTCCATGAAGTGATGGGACCAGATGCCATGATCTTAGTTTTCTGAATGTTGAGCTTTAAGCCAACTTTTTCACTCTCCTCTTTCACTTTCATCAAGAGGCTTTTTAGTTCCTCTTCACTTTTTGCCATAAGGGTGGTGTTATCTGCATATCTGAGGTGACTGATATTTCTCCTGGCAATCTTGATTCCAGCTTGTGCTTCCAGCCCAGCATTTCTCATGATGTACTCTGCATAGAAGTTAAATAAGCAGTGTGACAATATACAGCCTTGACGTACTCCTTTTCCTATTTGAAACTAGTCTGTTGTTCCATGTTCAGTTCTAACTGTTGCTTCCTGATCTGCATACAGATTTCTCAAGAGGGAGGTCAGGTGGTGTGGTATTCCCATCTCTTTAACCATTCTATAGAGAACAATTAATGCTGTTTTCCTTGACAAATTTACAGTGACATATCTCTAAAAGGATTATTTGTTATTGTTCAATTGCTAAGCTATCTCCAGCTCTTTGCAACCCTATGGACTGTAGCATTCAGGCCTTCACTAACTTCTGATGTTTGTTCAAATTTATGTCCATTGATTCAATGATGCCATCCAATCAAATATTATTAGATGATTAAAAATGAACAATGATGTATGAATTTTAATGGCTACTATTCCAAAAGCTTCTTCCAATTCATGGCAAAATAGTCTACTTAATAATGTTTCTACTGTTATAGAGCAAGCTTGCATTTTTCATACAGTGCTTTCTCACAAGACTGCTACTCCCTTCAAAGTGATATATAGATTTGTGTTTAATGATAACTTGTTTTAGAAATAGTCATGTTCTATAGATTGAGTTTTGCTTTGTACATAAAATCTATACATAAATAAACACATGTCCTAAGAATTCAATTTCATGTTTGTAAAAGTGAAAAAAAAAAACAACTTTATTTTCTGACACATTTAAGTTGAAATACTACTTACCAGGATATATTATTTCCTTTATTCTAAAAGAAGGAAAGTGATAAACAGCAATAACAAAACCCAATGCCTAGCAAAATGAAACACATACTTCCTCATTCTCAGCCCTCATATTCCTCCCCATGTAGTCTATGGTAAAGTTTTGAAAAGCTTTTCATAAAACATTTAAAGGAATTGTTTAAACCATAGGTGCCTCTATTTTTTATCGCTAAGGAATATAAGCATCCTCTTACAGTAAGAGACAGGATAAAGAAACAGTGCTGCAAGAAAGGGCATATTTTGATTAATCTGAACAGGTGGTGGGAAGACTCAGTACTATTCACTTCACCTTTAATTCGGCTTGAAAGCAGTTATTCCCAATGTGTGGTATTAGCATCACTGGGAGCCTTTTAAAATGCAAATTCTTCAATACTACCACAAGCTTACTGAGTCAGAAACACTAATGATGGGACCTAGCAGTCTGTGTTTTAACAAGTTCTCCAGGTGATTCTGATGCTGGCGTAGACTGAAGAACCACTGCTTTAAAGCAGTGACGAGGAGAGTTACTGCTGCTGCTGCTAAGTCGCTTCAGTCGTGTCTGACTCTGCGCCACCCCATAGACGGCAGCCCACCAGGCTCCCCAGTCCCTGGGGTTCTCCAGGCAAGAACACTGGAGTGGGTTGCCATTTCCTTCTCCAATGCATGAAGTGAAAAGTGAAAGTGAAGTCGCTCAGTCGTGTCTGACTCTTAGCGACCCCATGGACTGCAGCCTACCAGGCTCCGCCATCCATGGGATTTTCCAGGCAAGAGTACTGGAGTGGGGTGCCATTGCCTTCTCCGGATGAGAAGAGGGCACAACTAAACTTCTGTGCTGTAAATCCTACTTCAGAATCATAAACTCCAATGTGATAAATTTGGCTGACAATCACTGGCTCTGGAACCTCTTAGGAGTATGAGACTGGGTAAGATCCTTCTCTCATTTCTCTTATTTATAACACAGGGGAAGTGCCATATATGTAGTTATTTCAGATATAAAAATAATATGGGAAAATAATACTATGGTAAAAGACTGAATACAATGTCACTCAGCCTCAGGCTACTACTAATGGTTGCTATTTTAAAATTAATAATTTATATTTTTAAAACTTTTATGGAAGTGTAGTTGCTTTAAATGTTGTGTTAGTTTCTGCTGTTCAGCAGAGTGAGTCAGCTATGTGTGTGTTAGTCACCAGTCATGTCTAACTCTTTGCGACCCCATGGACTGTAGTTCACCAGGCAAGAATACTGGAGTGGGCTGCCATTCCCTTCTCCAGGGGATCTTCCCAAACCAGGAATTGAGCCTGGGTCTCCCACACTGCAGGCAGATTCTTTATAGTCTGAGCCACCAGAGAATCAGCTTTATGTATACATATATCTCCTCTTTTTTGGATTTCCTTAGCATTTATTTCACCACAGAGCATTAAGTAGAGTTCCCTGTGCTAAACAGTAGGTTCTCATTAGTTATCTATTTTATGCATAGTATCAATAGTGTATATGTGTCAACCGCAATCTTCCAATTCACCCCATCCCCTCCTTCCCTCCCTTGGTATCCATATGTTTTTAAAAATATTGTTAAACAGGAAAATGAATAGATTCTATGATTAGGAAAAGTTAGTAAACTTTTCTTGAAGTTCAAATCACATTTTCTAATTTTAGTTCTCCTTCACATATCCTTCAGATATTAGTGATGGAAATTATGTTCAGTACACAAAAGAAGATGGCTGCTTTCCACTCAGATAAACCAAGAGGGCCTACAAGTGACTGATTTATTTAATGGATGAACCTCTTCACGTTGATCCTAACTTAGAGGCCTTGGCACAAACTCTTTAATCATGTATTTAAAAAAATATCTTTGAAACAATTAAAATATTAACAAGACCTATACATAAAATGGTCTTAGGCCAAAAGAATTAAAAAGAGTCATGTGGTTTAGTATCTCTGAGAAAGAGACTAAAAAACAAAACAAATATATCAGTAAAGGGGAGAAAAATGTTTGCATCGTTTAAGCATCCAGAAGAAGAACGTTCAAGTTCTAGTTATTCATTTATTTGTTAAGGATATTTATGTTTTAAGGAGATCACAACACCAAGAATGCACTTTATATTAATTTTTCTTTGCCTCAGTTGTCTGTTTATTTAAGATGTGTATGTAGTCTCTTAGATAATCTATTATTTTGATTTTGCTGAAACACATCCCTTTTTCCTCTTGAATTTCTTTAAGTCACACTGTGAGCTGTTAAAGTCTCTCTAACTCCCTGGGCAGAGTGTGTTAACGTGGAGCTGGAGTTTTCCAAAGGAGCTGCCATAATCTGTTGACTCAATGATCCGTTAATGACACCTGGATGCTCACAGCAGAGCCCACCTCCACCTGCTGCTGCTCATGGCTGGCCCAGTGAGGATGCAGGTGCATTGTAAGCCCCCAGATCAGCCATTAAGGTCCCTTTTATTAGTGGCTTCTGCTTACAAAGCGGAGCTCTAGGGGAGCATGATTCAGTCTAGGCAAAAGCCTGGCAGCTCAGAAGAGTCTCACGGTTGGGGACCAGTGACATCTTGTTATAATTAGGAAAGCCAGAAGAGTAATATTATTCTGTTTTCACCTTCATAGACTCTTACGGCCTATTATGGGAATTACTAAAAACAATGGTTTCCCACCTTACACCTTCGGTTCTCCCCTCTAGCAGTAAGGAATTTTAAAGAAAATTGGCATTCCATCTCTTCCAGGTGAACCAAGATTAATTCCTTTGGAAAAGTCACATTTAGTTTACTAAGAAAAAGAAAGGAAAAAAAAAAGTCCACTGAGTGTGTATAACTCTAAAAAGCTTAATACACTGGCAATACAAATGTTGGTAAATAAAAACATCTTTAAGCACAACTTCAGAAATATACCTACCTGTTCTCTAACTGAAAAAAAAAAAGTACCCCTATAGGAGCCCAGCTCTTTGTGGGACATTTTGTCTTCATATTTTCATTTTTATTCCAGACAACCTTTTAAGATTTTTAAAATGTGAACAGGGCCTTCTATTGTTTGGCACTTACAGACTTCTTTAAAGCTTGTGTCTTCAACCTGTGTGTTCCTTTTTAGTTAATGGAATAATGATAGTGCACATTGAGCCATTTTTAATTCAACCTAGAAGTTTAGTTGTCTAATAGTTCTTAGAGCATACTTGAAACCATTGGAAAAATACATCAGTGTTTTTTAAAAAAAATTCCCACAGCTCTTTAATTGTCACATGAGTAATAGTATCCATTCAACTTTAATTGACATTAGAAAATAGTACCACTGTACTTGAGTAGAGCAAACCGTCAAAAAAAAAAGTTGTAACTTATTTAGGGAAGAAAAAGAAAACTTGAACAATTTGTTTTACAGAACAGCTCAGTTTTATGAAGTTGGAAAAAAAAAAAACAATGTTTAAAGAATCTGCATTTTGGGTTTGACATCAATAGATCATTGAAGTGCTACTTTTGGCCAATATTGTTGAAGAGATTGACTTTGATCAGTTATTATTTACATTCATGGAAGAATTCCTAGGTGAGTTAGAGAATTTTTTTTTCCTGCATGTTTTATATAATGTTTCACTGTATGTGGGTTTGGTTTCCAAGTTCTGTCATTATCACTAATGGCACACTTGTTGAAGAATGTATTTCGTCCTTCCTCATCTCCTACTTTGGACAGCCTTATCCCTGGGATGAGCTGATAACTTCTTATTCTTTTCAATTTACACCATACTTCCAGATGAAATTATTTGAAACAAAATTTTAACTATGTCACTTACTTGCTCAAAAAAAACCTTTCCTAGTCTCTTGATGCAGTAAAAATAATACAAAAACTCAATAGCCTATGATTTAGAGCCCTCCATGTTCCAGTATTGATGTAACTATGAACATCAATTCAAATTCTGCTCTTTATGCTGTTTCAACCAAATTGCACTGTGGCAGAAATATCCCTGACCTGTCTTCACTTAACCTCCCTCCACTGAAGTAGTTTACCTTATTCAACCATGTTGTCCACATCTCTCTCTAAAAGACACCTGATATTCATACTGGGCTCCTCACACACAGGTAGTAGACCAGAAGTTTTTTGTACTCTATTTATCAATCAGTTGAGCAATATGATTGCAAAGAGAAAGTTGTACCTAAACAAATTTTTATCTGTGGCTGTTATAAATAAAAAACTTAAGTACATAAAAGTCAGTTGATAAGTATAAGTTGAAAATAAATTATTTTCCTTGAAAAGTAAGTTACAAACTTGGTAAATGATAAATTTCTCTCTCCAAACATGTTTCTGTCAAATCAGTTATGATAAGATAATTGTAAAATATTTGGATAAAATCATAGAAAACTAGAAAGGTTCTGCATTTATATTTCTAATCAAATATATTTTGGACTCACTTGTGACACTTTATAGGAATTGAAATTCTAAGGTCCCACATCTCAGGTATAGTTCATGCAGGGAAGTGACATATTTGCCGGCAGACAACATACAATAGTGGGTTAATGGTGACAGTTCTTTTGAGAAAGAAATTATGGACCTTGTAGATATCATATATGTAGTGAAGAAACAGACAAATCTAAATATGACACAGGTAAGATTGCACCAGATCCAAAATCTAAAGAAAAACTGTTCCTTCTTTTTATTATGAACATTTTAAAACACTTGTGATATGTATGCTAATTTTTATTGTGGTAGAATTGACTTTCAGAAAAGTGCACTTATCTTAAACTTGATGAATTTCCATAAACTATACACATACCAGTAATCAGAGCATTACTAGCACCCCACCAAGTCCTCTTACACTCCCTTTCAACTACTGCGCCCTCACTCTACAAGAATAATCACTTCCTTTAACATCATACATTAGTTTTGACTCTTTTGTAATATACATAAATTGTATATATTCTGTGTTCAGCTTCCTTCTTGTAATGTTATTTTGGTGGAATATTTGCTTCATCTAACTATAGGTCATCTAGTGTCATTGCATCAAGCTATTCTTTTATTCAGAGTAGATATTGGTGAATTTAGTGAAGAAAAAAAGGATTTTCCTTCATTTTTCTTATATATATCCATTTTGTATTTTATCACTTGATCTCTTCTACCTGACCACTTTTGCTCTTTTTTAAACCTCTATTTAATATCGAAGTGTAATTCTTATAAAATCATATGCATGACCTTAATCTAAGTACAAAATAGGCATGTGCTAAAACTTTATTTAACTCAATAATAAAGGAACCAACAAGATGCTGAAGCTAATTTGAAGAGCACTGAGGAACAACTTAGGTATTGGGAGTAAAGGGAAAATATTGGAATAAGATTTCTAGTTCAGTTCAGTCGCTCAGTCATGTCCAACTCTTTGTACCACACTAGGCTTCCCTGTCCATCAGCAACTCCTGAAGCTTGCTCAAATTCATTCCACTGAGGTGAGACACAAAGTTAGTAACTTTCCTACAAGTCTCCAAGTCAACATGCAAATTTAGAGTCTGGTCCCTAAATAATAATTGATAATATGTTGAACAAAGCTGTATCCTCCTAGAAAATTTTAAAAAAAAGTTGTTGGGTGGGTCTACTCAACTATTTCCTGGGATAACACTGATGGGACATACAAAGTCATGTTGCCTTATTTCCTATCCATCCATCAAAGTCAATTTATGTCCCACTTCCACTTTGAAGTCTTTATGATCACCTAGCTGGAAGTCACATTTCTAGCTAAGGAGCAGTGGTATTAACATGGAAAGTGCTCAATATGAACTTGGTGAATGAATAATTGTTTACTGCCACTCTATGGGCATATCACTCCTTGAGCAGAAATGGCTAATTAAGAACATAATTAAATTTTAAATTATGGCTAGAGAAATTGTACTGTAGAAGAGAGATAAATTAGAATACATCACAGTGCTGTTAGCAGGTTTGTTTTCTTAAAACGAGTAAATATGTTGTGGGAAATAATTGATTTATAAAGTACTCTGGTTTTTCAATTTTCTCTTTCCTGTTTCATCCTTTGGCCCTTTCTTTTGACTCTGCACGTTGAAACATTCTTTTTGTAATTCTCCCCTCATCCAGTCGTGTTACGTAAAACGACAAGAACCATCTATCTCAAGTTGCATTTTAGCCATTTCTTTTCCCTTATCAGAGCTGGAAAATGCTATCTTAAGTCATGCTAAATCATAGGCTTTTATGGACACCAGTTACATCTCTGGCTCTGTGACCCTCATGCTATTTTTCTTACTAACCATTGGCAAGTGCTTGCTACATATCTCACTGGACTCACTGGACTTTCTTGTTCTCTTCCCCTTAGTGTTTACAAAAGCATTTCCTTCTGAAAAGCTTTGCCAAACACTAACTTTCTTTATTTTTTCTAGAGTACCCTCAATAAATCATATTTTTAGGGGAAATCTATGTAATGCATCAATAAATTGAACGTAATCAAAAATTTTTTCCTTGTTTTTTCAACTTCTCATGAGTAACTAAGAGTTCTGTTTTACAGAGATGGTTTTGAATTTAATTATGTATACTGTTGCTCAGACCTACTTTTCTTATTTTTCATACCTGCAACTGGAGTTGATAATATAAGATAAGAGGTGGGAGGATACAGTGGTAAACATTACCTTTTTCTCCTGGAACTCTCATCCGATATGTGATGACTAATCGGAAAAGGATAATTCAAATTCCTTCAAATTCCTTTTTTAATGAAAATCCAAGAAAAGAGTATGGAGGTTTTTTTGTTGTTGTTGTTGTTGTTGTTGTTTTTTAAGACAACAGCAAAAACTAACAAATAACTTTACTTTCATGTCTGAGTTCTTCTAACTGTTGCTAGCAGTCTGAGAGTATGTGTCTACAATGCTTGGTTCCTACATTTTTCAACTTATCAACTGTCACAAATACATCACCGTGAAAAGGGAACAAGCAGCTATTTTTCTCTAGCTCACTGGGCATAACCATGAAGGTGGTCAGAGCTCTGGTCTTCTCCTCTCCCCACCCCTTCTCCTGGAATCTTCATCCCATGGCCTACATCTTTGCACTTTAGCTGCATATGGCTATTTGAATTAAAATTAAATTAAATTTAATTTAAAACTCAGTTTATTAATCAAATGAGGCACATCTCAATTGCTCACTAGCCACATTTGGCTACCATACTGAACAGTGCAAGTGTAGAACTTTTCCATCATCACAGAAAGTTCCATTCAGCAGTGCTGACCCAAAGCATGTGGTATCTGTCCAATGCAAATATGTGTACTAGTGACCTGAGTTACATTTTCAGATAAAGTGCTTCTTTTTTACAGAATTTTTTCCTGCATTCACTAGGGATTGATACTGTTGAATGGGTTTATAAATGAGTTAGAAGAGACAGAGCCCAGTGAAATCTTTAAGTGTGCAGATGAAACTAGGCTCTTCTGGGAGTGAAAATGCCAAATTGAAAAACTATGCCTGAGGGCTTTATGAGGGGGCAGACGTGCATCAGATGAGTCTCTCTCTGAGCAAATATAATTTGATAAAGTTAGGTAGAAATAATTCTATCCTGTAGTGGATTCTGTTTTTCTGATTAACAAGTGTTAGAATAATGTTGGTTTCATTATCTATTGTTCTCTAAAATGATAAAGTTTTGTTGAGTTTCCAAATAGTAAAAATGACTTTGGGCAAAAA
Source organism: Budorcas taxicolor (assembly GCF_023091745.1). Taxonomy (NCBI): domain Eukaryota; kingdom Metazoa; phylum Chordata; class Mammalia; order Artiodactyla; family Bovidae; genus Budorcas; species Budorcas taxicolor. The sequence goes on from NC_068916.1 coordinate 75,951,133, forward strand.
GTAATGAAGAGAGTATTTTCTACATGCACGCAATATCCAACACTAGGTATCCGTGAAAGAAAAACTGCATAGATGTGATATTTTAACTTGTTTTAATAAATTAGTCACACTTTTCCCAGAAGATAAGGAAGAAAAGACAATCCATGTTGAGAGATAAGCATAAGCAAAAACACAGTAGCAATAACAGAGTGGAGTGTATTGTTTGAGAGACAAATAGTTCTTTGTTGTTGAAGCAAATGGGATAAGAATTTAATTTTTGAAATGAGTATCAAGCATTATGTAAAAGTCCTGGATAATCTAAAAGATGAAGAAGAATTGTTAAAAGAAATTATTTAAACAATAAATACATAAATCTAATGCGTATTTTAGAAAGACCACTCTAGCAGTGATATAGCCCAGCAGTTCTCAAAAGGGATAATTTTTGTCTCAGGGGACAACTGAAAATGTCTGGAGACAATTTGGTTGTTACTGTGGACTTCCCTGGTGGCTCAGATGGTAAAGAGTCTGCCTGAAATGCAGGAGACTGGGTTCAATCCTGCGTCAGAAAGATCCCTGGATAAAGGAATACTCCAGTATTCTTGCCTGGGGAATACCCTGGACAGAGGAGCCTGGCGGGCTATCTGCTCCATGGGGTTGCAAAGAGTCAGATACAACAGAGCGATTAACATTTTCACTTTTCATGGGTTGAGAGGTGGGTATTGGCATCTCGTGTGTAGGGAGTAGGAGCACTAAGTCATTTATAATGAATGGTACAGCCCCACCACAAAGAAATATCATCCCAAATGTTGACACTGCCAAGGTTGAGAAACCCTGATGTAGATGATGAATTGAAGAGATAATTGACACAATAAAATTGTTTGAGATGCTGATACAATAGTGCATTTGAGAACTGATAAGAGGAAAGGAAGTTATACTAATCTGTTTATTATTCTCAAGTTGGGAAAGTATTGATAGGACTACATAGTTAATTTAATGTTCTAAATAAAACGAAAAGGAACCAGTTGCTTCTTTTATGTTTTATGTAACTTATAGGAATTACTTACTCACAAGTTTAAACTAAAAACAAAATCCAAGAAAGATGTATGATACATTGTAAGTAAAATTAACCGAAAAAGACCCTTATTGACACTTCTTTTTTTTTTAAACTGTAAAGAAAAAAGGGGAAATCTTATAAGTTTCTAGAAAGATTATAAAGTTAACTAAAAGGGTCAAAGGAGTTCAGCATTAGAATTCTACTTAAAACACTAAATTTTATTAGCATTTGAAAGGAAAATGGTGTACCAAAATTTCATGCTGAGGCAAGGTGTCTTTCATGGACAAAGGCAGTAGACATACTTCAAATTTTACAAGGCTTGAAGTACCTGTGAACAACATACTCACTGCAAAATTATACAGAGTGAAGTAAGTCAGAGAGAAAAACACCAATACAGTATATTAATGCTATATATGGAATTTAGAAAGATGGTGACAATGACCCTATATGCGAGACAGCAAAAGAGACACCGATATAAAGAACGAATTTTAGACTCTGTGGGAGAAGGTGAGGGTGGGATAATTTGAGAAAATAGCATTGAAATATCTATATTACCATGTGTGAAATAGATCATTAGTCCAAGTTCGATGCATGAAATAGGGCACTCAAAGCCAGTGCACTGGGACAAGCCTGAAGGATGGGGTGGGGAACACATGTACACCCATGGCTGGCTCATGTCAATGTATGGCAAAACCCACTACAATTTTGTAAGTAATTAGCCTCCAATTAAATAAGTTAATTTTTAAAAAGAAATATAAGCAGAGGGAAAAATAAAAGTAGTAAATTGTAAAACTTTAAGAACTTAATATACAAGGGATTTGTGACTCTTTTGCTATCTGGTAAACTCATGAATTAGATTGGATTTTTAAATTTTAGCTGCATAAATCCAGTACAAAGTTTGATCCTGATGTTCTTCCTTCATCTGTTTGTCTCTGGTTCCTTTTACTATTTAGGGACCAACACATGATGCAGTTTATGTAGGATCTCTTTTTTTGGTTTGATCACTTGAAATGATAGTGGTTCCCATTCTGCTGAAGCACTTTCTACAAAAGCTAAGAAACTGACTAATAGGGTCATTGTCTGCTATAATGGCCTTGCAAAGCTTTATTGTATGCTGTTTCTATATTTTTGTCCCTATGAATGAGGAGGTCCATAAAGAACATGGTAACGATTGTTTAAAAAAAAAAAATCATTGAATAGTCTTGAGTCCCTGAATTTTATTTAACAATGAAATTTGAATAAAGCAAATTATCTTTCTTTAAATTCTACTTTATTTAATGATTCCTTTTCCCTGTCTGGAAGCAGAAAATTTTTATTCTAATGAAAGACTCAAGAGGTTTTGTGAAAATAGTGATAATGAATGAAAACGTTTAAATATGTGGAAGAGACAGAGGGGTGTTTAAAATGTATGTGAAAACACCATGATATTCATTATATATTTTTAAAACCTAAATTTTATTTTAGTGATTTGAAATGCTTCATGAATTTTGGCAAAAATTTAACATATATATTCTGGAATTTTTTGTTATTTATGTATCATAACTAAACTAATTTTAAGTACATAAGAAATTCATATACTAAATTGGAAAGTAAATAAGGCTACATATCAATAAATGAAATGATAGAAACCACTGTAGGTTTCTAAAAAAGTTAATTAAAAATATTAAAACTATAGTAAGTATTCTGAAAGTGAAAATATTAGTCATCCAGTCATGTCCGACTTTTTGTGACCCTGTGGACTATAGCCCTCCAGGCTCTTCTTTCCATGGAATTCTTCAGGCAAGAATACTGGGGTAGGTTGCCATTTCCTTCTCCAAGGGATTTTCCCAACCCAAGGATCAAACCTGAGTCTCCAGCATTGCAGGCAGACTCTTGACCGTCTGAGCTACCAGCGAAGTCCAAATGTTCTGAGGACACTTTATTAGTGCTTTTTGTCTATTTAGATAGCCAAAAGAAATGTTCAGAATACTTGCTTTCCGTTTTTCCAGGTTAAACTTACCCCAGCTATGCACTGACAAAGTCACTCGAATATCCTACTTTGAAGCAGACCAAGAACTTAAAAACACACACACACACACACACAAAACTGTATTGAAGTACAATATATACACTTTTTTGTACAGTTCATTGAATTTTCACCTGTGCAATATCCCTGTCACGGGAACCCAGGTAAAGAAAGAAATCACCCCTAGTACCCGAAGTAGGCTTCCCTTGTGGCCTACTGGTACAGAATGGTAAAGAATCTGCTCTGCTGGTAAAGAATTCACCTGCAATGTGGGAGACCTGGGTTTGATCCTGGGGTTGGGAAGATCCTCTGGAGAAGGGAAAGGCTACCCAGTCCATTATTCTGACCTGGAGAATTCCATGGACTGTATAGTCCATGAAGTCGCGAAGAGTCAGACATGACTGAGCGACTTTCACTTTCACCCAAGTAGACCCTCTGCTGTTTCCCCCAAAGGTGATTATCCTCACATCTGACAGCAGAGAATACTTATGCTTGTTTTTATTTTATTTGAGGGATAATACAGTATGCACACTTTGATGTATGACGTCTGTCGCTCAACATTTTATGATTCATTCATATTGCTGCACGTGCAGTAGTTGTAGAGTCAACATCATTGCTATATAGTACCCCCTTATGTGAATACATCTCAACTTATCTCACTACTATTAATGAAGATTTGAATACCCTGGTTTCAGCTGTTACAAATAGTAAGCAGCTATTAAACATTCTATTAAACATATTTTGGCTAACATTTGCATACATTTATAATGAGCATAAACCTGGAGATGGAAAATTCCTGAGTCACACAGCAGAAGCTGGCAAAGTAGGTATGTGAGTAGGTTGTGCCAAGTTTCCACTTACAACATGTGCTTGAGAATCTCTGTTGTTCTACATCCTCAACAGCACTTGGTATTTTTTTTCCTCTTATTTGCTGAATGGCTATGCTAGTGATTATTAACTGGTATTGCATTATGGTTATATTTTGTATTTCCCTGATGGATTTTCATATTTATTGGTCATTTGTATGCCCTCAAAATGAAGTGAAGTTACTCAGTCGCGTCCGACTCTCTGCGACCCCGTGTACTGTCGCCTACCAGGCTCCTCCATCCCTGGGATTCTCCAGGCAAGAATCCAGAGTGGGCTGCCATTTCCTTCTCCTGGGGATCTTCCCAACCCAGGGTTTGAACCTAGGTCTCCCGTACTGCAGGCAGATGCTTTACCCTCTGAGCCAGCAGGGAAGGCCCAAAGAGGTTTTTAATGCAGAAACACATTTGCAAAAGTGATAGATGGGCAGAAAAGGAGAAGAGTGGGTGTTACCTCAAAGCAGGGAACTGTCCCTGCCTCAGCACAGCTAGGCCACAGCACTGCTTCTGAAGTGGTCTTGGTTCCACCTTTGCTGCTGGTACCTGAAAATGCTGGGGTCTACAGTTCCCTAGTAGTTGTCTTTCTGCTACTTGGAGAGTTGAAAACAGAATGACTTTTGACTCGCTTCTGCTTTCTAAATTCCTACCAGTGCTTCCTATTTATAGGGCCAATGAGGAAACTGGGCAGGAGACTCTAGAAATCTCATTTTCAGGCTTTCAGTACACCACCCTTCCTCCCAGTGAAGAGAAAAGCTTGGATGGTCAGGAAACAAGCTGCATGCTTTTGATGTTTTCATGTATATGAGCACTTTTCAAAGGGCTCTGGAGAAATAAATAGTCAAGTGCATGCTGTCACACTTCTAATAACTTTTTAGTGAATAAAAAATACACATGGAACATCAGTGAATAATACAGGAAATTTGAAAGCTGAATTGTGACAATAGACTACGAATCTTAAATGATACGTCTGAGAACAGGAAAGAAGAAATTATAGCTAAAGTAGTTGGGCAAGCAGTGGGGTTGAGCTTTATCTCAATGGGTAAATAATGCTTGAAAAGGTGAAGGCAAAAAGAAAAATCATTCTGGGCAGCAGGAACAATATGAGTGAAATAAAGAACACAGGACTGAGCCGTGGTATCTTTCCAAAATATTGAAATTCTATTTTACCTTGACTTGAAGTACACTTTGGAAGAATATAGCAGAATCGATAAGCTAAAAATTTATAACAAGATTGCTGTCAGCTTGGAGATCTGGAAACCACATTGAAGAAGGAAAGAGAGAGCTAGGATGTTTAGCTCAGAGGGGAGAAACCTAAAAGCAATGCCTGTGAAGTGCTCTGTGTAAGAAAGTATAAACAGTTTTGGTTGTTTGAAAAGGAAGCATTTCAATCAATACAGTAAAGTTAGGAGCATTTAGCAGTAAGTTCAATGAAAAATAATTTCAAAACAATTGCTGCTGCTAAGTTGCTTCAGTCGTGTCAGAGTCTGTGCAACCCCATAGACAGCAGCCCACCAGGCTCCCCTGTGCTTGGGATTCTTCAGGCAAGAACACTGGAGTGGGTTGCCATTTCCTTCTCCAATGCATGAAAGTGAAGTCGCTCAGTCGTGTCTGACCCTCAGCGACCCCATGGACTGCCGCCTTCTGGGCTCCTCCATCCATGGGATTTTCCAGGCAAGAGTACTGGAGTTGGGTGTCATTGCTATCAATTGCTAAATAATAATGGAATATACAGACTCACGTATCAATAGATATGATGTGCCCAGTGCCTTAGTAATGCTGATGAAAGCTAAATTACTAAGTATACCACACATAGGATTCCTGAAGTCAGAATACAGAAAATAATCACAGAGTCCCTTTAATCTAAAAACTAATTTGGGGGGGGTAGAGAGATACTTATCAAGAAACTTGAAATCAGTTTATATTTTAATCACTAAAGTAATTAGTTTTTTTACATATCTATTCTATGCCAGGTACTATCTAGGTAACTGGTGAATGAAATGGTTCAGTGTTCTCTAAAATAAAAGAGAAGAAACCCTAGACCTGTAAGGTGCTCCATGAAAAGCAATGAGTTTGAGGTAAAATAATGTTGAAAAAATTCTATATCTTTTTGTTGTTGAGTCACTAAGTCATGTCCAACTCTTTGCAACCCCATGGACTGTATTACACCTGGCTTCCCTATCCTTCACTATCTCCTGGAGTTTGCTGAAACTCATGTCTATTGAGTTGGTGATACCATCTTAACATCTCATTCTGTATCGCCCCCTTATCCTCTTGCCTTCAATCTTTCCCAGCATCAGGGTCTTTTCTAATGAGTCGGCTCTTCACATCAGGTGACCAAAGTATTGGGGCTTCAGCATGAGTCCTCCCAATGAATATTCAGGGTTGGTTTCTTTTAGGATTGACTAGTTTAATCTCCTGGCTATCCAAGGGACTCTTGAGAGTCTTCTCCAGCACGATAGTTTGAAAGTATCAGTTCTTTGGCACTCAACCTTCTTTATGGTCCAACTCTCACATCTGTATATGAGGAGATCATCATTAGCTCTACCAAAGCCTATAGCCTACCATAGAGACTGCAGACCCTAAGACTGGGCCCCCCAGGCCAAACTACAGGGAGGGAGCACAATCCCACCCATCAGCAGAAAATTGGATTAAAGATTTACTCAGCATGGCCCTACCCACCAGAGCAAGACCTAGTTTTCCCCACAGCAGGTGCCTCCCATCAGGAAGCTTGCACAAGCCTCTCATTGTCATTCATCAGAGGGCAGACAGAAGAAGCAAGAACTTCAATCCCATGCCTCTAGAATAAAAACTACAATCACAGGAAACTAATCAGAATGATCACATGGATCACAGCCTTGTGTAACTGGATAAAACTATGAGCCATGTCATACAGGGCCGCCCAGGAAGGATGGGTCACTGTGGAGAGTTCTGACAAAGCATGGTCCACTGGAGAAGGGAATGGCAAACCACTTCAGTATTCTTGCCTTGAGAACCCTGTGAACAATATGAGAAGGCAAAAAGATATGACGCTGAAAGTTGAGCCCCCCAGGTCAGTAGGTGTTCAATATGCTATTAGAAAAGAGTGGAGAAATCTTTTTGCCCTCTTAGTAACAAATTCGTAGAATATAAAATACTTTCATGGCTCTGTGATGTCTTCAATAAATGTTTGCTTAACTTCTGCATCATCAGCTTTTTATCAAAAATATTTCAAATTTATCAGAAAAATAATGTGGAACTGGTGCTTTCACAAGACTAATTTTTTGTATATAATTAATTGTAATCACAGCTACTGCCTATTGAATGAAGCCTGTGGTTTAGTGAGGGAAACAAGTATAACACAGTGTGAAAAGTAGCACTTTAGAAGATCAATGCATGTTCTGTGGAAACACATTACCTGGAGAATCCCAGGGACAGGGAAGCCTGGAGGGCTGCCATACGACTGAAGTGACTTAGCAGCAGCAGCAGCAACACAGCAGCAGCAGCAGCAGCACCATCTCCATAGTGGGGGAGGGATAATAAACAATACCTGAAGAAGATAATGCATAGTGATCACTTATAGTATATTGAGGATTTACTGGAAAAGAGAAGGAGCTAAAGCATGTTTGAGACTTAGGAAACTCCAAATGTGAGGACTCATGTGTAAGTGATCATGATACATTCATGAAGAGTGTGGCAAGTTTTTTTAAAAAATGCTTAATAAGGACTTGATATTCAAAGTATATTAACAGATTTAGTTTGCATCTCAAATATTCCTGCAGGGTCACTACAAAGGTTACAGAAGCACAGAATTATACAATCTTCAATGTGGGGAAAAGCGCTGAGAACCTCTAGTCAGAAGCCTTTTCTAGGTTGTCTAACAGAAGCTATCTATCCCCTATTTAATTGTATATAGCCCCTGCAAGCACTCTATCTCATCATGCATCATCACTCCCACCTTATATGAAGATGAAATCAGCCTTTCTGTAACTTTCACCTGCCCCAGGTCTGCATTCCTGAGCTCCGCAGAAAGAACTCTTGGCTTTATTACTTTGGGAGTACCAGAGTCATTTTCTGTTGGTGATGGAATTTAAAATCAGATCTATTTAATGGAGTTTTCAGTTGCTCTGCCTGTTCATTTTAATACCAGACATTTCACCATTTTTAGCTTGTGAAATATATCTGTATATCCTAAAGTTTTCTTAAGACTACAATATAAATATTGAGTTTTATATAACCTTTTTTATTTATCAAGGGAGTATTTTAGGGATTTGGTTTCAGCATCTTTTTGTAAAAATGTTAGATCTTGGAAACATTTTCATAATTCAGCAGGGTCTGCAATGTTAATGGACCTAAGCAGCAGGATCCTTGGACCACATACTATAATTATTCCTCAGAGTGCTTGTAATTTCAATTCCAGAGCCTAACCCTGGCTGTATTTCATTTGTTTTTCTTCTCTTACGGAAAGTGATTCACAGCAGCCTTCTGATTTTTGAAATCTATTGCTTTTGCTCAATTCTAAGTTGGTACTCCAAATTTAAATTAAAGTATGGCAGTGGGGGAAAAAAATGGTAGGGGTTGAGAAAAGAAATAGTGAAGAAATACATATTTTCTATGAGCAAAAGTTTCTTTTAAAAGCATTTAAATCACTCTGGGACAAATTAGAATTTTCTTCCTTCTATTTCTTCTCAGGCTTCCAGTATTAAGAATACTAAAGTAGAAGGAAAATATGTTCTTTTCTTGATTGAAATTAAATCATTGCATATTATTCAATAGCTTCAAATTCCAGCTTATATATGAGATACATGAATTACAACTTGATACTTTGTGTATAGGTGTGTGTGTGGTTAGCATCTCAGAATCATCATGTATAAAACTTTTCTTTAAATTAGTTAAAATTACTTTGCCTTAGCTTTGAACATAATTAGAATTTCAGATATGCTATAGTTCAACTGAAGCAAATTTTATGATGTTACAAGGAAACTGAGGCCAATACAGGTTAAATTCGTAGTAGAATTAGAAGTGGAAAATCTCTGAGGATTTTCACCCTGGGGTTTGGTGTATTTTTTACTTGGTTAAAGTAAATAGTGTTACAATAAATATAAAAGTATTTTGACTATTCAAATGGTGATAATCATTTTATTTGAATAAGTCTGATCAAGTTAAAGGAAAAGAAATCTAAATTTGAAATGAAACCTAAATCTCATATAGTTTAATACTCATTATTTCTAATTTTAAGATTTGTTTTTTCTACACCAGGGAAATCATCCTTGGGGATCTTATGAAGACCTTCTCATGGTAAGAACATTTAATTAACAAGAATTTTATAAAAATGATCATAGCATGTTTATTGTATAGCATTATCTGTCTGTTCAAATGGAATGTCCAATATACAAAGGGCTGAGAAAAATTAGATTGCTTCTCTTCTTCAGGCACTCTTTTTTCCATTAGTCTGTTTTATTTTTTTATAGTCAGTTGCTCATTTGATTTTTTCTTTTGTTGCTCATCTTTCCTACTATAAGGTACCTTCTATACAAGCCAGAATGATTGCTTATTGATGTATGTCTGACCTATATAAAATATTTGTTGAATGGATGCCTTAATGATCAGTAAAATGATCACCTGTCATGTATCAGCACCAAGTTAAATTGTTTCAATGAAACATTTCTTCTTTTCTTCTTGGTAAACCTAAGAGGTAGGTCTCAGTTCCATTACAGAGCTAAGGAAATGGCCTCAGAGCAGGAAAGTTATTTAATCTATATTATGTTATCATTAAGAAGGTACTTGAACTCTAGTTTGAAAATGTTAAACATTTCCTTTCTCAGACCAGTTATCCTGAAATTCAAAATGTTAAAATTCTAAGGAGACAAAAGTAAACAGAAAGCATATGCAAAATCAGAAACAATATTTAAACACAAAATTTCCATTTCAAAATGATATCTGATCTTTGACTATCTCAGATATGATGCAGGATAACTGATGAGCTGGCATCAGCTTAGTCATGTGCGTTTGACACATCTTTAGCAAAAGGAATACAATTTTGGAACTGAAATATGACCTACTCCTAATTGCTTAAATATTTATATTAAACATAATAATAAGTTTTGAATGAGTATTTGTGTTATAAATACATAGTCAGAAACATTAGTCTGACAGGACACAGTTAAAGAAAAATATAAATATTCTAAAAAGAGTTAATTTCCAGGTTTTGATACTCTAATTATAGAGCATATTGATCTTGGCAGTTGTCATATTATTTTTATTAAACTTTATTTTGAGATAATTATAGATTTGCATGCAACTGTAAGAACTAATACAGAGAAACCTGTGTGTCCTTTACCCAGTTGCCTCCAACGTAGCATCTTGCAAAATTATACTACACAGCAACCATCAAGTTACTGACAGTGAAACATTTAATATACAAAACATTTCCATTACTACAAGAATCCCTTTTATTGCCCTTTTATAGACATACCTTCTGATATCCTGTAACTCCTAGAATAACTACTTCTTCATTTCTAAAATATTGTCGTTACAAGAAACCTATGTAAGTGGAATTATTCAATATGTACCCTGACAGTACTGACTTTTTGTTACTCAACTTAAATCTCTGGATATGCTTACAAATCATGTGTGTCAGTAGTGGATTCTTTTTTTTTGCTCAGTGGCATTGCACGGTATGATTGTATCATGGTTTGCTTACCCATTTCCCCATTAAAGGACGTCTAGGTTAGTTTTAGTCTTTGGTTATGATGAATAAAGCTGCTGTGAATATTTACATGCATGTTTCTGTGGGAATGTAAATTTCCTTGCTCTGGAATAAGTTGAATTATATTAGGTCTAAAAAAACAAAGCATGATTTTAAAAATTATCCTTTACATGGGGCCCTCGTAGGATAAGAATTAGCTCAATCAAGACTAGAGATTTAGAATAAGTTAAAAGGTAATTGAATAATTGATTGTTATTGATGTATTTTAGCATCCTTACTACTATTATTGCTATTAAGTCTGGTGCAGCTCTGAGAGTAATCTTGTCTTGTTTATCTAAGA